>NC_137183.1:15908216-16508216 GCF_951804945.1 Podarcis cretensis | reverse complement strand
GAGCCTTTAGGAACATAAAAAGAGCATTCCTGGATCAGGCCAGTGACCCATCTAGCCTAGGATCCTGTTCACACAATGGCCAACCAGATGCCTACAGGAAGCCTGAAAGTTTAAACATGGGAACACAAGAAGCTGACTTATACCAAGTTGGACCAATTGCGCATCATCTGGGGCCTTACTTCCTGTGCCTCCTTCACTAGATGTCTGGATGGTGGCAACATGAAAATAGGCCTTTTCCGCAGTAGCTCTCCATTTGTGGAATGGCATCTGCAGAGAGAGGAGAGTGCAAAATATGGTCTGAAGCTCAACATAAAAAAAAAATGAAGATCATGGCCACTGGTCCCATCACCTCCTGGCAAATAGAAGGGGAAGAAATGGAGGCAGTGAGAGACTTTACTTTCTTGGGCTCCATGATCACTGCAGATGGTGACAGCAGTCATGAAATTAAAAGACGCCTGCTTCTTGGGAGAAAAGCAATGACAAACCTAGTCAGCATCTTAAAAAGCAGAGACATCCGTATAGTTAAAGCTATGGTTTTCCCAGTAGTGATGTATGGAAGTGAGAGCTGGACCATCAAGAAGGCTGATCGCCGAAGAATTGATGCTTTTGAATTATGGTGATGGAGGAGACTCTTGAGAGTCCCATGGACTGCAAGAAGATCAAACCTGTCCATTGTGAAGGAAATCAGCCCTGAGTGCTCACTGGAAGTACAGATCCTGAAGCTGAGGCTCCAATATTTTGGCCACCTCATGAGAAGAGAAGACACCCTGGAAAAGACCCTGATGTTGGGAAAGATGGAGGTCACAAGGAGAAGGGGACAACAGATGACGAGATGAGGTGGTTGGACAGTGTTCTCAAAGCTACCAGCATGAGTTTGGCCAAACTGCGGGAGGCAGTGGAAGACAGGAGTGCCTGGTGTGCTCTGGTCCATGGGGTCACGAGGAGTCGGACACGACTAAGCGACTAAACAACAACAATCCACAGAGAGGTTTGGCTGGCACCTTCATTATACAACTTTAGACATCAGGAGAGAATGTTCTTCTTCAACCAAGCCTTTGGCTGATTGACATCTGATGCCCTTTTAAATGTGTTGTGGGAGGCGAGTTCATTGGTTTGCTATTGTTCTTATTTTGTAGTTTTTATATTGCATTTTTATATTGTGAACTGCCTTGAGATCTATGGATGGAGGGCAGTATACAAATTTAAATCACTATCATCTGTTTAGGCTCAGTGTTGCCCGCACTAACTGACAGTAGCTCTCCAAGATATCCATCTCTGCGACCACAATGTCAGGGTGAATTCTCCTTGTACGTATAGTGCTTCCTACTTAACACACTTTTACAAGGAGTGTCTGCATTTCTCATCTGAATCAACTCTGCATTCATTATAAGCATAAGTTAAAGTTGCTCATTATATTTCCCCAGGCTACCTAAGCACTGTTTCCATCCCAGCTGGTTAAGAACTGGCTTCTGAGTTTGCGTTTCCCCTCCTTCCTCCCTGTCTGATCCTAAACTTCCACTGCCTCGCAGGACATCTTCGGGTGGCGCTGTGGTCTAAACCACTGAGCCTCTTGGGCTTGCCGATCGGAAGGTCGGTGGTTCGAATCCCCACAACTGGGTGAGCTCCCATTGCTCTGTCCCAGCTCCTGCCAACCTAGCAGTTCAAAAGCATGCCAGTGCAAGTAGATAAATAGGTACCACTGTGGTGGGAAGGCAAATGGCGTTTCCGTGCGCTCTGGCTTCTGTCACAGTGTTCTGTTGCGTCAGAAGCAGTTTAGTCCTGCTAGCCACATGACCCGGAAAGCTGTCTGTGGACTAACGCCGGCTCCCTCGGCCTGAAAGCGAGATGAGCGTCGCAACCATAATAAAGCAACCATAATAAAGCAACCATCCAGGGGTCCTTTACCTTACCTTCAGGAGAAGAAAAACCTAAGGAGCAAGACTCAAATAAATCCAGAGCAGAGCCCCTAAGATGGCTGGGTGGCTCCTTGTACGCCTCCTTCTAGCAACTCCTGCAGACAAGTTGGTCTTGCTTTGTTTTCTTTTGGACCACATCAGCGAGGCCTAGTCTGGGCAGCAGAGGACCTCCATACCGTCTGCCCAAACTTGTGTCCCAGTGAGGTCACTTCAGTGCTGCTAATGTAGCAGTTTGACTTCACCTCTAGAGATGCACCCCAGTGTCTCTCAAGACAGATGGGTGCCAATAACCCCTGCTATAAAAAGCTTCTCGCTTGCGTGTCACCATTAGGCTATTGGTGGTAGAGCACATGCTTTGCAAACAGAAAGTCACAGGTGTTATGTACTGAAGTTCTCACCCTGGGCCAGCAGGGGGATACTGTAGATAGTTTTCACTCAGGTCCACATATGCAAATAAGGGATTGAAAGTGACGTTCAGTGATTGGATAGTTACAGAAAGTGGTTACTGTTGCATTGGAGTGGAGCTCTATATAAGCAGGCTGGCTGAACCCTTCAGTTCAGTTCTGTTCTGCCCTGTGAATAAACAAGAACTGTTTGAAGAATCGCTGTGTCTTCTGATATGTTCACCCACAACTGAACAACAGGTTCAGTCCTCAGGCATCTCAGGTTAAAAGAATCTCAGGAATAAGAGTATGAAGAGATCCCATGCCTGATACTCTGCAGAACTCCTGCTAGAGAAGACACCAGTGTAAAAAGAAGGCACTTTTCATCATATGTGGTGGACGTGTAAGGTAATCAAAGCATTCTGGGAAATGATATATAATGAATTGAAAAAAAATGCTTAAAATAACTTTTATTAAAAAAAACAACCTCAGAGGCTTTTCTGTTAGGAGTTGTAGGTGCTGATATTCCAAGGGAGCAGAAAAGACTTTTTATGTATGCGACGAGAACTGCGCGGATGTTGTTAGCCCAGAGATGGAAAGAAGTTAATGTCCAGAGAAGAATGGCAAATTAAATTATTGGACTATGCTGAAATGGCAAAACTGACTGGAAAGCTCAGGAACCTGGAAACCAAAACTTAAATAAGGAATGGGGGAAATGTATAATTTACCTTGGAGACCACTGTAAGCAATTGAAAACATTAACAGGATTGCAATAACGCTTGTAATGTAGCGAGAGCTATGGATATAATGGAGTTATAAAAAAAACTTGGATTATTGAAAAAAGATGTCGTAGAGAAAGTTTAACAACAGTACTCATGGAAGAGAAGGTGGGAAGTCCAGAGATTCGGAAGAATCTTCTAATTGTGGATGTGTTGTGGTATTATTATAATTTTAAATTTGTAAAACCCAATAAAAATTATTTTTTTTGGGGGGGGGGAGAGAAGACACCAGTGGGTTAGACAAGCCAAGTTATATTCAAGGCTGTTTAAGCCCATTGATTCCAATGTATTTATAATCCTTTTAATGGATTTATAACTCTCTTGACTTTAAGCTAAAATAGGGAGTCTGTATAACTGTGATGGAGTACTCAAAGTTATAACAAAATGACTGCACATCAGTGTTGTTGAAAACCACACTGGTCACATGAGCTGGTCATCATTCAAATAAGGTAACAACAGTAAAGACGCAGTGAAAATATGAGGGAATTCAGTATATATCAGACCTACCTTTCCTATATCACAATATCATGAAAGTTGCATGCTTGCAACTAAGCCCCTTAGGGATTTGTACAAAGAAATAAACTTTTGATCCTTCAATATTAAAATATTAGCTATCTCTCCAATGACACACACACCCCGCCACCACCCAAAAAACCTGGGCTACCTTTAAATATACTTTTCTGAAGAAACCAGAGGCCTTTCTCCTGGGCATGGTCGGCCAATTGGTGTCAAAGAAGGATGGAACTTTCTTTATGTATGCTACAACAGCAGCAAGAATACTTATTGCAAAGTACTGGAAGACACAAGATCTACCCACCCGGGAAGAATGGCAGATGAAGGTGATGGACTTCATGGAACTGGCGGAAATGACTGGCAGAATCCGAGACCAGGGAGAAGAGTCGGTGGAAGAAGACTGGAAGAAATTTAAAGTTTATTTACAGAAACATTGTAAAATTAAGGAATGTTAGGAGGAGGCTGGAATGAAGTTATGTGGCTTTAGCGGAAATTTTATAAAGGATTAAGTAAAAATAGATTGTTAATGGATGAAAGGAGGAAAGGTAAAGTTACATTATATTAAGATAAATTATAGGATAAAAATTGGGAAAGATGGAAAGGATTTGCTGAAATAGCTAACCGAACTAGAATACAAAAAAAGGGAGGTGCGAGGAGGTCAAGGAAACAAGTAAATGAAAGATAAGTTATGGGAAGGTTCGTTGTGTTTTTTAATTGTTTCTATTTTTCTATTTTTCTGTTTTTTATTATTATTATTTTCTATTCTCTTCTTTTTTTATTGTGATGTGTTGTTATGTTTTTGTTTAATTTGGAATTATCTCTTTCTCTTTTTGTAACATTTAAAACTTTAATAAATATTATTTAAAAAAAAACAAAAACCTGTGCTACTTGTTCTTCTCCATGTTTTTCAATCCCATCTCATACTTTTTGATGTCAGGAGGGGGAGGACCAACAAGCAATCATTTGGCTAATGTAGAAATGACAGGATCCTTTCATTCCGTCGCCCAAATGAGCTCATGTGTCACAAAAAGGCTCTAACAGATTAATTTGCTCAGGGAAATGATGTCACATTGCCTGGAAAACAAATCATTTGCAAGCTTTATATAGCCACCTCACTGTCTCCAGGGGCAGATCAAGAAGACGGGGAGGTCATGCAGTTTCTAGTTTTCTCGGGGCTTTAGTCTCACACTGCACAGTCCAGGAAAGTCTGAGACAGAGCTCAGGAATGCCCAGTCTGCACACACTGCTTTTTCCAGGTTAAAGGGGGCCTGAGGTCCCTTAGCTTTTGGGGATGGGAAAATGTGTCAATTTCAGTTTGTCTCCCATTTTTATTTTTCCCGTCTTAAGTTCAGTCCTCATGTCCAAGAGTTTGTGATCTCTTTGTTTTAAAAAACGCCCTCGTTAAAATCCATCAGCATTTAAGCACTAATTTCTCCTAGCGTGCACGTTTTTGTATGAAATTTTGCATTTTTATTTTTTTTGCAAAGTCATTTTCCTTAATGTAATGCAGTTTTGCCTGTTGATTTCACTCATCCTTTAATGCACACTTTACCCTAGTTGATGCATGGTTGTGCCCATTACTTGGCTGGAGAATGGCACTGCAAAAACAACAACAACAATATTATTTATTTATTTATTTATTTATTTATTTATTTATTTATATATTTATTATTATTATTATTATTATTATTATTATTATTATTAGTGGTAATAGTAGTACCCTGTGTTGCCCCAGCCACTCCCAAAAGGTGGCTCAGTTTCCAGAGAGGGAGTTGCTCTCATGGGAACCTGTGTTGACCAATTTATAAGGTTAGATCAAAACAGTTAGATTTTTATATATCCATAAAAAAACAAACCCGTGGATTGTATAAGAAGATGCTCTGAATAATCAGGGTTATTAATTTTTTTAAAAATCAATTTAAAGGTGCAACATTTGGTTAATATAACCAATAAATTGGTTAAAATCTGTTTTAGCATCTCCCAAGCTAAAATATAGCCGTGGGGGAAGGGAAATAATGAGGAATGGAAATATATTCCCCCCAAAACCCCCTTCTATTTGGGTATCCATAAAACCCAGAGCTCCCTTTGCATTTGGGTGCTATTAATATACATTAACTTCTAGAGAGATGGGAAGTTTTTGGCTTTCTCACCACATTGGGCGCCTTGACGTAATCAAGCTGCATTTCCTGTATATTTTTCACCCAAGGAACGGAGATTAAGAATAAACAAACATTAGCAAAAAGTCAGGCTGGGTCAGAAGACACTTTGACATTTTGAGAACAAAGAAACAAGCATCTCCATGGTGTATTTTAACCCCCCCACCCAAAGAAAGGATTTAATTTCAGAGGTCTATGGAATGGCATAAAAATAAATAAAAGAAAATGTTTCAGAGGAATAGGCTAAAATGTTTGACACTCTGCAAGATATACGTTTAAACATACTTCTTCTGCCATCTTCCAGAATGCTTCCTCCAAATGTCAAAGGGATGGAAAGTTTACAAACCACTGGGGAATTAAAACATTTTTTTTTTAAATCGCTATTTTAGTTTTCTTCTCCAGCACAGTGGGTGGGAAAAAGACATACTGAAGCACATTCCACCTGGGAACGTTTTCCCTGCACCAGTGGCACCCAAATTATGGAGAATTGTGCTGAGTGCACCGGGATGTCCCGTTTATTCTTCTCAAATGAAACTTGGACAGGAAAAGTTATGGCAGATTGAAACTATATCTACTATACAGTTTGGAAAGTCTATCATCTGTTCACTGTGCATTTTATATACCTCTGAAGGTATTGATGGCAAATTTTACAGTCCTGGTCTCCTGCAAAAGGTATTTGCCATCACTGTGTCCATTTACCTGGCTTCACGAACTGGCAGGATAACAGGGAGGAAGAGGAATAAGATCCTGGCGAGGGGTGTAACTGGGACTGGGACACTGGAGCAAGCTGGGGTTTGGGAGAGGTTGGCGTCGGAGGTATTTACAGGGTGACGGAGGGTGACGAGGGGCTGGGGGCCAGGACACAGGAACCAGAGCACCAGGCCCCATCACCAGAGGGGTCCCTGTCTTCATGATCATGACAGGCTCTGAGGCAAAGGGAGCAGCAGGTGACGCAATCCAGAAGGCTGAAGCAGCCAAGGGCCTACAACCCAGTTCCTTAGCTGGCCAGGTGGGTCTCACTAGCTCTGTGATTCCTCAGCTGGAATAGGTTCAAAACAGGAGAAGGTGGTCAGATGTCTCCTCAACAACAGTTTAACAAGAAGGTACAGCAACTCGGGCTGTCAGTGGAACCTTTGCAGTCAATGTCCCTACCATCTGTCAAGGCTATAATAAAAACTAGGTTGTGGGATATTGAACGCCAAGCACTAACAGTAGCAGCAGAGAAAACATGTTCCCCTCTTTATTTCCAACTTTCCTGGGCACATGAAACTAACCACAATTACCTTGAATTTCTGCTTAACCCTCAAGAAAAAAGGGCATTTTCGCTGGCCAGGTTTAATTCAAATCCATCAAACCTCCTTTGGGGAAGGTTCTCAGGCAGGATGGAAGGAGAAAGAAGTTGCCCATGTGAAAACCACCTGGTGGAAACCCTTACACATATGGTTCTCAATTGTAAACTATATGCTGATCTCCGTCAGCAATTTCTAGATCAACTCTGTATCCCCAAATGGAAACCAGAGTCAGAAGTCATACATTTTCTATTACCGGGGAATGATCAGGAGCTCACCAAGTTAGTGGCTAAATATCTCTATTTGGTTTTTTGTCGTCAAAATACACTGCAGACGTCTGATCTCCCTGGAGACCTAGAGATGTGACGATAGACTGCTCTGCCTCCTTTCTTTTAGCAAATGTTTTGTGCCACTGGGGAAGTGGAAATTCTGTACTGATTTGTTTTGGATGTTTGTATGACAGGCCTAGACAGCATCTTGAGAAGTAGAGACATCACCTTGCCAACAAAGGTCCGTATAGTTAAAGCTATGGTTTTCCCAGTAGTGATGTATGGAAGTGAGAGCTGGACCATAAAGAAGGCTGATCGCCGAAGAATTGATGCTTTTGAATTATGGTGCTGGAGGAGACTCTTGAGAGTCCCATGGACTGCAAGAAGATCAAACCTCTCCATTCTGAAGGAAATCAGCCCTGAGTGCTCACTGGAAGGACAGATTGTGAAGCTGAGGCTCCAGTACTTTGGCCACCTCATGAGAAGAGAAGACTCCCTGGAGAAGACCCTGATGTTGGGAAAGATGGAGGGCACAAGGAGAAGGGGGCGACAGAGGACGAGATGGTTGGATAGTGTTTTCGAGGTTACCAGCATGAGTCTGACCAAGCTGCGGGGGGCAGTGGAGGACAGGAGTGCCTGGCGTTCTCTGGTCCATGGGGTCACGAAGAGTCGGACATGACTAAACGACTAAACAACAACAACATGCAATGCCAATAAAAGATTTGATGATGGTGATGTCTCCTTAAGCCCAGATGCTGCAATCATTCTGCAAAGTAGAAAAGGCAGCAGAGCTGAGGAGCTGTGTCTGCTCAACGGCCCATGTTGATAGGCCTTGACTTGGACGTTCCTGGACCGCCACAGGGCTGTGCTTTGGGTTTGACTTTGGATTGTATCCTGACTGCTGGACTTTGCTACTTGGATTGACCCTGAACCTCCTTTCCTGACCCAGACGTTGGGTTTTGGACTTCACTTGTGCGGATCAACCCTCGAACTTTGAACTTTGGACCTGGCCTACTGACTTGCTGCCAGGTAGACCAGGGGTTCCGAACACCTGGAGATAAGAGGGTTTGACCTATAATAATAATAATAATTATTTATACCTCGCCCATCTGGCTGGGTTCCCCCAGCCACTCTTGGCGGCTCCCAACAGAATATAAAAAACACGATGTCTGGGTGTTAAAACATTAAAAACTTCCCTAAACAGGGCTGCCTTCAGATGTCTTCTAAAAGTCAGATAATTGTTTATTTACTTGACATTTGGTGGGAGGACGTTCCACAGGGCAGGTGCCACCACCGAGAAGGCCCTTTGCCTGGTTCCCTGTAACCTCACTTCTTGCAGGGAGGAAACCACCAGAAGGCCCTTGGAGCTGGATCTCAGTGTCTGGGCTGAACGATGGGGGCGCTTTGAGACTGTTGCCCTTGGTTTTACTACTAAACCAGGGCTCTGAGGATCACTGTCCCAACTCCAGTGTTGGGGAGTTCCAGCTACGGTCACAGTACAAGTTATATGACCCACGTCATTTCGCTTGATGGCTCTCCAATGAGACCTTTGATAAAAACGTATTTTAATTAACATAAAATTGAACAATATTTCAACATACACATCTATCCTTACAGTGCAATAAAAATGTATCCTCATTGTACGGCGTTTTGCATTATGAAAATAAAATGCGTAACGAGTATGAATCATGTAAATCTGTAATGCATCTAAAGTTGGCTTTGGCTTTTAAAGTCTTTATAAATTCATAGAAAATATTGAACATCTAACAAAATAAATAAAACATATTTTAATCAAAGATGTCTAACGATCAGCTTCAAAAGATTTGCAGGTTGGGTGGGTGGGTTCGTTTGTTTACATTTGCTACTAAACTCATTTTAAAGATACCTGGCTCTCAGTAGTGCTCAGAAGTGAATGATTGCGCCTTCTGCAATGCGAAAAAATAGAGCTATGTCCATTTTTCAGAAGATTCCCCCCCTCCCAAAATCCTTCATAAAGGGTTTGCATGTCAAATATTGTTCAATGTAACTGGGGGTTTTTTCTTCCTTTAAGTGCTCATTAAAAAGTATCCTCATAACTGTTGAGACATTACCACCGATGGAGATGTCCGCCTTCACTTGTAGATCCGATTAATGTGTTAAAATTGTCTCTTTTATAAGGAGGCTATCTTCAAGCTTTGGAAATCTGGCATGAAGAGAATGCCAAAAATGTGAGACAAAACCAAAAAAAGGTTCGCTTTCAAACCCTCTTCAGTACAGACATCGCAGCAGTCCAGTGTAATTCAACTTGAAAGGCTCACTCAACACAGAGTCCCCAGGTGGGAGGTTGCCAAGAGTCCACTGCTGACCTCAAGACATTCTTAGAATGCTCAAGTTCTCCGAAGCTGTGTACAGGAAGGCCTTGCTGTAATACTGAAGAGACCAAAACAAATCTGAAAATGCATTCTCAAATGCAAGTTTGTAGGAACGCCTCCAGATGGGCAATGTTCACACCACCAAGAGGCCCAGTTGCTATTCGGGGGGAGGTCGGAGGGTCCGTAGCTTCCTGTCATCCAGCCCCTTCCAGTATTTGAAGTTGTTGTCTAGATGCTGCATCAGATTTGGAAGATCTGCAAAGGCTGGAAAAGAAAGGAAACAAAGTGCTTACGTTCCTGCGGAATAAGACAAGATGGGGAAGGTGCCTAATGGCTCTGAACACTGCATGCTAGAGGCCTGTTCTTTGGGTTCAATTAATTCGCAGATTTTCAACACAGTCTTGTTATTCTAAGAAAATCTTAACAATATTCTGGATTGCCTACTGAGCAGCTGTCAAGGGGATAAGAGGTTACTTACCATCCCAAGCGTCAAACATGTCGGTGATGAAATAATCAATGAAGGATATTTGAGATTTGGGGATGCTACAAGTATTCCGGTCAAAAACAGGCATCACAACAGGCAATCCTTGCCTTTTCTCGTCATCTGTCTGAAAAACATCCCCCCGCCCAAAAGAAACCCATTGTTACGACTGTTTTGTCTGTTATTGTTAATGAGCTCTCAACTTTTGATTATTTATTTATTTATTTGAGCATTTATAAGATGTTCTCTTGGCTAAAGAAATCAGTACGAGAAGCAGTATACCGAAGCATATGAAAAATCAAGATTATTGCATAATCTTAGAAAGTTGCAGAATCTTAAGATGGGTTGTGGTTGTGACCTGGTCTGAGAGCACACATAGGTTGACTGCTTTCATTTGGGGGTGATTTCAGAAGAAGGAGGATATTATACTGAGCTAGGGTCAGAAATGAAGGGGGAGAAAGACACACCCACCTCCACATACCCTTGTCCTCCTATGAAAATCATGTATCGTATATCAACATTCATTCATTCATTCAGTTTCTATGCCATTCACATGTGTCACAAAGAGGCTTTCATACAATAAATAATAACAGAGTAGAACATCACAATTGCAACACAAATTATATAAAACAATTAACAACTCATCCATAAAACAACCACCTTCTATAAAACACTATTAACCAAACAAATTAAAAATAGATTAAACAGCACAGCCACAAGAAAAGCGGTGATATAAAGTTGTTATAAAATTCACAAAGCATTACAGCACTCCTAATCCACAAAACGATATTAAAATTAACAAACTAACAACCCAAAACGAACTATGCACTGTTGATTTCTCTCTCTCTTTCTCAGCTGAAATTTCTCCAGCTGGCCGTATCTCACCCACCTGTGCAAAATATTCCTCAGAGATGCGGCCTGCCCACTCGACACACTGCTCCAGGGGCCGACATGGGTTGGAAACATCAGCACACTTAATTAGCATGCGCTTGATCAGGATCCGGTTTTCGGGAGACGTGAGGACGGTTTTGATGGAATCGCTGTCTCCGTTTGCACCCTTATCGAAAAGTTGACAAAAATGTACCATCAGCATCTGTGCAGGAACTTCAAAGGCATCACGTATAAACAAAGAATCTTGTGGGAACCTTAAACATGAACAGATTCATAGCGGCTTTAAAGGATCAAAGTCTGCTTCGGATGCATGAACACACTTTCACACACATGGGTATTGAGGGATGGGGAGAGGAACCTGCATGAACAGTAGGCTCAAGAAACTTTCAGGGAAGTTTTCAATGTTTGATGTATTGTGTTTTAATTTGTTGGACACCACCCAGAGCGGCTGGGGCAACCCAGTCTGATGGGTGGCATATAAATAAACTATTATTATTATTAGTTTTGATTTATTTATTTCACAAGCCTGATATACTGCTTGATTGTAATTAAGGTAAAGGACCCCTGGTTAAGTCCAGTCAAAGGCGACTATGGAGCTGTGGTGCTCATCTCGCTTTCAGGCTGAGGTAGCCGGCATTTGTCCACAGACAGCTTTCTGGGTCATGTGGCCAGCATGACTGAACCACTTCTGGTGCAAGAGAACACTGTGACAGAAACCAGAGTGCATGGAAACGCCATTTACCTTCCCCCTGCTGCGGTACCTATTTATCTACTTGCACTGGTGTGCTTTCAAACTGCTAGCTTGGCAGGAGCTGGGACAGAGAAACGGGAGCTCACCCTGTTGTGGGGATTCGGACTGCCAACCTTCTGACCAGCAAGCCCAAGAGGCTGAGTGGTTTAGACCACAGCGCCACCTGCATCCTTTGACTGTAATAAAACTCAAAGTGGCTTACATAATAAAATAGTCAGTAGAAAACAACTATCTGAAACATTAAAAAAGTAAAAACATATGTTAAGAGTTATGTCAATCACTATCTATCAAACACCTACTCCCCCCCAATCATCCAAACTTCATTCATCAACTACTCCCTCCCCCCCCCCCATATTTTCCCTCCCCTCTCATAAATTCAAATGCTTAAAGGATGGCTTTCACCCCTACTCTTATCCATGAAAGCTTATGGGGGGAAAGTGTGATTTCAAATGAAGCCAATGAGTATGGAATTAGGAAAGGCAGCTGTTTTTGGACAATTTAGCCACCGAAAAAGGCTTTGATCCTGCGTGGAAGAGCCCAGAGTCTGGCCCTCTGCGCGGCATTGCCATTTGATCAAGTTTCCAAATGGCGCTTCAATGGGACCCCCATTGTTCATCAAGGACCAACTGCTGAGATGACCAAAGGAACTGGGGCTTCAGTTCTCGTTGCGCTGACTTCAAAATACTTGGGCCTGATCCAACTTCTCGCTGAATGAATGGAAAGATTTCAAGGGAAGCTCAAAGGAGCCCTTTGTGAAGAAGCTAAAAACAGCCACCTCCTGCACAGTTGTGTACAAAGGGCAGCAGACTCGGAGGAAGCCTCCAACCCACAATGTAAAAGTAAACACATTAAGGGACGAGCAGAGTAGCCGGGGACCTCAGTTTCCAGCTTTTTCGTCCTTCAGCAGCATAGATGTCCTTTTTAACTGCAAGGGGAAAGTGCTTTCCTTGGGAGGGGGGGGTGCAAGGTGTTTGTGTGTGTGGGTTGTCAAACCACAACAAAACCAGCCCATCGGAACTGGCAAGTTATTTGTTGGGAGATGCCAAATCTCTGCTCTCAAAATCCCGAAACTGTTCCTCTCAGCCGCTTTGCAAGGAAGACAGGTCGAGGTGTGAATAAATGAAAAGGGCAAGCCAACTGCAACTAAAAAGCGAGGAGAGACCTAAAACGGCACTTATAAGAGAATGTGGTACAGAAAAGAAAATAAGACTTTTTTTTTTAAAAAAAAAGGCATGAAAAACCCAGCAGCAAATGTGATCTATTTGCCCTTATCCAACGGCTGCTTTGTACCCTTACCCTTTTAAAATGTGTGCATACAAAAAAAGTATTATATATGGAGGAAAGGTGAAACTTACAGCTCTCTCTAAAGGACAAGAGGCAACATGATGGAAGTGTGCAAAAATTATTCATGGCCCTGGAGGAAGAGAAATTTTTCTCCCTCTCCCGTGATACTAGAATTCAGGGATGTCCACCGAAGCTGAATATTGGAAAATTCAGGAGACATAAAATAAAGCACTTCTTTATAGGGTGCATAGCTAAAACGATGGAATTACTGTTAGCCACCAACTTGGATGGCTTTAAAAGAAGGTTAGGCAGATTCATGGAGGAAAAAGGCCATTGCTGGAGCTGTGGACTAAACCTCTAAGCCTCTTGGGCTTGCCGTTCGGAAGGTCGGCGGCTCGAATTCCCGCAACAGGGTGAGCTCCCGTTGCTCTGTCCCAGCTCCTGCCGACCTAGCGGTTTGAAGTCACACCAGTGCAAGTAGATAAATAGGTACCACTGCGGAGGGAAGGTAAACGGCGTTTCTGTGCGCTCTGGCTTCCGTCATGGTGTCCTGTTGTGCCAGAAGCGGTTTAATCCTGCTGGCCACATGACCCAGAAAGCTGTCTATGAACAAATGCCAGTTCCCTCGGCCTGAAAGCGAGATGAGTGCCGCAACCCCATAGTCGCCTTTGACTGGACTTAACCATCCTTGGGTCCTTTACCTTTACCTACTAACCACAATGGCTATATTCATCTCCACTGGCAGAGTATGCCTCTGAATCCCAGTTCTTGGGAATCTCAAGAAGAGGAAAAGCTGTTGCACTCAAGTCGTGCATCTTAGGCATCTGCTTGGCCACTGGGAGTAGAGGACGCCAGACCAGATGGGCCACCCAGCAGCCCCTTCTTTCTTAGGGAAAAGATCTCTGCTTACCAACAGGCTAGCTTTCCACAAGCTAATACATGGCCATTTAGATAAGGGCCATTCACAAACCTCCTTCCAGGATGCTGGACTAGATGGGTTGTTCAGCGGCAGTGTCCTTTTGCTCTCATGCCAAGAAGGATGGGACAGGGGCGAAGCAATGGTGGGGGCATAGCCCCAGGGGCATGGTATTGAGTGGGGCGCAAACCACCTTCATTCTAGGATGCAGTAAAGTCCCCTGGAAACTGTACCACATACCTCTCTCTCTCTCTCTTAAAAAACAACATTTGTTTTGCATCATAATAAGTGGTACCTCGGGTTAAGTACTTAATTCGTTCCGGAGGTCCGTTCTTAACCTGAAACTGTCCTTAACCTGAAGCACCACTTTAGCTAATGGGGCCTCCTGCTGCTACCATGCCGCCGGAGCACGATTTCTGTTCTCATCCTGAAGCAAAGTTCTTAACCCGAGGCACTATTTCTGGGTTAGCGGAGTCTGTAACCTGAAGCGTAACCCGAGGTACCACCATAATAATAATAATAATAATAATAATAATAATAATAATAATACACTGGCTCTTGGGCTAGAAATAGGGAAAATCCTGAAAGATGTATAGGAGAAAGGATTTGCCTAGATGTCATTCTGCTCCTCAGGAAGCAGCGTGAAATTTGCAGGCCAATTAGCTCCCAAATTAAGTAATAAATTAACATGCACTTGAAGCTTTCGCATCTCCTTGCCTTCCCCGGAGAGCCTCTTACCCCATTCTCTTCAAGCGCTGCCAGCGGCTTGTTGATGCTGTTGACAAACTTGTTGACATGCTCAAAGTGCTTGGTCATTTCTGTGGCCAGGACCATGTCGATAATGGCCTGTCGGAGGGTTCGGTATTCATTCCTGCGTAAAGAAGGGATGTGTGGGATATGCATGGGCTCAAGGCCATCTTGTTTAGATTCTGACTGAAAAGGTTTCTGATTGAAAACTTGGGAACAATCCGAACAACACGCAGAGCTTTATAGTTTACTAGAGCTGTCAGCCAATTAAAAAAATTTCAGTCTGTTAATCCTTTGCATTTTGAACCACTTAACCAACTGATTTGACTTTAAAAGGAACTGCATTCTAACTAATTCTCTGGATAGTTTTTTTTTTAAAAAAACCCTATTTCAACAACAGAACCAGAACAACAGCACCCGTAATTCAAATTTAAATGCTCCTGAAATTGACCCCTTTTGATCCATCCACTAGAATTTTAGTGGATGACTCGAAAACTATAAAGTAAGTTGATAAATCTAAAACTAAATTTTGCTGCTTAAATGTGCAGGCTATCAATGAAGGAGACTTCTCAAGGCTATAGTACAGTGGTACCTCGGGTTAAATACTTAATTTGTTCCGGGGGTCCGTACTTAACCTGAAACTGTTCTTAACCTGAAGCATCACTTTAGCTAATGGGGCCTCCTGCTGCTGCCACGCCACTGGAGCACAATTTCTGTTCTCATCCTGAAGCAAAGTTCTCAACCTGAAGCACTATTTCTGGGTTAGTGGAGTCTGTAACCTGAAGCGTCTGTAACCTGAAGCGTATGTCACCCGAGGTACCACTGTACTCCAGAATGCAGGTGGGGAATATGTGTGAATGCCTCTCTCGCCATATCAAAATTTCCTTGCATGTGGAAAGTTAGCACATGGGGAGAACCCTTTTCCTGAAGTTCTAGCTTTCCACATGCAGGGAAGGGTGGAAGTGTTTTTCACTGGGAGGCAGTTCAATATGTGGTCCTTAACTTCATTAGGGAGTGGCATAGTCCCTAAAAGTCTGTACCCAAGTGCTTTTTCCTGACCATCTGAATCAGCCCTTAGGTTTATGAGATCTTAGGGAGCTGTTTCGCAACCCTTCCTACCAGACCTCCAATATGTATATCACCCTCCAATGCCATTTTTTGCCTGGTGCGTTTCCTTGCCGTTTCCTTTTCGAAAACATCACTTCAAGGTATGTAGGGACTATGGCCTAAGCATGGCAGATCCCCCGTTTTGAAAACTCACCTCTCCATGTTTTTAAAAATATTGCATTTATCGTCCCGTGTGGTGATCTGGAAGGCCAAGGCGGCATGATGGCTCTCCAACACTGCTGTGTCGTTGTACAAAATGGCCAGCTCACTTCCTGCATTGCACAGGAAGGAATTTGTTCGGCCTGGATGATCCACGTCATGAACAGTGGCAGCAATCAGAGCAGCAACTTCATCAATGGGATCCAAGGTTTGCTGTGGGGGGGGGGGGGAGAGAACGATGAGAAGGATGCTTAGTAAGGTTCCCAAGACACCACTGGGCTTATCCTGCATCTAGAATGAATGTTTCTACTTTGAGGTCAAACTCTCCCAGCTTGCAGAAAGCTAAGTCGTAGGGGAAATGCTTGCTTCTAACCAACTTAGCCTCTCCACACAAGGCTGTTTAGAAGAAATTTAGTCATTGCTTCCCCCACAAAATCCTAGAAACTTTAGTTTGCTAAGGGTGCTGAGAGTTATCAGGAGACCGCTTTCCCCCCTCACAGAGCTAGAGTTCCCTGGGAAGAGGGGCTGATTGCTAAACCACTCTGAGAAATGTAGCTCTCAGATCTTCCACCTGTCCCTATTTTCCAGGGACAGTCCAGGATTTACAGAAGCTGTCCCAGTTTCTGATATGATCCCAGAATGTCCCATTTTTCTTTAGGATGTCCTATTTTCATCGGAGAAATGTTGGAAGGTATGGAGCTATGTGACCCCGAGCCAAGGAAATAACTAACTATACAACCTTTGGAAGACATCTGAAGGCAACCCTATATAGGGAAGATTTAAAACATTTCATGTTTTTATTATGCTTTTATATACAGCAAAACGAATGCCTCGCAAGACGGAAAACCCGCTAGACGAAAGGGTTTTCCGTTTTGGAGGTGCTTCGCAAAACGAATTTCCTATGGGCTTGCTTCGCAAGACGAAAATGTCTTGCGAGTTCCTGCGGGTTTTTTCCCCTCCCCCCTTTTTTCTAAGCCGCTAAGCCGCTTATCAGCTGATCCGCTAAGCCGCTTATCAGCTGATCCGCTAAGCCGCTAAGCCGCTTATCAGCTGATCCGCTAAGCCGATAATAGCGCTAATCCGCTAAGCCGCTAATGGGCTTGCTTCGCAAGATGAAAAAACCGCAAGATGAAGAGACTTGCTGAACGGATTCTTTTTGTCTTGTGAGGCACCACTGTATGTTGGAAGCCACCCAGTGTGGTTGGGGCTACCCAGTTAGATGGGCAGTGTATAAATAATAAAATTGTTATTATTTACTGTTGTTGTTGAATGAGATGTCCCTATTGGTCTCAACTAGGGCCAGGGCCTTTTCAGTACTGGCCCCAACTTGGTGGAACGCTCTGTCACAAGAGACCAGGGCCCTGTGGGACTTGAGATCTTTCTGCAGGGCCTGCAAGACAGAGCTGTTCCGCCTGGCCTTTGGCTTGGACTCAGTCTGACCCTTATGTTTCCCTCCCCTTATGGTTTTGGTTTTGATTTATGGGCTACTCTTAAAATGAGGCTGCATTTTAACCTGCATTTTAAATTGTTTTTTTCTTTTCCTATTATGTTTTTACTGTAATTTTACTGGTGTTAGCCGCCTTGAGCCCGGTTCTGGCCGGGGTATAAATATTTTTTTTAAAAAAAATTATTATTATTATTATTATTATTATTATTATTATTATTATTACTATTATTTTCATTGGAGAAATGCTGGAGGGTATGAGCTCTGTGAGGAGAATGGGGGTCTCCTAACAACTCTCAGCTCCCTTAACAAACTACAGCTCCCAGGATTCTTTGGGGGAAGCCATAACTGCTTGAAGCAGTATGATACTGCTTTAAATATATAATGAAGATGGGGCCTTAGATGAGGGGGCATTTTCAAACCAGTCCAGGATGAAATAAAATCCTCAGAAAACATTTCTAGCACATGCCCGCTTGCCTGCCTATCTAGATGATTTACTGAAAATATTTATTCCCCCTTCACAATGATTGAGGCAGCTTAACTGTCAGGAACCTTGAGCTCCATGGAAAAAGAGGAGGGATATAAATGCAACAAACAAAGAAATAAAAACATAAAAAATACAGGAATATAATATTGAAAGTGGCAACAGGAGGGAGGGAGGGAAGGAGGGGCCCCAAGTGGCTGCTGGAGTAGTTGTTAATGGTCCCCTCTAGCACATGGGGCCATTTGCATTCACTACCCTGGAGGAAGTATCCTGAAAAAGGCAGGCAGGCAGGCAGGCAAGCAGGCAAGATGACCATAGGCAACTTCTGGTTTGTCTCTTTCTTCGCCACAGGGAGGCAGGCGAATATGACCCTAGCAGGGGTTGGCAAACTTTTTCAGCAGGGGGCCGGTCCACTGTCCCTCAGACCTTGTGGGGGATCGGACTATATTTTGGGAAAAAACCACATGAACTAATTCCTATGCCCCAAAAATAACCCAGAGATGCATTTGAAATAAAAGCACACATTCTACTCATGTAAAAACACGCTGATTCCTGGACCGACTGCGGGCTGGATTGAGAAGGCGATTGGGCCGCATCCGGCCCCTGGGCCTTAGTTTGCCGACTTAGTTTGCCTAGACACTTGCTTCTGTCTGCACTGCCCTCTTCCCAACACAGGGGCGCCTACAAACAACTGCCTTGCAGGGAGGATTTCAAGAAAGTGGAACAAGCTAGCACCTGCTCCTGTTCCATCTGAGCTGCCCCGTGATTTATCTTCTCAAGAATAAACTAATCAGCTCCCCCCTCCAAGCTCAGTGCTTCTGATAAATGCAGTTACGAAATGGGAGGAAAACTTTTGTTTCTTATGATCTCACGCTTTCAGGGTGTGTCAAGAATCACTTGCCCTTTAAGGTAGCCCAAGCCCTGAGTTTCTACGTGAAGCAGCCAAATCAGAAGCAAAAGGGAAATGTTTTGTGCAGAGCTGCAACAGGCAGTCCCTGCACTGCCTCTCTGCATGGGGAGCCCCAGAGCAACCTAACCGAGTTCGGTGCAGAATTGTGGTTTGCAAGAATCACAACCCTGAGAAGAGGCTTCTTGGGAGGTGGCAAGGCCGGAAGTGCAACGAGTGGCCTCCTCCGTGACTACTTTCTGCTTCCTTGCAATGCACCAGCAGCTCCCTTGTGGTATGCAGTTCAGAGGGACCTTGTATCCCTGGCGCCCAGGAGACAGACTTCTTGCAGTCCATAGTTAAACTATGGAACTCCCTCCCACAGGAGGCAGTGATGCCCATGAGCTAAAGTTAAAGGTAAAGGGACCCCTGACCATTAGGTCCAGCCGTGGCCGACTCTGGGGTTGTGGCGCTCATCTTGCTTTATTGGCCGAGGGAGCCGGCGTACAGCTTCTGGGTCAAGTGGCCAGCATGACTAAGCTGCTTCTGGCGAACCAGAGCAGCACACGGAAATGCCGTTTACCTTCCCGCCGGAGTGGTACCTATTTATCTACTTGCACTTTGGCGTGCTTTCGAACTGCTAGGTTGGCAGGAGCAGGGACCGAGCAATGGGAGCTCACCCCGTCGCAGGGATTCGAACCGCCGAACTTCTGATTGGCAAGTCCTGGGATCTGTGGTTTAACCCACAGTGCCACCCGCATCCCTGCCCATGAGCTAGAATGGCATTAAAAGAGATTTGGACAAATTCATGGAAGATAGGGCTGTCTGTGGCTCCTATCTGCATAGCTATGCTCTTCCTCCACTGTCAGAGGCAGTATCCTTCTGTCTGCCTGTTGATGGAAACCACAAGAGGGGAGAGTTCTCATGTGCCCAGTTCCTGCTTGCAGGTTTCCCACAGGCATCCTGGTGGTTGCTGTGAGCACAGATTGCTGGATTAGATGGGCCAATGGCCTCCGCCAACATGCTGCTCTGTGTTCTTACAGTGTCGAAACCATGTCAAAAGCTATAACAAAGGCAGCATTTTTTCATCTCCGCCAAGCTAAGCAGTTGGCTCCTTACTTCTCTTGCCCTGACCTAGCCACTGTAATCCATGAGACTGTCACCTCCAGACTGGATTATTGTAACTCACTCTATGTGGGGCTGCCCTTGAGACTGACCCAGAAACTCCAGCGGGTGCAAAATGCCGCAGCGAGACTCCTTACGGGGTCCTCGCCACGGGATCACATTCACCCAGTGCTATACCAGCTGCACTGGCTCCTGGTGGAGTACAGGATCAGGTTTAAGATGCTGGTTTTAACCTTTAAAGCCCTATACGGCCTAGGACCCCCGTACCTACAGGACTGCCTCTCCTGGTATGCCCCACGGAGGACCTTATGGTCTTCAAATAAAAATATTTTGGAGGTCCCGGGCCACAGAGAGGTTAGGCTAGCCTCAACCAGAGCCAGGGCTTTTTCGGCTGTGGCTCCGATCTGGTGAAACGGTCTGTCACAAGAGACTAGGGCCCTGCGGGACTTGACATCTTTCCGCAGGGCCTGCAAGACAGAGCTCGTCCACCAGGCCTTTGGCCAAGGCACAGTCTGACCCCCTCCTTTGGTGATCCTCATAGAACTCTGGCCCAGTGACTGCCATTTGATTTTGAACTGGAATTTTAGAATATTGATTTTAGAATGCTGTGTTACTTTTATTGCTGTTAGCTGCTCTGAGCTTGGCTTTGGCTGGGGAGGGCGGAATATAAATAAATATTATTATTATTATTATTATTATTATTATTATTAATGCAAGCTGTCTAGTGTGCATGTGTGCATACGTATGTGAATTATGCAACACTGGGGCTTTGCATGTCAAAGTTGGTATCTCCAATCAGAAGAACCAAATAACAGGTGATGAGGAGGCCACTTCTCAGCCCGAGACCCTAGAGAGTCACTACGTCAATTCTGAGCTAGGTGGACAAACTGGTCTGGTCTGTTCTTGTAATGGACTGGCTGGGTGCAGAGCTGTGGAAGAAGGCACTAGCTGGGGAATCCCCAAGGGAAGAAGGCTTCGGGGACTGGTGGTAGGACCACAATGCGTGGTCCAAGGGAGAAGAGGGAGCAGTCTGGAAAGAGGAGGCGTCGGAAGCTGAAGATGCAACAGGGTTTAGTGAGCAGGAAGAGGCTGTGGCAGAGGGCAGCCCAGACTCAGAGGCAGGAGAGGAGCGGGGCTAGGAGACAGAGATAAGACAGGCCGCTGAAGAGTCCAGGGAGTCTTCCCCTCTTGCTGCAACCAACTCCCCTCCCTGCTGGTCTCCTAGAACATGCAGAGCAGAGAAAACGAAGAGAGCAGAGCAACAAGATACAAGACAAAGGAGCCTCAGGTTGCTGAGGAAGGACCTGGGAAAGGAGGAGTCTTACAAGAGCAGTGGGAAGGCAGTTCTCGCAACTGCCTCATTGGGGCAAGACCCACTGGGAAGGGTTGTTGTGACCAACAGGACTGAGCTGTTTTGTTTCTTTGAATAAGGAGTTAACTTTGCTGATATTGGATGCTTTATTGTTGACCTACCCCAGACTCCAGCTTCTGATGGTTTCCTATCAGTAAAGGCTGGCACATCAGGGCAAGTGGGGTGCTGCCCCACCAACCTCAATCTGCTAACCCACACCTGCTTGTCTTCTGACTTACATCCAGCCCAGGGGGGGGGGGTGCCACTGCCTGTCAGCTGCCTTCTCCCTAAGTCTTCCTTGTGGAAGTCAGAATGGAGGGGAAACTGGAATTAGATAGCTCTGCCTCTGTCTGCCGTTAGCTCTGGCTCCGCCTATGGGTGGGTTGCCTGCCTTCCGCCCCACGAGCCCCATGGGCACCAGCCACCACTGGTCCCCCTTCCTTCCACCTCTCTCCTGCGAAGCTGTCCTTACTTTAACCCTTTCCTTGGAAAGGAAATAGGCCGTGGCGTGCAGCACATCAGCAGAGTGAGTCGAGTTGTGGTAGGAGTTGGACGAATGATAGTTGGCTTCGATGACTTGCAGCCATGATCGCAGGGTCGACTCTGAGCAATTGAGGAACTCGCAGATCCGAAAGCGGGCAAACATTTTGAGACCAAGGTAAACTAAAGGCCTGAAGGGGTGGGGAGAGAAACAGAAAGAAAGAAGTTTAACGAAATTGCCCTGAAAGGAGAATCGCCGTCGGCATTATCAGAATGGTAAAAGCTTGTGGATGGTAACATAAAGAGTACCCTGCAGGATCAGGCTGATGGCCTGTCTACTCTCAAGGATCCTGTTCCCAAAGGGGCCAATGAGACACCTTAAAGCAGGATCTGAGCAAAAGAGCATTCTTCCGACTTGTGATTCCCCAACAGCTGGTATTCAGGCTGTGAGAAGTGAAATCAGAACACGAAACCAGCCTCTGTCCAGCTGTTGTCTAAAGGCAGAAACAGCCAGAGAAATATTGCTGTTCACGCACGATTTATTCAGACGTGGGGAATACTGTCTTAGTTTTCCTGACTGTAATATTAGGGCTTCTGTCTTGTTTTCTCACATTCCTTTCCCATTGCAGTATCTGTTCTGTTGTGGAACTGCAGCTTTTTGAATGAGATACCAGCATGATGTACTAAATTTCACTGATAGCAGTGGGTGCGCTGCAAAACAGCAATGGATGTCATTGGACAATGTCACTATTCTCCAGCGCTTTCTGCACATGTGTGTTTCTGTTCCTCCATGAAAACAGCAGGAAAAAACTACATGCTGGTATAATGCCCCAAATTTCATCACTTTACTCCTGTGATTTTCCAGGTTGAGAGGGCTACAAATGGATTGTGTTTTTTTCTGGAATCCAGTGATATGGAAATGAGCGCTAAACACGCACTACATTTCACAAGTTTTCCAGAAGTGGCTTTTACATCATGTGAAAACTGAAATATAATGCAGACATGAACAGTTAGGGAGGTGTTGGAGAAATGGAACAAGTTGCTGCATGAATACAGTCTTGGTCTCAAAAATAATGCAACAATCTTGAAATAAAACTCCCATTGCGCTACGACTGGCAAAGAGCTCATAAGTGAAACTTTAGGGTAGGCACTAACTACCAAGGTCCTGCAGGCTAAATCTGGCCTATAGGATGCTATCAGATAGCCCTGGGTCAAGGGCTGAGCTCCCATTAAGCAGAGTGAGATTGCCTGCCTCAAGTGGAAAATCTTAAACACTGTAAAAAAGTTTATTGTTGTATTCCTGCCACCAGGGTGAACTAGGGAGATGCCAGCTTGGATTTCTGCCCCAAGCGCCAAAGCATCGTGGGCAGCCTCAGCCTTTGACAACATGTCTCTAGCACATTAAATTAAGCCAAGGCAGGAAGTGTCTATTCTGGATGGAAAACAGAGGAAAAACAGGGTCTCAGCACAGCAAATGTCCCCCCCCCTTACTTCTTTGGGACTAGGTTGGCCAAGGTTTTAAAAGTCACATCGAGCATCACTTTTTTATGTTCCAGATTACTTATTTTCAGACTGCAACACAGTTTAGAACAGCGTTTCCCACACTTGGGTCCCCAGCTGTTTTTGGACTACAATACCCATCAATCCATGACCACTGGTCCTGCCAGCTAGGGATGATGGAAGTTGTAGTCCAAAAACAGCTGGAGACCCAAGTTTGGGAAACACTGTTCTTTTTGTTTTACTTGCTTGACAACAAACCTTTTATGGGTTGCTGCTTCCAATTCAAAGATGTTGAAGTCCCAGTATTCCTCGTTTTCCATCGCTTCTGCTATCCGTGGTGGTATGTCATTAAGGGAGATGGGCGAGATTAAACTACCTGGGACCTGATGAGTTTCTACGGGAGAAAATAGACAGTGGGAGGAAATTATAAAGCATGACCTGGCCTCTGGCATCAGCCTGGGGATCAAAGGCTGCACCTCCTACTTCCTATAAATAAATAAAAAAACCCTGAGAGAAAGAGGAAGGCAAACCTAACCCCATCCATCAAACAGAGAAGGCACATCTGCAGGGAACTATGCTCCCTCTACCCTCCAACTGCTGGCTGTCTTCAGACCACAGAGTTGACAGGAAGCAACCTCTGTATCTTTCTGTCAGCCAGAAGAACTCAGGACTGCAAGGTTTTCAGGGGCTGCCAACTATTTCTGGACCTCTGAGCACAATTGGTTTTTTGGAGTGAGTGTTGTGGGCTCCACCCCCTCTGAGAATTTCCCTCTGTGTTTCCCTAGATCAGCTCCCCGCAACCCCACCCTGCCAAGAGACAGAAACAGATAGTGCGCACAAACCCCACTTTTCCAAGGGGTCTGGGTAAAAATCACATAAGAGTTGAAAGAGGAAGTGGGAAAGAGGGTCCCTCTTGCAACTTCCTTCTTCATCTCTATGTATTTTTCAAGGGAGAGGGGGGAAGGGAGTGGAGAGCCCATAGCCCATGTGGGCAGCAGGGGAAGATTACAAGGCAGCCACAACATTCAGGGGCACCACGTTGGCAGCCCCTGGGGTATACTTTGCAAACGGCTGAGATTATGCAACCCTCAAAAATGGGTGCCTTTTAAGTTTTGTGTCCTATCTACAGATTGTGAGCCTGCAAATCACTTTTAATCTCAGCACAGGTGCTTCAGAAGTAATGAATGAATGAATAAAACCAATACAGATTTAACTGATAAAGCGTCCATAGGCTTTCTGGAATAAGCTCATTGTGTGCAACCACTTCCCTAATTGTTAGTTATAGCAGTAATTGCACAGTCATACCTCGAGTTGAATGTGCTTCAGGTTGAGCGCTTTTGGGTTGCGCTCTGCGGCAACCCGGAAATAACGGAGCGCGTTACTTCCGGGTTTCGCCGCTCGCGCAGACACTCAAAATGACGTCACGCGCATGCACAGAAGCGGCAAAACGCGACCGCGCACATGCTGTCGCGACTTACATTCCATTTAGGATGCAAACGGGGCTCTGGAACGGATCCCGTTTGCATCCCGAGGTACCACTGTACAATAAACTGTACACAAATTCTTTGTTTAAAATAATATTGGGTTGTATTTTACAAAAGTTTATAAAATGCATTTTATAAAAGTCACCAATTCTAAAACAGATAAAGAAAATGTATACTTTGCGATGAGAAGACTTACGTTTTGCTGATAATATATACTCATTCCCTGATAATCTTCGTAGGCCATCCTATTTAAGAAAGAGTTGAAAATAACAAATGGGGGGGGATTATTATATATAAATTTACTGTTCCAGATGCACATGGGGAAGAAAGTGCTTGGAGTACTAGGTTGTATTCCATCTTAGCCCTACTCAGAGTAGATCCAATGAAATTAGTAGACATGACCTCAAATTTAATGGAGCTACTTTGAGTAAACCTTTGTCGGATGCAACCCATGCAGTGGAGCAGTCATTCTGGCTGAATTGGTCATATTTCACTGGTCCTAAAAGAGGTATGCTCGTCATCAGTTGATTTATGGGTACAATATAAGATGCTGGGGAGGGAGGGGGGAGGAATTAAATATAGCTGGCATTTAAAGCTGAATTTATGAGATCTGCAATTTCTGAAACAATATGAGAGCCGAACTACAGCCATCTTTTGAAATTCAGACTTATCCAGATTTTGCAAGGAAGTTCTCCAACCAAACAATGTTTAGAAAAATGCATGTATTAGGGGAAAGTGTGCATAAAAAACGAACGTATTAGTGAAAATGATATACAAAAATGCTTTACATTAGGAGAAATTGCTTGCAAAGATGCAAAACTGCATACAAGAATGTGTCCATTAGGAGAAATTTGTGCTAAAATGCTGAAGGCATGAGGATTTTTTTTCCAAAAAGTGGCTGCGGAAATGTAGAGAACTAAATTGAAGACAGGGGAAAATGAGGAACCAAGAGAACCCAAATGGTCAGATCCTTCCATCCCTAATGTTGAATTTAACCTTTAAAGCTGCAAACGGACTTAGCCATGCTTAGGTAAAGGACCCAAGGATGGCGACTATGGGGTTGCAGCGCTCATTTCGCTTTCAGGCCGAGGGAGCCGGTGTTTGTCCACAGACAACTTTCCGTGTCATCTGGCCAGCAGGACTAAACCACTTCTGGCGCAACGGAACACCGTGACGGAAACTAGAGTGCACGCAAATGCCATTTTACCTTCCTGCCACAGTGGTACCTATTTATCTACTTGTACTGGTGTATTTTTGAACTGCTAGGTTGGCAGGAGCTGGGACAGACCAATGGGAGTTCACCCTGTGGTGGGGATTCAAACCGCCGACCTTCTGATCAGCAAGGCCAAGAGTGGTTTAGACCACAGTGCTGCCATGCTTACTGAAACGACACCTTCTCCCCAGAGTCACACTGTGGCTCAAGGAGCTCGTCCCTTGTGTGAGATTCTTGACAGCGGGACTGGGCAAGGGATGAGGCAGCCTAGAAACTAGCACTGTGGTTTGAACCCCACCAGGTGAGTTGCTTCTGCACTCCAGGCCCACTGAAATCACTGGGGCTTAGATGAGTCGTGACTACCACAAGCTAAGGGACCTTAACGACAAGTGCGCCCAACCTTCAGACTTCAAGCCGAGTGCAAAGGTAATACACTCAAGCTGCAGCTGGTCTGTGTCTGCATCTGGCTTCTATTTTAAGAACAATAATCAATTAGTCTGGAGCTTTGTGACTTAAGAGGGGACAGCTGCCTGGCTCTTAACAGCTGCTTGACACTTCCTCCAAAAGCACATAACTGCAAAACAAAGCTCTTGTGCACCTTCCAGAATCAACAAGAGGGGTAGACTTGATCCACCACCATGAAAAACAGTTTCTTGAGCACTTTTTATCCATTAACATGCTTAACATGAATGCACTCCTCACTGAAAGCCAGTCCTCTCTCGTATGAAGCCCTTGTTTCACTAGAGAAGCTTGCAAAATTCAATCTTAGCGTATTCTGGTGTGAGCTGACCTAATTCTTCACACACACCCCAAACACCCCAAGACAGTGCAGGTTGGAACCAAAGCTGCAAACGCAGCCACACTTGCTTGGGAGAAAGCCCCACTGAATTCAGTAGGTTTTACTTCTGAGTAGACATGCTTGACATTGTTACCCACCAGCTTTCACACTTCCCTAATCTTTGGACACAGTCCTCAGCTCAAATAACGTATCAAAACACATTTTAAAATGAATTTTTCCAGAGAAAATTCATTAAGAAATGTGTATTTTATGAGATGTGTTCAAAAACAAATCTTCAAATGCAACTTTACATGCATGTTGTTGTCTTTTTTATTAAAAAAATCAAAAATATCATGGATTAATGCAGAAATGGGACCCCATCAACTTACATGTGAACACATTTGAAAAGAACCCATGCTAAAAAAAGATTTATTCATTCCTACTAGAAACCCACACAATAAAGGATGCATCTGCCTTAGAAACTGAAACCCCATTTCACACCAGCTTAACTATCATTACCTCCCCCAGAGAATCCTGGGTACTGTAGTTTTGTGAGGTTGCTGGGTAATCTCCCCTAACTACGACCCGCTGAGCCACCTCCCCAAGGTTTCCTTGTGAGAAAGCCATGACAGTTAACCTGGTTAGGCTCTTCAGGCTTGTTGGGCCTCACTGTCATGTGATTTTTATCTGCCACAAATTTTATCTGTCATGACTGAGCGTCTTTGTTGAAGAAGTTCCAAAGGATTTCTGAGGCACCCCAGGGTTCCCCATAATATAGTGTGTTTTTTAAAATAAAAAAATACCATTTCTCACCACACTGGCTCACTTAAGGTTCAGACAACATTAATCAAGAAGCAGATTCTACTTACTGTCATCAAACCTCCAACAAGGTCACTCGTATGTGGGTCTTCATCTTTCGTCCCAAGTTGTGGAGAATACAATTCAGTGGTCCTCAAGATTTCAAGAACTCGATCTAAGGCTTCAGCAACCGGCATGGGACTACTTTCTTGTGCAGCATTGATAATATTTATTACCTAGGTTGAAGGAAAGATTCCAACAAGCAATTCAAGAAGTCAGGTTTGACTGTCAAAAGCACAGGAACATAGGAAGCTGTGTTAGAGTCAGAGACGATTGGTCATCTAGCTCCATATTGGCTATAGTGACCTCATTCAGACGTAATGCTAAACTATGGTTTAGACAAGCAGCTCTTCCCTCCAAAATGGAACCCTCTAGATGTTTTGGACTACAACTCCCATCAGCCCCAGTCAATATGGAAAATGGGCAGGGTTTATGAGAGTGGTAGTCCAAAATATATTGAGGTCATCACATTGGGGCATGCTGGTTTAGTTATTTGAATCAATCTCAGTGTTTTCCGCTCTCCTCTGATTCACCCACAAGATCAGAAGCTTTCCCTTCCATTTTTAAATAACAGCACTTTAGCGTTATGCCAAAACTCAGACAAAGTGTGTTTCATCTTAACGATTGTTTGTCGTAACTTTGAACTTTGGTTTTTGAAACTGACTTGTCTCATTAAACCAGTTAACCACATTGATCCCTGTTTGTATAAATATTACAGCCAAAGTCCTTGCTTGTGGTCAGAAAATATTAGCGGTCAGCACAACAGAAAATTGAGTTCTTACTAACTTGTGGTAACAAAAATATAACTGCAAAAGTAGTTCATTTTGCACTTGTAATAGAAGACATGACTGTGTGGCTCATGCAGGCTTGCTCTTGTCTGTAGCAAGAAACCATGTGTCCTGGTCCTGGTCTTGGAGCTGGAGGAGGAGGAGGAGGAGTTCCAAGGCCTTCCTTTGAATATCTGGATGAGGTACTTGGCTCTGAGGCTGGTGCTGATTATCAGGGTTCACTGAAGGCTGACCATGGCCCACAACCCCCTTCCCCAGAGTCTAAGGAACTGTGTGTCTCCTACGTTATGGCACTGGTCCAATGGTGAGGCAACACACCAGGCTAGAGAGTAAAGGAGAAATGTCCACTTTCAGGCCAAAGGGTTGGCCTGAGCCTGTAGTTCTCCAAGAGCACAGAGCATAAGAGAGATGGTTTGGAGACAGAGGCTCAAAAGGCCTTAGTTCGCCTCCAGCCCTCAGAGCACGTTGCTCATTTGGAGCTGTCCTTGGTGCTGCAACTACAGACCTGTCTTGCTCCATCATGCTACATGGGTTCATTGTCCGGACCAGGACAGGACACCATGGTTTCCTATTACTTCTATGTGGCCTTTGGCTGCATATAGCAGAACATTTCCCCCATGTAAACCCATGCTAATATGTGGGGGGCCTGTGTAGGAGCATGGTAGTTTTGTAAGGGGAAAAGGCAAATTCCTAGGGGAAAATGAAGCCATTGGATCTCAATGAACTCAAACGGTAGTGTCTCACCTTGGTAATGGGTGCTTCAATAGTCATGGAATGTATTCTGGCCATAGAGGAATGCCTTCTCTGTGAACTGCCTATGCAGAATAAAGTGGAATAAAATTAGTGGCCAATGTTAACCTATCACAAGCTGCTTCTTTTTTGAACCAGAAGGACTCCAAAGCAGCTTACATTTTAAACATGCAATAGAAATAATATTAACATTTAGCATCAAAGGCACATAAAGTACATAACACACACACACACACATCCAGCAACCTACAGCATAAAAGCTTGTATGTTTTACTGCCTTCCTCAAAGAGGCTGCATTGAGATTTCATGATAACCCAATTTTTCCATTTTCTTCAACACATATATATTATTATTTTTTCAAAATTAGACGATCATGTTTCACATGAGCTAAACAAATGAGGTTAGAGGGGGGAAATGAGAGAACTTGAAGCTCACAAACAGAATGTTTGTTTTGGGTATAAAGGTGCCAAATTCATAAAGCAATTAAAAATATTTTAAATATTTTAAATATCTGAAGGATAATATTCTGCCCAGACCCTTCTCTCTCTTTTTTTGTGATGGTTAAAACTTTATTTTTTAAAAAATAGTATTTATTCAAATTTTAAAGATTACAAAGAGAAACAATAAAAAACAAAAAATAAAGAAAAATAAAAAAGACATAACACAAACAAACAATTAAAAAAAACAGATCAGACCTTTACATAGCTTTCTTTCCTTTACTTATTTCCTTGACCACCTCACACCTCCCTTTTTTGTATTCTAGTTCAGTTAGATGTTTCAGCAAATCCTTTCCAGCTTTGTTTTTATCCTAATAATTTATCTTAATATACTGTAATTCTCTTCTTTCACCAATTAACTATCCATTTTTACTCAATCCTTTATATCATTTCTGCTAAAACCACATAACTTCATTCCAACATCCTTCTAACATTCCTTAATTTTACAATGTTTCTGTAAATAAACTTTAAATTTCTTCCAATCTTCTTCCACCAACTCTTCTCCTTGGTCTCGGATTCTGCCACCAGACCCTTCTCTCTTCCCAGGCACCTTTAAGGGGAATGGGGGAGAGGGCCTTCTCAGTGGCTCCTCCCAGATTTCGGAACTCCCTTCTCAGAGAGGCCAGACTGGCTCCCTCCTTGTTGTCCTTCCACCAAGAGGTGGAAGACTGCTTTATTCTGGCAGGCTTTGGGGGAACTGACTGCTTTTAAAGAAAGGGCTCTTTACTGTATTTTTTCTGCATGTTAACAGATATGGTCTTATGTTGTTTTCATTCCATAAACAGTTTAATCCCTTTAAAATATTTTTATAAGTTTTTTTTAAAGCTATGTCTGTTTTCTCTGTATTTGCTTCAATTTTTCTGAGCTGTCATGAATCCTGGTTTTGGGGTGGTTTGAGCATGGTGCTGGTAACGGCAAGGTTGCAGGTTCAATCCCCGTATGGGAAATCTGCGTATTCCTGCATTGCAAGGGGGTTGGACTAGATGATCCTCAGGGTCCCTTCGAACTCTACAATTCTATGATATAGTGGGATATAAACAAATAAAATGATATTAATACTAATAATGACAAATTGGACCTGCGATAAAAGGTTGCATTCGGTTCCACTTGCTCCATTCCATTTTGTGCCCCCCCCCCTGTTGTATTTCTTCCTGCAAGCAGCCAGGAAGCAGACTGAATTGGGCTGTTGTTGGGGTTTCTCTTACCCGAAAGATCCCCTCCCCAGATGTTACTGTACTTCTGAAAACCTTGGGGTTCTCCCAAGCTTGTTGAGACTCCTCTTTTCTACAGGGGTGGTTCAGTTTTGGCTACATAAGCAACGGCACAATCCTCCCGCACATTGGAAACAGATGGACTCATGTAACATACCATCACTGCCCCGAGAAGTGGTCGACCTGACATCTAAAGAGCCTTTCCGCCTGTCTTTGTGCCTGCAGCTCTGGATATCTGTAGAGGCAAGAAATTGCTGCTGTGAAAAAGGACATCCCCATTTAGGAAGGTGAGAGAGCCTTCTCAGATGATGATGATGATGATGATGATAATAATAATAATAATAATAATAATAATAATAATAATAATAATATTTATACCCTCCCCATCTGGCAGGGTTTCCCCAGCCACTCTGGGCGGCTTCCAACAGAATATTTAAAATACATTAAAACATCAGTCATTAAAAACTTCCCTAAACAGGGCTGCCTTGGGAAGGAGTTCCAGAGCCTCAGAGCAGTTCAAAGCACAATTCAAAGTGTTGGTGCTGACCTTTAAAGCCCTAAACGGCCTCAGCCCGGTATACCTGAAGGAGCGTCTCCACCCCCGTTGTTCTGTCCTAGACAAGTAAGATAGTTGTTTATTTCCTTGGCATCTGCTGGGGAAGGCGTTCCACAGGGCGGGCGCCACTACCAAGAAGGCCCTCTGCCTGGTTCCCTGCAACCTCACTTCTCACAGGGAGGGAACCGCCAAAAGGCCCTCGGCGCTGGACCTCAGTGTCTGGGCTGAACAATGGGGGTGGAGATGCTCCTTCAGGTATACTGGACCGAGGCTGTATAGGGCTTTAAAGGTCAGCACCAACACTTTGAATTGTGCTCGGAAATGTACTGCTCTCAGGCTCTGGAACTCCTTGCCAAGGAAGAACTGCCTAACCCCTACTTCAAACCATATTCTGGGATGCCTCAATGTTACTCCCAACAACGGTTAATGATAAATCAATAAATCCAATTGTTGACAACCAGCTGAACTTTGACAGGGAGCAAAATCTGCTGTTTTGTTCTACCTCAACGCTACAGCAAGTTGTGCCTTGTGGATTCCCAACACCTGTGGCCATTGAAGAGGAACCCATGTAAACATGTCCTTGGGAGATTTCCATCCCAGCCACGACAACACTCAAGACTCCGTCCTTGACACATTCAAATCTAGATTTAGGAAGCTGTATCAGCTACTGTTCCCAAGGAGTAGGAAATGAACTTGGAAACTCCTTCTCCTACAAGCCCACTAAACATTCAAGGTTGCCTTGATTCCTTGTTCGCTTTGAAACACAGCTGCCTGGCGCAGATTCCTTGTTCACTTTGAAACACAGCTGCCTGGCGCAGATAGTTGGCCTGTTATTTAGTCTCCTTCCCAGAGAACTGTTTCATTGCTCTGCAAATAATATGGATTGCCTAGTGTGGTGTACTCTGTGCTTGAGCTTGCCTAGCAGAGATGCTCAGTGCCCCCTTCACATGTGAAATACTAACCTCTGGGGAAGGACTCGCAGTTCAATGGCTTCTAATCTGCTTTGCTTGCAGATAGTCCCAGGTTCAATCCCTGCCATCTCCAAGCATTGCGCGGGGTTGGACTAGATGACTCTCAGGGTCCCTTCCAACTCTACAATTGTGTGATTCTAAGTAGGGCTTGGGGACGCGGGTGGTGCTGTGGGTAAAACCTCAGCGCCTAGGACTTGCCGATCGTCAGGTCGGCGGTTCGAATCCCCGTGGCGGGGTGCGTTCCTGTTGCTCGGTCCCAGCGCCTGCCCACCTCGCAGTTCGAAAGCACCCCGGGTGCAAGTAGATAAATAGGGACCGCTTACTAGCAGGAAGGTAAACGGCGTTTCTGTGTGCTGTGCTGGCTCGCCAGATGCAGCTTGTCACGCTGGCCACGTGACCCGGAAGTGCCTCTGGACAGCACTGGCCCCCGGCCTCTTAAGCGAGATGGGCGCGCAACCCCAGAGTGGGACACGACTGGCCCGTACGGGCAGGGGTACCTTTACCTTACGTAGGGCTTAGAAGTCTTTTAGAAAACATCTGAAGGCAGTCCTTTTTAGGAAAGCTTTTATTGATTAATAGATTATTATATTTTATCCTGGCTTTTCACACAAGGTGTTTATTTTTAGGACCCACCTTTTTCCTATTATTTCAAGTTATAATAATAATAAAATTTATTATTTATACCCTGCCCATCTGGCTGGGTCTCCCCAGCAACTCTGGGTGGCTCCCAACAGAATATTAAAAACATGATAAAACATCAAACATTAAAAACTTCCCTAAGCAGGGCAGCCTTCAGATGTCTTCTAAAAGTCAGATAGTTGTTTATTTCCTTGACATCGGGTGGGAGGGTGTTCCACAGGGTGGGCACCACCTCTGCCTGGTTCCCTGTAATCTCGCTTCTTGCAGGGAGGGAACTGCCAGAAGGCCCTTGGAGCTGGACCTCTGAGTTGTTTTAAACTGTTTTTATATTTTGTTTTGATGTTGGAACATGCCCTGGGGCCTTGAGGTGAGATTAGGTAAATAACAACAACAACAACAACAACAACAACACCAACATGGTAGCACATGGCCTTCTAGAGTAGGGGTAGAGCACCTCAGGCCTGGGAGCCAAATGTGGCCCCCAGAAGCCCCTATATGGCCCTTGGGAATCTCCCCAGGCCACGCCTCTCACCTCCACACCTGACTCAGCTGCTTTTGTCCTCTTACTTTTGCTCAGTTGAAGTGTAGGCAACTGTACACATCTGGGTCACATCTGTTGCTACATCTGCACTGCCCCCCCCAACCCCCACAGTGGGCTGATAGGAGAAAGAAGGGTCGCTCTGGTCAGACGTCTGAACTGATCACTTGTGGGAATTTTTGAAATTAGGTCTAGGGATGACGGTTGCCAATCCTGACACTATACAACTGCTAAGCCCTTACTTGTTTCAACAAGCATTTGACCTATGTTGGTGTCCTCACCAGCGCTGTGCAAATGTCTTAGGAGTTTTAGATCAGACAGTGTATTTTCTTTCTGTTTTTAATCATTCCTCTTAACCGCCTCAAGTAAACGCATTTCTAAAATGCATTTCAGGTTATGACTTTTTATTATGAAGAAATGTCTTGGTGGATAGCAATAGGCTGAGCTGTTGTTATTAAAATGCAAGAGATTTTCTCGTAACAAAACTTGCAGTGCCGTACCTGTCTGGGACTCAGCTTGGACACGTTCACAGACCCTTTCAGCCTGCAAGTAAAAAAAAAAAAAAAGGGGGGGGGGGAGAAATTAGCCAGAACAATAGGATCAACCTTTGGTGCAGGCGTTAGGAACCTCGAGCCTCTGGGCCAAATCTGGCCTGCCAAGGGTTCCCAGTTGGCTCATGGCTCCAGTTCAATCCTGTGAAGCAGACCCCTGCACCCAGCAGGATTGAACCCTTCGCTTATCAGCTGGTGAGAGGAGGGTTCAATCCTAGAGGGTGCTGCTTCACCTGTGGGGAACACACTGGAGACACAGACCCCCTCCCTCTGCCCCACAGATCACCTTTGACAGATGGGTGAGATTGCCCACCTCTAAGTCCCCAGTCATCATCATGAAATCAGAGGTGGGTGACTTTATACACCTGTTGAAGTTGGCCTGCAGGGATGGAGGAAGATAAAGAACTGGCCCACAGAGGGCTGAAACATTTCCTCACCCCTCCTATCACGCATCCCCTCCCCGCTTCTAGTTAAGCTGGAATACCTGTTCTGCTTACCTTACTGTTGTCATTGCATGGTCTACTAAGTGACACATAGTGTCTAATTTTTCTGGAAAAGAAAGACAAGCAACGGGACAAATTATATATTTTGGCTTCTAAGATTTCGATTCTCTTAAGAGCTGATTATTTATTTATTTTTAAAAATACATTTTAGCCTAAAATGTCTATCCTAGTTTGGTGGGTTGTAGCAGAGGTGGCTAGCCTGTGTTAAGCCAGATGTTGTTGGCCTCCAACTCCTATTAGCCCCAGCTGGAGTGGTCAAGGGTCAGGGATGATGGGAGGCGGAGTCTATGAAGCACCTGGAGAATTCCAGGTGAGCCACCCCAGGTTACAGGAACACTGCAGGAGCCTTGGGGAAGGACCATAGCTCAGTAGCAAAGTATTTGCCTCGGCTACACAAGGTCCCAGGTTCAAGTCCTGGTTTTTCCAAGTAGGGATGGGAAAAGACTGAGAGCCTGGAGAGTCGCTGCCAATCCAAGTGGACAAAACTGAGCCAGATGGACCAGTGGTCTGACTCTGCTTTTTGCGTTGGGAGAGAGATGAGAAACCTGACCAGAGGAAGTCTCATTCTATTGTCTGAGCCTTCACCATGAGGACTACAAACTTTATTTTAAAAAATGGCTAAAGTCCTCGGGATTCCTGATCATGCACTTCATAGCAAGCCATTCCCCACAATTATGAGTAGTTCGTTTTAAGACAACAACGACAATATCAATATTCAGTTTTGATTTTGAGGCTTACCCTCCCTGTCCAATGACAGGTATGATCTTCACATTTTGTTGTATACTCTCTCCATTTTTCTTCTTAGTGTAGTAGGTTCCTTGCCATTCCTGCAGATGGGAATCAAAGTCAAGTAAAGACGACATTTGACTTAGGAGCTCACGGACAAATCCCCCCAGCTTTCTCTCTCTTTCTCATTAAAACTATTTTCACATAAGACTTCAGATTTGTGCCTTTAGGCCCCATCTGCACAATACATTTAAAGCAGCTCTATACCACTTAAAAAGAATCTGGGAAGCTGTAGGCTGTTAGAGGTGCTGAGAGATGTTAGTAGAGCCCTGTTCCCCTCATGGAGCTATGATTCCGAGTTCCCTGAGAAGGGGGGTTGATTGTTTATCAACTCAACATCCTTATCAAACCACAGTTCCCATGATTTTGGGGGGAGGCCATGACGGTTTAAAGTGGTATGATACTGTTTTAAATGTACAGGGCAGATGGGTTATTATTTTTAATGCCTCTAAAAGGCAACTGTGCCTCCACCCCCATCGCTCAGCCCGGACACTGATGTCCAGCTCCAAGGGCCTTCTGGCAGTTCCCTCACTGCAAGAAGTGAGGTTACAGGGAACCAGGCAGAAGGCCTTCTCAGTAGTGGCACCCACCCTGTGGAACGCCCTCCCAGCAGATGACAAACAGATAAACAGCTATGTGATTTTTAAAAGACATCAGGGAAGTTTTTAGGGTTTGATGTTGGGTTGTGCTTTTGCTATTTCTTTGTTGGGAGTTACCTAGAGTGCCTGGGGCAAGCCAGTCAGATGGGCGGCGAGCAAATCAAGCAACAAATAACTAGCTCCACAGTGAGCAGCTCTTATGGGATGGGATAATCTGTAATTTTCAGTTCCTCTCCGTTTTCCATTCTGAAGTTCAGTTCCCCACATTTCCATCCCAGTTTGTCAGGAGATCAAGGGTTCTGAAGCAAGAGGGGAAGGAAGGCTTTTCTTGCCTTAAAGGTAAAGGTAAAGGGACCCCTGACCATTAGGTCCAGTCGTGGCCGACTCTGGGGTTGTGGCTCTCATCTCGCTTTATTGGCCGAAGGAGCCGGCGTACAGCTTCCAGGTCATGTGGCCAGCATGACTAAGCCGCTTCTGGCAACCAAAGCAGCGCACGGAAACGCCATTTACCTTCCCTATTTATCTACTTGCACTTTGGTTGCAACTGCTAGGTGGGCAGGAGCAGGGACCGAGCAACGGGAGCTCACCCCGTCGCGGGGATTCGAACCGCCGACCTTCTGATCAGCAAGTCCTAGGCTCTGTGGTTTAACCCACAGTGCCACCCGCGTCCTTTTCTTGCCTGCTGATATCAGACAAACCCACAGAGGCCTCCAGCCTGAGGATGTGGCACTGTCTTCCTTGGACTCGGAGAACTCCATTGCAGAAGGCCCACCGTGCAAGTCCAGTGGCTCCACAGGGCTAGTAATTCAGCTGATGTGACTTCTTGTGTATTGGGCTCAGTCTCTTTTCCTTGCTGAAGCAACGTCAGAGTTATGTGTTACTCTTCTAACACATCTTGAGCCCTGAACCCAGTCTGAGCTCTGCTGTACTTTGAATCTGCCACAACCAGCCTGAATCTCTTATTGCCTCACCTCACAAAGAGAATTTTTTTGTCTGAGACCCAGTCTGAGCCTCACAGCATGACGGAGGCGGGGGATGAGGAAAGGGTTAGCGTTAGGGTTGTCTCCCTGCCTGTCCTAGCTATTCCTTTTTTAAAAAAGCAAAGGAAGACTGCTAAAACACCAAGTGGCATGCTTAATTTGGCCCTAAGTCTGAATCGTGGCCCCACGAAAAAAGGTCCACATATATTTAAAGAAAGCTTGAACTCCTCATTTTATGACCAAGGAGAGGTCGCTACCATGACCCAATCTGAGCACGTCAAACAGCCATGCTCACCGATTTCGCATGCAGATTTGCCAATTTCACCCCAGATAATCGCATCCGAGCTTCGTGACAGGAGGCACAGGCAAAACAGCTGCCTGTGGAAGGATTCCGTGGGCAACCCGCCACATCAAAAAAGGCATTAATCATGAGTGCCACAATCCTACTAAGCATTCATAGACCTCTTTAGAGGGTTCTGGCCCCTTTATGTCCATAGAAGCACAACCACTCAAGCCCTTATTACAGTGGTGCCTCGCAAGACGAAAAGAATCCGTTCCGCGAGTGTCTTCGTCTAGCGGTTTTTTCGTCTTGCGAAGCAAGCACATTGACGGCTTAGCGGATTAGCGCTATTAGCGGTTTAGCGGCTTTTAGCAGCTTATCGGATAAGCGGCTTAGCGGCTTAGAAAAAGGGGGGGAAAGGGGGGAAAACCCGCAGGAACTCGCAAGACATTTTCGTCTTGCGAAGCAAGCCCATAGGAAATTCGTTTTGCGAAGCACCTCCAAAACGGAAAACCCTTTTGTCTAGCGAGTTTTCCGTCTTGCGAGGCATTCGTCTTGCGGGGCACCACTGTACTGGTGCGCTTTCGCAACAAGCACAAGGCCTGGCATGCATATTTATACCAGTCAGGCTACGCATCAGCAGTTGGAAACCTCCAGCCCTCCAGATGTTATTTAACTCCTACTCACATTGGCTCCTGTCAGCACAGCCAATGGTCAGGGCGTATGGATGTTGTAGTGCCAACTAATATTTGGAGTCCACAGGTGTGAATGTTCTTTTGCACCAGGCCAAGCCTCCCTCGGCCTTCGTCTGGGCCTTTTAAACTCAGCTTTTTGGCCTGCTTTAGCTTTCATGAGTTTTATTCTCTGCTTCCTCTACTTGGTTGGAGTTTTATTTCTCTCTCTGCTTGGTGTTTACCTGTGACAGGGCCTTTTCAGTGGCAGTTCCCCATTTGTGGAACTGGTGGTGTCTGCCTGCCTCCCTCATTATTGACTTTCAGGATAAATTTAAAAATACAGTCAAACCTCAGTTCCCAAACAGCTCCGTTTTGGAACGTTTCGACTCCTGAATGCCAAAAACTCGGAAGTAAATGTTCCGGCTTTCAAAAGTTTTTTGGAAGTTGAACATCCAACGCGGCTTCCACTTGAGTGCAGGAAGCTCTTGCAACTGAGCAGAAGCTGCACCTCAGTTGTTGAACGTTTCGGAAGCCAAACGGGCTTCTGGAACAGATTACATTCAATAACTGAGGTTTGACTGTATTCTTGCTTTATACAGGCATTTGATACCTGAAAAACATTGTTCATGGCACTTCTGAGATCACTTTTTAGAATGTATAAAACTGTTTTTATTTTTTAAAAACCCTCTACTGTTGATGTATTTGCCACGAGCGGTAGACTCGTAATCTGGTGAAGTGGGTTCGCTTCCCCGCTCCTCCACATGCAGCTGCTGGGTGACCTTGGGCTAGTCACACTTCTCTGAAGTCTCTCAGCCCCACTCACCTCACAGAGTGTTTGTTGTGGGGGAGGAAGGGAAAGGAGGTTAGCCGCTTTGAGACTCCTTCGGGTAGTGATAAAGCGGGATATCAAATCCAAACTCTTCTTCTTCTTCCTTCTCCCCTCACAGAGCTACAATTCCCAGGGTTCCCGGGGAAGACGGGTTGATTCTGAAAGCACTCTGGAAATGTTGCTTTGTGAGGAGAAAATGGGTGACCTGACAATTCTCAGCACCATGAACGAAAGACAGCTCCCAGGATTCTATGGGGGGGGGCAGCCATGACTGATTAAAGTGGTATGCTACTGCTTTAAAGAAATAACGCAGATGGGGCCTAACGTAAGCTGAACAAACAAAGTTGCTTTAAGATCATGCTATATTTTTTCCTTGTTAGTTATTGTAACCTGAAAAGATAATTTCCTTTTTTTCTGGAGGCGGTGTATTAACAATGTAAACAAATAAAACGAGTTGTAATCAAATGCAATTTCAGTTGGTGCAAAAAACACCTGCCATTTTAGTTCTTCCCCCCCCACTTGACATATTTGAAAGTACTCCTGGGAACGCTGTGGCACACGTTCACGGCCAGATGCAAACGGCAACCACAGCATTTCCTTTCCAGATTGGGCTTTTGATGCAGGCGCACCATGACTCATTTCTCTCTTCCTTCCACTCCTGCATGCATTAATGTCCGTAGGGCCTCTGATTCACTGCAGCATCTTCATCGAATGCAACGTCAACGGCTTGGGACTTCTGAACGTGGCACCCACCGCCGCCCATTCATCTCACCTGACTCACACAGGGCAGCATGTAAGCTGTGACGTACGCATGTCTTTGAAGCGGCAACCCATCTGCCAGCCTTTCGTGCCCACACAGCAATGGCTTATCTTCCTCCTCCGTGGCTACTTAAACCTTGTTTGCTGCCCTAGGAGGGGCAAGGCTGTCTCTAAGGGAACGTGCCACATACCTATCTTTTCAGAGGATTCTGGCATGAATGCTCTGTTCGCATGTTGGAAGGCGCAGGAGAGGCCGGCGCAATCATTTGCACTTGGTTGAACCTGTTGAGTTGTCTAGGGCGCAATCTGTACCATGCATTTACAGCAACAATATACCACTTCAGTGTACCTGAAGGAGTGTCTCCACCCCCATCGTCCAGCTGAGGTCCAGCTCCAAGGGCCTTCTGGCAGTTCCCTCCCTGAGAGAAGTGATGTTAAAGGGAACCAGGAAGAGGAGGGCCTTCTCGGCAGTGGTGCCTGCCCTGTGGAATGCCCTCCCACCAGATATCAAGGAAATAAGCAACTATCCTACTTTTAAAAGACACCTGAAGGCAGCCCTGTTTAGGGAAGTTTTTAATGTTTAATGCTGTATTGGGTTTTTAATATTCAATTTGGAGCCGCCCAGAGTGGCTAGAGAAACCCAACCAGATGGGTGGGGTATAAATAATAGAGTATTATTATTATTATTATTATTATTACTTCAACAGGCATGTATGCTCATCCTATCTTATTTATTTATTGCATTTGCATGCGGTGCAGATCAGTTTCTGTGGGGCCATTGCATTTTATGTTCGGAGCAGCCTTGCCAAATAGATGGGGCTGAGAGACTGTGACATCCCAAAGGCCTCAGAGTTAGCTCCGTGACTGAGCAGCCCAGTCCTAAAACACCACCCCATCAGGTTCACCGCTCAGGTGCCAAACCAAGGCATGCGCTTACCTTTTCTATCTTGATGCAAGAATTAATAGTGTCAAGGAAATCAGCTTTTTTTTCATTTGTAGGCACTTCTGTTAGTTCCTTTCCTATTAATTCGCCTTTCTGATAGCCCATCACGGTTTCAAATGCAGGATTTACGTACTGCGAGATTTAAATAAAGCACTCCAGTCAAACCAAAAGGAAAGGCATGGTCATCGGCCTGCAGATTTTAAATTTTGCTGTGCATTTCTAAAGCAGTACTTCCTCTATACAAGGGGGGCCATATCAACCCAGCCTACTGCATCTGGTATCATATGCAATGTCAGGTCTACAGGGTGGGTACAGGCATGGCTTCAAAGGAACAATAAAAAAACAACCCTAAAGCAGGTCCATTAACTTAAATGGGTCTAATTAGCACTGGATACCAACCCCTGTCCAGTAGCTCTGCAACTTACGCACATTTAACTTGTGCACATTCAGTTTTATAACAAATTAAAAAGAGGTGGAAATGGCATTGACAATCCCATCCACCACTGAACCCAATGGGTTTTGAGTATACACTATTTTGGCTTTGGGCTCAATCTCCGAAATGTAACCCCCACATAAATGGTGAGTTTATCATATTTACAATACAATAACATGGCTATAACACCGTGAACCGGAACTGAGTCATATAAGGCAATGGAACAGCATTTGACACTTGTAAAAGTACCCAGAACAAACCTGTATTACATGGTCTTCACTTGTAATCTCAATGGCTTCTTGACTTTTCTCTAACGCTGTAAAGATTGAATTACAAGCCCTGCAAAGGAAAGAAAGGAGTGGACTCATTAGATTCGAATTTCACGGCTTGCAATTTTGAGGGCTATAAATGACCCAAAAAAACCCCACCACCACCTCAGAGCAATACATTCAAGAGAGATGATTCTGCTTTGAAGAACAGTAGTAGGAAGTTAGACAGGCCGCTTGGCCTTTTGCCTAGCCCAGCAAAAAGAGAAAGTTGGCCTGTGTAGAGGCTAACTTATTTATACAGAAAGACAGTGTGTGTAAACTCACTGCATTTCAAACTACCAGAGAGCAGGTCTTTGTCCCCAGGGGCTTACACTTTAAAATGTGACATCTGAGAGACAACAGGAAAAAGGGGAAGGAAACAGAGAGAGGGTAAAAGCCTGATGAGAACCATTCCCAAACTTTGCCCCTCACTGACCACTCGGAAACTGCTGAGGGTCTTGGCAGACCACGTCATGATCTTTTCTGCCTGCTGTAACAACCGTAACATGCTGTGCCAGCTGCTGTACGATTCCTAACTGAATCAAGATGGAACTTCTTAATTCTAGGCTCCCACTAACTTCGCTACGAATCCTGTCCTCCCAAGTGCCTTCTCCCCAACATCATTTCCGACCCATCCCGCTCGCCTTCCGAATGGACCTCGAGGTTCTAATACGGCAGGGCAGCAGATGCTGTGGCTGCTCCTGACATACCGTATTTTTCGCTCTATAAGACGCACTTCCCCCTCCTAAAATGTAAGGGGAAATGTGTGTGCGTCTTATGGAGCAAATGCAGGCTGCGCAGCTATCCCAGAAGCCAGAACAGCGAGAGAGATCACTGCGCAGAGCTCCCTCTTGCTGTTCTAGCTTCTGGCTTAGCCGCGCACAGCCTCTTCAGGGCATGGGGAGCCTTCATCCCACTGCCCTGAGGAGGCTTCGCATGGTGAAGCCAGAAGCCACAACAGCGAGAGGGGTCGCTGTGCAGTGCTCCCTCTTGCGGTTCTAGCTTCTGGCTTAGCTCCTCTGTCCCTTCCCCCACCTCCCGGAAAAGCCCACAAGAGCCGCGCTTCCTTTAAAGAGCCGTGCAGCGTGTGTGCAGCTCTTAGGGAAAAGCCCGCAAGCGCCACACACACGCTCCTTGCGACTCCTGAAAGGGAGCACTGAGCAGAGCCTGGGTTGCATACAGGCTCTGCTCAGCACTCCCTTTAAAGAATTTTTTTTTCTTGCATTCCCCCTCTAAAAACTAGGTGCGCCTTATGGTCAGGTGCGTCTTATGGAGTGAAAAATACGGCACTTCACAAACACCTTGTAGACTAACGCCACTTCTCCCACCCTAGAAGTCTCCAGAGGAGAGATCTCAGCAATAGCAGTTCTTCCTCTGTTGATGGGAATCGTAGATGGGAATCCACAGCCCTCCTGTGCTACTCAAAACTCTCACAAGACCCCGCCATGACACCTACAGTCCACCTCCTCTGTTGGAGGCAGTGAACCTCTGAACGCCAGTCGCTGGGAATCACAAGTGGGGTGACTGTTCTTACACTCCTGGCCTGCTTGTGGGCTTCCCATAAACATCTGCTTGGACATCATGAATACAGGATGCTAAGTAAAGGTAAAGAACCCTAGACCGTTAAGTCTAGTCAAAGGCGACTATGGGGTTGTGGCACTCATCTCGCTTTCAGGCCAAGGGAGCCAGCATTTGTCCACAGACAGCTTTCCAGGTCATGTGCCCAGCAGGACTAAACCACTTCTGGCGCAACGGGACACCGTGATGGAAATCAGAGCGCACAGATGCTAGACAACTTGGGTCACTGGCTGGACCCAAAAGCCTCTTCTTTCTTAGGGAAATTATCTCTTCTTACCAACAGGTTAGCTTCCACACACAAGGGTTTTTTTATTTTCGTTTTAATTATTGAATTTATATACAGCCCTATACCTGGAGGTCTCAGGGCGGTTCACAGAACAAAATCAAGGACCCTCAGAAACCGCAGGCGCTGAAGCCTGCGGACTTGGTGACTCGGCGGGCACCTGAAGCGCCCCCCCCCCGACCCACGAAGAGCCTTTTTAAAGGCTGCGGAGAGGGTACGGGGAGCGGCGTGGTGCTGTGAGTGGACCGCTACTGCAGTGGAGCGAAGCCGCGAGCCATGGCCGGAGACCGCTGACTTTCTTCCCTGAAATTCGGACTTTAATTAATCCGTGAGTAAAATGGAATTTGGACTTTAAAATTTCTACCTTTGAATTTGGTACGATCGGGGGATGTGCTAAAGGGAAGTCCGCACCCCCCTGCTTACAGAAGATTTAAAGCAAGGATCGGAGAACTAAGGTGGAGAGTTTTTTCTTTTTGGTGTTTTTTAAAGGATAATATTTTCATGAATTTGACAGAAGAAGATTTGTGCTGGAGAGTAAGAGTGGAATTTTAGAAGTCTTTGTCTAAACGCCCCCCAGACCCAGGAGTGTCCTGTATGTGAGCTGGAGAAAAAGGAACAAGGAGTTTGACAGCTGTCAAAGGAGCTGTCAAACGGGCAGTGAAAGTTAAAAATCTTATTATTTAACACCTTTCTGGACTAAATTTGTTATATTTGAATTAAACTGGTTGGGAACAAAGTAGTGAAATAACAAAGTAACGGACTGTTGGGGAAAAAACTATTAAGTAACCAGAATCCCCCTAGGGGAAACATTGAAACACCACAATGGCTGCAGATGGAAAACTACAGGCAGAGATAGAAAGAATGTTTTTTCTCGTGGGAAAGTTGCAGGAGCAGACTACGGCTATGAGTAAACAACTTATAACCTTGAACTCTAAAATAAGTGACTCTGCTGAATGCACAATGGATTTGACCGGGGAAAAATCTACAGCTGAATTAGAAGAGATAACTTCGGAACAGGAGGAGAGGGAACAAGGGCCAGTACAGATGGAGAGTACCAACCAGAAGCCTACATTGTCAGAACATAAAGAAGAAGACCTTTGGATTACAAATTTGCGAAAGATGCGAAAGAGGAGGGAGGAAGCCCCTGGAACACTTGGAATATTTGAATTTAAAAGAAGCAAGAAATATGATTGGGGCTTCCTCTTTGAGTATGGAAGATTAGCTGACCTTTCGCAGCAGCTGGTACCAAGCACTTTGGATGGAAGAAAATCTGACGAGACTGAGCTAGAACTCCTTCGAGACCCGATGACCAACAAAGAGGGCTACCAACAAAATCGGCAGAGAGAGACTGACAGAGATTTAAAGGCCTCAGATGTGAGGAATCCAGGCTAAAAACTGTTTTTGTGGACATGGGGACATTGGGAAGGGACAGAAACCGGGGTGGGGGGGGGAAAGAATTTTTCAAAAAAAAATAATGTTTATGACCTTTGTGTTTGATTATTATGACCTATTTTTAAGATAAAAGGGAAATTCGTGGAAGGAATTTGAGTCGACCTTAGAAAAGGATTTAATATTTATAAGAAAATTGGATAAGTAAAATTTGGCCAAGTAATAAGAATTAAGTATTTCTTTAAAAATATATATATATAATAATAATATGTAAAGGATGAGAGATATGAACTTGCTGAGCTAATTTAATTGAATTAGGATGTATGAAGGGGGGGTGGGGGGAGGTCAAGAACTGGGGTTAGGAAAGTAAGGATATGAAACTTTATATGTGTTGTCTTTGTCTGTGTGTGTGTGTTTGTGTTTATAAAATGTGAAAACTCAATAAAAAATTTTTTAAAAAAAACACAGAACAAAATCAAAATATAAAATCACAGAATATAATAAATAAAAAGAACAACCCAATAATGCCCCCCCCCCATTTTAAAAGGGCATAGGATGTCGGTCAAATCAACAAAAGGCTTGGTTAAAAAGGAATGTTTCTGCCTGGCGCCTAAAGGTGTATAATGAAGGCACCCGGCAAACTTCCCTGGGGAGAGCATTCCACACTGCAGAGAAGGCCCATTCTCATGTTGCCACCCTCCGGACCTCAGGTGGAGGAGGCACATGAAGAAGGGCCTCAGAAGATGATCTCAGGGTCCGGGTAGGTTCATATGGAAATAGGCAGTCCTTGAGGTATTGCGGTCCTGAGCCGTTTAAGCCTTTATAGGTCAAAACCAGCACTTTGAATTGGGCTTGGAAGCTAATTGGTAGCCAGCGCAGTTGGACTAGGATTGGGTTAATATGCTCAAATCATCTTTTCACTGGCTTTTTCCTGAGTTTGATCTTCTTTTCTCATGCCAAGAAGAATGGGACTTAGGAGTCTGGCAACATCTGGAATGACACCACTGTATGCTAATGATGTTTAGCTTAGGTAAAATTACCTTAGTTTGAATTGTGCCCGCACCTCTCCAAATTCCAGCTGAATGAGTTCGTTGTAACAGGCCATGATGTTGGGATTTTCTACATATCTCTGTTTAAAAAGAAAAAAGTGCAATGTCTGCATTGATTATTTATCTCTAAATAGAGATGTGATTTAGGTAGCAAATTACTTACAAATAGCAAATTATTTCCTGAGGAAAGACATTCTGCACCCCACACCTGCCCAGATGTCTGCTCAACTATGAACAGGTTCCTGACAAGGGCAGATATACAACACTTACTGGATATGGGATAGAATGTCATTGGGCACATGCGCACACTTGTCATGCTTGTTAATATATTTAGTGGTGCATCAGTCAATGCTGCCAGCAGTTACCTAACAAGGCAAGCGCGTCTACAGAGGAATAGGTCCCATTGATCCCAATGAGACTTCCACTTAGGTTCAATGAGCCTATATAGCAGCCGGGGGATAGAGAAATCTGCCAATTTTGGTTCCCAAAATTTCTCATTTTTCCAGTCTTAAATTCAGTTCTCCACATTTCTGCATAAATTTGTGCTTTAGGGGGAAAAAATTATCCCAATTAAAATCCAGAAGCATTTTAGTGCATATTTCTCCTAATAAACCTATTTTTGTTTGCAGCTCTGACTAACAGACACGCTTTTGCAAAGCAACCCCCTCCAATATATTGCATTTTTGTATGCAGCTTTTATGCATGCTGGCTGGAGCTCTAAGAGGAAGAACCACTTTTATGGGGAGGCGAATACACTGCAACTTTTTGCCGCATGCCCTACTTGTTATTTACTTGGCATATAGGACGGCATGGAAAAGTTGTCAGCATTCATTTGCTCCAGGTGTCAGCAAACTTTTTCAGCAAGGGGCCAGTCCACTGTCCCACAGACCTTGTGGGGGGCCGGACTATCTTTTGAAAAAAATAAAATAAAAAATGAATGAATTCCAATGCCCCACAAATAACCCAGAGATGAATTTTAAACAAAAGCACACATTCTACTCATGTAAAAACACGCTGATTCCCAGACCATCCGCGAGCCGGATTGAGAAGGCGATTGGACCGGATCCAGACGGTCTGGGAATCAGTGTGTTTTTACATGAGTAGAATGTGTGTTTTTATTTAAAATGCATCTCTGGGTTATTTGTGGGGCATAGGAATTCATTATCCCCCCCAAAAAATAATATAGCCCAGCCCCCCACAAGGTCTGGCCCCCTGCTGGAAAAGTTTGCTGACCTCTGTTTACTGCCTCACCTCACACAGACACTTCCTTTGTCCAAGACTAAGATTACCAGATTTTTTTCAATGAATCCGGCGACATTTTTTAACTTTAGTCGGAATGAGCTATCCAGGCATGACAAGGACTTTCTTATTCCAGCGGACATCTAGGGTGGCTTTTATTGTTTTACTCTCTGCATGGTTTGTTTTTATGTACACCACTTCGAAAGGTTAATGATAAAGCAGTATATAAGTGCCCTCAATAAGTGTGTGTGTGTGTGTGAGTGTGTGTGAGTGTGTACACACACACACACACCGTACTTTTCCGTGTATAAGACGAGGATTTTTTTACTGTAAAATAATGTTTTAAAAGGCAGGGGTGTCTTATACACGGACAGTGCGTTGTGGAAGATGGGTGATTGGTTGCAGCTCGAGCAGGAGCTTGTCAGTGGCGATTTCGTTGGTGATTGGTGATTGGTGGCTGTGTGAAGCGCTTGATTAGATTGGCTGCTGCTGCATTGGGTGGGTGGGTGATTGGTCACCGCGGCAATTGTTGCTTTGGAACGGCTGCAGCTTCTGCAATGTGAGCAATAGTCAGCGTTTGTCAGTCTGGTAAGTGATTTTATGACAACTCCCCCCCCCCCCCCGTAAAAAAGCTCAACAACTCTGGGCCCTCTCCCCCCATTTTCTTAAACTGGAGTCCCCAAAATTAGGGGGAGTGTTAGTACACGGAAAAGTATGGTTTGCCCCCAAAGTAGGAGCAAACAGGTATCTATTCCTGGGCGTTCGCAAAATGAATCTGAGACTATCGGTATTCAGAGGTGAACTAAATATAGATGGGCTACAAATATCAACTTCAAATGCCATACTTACCCTCGTGAAGCCAGCAGAAATGAAGGGTAATATTGAGGATTCTTCACGATCTGCATGCCTTAAAAGGAGAGGAAGAATGGACAGATGTTAGACTTTTATTTTTCTCCCAGACAAAAATGTTCGCATCTGCAGTCTGCTGTCAAAGGACACTTTGCAAATAAGGTGCATGAGATGTCTGTCACAGCCGTACTCCAGCAAAGGTCACATAGGCATAACTCCTACTGGATTCCATGGGAACTTCATGTTTTTTAAATCTACATATATATCTAAAAATGCACAACCTGCTTCCCAGTTATAGCTCCCTCCTGCAAGTCTGAAAGAACATTATTACAACCATAGCTGTAAAAAAACACATGTTACAAACAGTAAGTGTGATGCAACACCAGTGAAATCAGCCTCCATCTACTTTAAAACTTCCTCCATTCCATATAGAAAGGTCCGAACCAGGGCTGAGGAACTTGTGGCTCTTCAGATGTTGCTGGACTCAAACTCCCATCAGCCCCAGTCAGCATGGCCAGTGATCAAGGATGATGGGAGTTGTAGTCCACCAACATCCAGACGGCCATAAGTTCCCCATCCCTAGTTTGTATGTTTTAGTTACAGCTAGGAATGTAAGTAGGAATATTTTCTGGTTCCATTCTATATTAATCGCATGCGACATTGTTTCTCTTCTGCTGCGGCGTGTCTTCCGCCAAAAACTACATTATTCATCTTGCTGTCCGCTGTGGTGAAACTATGTAACTGTTGTTCTTTATGTAATTAACTACATAAATTATGTTGTCATTACATTAGCCGACTCCGTTATTCCAGTGCAAAAGAAATACAATGCAAACTTTGGGGCGGAGGGATGTAATTGATTACTTATCGTTTGCAGGTGGAAAGCAAAGACAGCAGCAAATACTAATTGTATTTTCTGGATTGATTTCTGTTCCGGACATGTGAGGCACAAGTCACACTGGCAATTTCCTCTCCTCTTTCCATCAGGAAACAGCCAAAATGAAGCTGCCTATTCCTTTTTTCCCTTAAGAAGTGTCGAATACCGTGTGTTCTTGTTTATTTATTTCAATTCGGGTTATTTAAAAGCAAATATAAACGATTTAATATTTGTAAAAGTGGTTTGCGTCAGTGACGGTTCCGGGTTTTTTAGGTGGGTCGGGGGTCAGTAGACTAAGGCATCTTCAACTGACCGCCAGGAATCTATCCCATCTCACTGCCATTGTTGCCAACTGCAGATGCTCCATCCCACTATGGCCAACCACATGCCCACAGGAAAGCTACAAGTAAGACATGGTGCCACAGTGCTCTCCCTGCTTGAGATTCCCAGTACTAAGGTAAAGGGACCCCTGACTGTTAGGTCCAGTCGTGGCCGACTCTGGGGTCGCAGCACTCATCTCGCTTTATTGGCTGAGGGAGCCAGCGTACAGCTTCCGGGTCATGTGGCCAGCATGACTAAGCCGCTTCTGGCGAACCAGAGCAGCACACGGAAACGCTGTTTACCTTCCCGCCGGAGTGGTACCTATTTATCTACTTGCACTTTGACGTGCTTTCGAACTGCTAGGTTGGCAGGAGCAGGGACCAAGCAACGGGAGCTCACCCTGTCGCGGGGATTCGAACCGCCGACCTTCTGATCGGCAAGTCCTAGGTTCTGTGGTTTAACCCACAGCGCCACCCGCGTCCCATTCCCAGTACTGCTTCCATTCATTTATTCACTGGCTTGTGGGACGAGGTCACCAGCATTACTCAAGCCAATGTTGAAGCCTAGAGGGCGCCCTTGGCCAAAACAGTGTTGCCTCCCTGTGGGACCAGAATCCTAGTGGTAAGGAACCAAGGGAGAGTTGCAGGCCCTTATTCAAAGGCCCCTCCCCCAGACTTTCAAGATTTTGAGGTACAGTGTTCAACCTCCCTCCCCAGTTAAAGAGGTGGCTCTGGTGCCATTATGTGTGGTTTTACACATGGCAGAATGGGCCGTTTTCTTGAAATCTCCTTTTTTGTGGGGCATCATTTGCCACAGAAATAACTACCTGCCCCCAAGTCCATGTTTAGTAGCTGCACAGCCAACTAACATCGCAAGGTAAGGTGGGAATGTGATAAGAGGTGCTCAAGGTTATGCAGTGTGGAGAAAGTGAATAGAGAGAGGAGCACATGGGTGCTCAACGGAGTTGGGAATGAGGCAGATGTAGAACTTACAATGGCATTATTCATAGCAGCAAGGCTAGTAACAGTCGGACATTGGAAATCCCCAGAGACACCAGATATCATGCAATGGTAAATGAAATTCTGGAATACAGGTAGGGTATTCTAGGCAGGGATACAACAGTCTCCTCGTGAAGCATGAGGACTCCTCACTTACATAAGGGTGCTACCCACTCATGCGCATTTCACTTACATGCGGGGGGGGGGGGCTGAACATAACCCCCACATAAGTGAGGAGTCCCCCATACAGCTTTTTGACAAAGTCAATATATTATAAGAGGTGCAAAGAAGATTGAGCTGGTCACAGATTAATTGAGAGATGGTGCTTGTTTATTAATTTCTGGAGCTGGAAATGTCATGACAACCTTCAACAGCCATGTTCAATTGAATTTAAAGTGATCTGAAGTGTCAATAACTTTGCGGTGCAATCCTAGCCACCCAAAAGTAGGTCCTATTGAATTCAATGGGGCTTACTCCCAGGTAAGTGAAATTAGGGTTGTAGGCCACACTGGTTTTCAGAACTATAGGCTTACAACCACAACCTTTCCATTCAAGTATTATTTTACATGTGAACAAAAAAACCCACATAATGGGAATTCTCATTTACCTCCTCACTACACCAATGATAACAGTGTTTTCGGACGGCTTTCTTGTTCTAATGGACCTTTAAAAACAAGGAGGGAAATCAGAACAATAAATTGCACAATACATCTTGAAGTAAGCACGGCAGTGTTTATTTTGTTTCCATGAACAGATGTTTAAATACCCCCCCCCCCGGAACTGAATCTTAACTATTGATTGGAAAAGCTTTCCTCAACTTGGTTTCCTCCAGATAACTTGGAAAGCAATTCCAATCAGCCCCAATTAGCACTGCTATCATAAAAGCCACTAATTCATAATAAAAAGATCAAATATCATCAAAACATAATCACATATTTGAAAATGAAGATTGCTAATTTAAATTTATTTCAACAACAGTTTTAGACTGCTTAACATTAATATACCCAAACAGCATAGGCAGAAAAAAAATCATAATATAAATATACATTATACTAAGGTAAAGGCAAAGGTAAAGTCTACATCCCAATCCCAAAGAAGGGAAGTGCCAAAGAATGCTCCAACTACCGCACAATTGCACTCATTTCACACACTAGCATGGTTATGCTTAAAATTCTACAAGGCGGGCTTAAGTAGTATGTGGACCGAGAACTCCCAGAAGTGCAAGCTGGATTTAGAAGAGGCAGAGGAACCAGAGACCAAATTGCAAACATGCGCTGGATTATGGAGAAAGCTAGAGAGTTCCAGAAAGACATCTACTTCTGCTTCATTGACTATGCAAAAGCCTTTGACTGTGTCGACCACAGCAAACTATGGCAAGTTCTTAAAGAAATGGGAGTGCCTGATCACCTCATCTGTCTCCTGAGAAATCTCTATGTGGGACAAGAAACTACAGTTAGAACTGGATATGGAACAACTGATTGGTTCAAAATTGGGAAAGGAGTACGACAAGGCTGTATATTGTCCCCCTGCTTATTTAACTTATGTGCAGAATTCATCATGCGAAAGGCTGGGCTGGATGAATCCCAAGCCGGAATTAAGATTGCTGGAAGAAATATCAACAACATCAGATATGCAGATGACACAACCTTGATGGCAGAAAGTGAGGAGGAATTAAAGAACCTTTTAATGAGGGTGAAAGAGGAGAGCGCAAAATATGGTCTGAAGCGCAACATCAAAAAAACGAAGATCATGGCCACTGGTCCCATCACCTCCTGGCAAATAGAAGGGGAAGAAATGGAGGCAGTGAGAGATTTTACTTTCTTGGGCTCCATGATCACTGCAGATGTTGACAGCAGCCACGAAATTAAAAGACGCCTGCTCCTTGGGAGAAAGGCGATGGCAAACCTAGACAGCATCTTAAAAAGCAGAGACATCACCTTACCAACAAAGGTCCGTATAATTAAAGCCATGGTTTTTCCAGTAGTGATGTATGGAAGTGAGAGCTGGACCATCAAGAAGGCTGATCGCCGAAGAATTGATGCTTTTGAATTATGGTGCTGGAGGAGACTCTTGAGAGTCCCATGGACTGCAAGAAGATCAAACGTATCCATTCTTAAGGAAATCGGCCCTGAGTGCTCACTGGAAGGACAGATCGTGAAGCTGAGGCTCCAGTACTTTGGCCACCTCATGAGAAGAGAAGACTCCCTGGAAAAGACCCTGATGCTGGGAAAGATGGAGGGCACAAGGAGAAGGGGACGACAGAGGACGAGATGGTTGGACAGTGTTCTCGAAGCTACAAACATGAGTCTGACCAAACTGCGGGAGGCAGTGGAAGACAGGAGTGCCTGGCGTGCTCTGGTCCATGGGGTCACGAAGAGTCGGACACGACTAAACGACTAAACAACAACAACAAAAGGCAAAGGACCACTGGATGGTTAAGTCCAGTCAAAGGCGACTATGGGGTTGCGGTGCTCATCTTGCTTTCTGCCCGAGGTAGCTGGCGTTTGTCCACAGACAGCTTTCCGGGTCATGTGGCCAGCAGGACTAAACCGCTTTTGGCACAACGGAACACTGTGATGGAAACCAGAGTGCATGGAAATGCCGTTTACCTTCCCGCCACAGAAGTACCTATTTATCTACTTGCACTGGTGTGCTTTCAAACTGCTAGGTTGGCAGGAGATGGGACAGAGCAATGGGAGCTCACTTGTCGCAGGGATTCGAACTGCTGACCTTCTGATTGGCAAGCCCAAGAGGCTCAGTGGTTTTGACCACAGCGCCACCCGTGTCCCTTATACTATACTATACTATACTATACTATACTATACTATACTATACTAGTAGTAACACCTCAAATTTAGACCAGTAGCAAATTGGCAACCATCGCAGATCTCTGAGCAGAGGTGTTACTATATGCTGACAAGGTCTCAGTCCTGTCAGGAATCATGTTGCAGCTTCTGGATCAAGCCCAAGGTAAGCCCCAAATAGAGTGCATTGCAGTAGTCCAGTCTTGAAGGTTATTAAACTTGGAGTTGAAATGTATCAATATATTCCCCCCCCCCACACACACACCAAGCGCCTAGGACAGAGCACTCACCTGCATAGAGCTTCTGCATCAAAATATCTTGAATGCCTATGATCAATAATGATGATTTCATGGTGTTTCTCCAGAAAGCACTCGAGGGCAGATTCCGGCGTCCTGGCAATGTTACACCGAAATCCAGCTTTCTCACATGCCCAGCAGAATCCATTACTCTGGTTGTCTTCTTTGGCAAACACTAGAAGTACCTAGGCTCAAGGAAAAGAGAAGGGGAGTGAGCGTTTTTCATTTCACACACACAAACACATATATACAGTCGTAACTTGGAAGTCGAATGGAATCCGTTCCGGAAGTCCGTTCGGCTTCGAAAATGTCCAAATACCAAAGCGTGGCTTCTGATTGGCTGCAGGAAGTTCCAGTAGCCAGTCAGAAGCTGCAGAAGCCCCATCGGATGTTTGGCTTCCAAAAATAGTTTGCAATCTGGAATAGTCACTTCCGGGTTTTCGACTTTCGGGAGCCAAAACCTTCGAGAACTAAGCTGTTTGACTTCCAAGGTATGGCTGTATATCACATCACACACACACACAGAGAGAGAGAGAGAGAGAGAGAGAGAGAGAGACAGAGAGAGAGAGAGAGAGAGAGAGAGAGAGAGAGAGAGAGAGAGAGAAGAAAAGAAAAGAGAGAGGAAAAGAGAGAGTTTAAGCAATTGGAAGAAAAAAGGTGCACAGGTTTAACTGACTCATTCACTGCTCCAGCATTTCATTGTAAAGTGAGCTACATTTCTTTCCCATCTTTCCTCCAAGGAGCTCAAGCTGGCAGAAATACCGTATTTTTTGCTCTATAAGACTCACTTTTTCCCTCCTAAAAAGTAAGGGGAAATGTGTGTGCATCTTATGGAGCGAATGCAGGCTGCGCAGCTATCCCAGAAGCCAGAACAGCAAGAGGGATTGCTGCTTTCACTGCGCAGCGATCCCTCTTGCTGTTCTGGCTTCTGGGATTCAGAATTTTTTTTTTCTTGTTTTATCCTCCAAAAACTAGGTGCGTCTTGTGGTCTGGTGCATCTTATAGAGCGAAAAATACGGTAGTTCTCTTCCCCATTTTATCTTCACAGCAACCCTGTGAAGTAGGTTGGGAAGACAGTGACTGGCCAAGGCTTCGTGGCTCAGTGGGGCCTTGAACCCTGGCCTTCCGGGTCTTAGTTTTTTCTTGTCTTTCCTTTTACAGTGGTGCCTCGCAAGACAAAATTAATCCGTTCCACGAGTCTCTTCGTCTAGCGGTTTTTTTTGTCTTGCGAAGCACGGCTATTAGCGGCTTAGCGGCTTAGCAGCTATTAACGGCTAATAGCGGCTTTAAGAAAAAGGAAAAAAAACTTGCAAGAACTTGCAAGCCCATAGGGAAATTCATCTTGCGGAATGACTCAAAAGACGGAAAACTCTTTCGTCTAGCGAGTTTTTCGTCTTGTGAGGCATTCGTCTTGCGGGGCACCACTGTATATATCATTTTGTTTCGTTTTATAAAGGTAAAGGGACCCCTGAACATTAGGTCCAGTCGTTGCCGACTCTGGGGTTGCGGCACTCATCTCGATTTATTGGCCGAGGGAGCCGGCGTACAGCTTCCGGGTCATGTGGCCAGCATGACTAAGCCACTTCTGGCGAACCAGAGCAGCGCACAGAAACACCGTTTACCTTCCCGCCAGAGTGGTACCTATTTATCTACTTGCACTTTGACATGCTTTCGAACTGCTAGGTTGGCAGGAGCAGGGACCGAGCAACAGGAGCTCACCCCCGTTGCGGGGATTCGAACCACCGACCTTCTGATCGGCAAGTCCTAGGCTCTGTGGTTTAACCCACAGCACCACCCGTGTCCCTTGTTTCATTTTATATATCGCCCTTTATCATAAGATCTCAGGGCAGTTCACAGAATAAAATACAGGATAAAAACAAGTAAATAATTAAAAACAAAACACTAACACACACACACCCTCCTCACAGACACATTGTAAAGGCTGTAGAATATTAATCAGCCATAGACCTGGTTTTTGCCTGGTACTTAAAAATATATAATGAAGGCAGTTGGCAAACCTCCCTGGAAAGAGCATTGTACAAACAGGGAGCCACTACAGAGAAGGCCCTGTTCTCATGTTTCCGCCCTCCAGACCTCACGTGGAGGAGGCACACGAAGAAGGGCCTCAGATGATGAAAGCAGAGTCCAGGATGGTTTATATAGTCCAACTGAGCTGCAAAATTCAGAGAAATGCAAATTCCGAAGGATGGCAGTGTTTTGGTTTGTGGGCTTTTTCTGAAAGTGCAGATGGGGAAGGTTCACCTTTAAATGTTAACTGAGCCGACCTTCTCCTGTGCCTATGGCTGCTCTCCACTTTCCCCATTATAAACCTTCGACATCTAGCAATTGTAATTAAATACGGTCCCTTGTAGCACTTCGGTTTACCCTTCTGAGCAATTCCAGGCATTCCAATGGCGCTTACCCTTTTGGATTAGGTTCAGAGGAATGCCTTTCACTAAATCTCTCCTTTTGTATTTAATGCATAATTTTATAAGAGAAAGACAGAGGGACTTCAAATTTATTTAAAGCCCGGCTTCCATTTATAGCTTCTGTGGGCAATTGGGGGGGGGGGACTCTTTGTTGAAAGAAAACCCCACCCGGAATCATGCTGCACTTTAAGCTATATTTAGTGAAGCAAATTTAGGACAAATCGGATGAAGGAAGAGCATTTTGGTACCCAACCAAATCCCTGCCGCCAAGCAGAAACATGGAAGTCTGGGGAGCGCTGCTCTGCAGCAGACTTTTGGCAAAGTTTCTGAATGAACATGCACAGCTCCAGAGCAGGTAACTTGGTAAAGGTAAAGGGTAAAGGGACCCCTGACTGTTAGGTCCAGTCATGGCCGACTCTGGGGTTGTGGCGCTCATCTCGCTTTATTGGCCGAGGGAGCCAGCGTACAGCTTCCGGGTCAGGTGGCCAGCATGACTAAGCCGCTTCTGGCGAACCAGAGAAGCACGGAAACACCGTTTACCTTCCTGCCGGAGTGGTACCTATTTATCTACTTGCACTTTGACGTGCTTTTGAACTGCTAGGTTGGCAGGAGCAGGGACCGAGCAACGGGAGCTCACCCCATCGCAGGGATTCGAACCGCCGACCTTCTGATCAGCAAGACCTAGGCTCTGTGGTTTAACCCACAGCACCACCCGCGTCCCAGGTAACTTGAGAGACTGCCTTATCCCTTTTCTTTGAGAGAGCTTCTCCTGAAAGTTTCAAAGATCTCAGAAGCTCACTCTGCAGTAACTCAGAGCAGGGGCTTTGCTATGGCTGCCCCTGTTTTGCAAAAAAGCATCCCTGTTGAAATATGGCAGGCAGCCATGACCGGCACTCACCAGAAACAATTCAAAACATTTTTGTTGTTTGTGTAACAACAACAGCTAGGATTCCCTACACACAAAAATGGAAGGAAGAAGTTCACACGAAAGAAGAATGGATAAATTGATGGATTATGCAGAACTGACAAAGTTCATAGTCAGAATAAGAGAATCCAACAAGGACTGTTCTGTGGAGGAATGGAAGCCCTTTTTGAACTATTTAAGGAAATATAGTCAAATGAATTCGCAAGGAGGATTTGAATTATAAGCAACAGAAGGAATTAGAGAATGCAGTATTGATGTGTTATACCAAGAAACAGAATGCCATGTACAGAAGAGGGGGAGAAATTAAAATACCATGAAAATGGGGCAGGAAATTGAGAAAATACAAATCTGAATCGTACTGAAGTCTATATGTTAAATTTTTGAGCAAGTGGTGAAGGGTAGTGTGTGGGAAATTGGAACCAAGGTCTCCTCAGTTTTAGTCTGCTGCTCTAACCACTAGCTGCTCTGACCACCTGGCCACAATAGCTCAACGTTTGGATAGTTTTCTGTTTTACTGTTCCATGCATTGCTATTTGGCCTTGGCCTGTTTGTTGTCATTGGGCCCTGCTATGAGCGCCCTTGGGCAGCATTTGCAGTTTATATATGTGGGAAATAAACAAGATTTTTGGTTGGCACGTCTTACCTGAAGTTGATCTTGGTGGAGTCTCATAGGCCCAAACTGCACATCTGTTCCCACTGCCTAGAAACAAGAAGATGGGCACTTTAAACAATTCTATACTGCATGCGGGCAGAGAAGAAAAATTTCCATATTTTCCTGGCAGGAAAAGGGGGGGGGGAACGCCCCCCATTTCAGAGAAACAGTGTAGGCATTATATGTCAGACTGCATATGGGAATTCACCACCAGCGTAGAAATGACAAGGTGACAAATGAACTGATGGATCTCCAAGGCATTTTTATTTGCCATTTCTTGTGGAAAGCTCATGCAAACGTGCTCTGCACTCTCAGCAACACCACTCGACTGTTTGGATAAGAGCTTTCTGAATACAGTGGTACCTCAGGTTAAGAACTTAATTCGTTCTGGAGGTCCGTTCTTAACCTGAAACTGTTCTTAACCTGAAGCACCACTTTAGCTAATGGGGCCTCCCGCTGCCTCCGTGCCGCCACCGCGTGATTTTTGTTCTCATCCTGAAGCAAAGTTCTTAACCCGAGGTACTATTTCTGGGTTAGCAAAGTCTGTAACCTGAAGCGTCTGTAACCTGAAGCGTCTGTAACCCGAGGTACCACTGTATAGTAAGAATTGTGCATGCAAAGGCATGCAAATTTTCATTCAGACTTAAAAACACACACCCCAGTTGCAAGCTGAAGCAGAAATAGTCTGTAACCCGAAGCGTCTGTAACCTGAAGCGTATGTAGCCTGAGGTACTACTGTAGTGACTTCTTTAAAAAAAAAAAAAAGTAAAGGATACACAACCACTTCCAAACAGAGCAAACAAAGGGTTTGATTTACAATTTGGATTTGCTCTTTGATGCTCTGGAGCAGGGCATTTTTTCAGGAGGGAACACGCTGGGGTTCAGTTCAGGCACCTCTCAGGTGGGTGCCATCGCCGTTCTAGGAGAAAGCCACTTCCGCCTTAGGAGGAGGTGGAGCTGCGGGCACTCACGACCCCTTCACGTGCGCAGGGGTGTGGTCAGCCCTGCACGATTGGGGGGGGGGATTCCCGGCTGCATCACTGCCCAGGCAACCAAGCCGATTGCTCTGGGGGTGTGGCCTGCTTGATTTAAGCAGGATGCAGCGGGAGAAGAGAGGAGGGGAGGTAGCGCCATCACCACCCCTGCACATTGAAGGGTATTCCGTTAAAGCAGCCTTTCTCAACCTGTGGGTTCCTAGATGTTGTTGAACTACAACTCCCATCACCCCTAGCTAGCAAGGCCAGAGCTCAGGGATGATGGGAGTTGTAGTCCAACAACATCTAGGAACCCACAGGTTGAGAACCACTGTGTTAAAGGATTCCGGGGGTGTGGCCCTGTCCGAAGCCTGGGGAGGCTAGGGCCTAAGGCACGACCCCTATCAGTGGCCCTGGGGGAGCTCCTAGTTAATGTGCATCAGCAGGACGCCCCCTACTGGTGGTTAACCCTTCCCGGACTCCGCGCAGACGGGTGGGAGTCAGATATAGTCGGATAGGACCAATGCCTAAGCCAATACCGCTCACAATCTGCAACCAATAAAGTTGTGGCCTTTTTTAGCCCATTAACCTAAAATACTGTTGTCAAGTGTCTTACTCTTTTTTAAAGATTTTTTAAATTAGGAATTTAGACAGAACATATTATCTTAAACCATATCATTCTTAATCCCCCCCCAATTTTCCCCCTCCCATAAAACAACCCCCCCTCCTCATCCTCATCTCCTCCGACTTCCCTCAGTTCCAATCTCTGGTTTCACTATAAATGCTATTCTCTGCATGTTACAAAATTGTATAAATCCTTAATTTGTCTAACTGGTTATTATCAATAAAAAGTTTGTGAGTGTTTATTCAAAGCATCAAGTGTCTTATTCAACCTCGTGGGGGGGGGGGTCGGGACCTTGCCACGCAAAGAAGGAGGCATTCATGGTGAGTTCCAGCACCTCTTTTTCTAGAAAAAGAGCACTGCTCTGAAGGGTACCACAATGGCCAACAGTGGACAACTTCAAGCCACTGCTCTCCCCACTCTCCCTTCTTTCCCTTTAAACCAGTGTCCCATCCCATTTTGCCGCCTGAGGGAAAACGGGAAAGTGCCACTCCCACACTGCCTTGCCTATCAGGGTCATGTGGCGGCAGTGATCATGGCTTCTTCTGGTGAGACATTATGGAGCGCCATGAGATCTCACAAGAGTTCTGCAAGATCTCGCCGGAAGAAAAAGCCACCACACAATCCCAGTGGTGGCCGAAGGTACGAGTGGAGTGCCAACCCACAGAATTACACTGCCTGAGGCAGCTGCTTCAGCTTGCCTCACAGGTGGGCCGGCCCTGCAGAAAGGTTACTCCTGTGCTTTTGACAGTCCTTCAAGAAGAGCCTGCTTAACCTGGGCAGGTTAAGAACTTTGCTTCAGGATGAGAACAGAAATCACACGGTGGCGGCACGGAGGCAGCAGGAGGCCCCATTAGCTAAAGTGCTGCTTCAGGTTAAGAACAGTTTCAGGTTAAGTACAGACCTCCGGAACGAATTAAGTACTTAACCCGAGGTACCACTGTATTTTCTTCCGACTCAAAACAATAATACAGTCATATCTCGGGTTGAAGTGGCTTCGGGTTGAGCGTTTTCGGGTTACGCTCTGCGGCGACCCGGAAGTAATGGAATGCGTTACTTCCGGGTTTTGCCACTCACACATGCGCAGACGCTCAAAATGACGTCACATGCATGCGCGGAAGCAGCGAATCTCAAGCCGCACATGCGCAGACGCGGGTTGCATTCGCTTCAGGATGTGAACGGGGCTCCGGAACGGTTCCCGTTCGCATCCAGAGATACCACTGTAGTTCAAAAGAAAAAGAAAAACTATTTGCAAGAGCTCCGTTAAAGTCTTGGCCCTTGGTAAACATTTTGCACCAAGATGGGATTCATGCTAAGAAAAGTTGGCTGCTAATAACATCACGGCTATAAATGGGTTTGTGGGGAAGGAAGGGCTGACAGAATATATGCAAAATGGTTTTATCAGGTAATGAGAACCTTTGGTGGCTTATCCCATGATGGGGTTCGAAAAAATAGCACAGTGTGATTTCCCCCCCCCCCCTAATAAATCATTCCATTCTGTTAAAAGAAAAAGAAAAAAGAGCCTGCTGGATCAGACCAGTGGCCCATCTAGTCCATTATCCTGTTCTCACAGTGGCCAACCAGATGACCGAGGAAACCTGCAAGCCGTACTTGATCACAGGAACATTTTCTTCTCCTGTGGTTTCTAGCAACTTGTATTCAGGAGCATTACTGCCTCTGACCATAGAGGCAGAACATAGCTATGAGGGTTAGCAGCCCCTGATCATCCACAAATCTGTCAAATTCTCTTTTTAAAGTCAGCCAAGTTGGTGACTATAGCTGCCTCCTGCGGGAGTTCCATAGTTTAACTGCCCTTTCTTTTATCTGCCCTGAATCTTTCAATGTTTCAACTTTGTTGGGTGTCCACAAGTTATAGCATTATAAGAGGGAGGGGAAAAAAACATTTTTTCGATCCAATTTCTTCACGCCACGGTTAATATTTTTTTTATTTTCGCGCACGATTTTATAAACTTCTTTCGTATCATGTCAATTCTTGCCTTTTCTCTAAACTAAAAAGTCACAACCATTGCAACCAGAGGACTGCTCTGTGTAAGAAAGGCAACATGCGGTGGATCTGCCCATCGGGGGCGGGCACGGACGGACGACCCTATAAATAAGTCAAAAATTAAATTGTTATAACGAAAGGGAGGGGGGAACCCGCTATGGAAAATCACATTGAATTTTCTTTTACTCTCCAGCGCCATCTGGTGTTGCATGTTTATAACACATTCAAAATGTTGCCTTTTGACTAAGGTAGCTGAGTCTATGGTCACCCTGAGGGAGCGCAATCTACCTCAGGCAGCAAACTGTCTTTTGCCTGGCCTAGGCTAGGAATATTTGCCTTTTAGCTCTGTTTGAAAACGAAACCGTAGAAAAGTATTTTGGCCTGGCTGTTAACAGATGTCTTTACACACACACACACACACACACACACACATACATAATGAACAGATTCTGATGACTATGAAAGTGGCATTTTTACAATGTTATTCTTCACAGTAAAACCACACTTTATGATCAGATTTAATCCTCAGCCATCCAGAATTTCTTCCAGTGAGTAATTTTAAAGAGCCAGCAGCCTATCCCACACGCCACATAAAGGCCTTTGAAAATTACATGGTTTCTCCATGGCTCTATTGCTTCGAAGCTCAGTCCTTAAGACTCCTCAGATGCCCTTTAATTTATTACTTTGGATATCACCCATTTAATTTTAAATTTAAACCAAAGCTCCAAAAGAGAAAGGGGAGTGGTAAGATGGGTAGAGAAGTCAGCAAAAGTAATGGGGAAGGAAAAAGGAGAATAGCATTCACGGGACTGTGCGTACTTCATATTTAAAATAAAAATCTGCACAAAGGTGACCTCAATTCTGTGGCAAAAGGAAAAAGCATGGATTCTGTTCCTTGTCTAAATTAAGGAAACTAAGCTATTTCTCCTGTTTGGGTGTAATTTACTTTCTTTCATGTGTAAAGCACAAAGTGGTTTGAAGGATGGTCAGGGCTAAGGACAGTGGAGAAATTAGATTCAAGTAGCACTGAAGGGAAATTCACAATTTCCGAAACAATATGAGAACCAAAAATTGGTTTGCACTTCTTTCACATTTACAATGCAATTCCTAGCCAAGTAACGTTTATGAGAATACATATGCAGGATTTCCATAGGTTTTTTCCCCCCATGAAAAATGTGGAGTGTCGAGAATTGACTTTAAGAGTGGAAAAATTAGTGAAACCGATACTGACATGTTCACTCATTCCTAGTCAGGATCAACCCTGCAGAATGATGCAGCCTATAGTTGTTGGTTTTTTTAAGGTGCTGGAAACTGTAGATTTGTGAGAGGGTGAACTATAGTTCCCAAGATCCTTTGGGGGAAGCTATGTGCTTTAAATGTAATTTAAATGTATGGTGTATGTACAGTGAGAGCTTCTTTAAGTGCCATGGTTGACAGATGTGGCGTCAGATATGTTGCCAACTGGACAATATAGCCGTGAACTGTAAGAGAAACGCAAAGATATAAAGAGAGACTATTACAGTTGTACCTTGGAAGTTGAACGGAATCCGTTCTGGAATTCTGTTCAACTTCCAAAACGTTCAGAAACCAAAGCACGGCTTCCAATTGGCTGTTGGAAACTCCTGCAGCCAATCGGAAGCCGCGGAGGCCCTGTTGGATGTTCGGGTTCCAAAAGAACGTTCGAATACCAGAACACTCACTTCTGGGTTTCGATCGTTCGGCAGTCGATTTGTTCAGGAGTCAGGGTGTTTGAGATCCAAGGTACGACTGTATTTGTGGCACGGAATCCCTTTTGCTTCTATTTATTTTTTATTCAGATTTGTCATGGCCAATGGCTAGCACAATAAAGTTATTTGGATTGAACTTAACTCTTTAATGAATTTCCTCTCAGTACTCTGACAAACCTTTTCTAGCTGCTACCTTTAAAATCGCAGTAATTGTCACCAGTTATGCTTAAAAAGTTATGCTTAAAAAGCTGGCTTCCAAACCCCTTGCTCCTCTACTCACACAACTATTGCTGAATTCACAGCAAGGCTTTGCAGGGTAACAAAAATCCCCAAAGCAGTTTTTGTTTAGACGACAACAAAACTCTCTATTTCTTTTATTCCTGCAGGAAGATGAGTTTGCTGCTGATCTAAAGGTTGTGAAATAAATGTTTTATTACCCCTGCCTAACACAAAGGGGGGCTGAGTTAGCCAATCACTTCCTGTGAAAGAGACCCGGAAACAGGTCAGAAGGTCAGCCGTTCGAATCCCCGTGACGGGGTGAGCTCTCGTTGCTCAGTCCCTGTTCCTGCCAACCTAGCAGTTCAAAAGCACGTCAAAGTGCAAGTAAATAGGTACCGCTCCAGCAGGAAGGTAAACAGAGTTTCCGTGTGCTGCTCTGGTTCGCCAGAAGCGGCTTAGCCATGCTGGCCACATGACCCGGAAGCTGTACGCCAGCTCCCTCGGCCAATAAAGTGAGATGAGTGCCACTACCCCAGAGTCGGCCATGACTGGACCTAATGGTCAGGGGTCCCTTTACCTTTACCTTATGTGATGCTTTAAAACAAAAACAAAAAAACCCCCAGCACAACTTGCGTTACCAAATTGGCAAAGTCAGCCAATTTGGCATAAGGATGCGCTTTTGATGCAACGTCCTTTCTGACCAGTGATTTTTTTTGAAATCTTTGTTGCTCTACAATATCAGCCCCCTATCTACAGCAGAACCTCCCCAAAATACTTACGTATCCGAGCTTATATTAGGTCTGTCTGACATTTAAATTCAACAGTGACTGGTTTTGCAGGCTTGCTCTGATTTTGCCTTGTTGCTAATTCTTTTCTAAGTTGCCAAGCTGAGCTGGCCTGGTCAATGGGTGCGCTTAGCCTGTTGTCTTGAGTCATCTCCAGACTGCCAGCATTATGTGGTAGGAATGCAATTGCATACCGGAAATTTTGGTTTGTGCAATCAAAGCGGATTAAAGCATTCTGGTGCAACAAATCTACTTTTATTTTTATTTTTAAAAACATGGTTTGTTTGTCTTTTGGGTTTTTTTAAAGTTAGGGAAAATGATGTGTAAACACACTAAACAGTGTGGGATAAATGGCTCATGGCAATACATGTAACCGTCCACCACACAAACAAATCAGATGAAATCAGGTTGAATGTTCATTGTTATATAACCTCCTCACAGGCAGATCAGAATGAATGGTCCATAAAGTCTGTGTATGCACCATACCAGGCGCCAGCAAACTTTTTCAGCAGGGGGCCAGTCCACTGTCCCTCAGACCTTGTGGGGGGCCGGACTATATTTTGAAGGGAAAAAATGAACGAATTCCTATGCCCCACAAATAACCCAGATGCATTTTAAATAAAAGGACACATTCTATTCATGTAAAAACGTGCTGATTCCTGGACCGGCTGCGGGCCGGATTGAGAAGGCGATTGGGCCGGATCTGGTCCACGGGCCTTAGTTTGCCTACCCATGCACCATACATTTAAAGCACATGGCTTCCTGTATAGAATCCTGGTAGCTGTAGTTTAACCCTCACACAGAGCGACAATTCCCAGCACCCTGAACAAAATACAGTTCCTAGGCTTCCTTGGGGGAAACAATATGCTTTAAAGGTGTATTAAATGTATGGTGTGTATGCAAAGGCTGGACACGGTCTAATTTCTGCATAAGCTTTGTGCAAGCAGAGGATGAATGGTCAATAAATCTGGAGGAGCCCTAGGATGCTCCTTGGCAGCTCATGCACCCAAGAGGAGCAACACAAGAAGATACAGAGTTCTGCCGCCCATAGAAGGGATCCCCAGCCCCATGCCAGCTCTAGTTCCTAGAGAAGAGGTGCCTTTGCGTTTCCAAAACTCAACAGTGCACCTTCCGACTTGTCCATGTTGCCAGTGGCCATTTTGAAATCCTCAGAATCACTCTACGTGGCACATTGTAGGGAATTCAAAATGGTGCCTCAGCAAACCAGTTTGGGGAAGAGACCAGTGAGCTGTTGTCAGCGTCGTCCCATCTCCCCAGCCCCCAGTTTTCAAAATTTGCCCCATGCAATGAGTGGAGTTTATTTTGCTCCTTACTTTAAAAGAGAACTTACTTTGGGGAACTTTTAGCCAGACCTAAACTGAGGAATATACCTTCTGCGTCTGAAGGTCCAGGTTTGATTCTTGGAATCTTCACCTAAAGGATTTCTGGTCTGGGAGGAGACTTTTCCAGAAGTGCTAGTAACATCAACCCTTTTGGTCTGTTCCCACTTCCTTACCATGTCACGTATTTTCCCCACAACAACGTTGACTTTTCCATCCTTCATGCACTCCCCCCCCCCCCATACTTATTAAGGATCCTGTGAGCAAGCTTGTTGAAGGCTTTTATTCTGTGGAAAGAGAAACCATTAGCTGAATTTTTCCTCCTCCAGGAGCTTGCACTCTGACTGAGTGACACGGAATGACTCATGGCACAGAGGAGAAACCTGAAGTGCTTTTGTGGGTTATGCCAGGTCAGTGTCTAGTTTGTTTGCCCTTTGATTCCGATCAGTCACACTCCTTTGGCCCTGTCTATTTTAGGATTCTTTCCAATGTGTGTGTGTTTTTAAACTTAGCAAATAACATATCTCCTGGTATTTGAAACTGTTGGAGGGGATATGGAATTCTGCAAATGTGATATATAAGCATGGATACGTTACAGAGAATACCTAGTGGAGTCCGCTGTTATACAAATATAGACCAAAGCTGCCTCCTCCAACTCAGAAACCATAACACCAAATGGTGTGACAATATCTTTTGAGGTGTTCCAGTCAGTAAACTCTGGAATGATTCAGTCTGCCATCTTGACTGAGGGGAAGTTTAGATTTTTTTGGAGCACGGGGGGGGGGGGAGATACAGAAGTCGACTTTTGATGGGACCCCCACGTATATTCATGTGCCCCAGGGGGCAGTGCTGGGGAACAACAAAGCTGCTGAGTTGGGACACCACCATTTACATTTCCCATAATGCCCCAAGACAGAGTCGCTCCAAGACACTGTGGGAGAGTAAAATGTCAGCCACTGCTCTCCTCCTTTCTTATGGTTCTTTATCTTTAAACCATCTTTAAACCAGGTAACCTTTCAAAGAGAGAACTGTCCTCTTACAACTGTCCCCTTCAAAGAATAGCAAGAATGGGGGATCAATGTCCCTCAAGATGTTGATGGACTCCCACTCCCAGCCACCCAAGCCAATATGGCCAAGTGGTCAGAGATGATGGGTGTTGAAGTTCAGCAACATCAGGCTCTCCATCCCTGAGACAGAGGGCTATCTTCTGTTAAGAGGAACATATGAGACCATACTACCTGGAGAAGCCATGGACCTTCTGCCTGCCTGCAATATATTTGCTCTAACAATGAACTATGAAGGAATGCTTAAAAGATACTGAAATCTGGGTTGTTATTTTTGTCATCGCAAACATTTAACAGAACCACCACCAAGCTCACAGGATAATCCTTGAGAGTATCTTATTTCATTATGGGTTTGTGTGTGTTTTTTATAGCCATACACAAAGCATCAGTCAAAGTAATACACTGTTTCTGGCTTGTTTTCAAATACTACTGCTGCTATACACTGAGCACTTTACAGTTCCTGATCTGGCTTCTCACCTCATTTACAACAGCGGGTAAACCACAGCAACGCAATTAACACTGATGGGTTTACAGCTTTCTGTTGATATAGTGTAGTGTAAAGAAGAGTACAAACCAGCTCCTTGCTCATACTCCTGCGGCAATTTGGAGCCAAGGGTAATCAGAAGTTGGAACAGCCAAGGAACAAAGAGTCCCTAAGATGTTTTGACTTTTACTCTCCAGATTAAAAAGGGACAAAGGTAAGAGCTCTCGAATAAATCATACTGAATGCTGTCGGTTATTTGTTAAAGACGGGTCTCTGAAAATCCAGCTCAGATTAACAGATCAATCCTAACTATAGAAAGCTGGTGCAATGTAGGCTGGCATAATTCATGCCAATCAAAATTACACCTATCCCAAACTCCATTTAGGAGCCTCTCGTGTGGCAGGTGAGTGTGGGCCCACCCTTTAATGACTGGGCCCAAGGTCACGTGCCCAAGATGAACAGGGTTTGGTTACAGGTGTCTCTCCTTTCCCCATCCCAACCTTTTTGGTGACTTACGCCAGCTTAAATTACACAAATTTAAATTTTGCTGGCTGAGCCCAGAATAAACCAGCAGTGTTCCAGATGAGCCAGGGTGCAGGATCAGAGTGCTGGTCCTCACCGAACCACAATTCTTAGAGAGTTTTAAGAATCACTCCTTCTCCCCAAGAAGCTCCAAGAATTGTAGCTCCATGAGAGGAATTGGGGTCTCATAGCAACCCGAAGAAGAAGAAGAGGAGGAGGAGGAGGAGTTTGGACTTGATATCTCGCCTTTCATTCCCCTTAAGGAGTCGCAAAGCGGCTAAGAGTCTCAGCACCCTTAATCTACAGTTTCCAGAAGGGAACTGTCCTGCCCATGAGGCGGACTATGGCAGCCGCTTTGGAAAGTGAAATATCAAGGGGTGGCACCCCCACCAACAGAGAATTGAGAAGTGGTGGCTTCTGGTGAGATCCTCTGTGGCAGGATTGCACCCCATAAGATCTCCCCAGAACCTGGAACTCACAGCTGCATGACCCAGGTAAGCAAAGCTTCTTTTGAGATGGTGGCAGCAGCAGCACATTCCAGTTTCATCTCAGGTAGTGAAGCAAGACAGGCTGCCCCGGTTCCCAGGACTGTTTGGGGGAAGCCATGACTGTTTAAAGTGGTATCGTAGTACTTTAAATGTACAGTTGCACCTTGAAAGCCAAACGCCTTGCGAGTCAAACGTTTTGGCTCCCGAACGCTGCAAACCCGGAAGTGAGTGTTCCGGTTTGCGAACGTTTTTTCTGGAAGCCAAACATCTGACGTGCTTCTGCGACTTCCGATTAGCTGCAGGAGCTGCCTACAGCTAATTGGAAGCCGCATCTTGGTTTCCAAACATTTTTGAAGTCAAACAGACATACGGAATGGGTTCTGTTTGACTTCCGAGGTACCATTGTACAGCCGTACCTCCGCTTACGTATCCCTCCGGTTACGTAAACTTCGGGATACATAAGCAGCAAACCCAGAAGTACCGGTATATTTCCGGGTTTTTACCACACGCGCATGCGCAGAAATGGTTCCTCCAGTTGTGGAAACCTCAGGATCCGACCAGAGCTCCGGAGTGGATCCCGTCCGCAACCGGAGGTACCACTGTACTGTGAAAACGAGGCTTTCTTAGGCTAAATACACACCATACGTTTACAGCAATATTATACCACTTGAACAGTCATGGGTTTCCCCAGATAATCGGCAAACTGTAGCTTGTTATGGGTGCTGTCCGGAGATCCCCATTGCCCCCGCTACAGAGGTACAATACCCAGAGTTCCCTGAGAAGAAGACTGACCGTTATGTAACTTTGCAAACTGTTAACTCTGCAAAGGGAATAACTGCAACACTCAGCATCCTTAAACTACACTTCCCAGGGTTCTTTGAGGGGGGGAGCCATGGCTGAAGAACAGCGCTTTCAATGTGGCCCTGCCACTACGTCAACAGGTTCTTTCTGACTACTAAGCTCTTTTCAGGAAAACTTCCAGCACCACCGATTCCTTTATAATGTAGTTATGCAAATGGTTCTTGCATCACCCAATCCATTTCTGCAGCAAGCAGGAAGGGGTGGGGTGGGAGAGAGCGAGCAAAACAGGAGACCTGGCACACAAACGGACGCACTGCAGCAGGCCAAGAGTTGCCAGCGAGCCAGACAAATACGTGTAGTCTTTGTTCTATATTAGAAAGCTGTCCTTGTCTCGAAAGGCAGGCAGCGACTCTCATGTCCAAATGTGCCTGCACACACACACACACAGGGCCAGGATTTCAAGGCCTGCTGCATCATTGCAACACTTCCAGAAGTCAGCAGTGGTGACGCAGGCGGATAATCATGTGTGACAGTCACCAGGCAGCATGCAGAAGGGAGAATTTGGATTATAATATTCTTGCCTGTATTGTGAAGTGAGAGCAAAAAGGAGACAGCAATCTGGCTGGGGCGGTCTCACCTTCACAATACACATTGAAAGAACTACAATACTGTTTTAAATAGTCACAGCTTCCCCCTAAAGAACCCAGGAGTTTGCTAACGGTGCTTAAAGTTGTGAGGAGACCCCTATTCCTCTTAAAGGTAAAGGTACCCCTGACCGTTAGGTCCAGTCGCAGACGACTCTGGGGTTGCGCACTCATCTCGCTCTATAGGCCAAGGGAGCCAGCGTTTGTCCGCAGACAGCTTCTGGGTCATGTGACCAGCATGACTTAAGCCGCTTCTGGCGAACCAGAGCAGCACATGGAAACGCCGTTTACCTTCCCCACCAGAGCGGTACCTATTTACCCACTTGAACTCTGACGTGCTTTCAAACTGCTAGGTGGGCAGGAGTTGGGACCGAGCAATGGGAGCTCACCCCGTCACGGGGATTTGAACCGCCGACCTTCCGATCAGCAAGCCCTAGGCTCTGTGGTTTAGACCACAGCGCCACCCTCTTACAGAGTTACAATTCCCCGAGTGGTTTAACGGTCAGTCCCTCTTCCCTGGGAACTTGGGGAACAGGAATCTCCTAACAAGCCTCAGCACCCTTAACAGCTAGCCAGATCCTTTGGTGGAAGGTTAAAGTGGTATCAAAGTGATTTAAATATCTGGTGTGGATGTGGCCTTAATCTTCCAGGAGATCTGGAATCTCCCCCACCTCTGCAAGGTTGAATGGGGGGGGGGAAGCCTTGCCTTTGGTTTAGACCAGTGGTGGCCAAACTCGGCCCTCCAGATGTTTTGAGACTACAACTCCCATTATCCCTAGCTAATAGGACCAGTGGTCAGGGATGATAGGAATTGTAGTCCCAAAACATATGGAGGGCTGAGTTTGGCCACCACTGGTTTAGACCCAACAGTTTTAGGGCCAATTAGTTTACAATCCCAAGCAGCTGGCAAACTCTCCTTCAAGAGAGGTATCTAAGCAGAGTCATAATGGCCAACTAGCAGAGATGTTGTAAAAGTGGGCTTTCTGCATCAGCTGGGGGAGGGGGTGGCTAGGTTATTTTTGAAGCCTATTGATTCCAGATTATGAAGACCAAGGTTGTGTACACTTTAAAGCACATCCAAAGCACATTCTTTCCCTCAAAGAATTCTGGGCGTGGTAGTTTATCCCTCAGAGAGTTCAAATTCCCAGCAGCCCTTAACAAGCTACAGAGCGCAGAATTCTTTGAGGAAAACCATGTACTTCAAATGTGCTTTAACGGCATAGTATCTATGCAGCACAACTATGATTCTAGATTATAAAGACATAAAGAAGGTGATTCTATCAGTCTTCCCCCTTTGACAGCGATATGGTCTTTCTGAAAGCCAAAAAAATATTATCTGGAATAATATAATTTTAAACAGCCACAAACACTGTTTATTGTGTTCTCAGAAACTTGCTCTTTTCAAATTCAATTTATGCATTATTTTAATTCATTGCTGAAGGAACAATTGCTCTCGCACACCTGTTATTTGACAGGTTGACCCTGAGGCTACGGTAGAGCAGAGTTGATAATCTTAAACCAATTTACCAGGGCTGCAGGTTTTAACTGATTTACATTTGACAAGTTACTTAAATAACACTGTAATTGACTAATCTGTTATTGTTCACCTGCTGTACTGTACTCTACAGTCGTACTTTGGAATTTGAACGGAATCCGTTACAGAAGTCTGTTCGACTTCCAAAACATTTGAAAACCAAATCGCGGCTTCTGATTGGCTGAAGGAAACTCCTGCAGCCAATCAGAAGCCGCAGAACCCCCATCAGACATTAGGGTTCCAAAAGAACATTAGGGTTCCAAAAGAACGTTCGCAAACCAAAACAACCACTTCTGGGTTTGCAGCGTTCAGGAGCCAAAACGTCTGAGTTCTTGGGCGTTCAGGATCCAAGGTACGACTATACAATGTTTTACAATGTTTTTAAGAAAAGTTATCATTTTTAAAGTGTATACTTTTGTGGGTAAAACTGTTCTGGGATAATATATGATGAAGTGTGGTTTAGAAATTGAATAAATAAATAGGCAGAGTCCATTTCAGTTAGCGAGGCCAGATTTGAATCAGCCAATCCGAATGTTAAGGGCACATTGGTTCATTTTTAAAAAACCTCTTTTGGTTCTTGTGCTTTATTATCCTAGGGAAGGACGGCAAAAAGATTAAAGGCGCAATTTTAACAAATAATGGCAAGGTTGGTTGGTTGGTTGATTAAATTGTAAATGATCTCAAGAAGAGAGCTAATGTCTCTTTAAAAGCAAAATAAGCAGAAATATATCCATAGCCTATACGCTGTCATCCTTATGAAGAAACTGCATCACAGAAGGAGCAGCATCTATGGCAACTGAGCTCTCGGAAGATCTGTATCCTCCTGGGAGTTCTCGTTTTGAGTAAACAAACCATGAGCAAGGAAAACATGTCATACAACAACCCCGCTGGCAGCAATCGTGCTTAATAAATAAACTCCGCTAAAGACCAAGAGTCCTCTAATGCGCTCCACTCCATGCTAAAGGTCCTTTTCCTTCAGGGATGGTCTTCCCAAGATGTTGCAGGGTTGCACCGCCCATCATCCCTAACCGCTAACCATGCTTAGCTGGGGCTGATGGTCTCCAGCAACATTGGAGAGCCACACATTTCTCTACGTCTTAAACTTAGATCATGTGGAAATGTTTCCATGTGGTAGCACACTTCAGCAGTGCGTTCTGCAGGGTCAGTGAATGTGTCCCCCGTCCTCGTCCGGGGGGATGGCTGCTTCTTAGCATCAGTTCCCACTGGCCACATGCGTCACTGGAATGGAAACTTCCCTATATATACATGAGGATATGTTTACCAGCACCACGTGCTCATGCTAGTGAGATGAAGGCCACACCGCAAGTAAAATGCATGAGAAAGGTCAGACTCCTATTTAAAACTTCATGCGCACTTAAAGCAGTCTCTCCTCACTTGGTGACTTCCAGATGTTACCAGTCCAATCGGTCCTAACCAGAAGGTCGTTCGTTGGGTCACAGATAATGGGGGTTGTGATCCCAAAAATACCCAGTTGGGTACCAGGTACCGAAGGCCCAATTTTTAAAATTTGAGGGTGCACAATTAAAAAAAACCGAGCGGCCACATTTACACTACACGACTTTAAAGAGCTGTGGCTTCCCAGAAATACCGTATTTTTCGCTCTATAAGATGCACCAGACCACAAGACGCACCTAGTTTTTGGAGGAGGAAAACCATATATATATATATATATATATATATATATATATATATATATTCTGAATCTCAGAAGCCAGAACAGCAAGAGGGATCGCTGCACAGTGAAAGCAGCAATCCCTCTTCTGTTCTGGCTTCTGGGATAGCTGCGCAGCCTGCATTCGCTCCATAAGACGCACACACATTTCCCCTTACTTTTTAGGAGGGAAAAAGTGAGTCTTATAGAGCAAAAAATACGGTTATTATGGGAACTGCAGCTTGTTAAGGGTTGCTGAGAGTTGCGAGGAGGTCCCATTCCCCTCCCAGAACTACGGTTCCCAGAGTGGTTGAACAGCCAGTCCCTTTTCACAAGGATGTCTGCAAATTGTAACTCTGGGAGGGGAAGAAAAAGGTAAAAGGTAACGGACCCCTGGACAGTTAAGTCCAGTCAAAGGCGACTATGGGGTTGCTCATCTCGCTTTCAAGATGAGGGAGCCGGCGTTTGTCCACAGACAGCTTGACTAAACTGCTTGTGGTGCAACAGAACACTGTGATGGAAGCCAGAGAGCATGGAAATGCCATTTACCTTCCTGCCGGAGCGGTACCTATTTATCTACTTGCACTGGTGTGCTTTCAAACTGCTAGGTTGGCAGGAGATGGGACAGAGCAATGGGAGCTCACCCCATTGTGGAGATTCGAACCACCAACATTCTGATCGGCAAGCCCAAGAGGCTCAGTGGTTTAGACCACAGTGCCACCCACATCCCTGGGAAGGGAACAGTGGTCTCCTCGCAACTCTCAGGACTTGTAATAAAGTATAGCTCCCTGAATCCTTTGGGGGAAGCCATGGCTGTTTAAAGTAGTAAAGGTAAAGATAAAGAGACCCCTGACCATTAGGTCCAGTTGTGGCCGACTCGGGGGTTGTGGCGCTCAACTCGCTTTATTGGCCGAGGGAGCCGGCGTACAGCTTCCGGGTCATGTGGCCAGCATGACTAAGCCACTTCTGGCAAACCAGAGCAGCACATGGAAACGCCATTTACCTTCCTGCCGGAGCAGTACCTATTTATCTACTTGCACTTTGACATGCTTTCGAACTGCTAGGTTGGCAGGAGCAGGGACCGAGCAACGGGAGCTCACCCCATCGCGGGGATTCGGACCACCTACCTTCTGATTGGCAAGTCCTAGGCTCTGTGGTTTAACCCACAGCGCCACCCGTGTCCCTGTTTAAAGCAGTACCATAGTGCTTTAAATTTATGGTCTGAATGTGGCTAGAGTCCAGTTGCTGTTATACTCTCCCAGTCTTGTCTACTCTGGCTGGTGCCCACTGGAAATGGAAGATGGCAGGGAGACTGACAGTAGGCGGAGCCAGAGCCAATGATAGGCAGCGTCAGAGCCAATGACAAACGGAGCCAACTAACTTCCGTCCTCTCACATCCTCCTCCTTGCTGAGTTGCACAAGGAGCAAAGGAGGACAAAAGCTGGCTGGCAGTTCTAGCCCAGAACATGTTGCAAGAAAGAATGTAGGCAGGTGGTAGCTGGCTGAGGGCAGGCTGAAGTCAGAGGGACATTGTCCTGTCTGCTCGAATAGACCAGCCTCCACTGGCTGGCAGGAAGTGGCTGTCCGGTGTCTTAAGCAGAGAAGGGTTTTCCTCCAGATTCTTTTACCTGGAGATCCCAGCGACTGATGCCAGGGGCCTTCTACATCCAAGTATATCCTGTGCTGCAGAGCCATGGTTCCCCCTCTCTACAAGGCATCTGAGGAGGAAAACCACAAGCTTCCGACACATTCAACACAGTACGCCAACCAAACAAGAGGTTGTTTCCTCCCTCAAACTACTATCTGATCCTCGCAGAGCATAATCAGTATGGCAGAAGAACCGTTTCCTTGTAGGAACTCATTCTGGTCTGTATCCAGGGAACAGCCGAATCGCAAGATGAGGGATGGAGCTGGACCCCAGAGGCTCACTGTGCAGTTGGCTCATCTCTGAGGAAGCTCCCCTCAGGGAAGAAGAGAAGCCTGAAAACAAGAGAGTTGTTCCATCTCCCTGATACGATCAACACAAACACACTCTTTTTAAAAAAAAAAGAAAGAAAGATACTACTGCCAGAATACCTTAAAGCACAACCCAACAGTCTGATTTTATTTATTTATTTGTGCATTCTGACATCGCATATATTGCAGAATTGCAATCATCTCTAAGTTGCATGGGAGAAGCTCAATACAACGCAATTAAAACTCAGTTAAAATTATAAAATCAGAATTCATCTACAGTGCCCGCTGGAAGAAAACAATTCTTTAGTAAGTACCTAAGTACCTAAGGGGACGCAGGTGGCGCTGTGGGTTAAAGCCTCAGTGCCTAGGGCTTGCCGATCGAAAGGTCGGCGGTTCGAATCCCTGCGGCGGGGTGCGCTCCCGCTGCTCGGTCCCAGCGCCTGCCAACCTAGCAGTTCGAAAGCACCTCCGGGTGCAAGTAGATAAATAGGGACCGCTTACCAGCGGGAAGGTAAACGGCGTTTCCGTGTGCGGCTCTGGCTCGCCAGAGCAGCGATGTCACGCTGGCCACGTGACCCGGAAGTGTCTCCGGACAGCGCTGGCCCCTGGCCTCTTAAGTGAGATGGGCGCACAACCCCAGAGTCTGTCAAGACTGGCCCGTACGGGCAGGGGTATCTTTACCTTTACCTTTAAGGTGACCTCAGCTGGAAGGGAGTTTCACAAAATTGGGCCTACAGTACTGAACACACAGCTCCTGTTGGATATCAGCCACGCATCTGAGCCATGGGAGACCACTAACAGCAACTTTCTCCAGTATTTCAGTGACTAGGCAGGGATGTAAAGGATCAGGTGGATTTGAAGGGCATTCTTACCCAACTGACAGCCTTCATCCTATACAAACAGCAGTGTAACAGCTACAGTAAGCAGGTGAACTTCAAAGCAAGTTCAAATCTTAACCAATGGGAGTTGTACTCTTAATGCATCTGCAAGGCACCAGGTCGTGGGCAGCATGGTGTAAATGCTAAGCAAAAAATAGCAAATTCAGGTGGCCAAGAGCCTGTCAGTTCAGAAGGAAAATGGGAACACCCAAAATTAAAAATAATGTTCAGATACTGAGGGACTTCCCCAGTACATACAGTGGTGCCTCGCAAGACGAAATTAATTCGTTCCGCGAGTTTTTTCGTCTTGCGATTTTTTCGTCTTGCGAAACACACACTTTGGGAAAGCTTCAAAAATCACCAAAGTCTTCAAAAACCTCAAAAAAGGCTACCACACCGCGTGCTATGAGTTGCTCCTCAAAGTGAATGCACGGTTTTAAGAAAAAGGAAACAAATTTGCAAGACAAAGGAAACAAACTTGCAAGACGTTTTCGTCTTGCGAAGCAAGCCCATAGGGAAATCCGTCTTGCGAAGCAACTCAAAAAACGAAAAACTCTTTCGTTTTGTGAGTTTTTCGTCTTTCGAGGCATTCGTCTTGCGAGGTACCACTGTATATGTTTCGGAGATAAAATTAATTGCCTCCCCACAACTGCCAAGCCCAGCCTTGTGATTAGTACCTACACAAAGGCAGTATTATTAGGAACTTCACAAAAATGCTAGAATGAACTCAGCTGCCATTTCATTGGAGAAGCAATTCAGACATCCATAGAAGAGCCATGGGACTTTATCGAGAAGTGAACGGTCTTGCTACCCAGGGAAGAAGTCCTTCTATTTTCTCCAGCATGCTTTCTGATCAAACACAGTCCTCCTATCACTTTGACAGATGGAATATCACACACCTCTTTTTAGTATTAAGAGATACTCGGCATGGGGGGAGGGGGAGGGAATTGAATACGTTTCCTTTTAAAGGCAAACGTACCTAATTTAAACTTTCCAAAATAAAATGCAAAACAAAAGCTGTCCTTTGAAACGTGCACTTCTCCAAATTTTGCAGTGCAGTTCTGCAGCCAAGTACAAAAATGCACGTACTAGGGTAAAAAAAAAAGAGTTAAAATGCATATAATACTGGAAATAACACAGAGCCTAGGGCTTGCCAATCAGAAGGTCGGTGGTTCGGATCCCCGTGATGGGGTGAGCTCCCGTTGCTCGGTCCCTGCTCCTGCCAACCTAGCAGTTCGAAAGCACGTCAAAGTGCAAGTAGATAAATAGGTACCGCTCCGGCGGGAAGGTAAACACCGTTCTGGCGCTGCTCTGGTTCGCCAGAAGCGGCTTAGTCATGCTGGTTACATGACCCGGAAGCTGTACGCCGGCTCCCTCGGCCAGCAAAGCAAGATGAATGCCGCAACCCCAGAGTCGGCCATGACTGGACCTAACGGTCAGGGGTCCTTTTACCTTTACCTTAAAAAATAAACATAAGTATTTTCACTGTACATTGCCCTGAGATGACTGTGTAGTAAAAGAAGACGAATTATTGGTAAGGCTGATAACATTATGCAATGTTTTCGGGGGCAAATCACTTCGTAAAAATGTATAGAATAGGCAAAAACGCATGCAAATGTGAATATCCAGAGAAACTCACTGAGGAATTTTCACAAGGATTTAAGAGAACCTGAGAGAAATAAAAATTGACATGTATGCCCATCCCTGGAGAGCACTGCATAGGATGTTACCATAACTACCCCAGAATTCTGTTTTCTTTTTTTAATCAATCACCTGCGAAATGTCTATTGTTCTGTTTCATTGGTCTGTACAACTTGCTCACCCAAGAGAAATGTTCTTCCCACATTCACAACGATGTGATTAGCTGTTCTGCTCTGCTCATTCTGTCCTCTGTTTCGGAGACCAAACAAACAGTGGAGCATTTTCGTTTCTTTTCCCAGGCTTTTATTGCTACAACAACAATAATATATTTTGGCTAAGTATTCAAATAAGCCGCTTGTATGGTCTACATCTGTTCTGGAAGAGCAGATGTGTCCGGCGGGGATCAAAGGTTTGAGATTAAGCCATTCTCTGCACCAAACTTCCATGTATACTGCATCTCTCTCTCAGGATTTTACTTACGATCAAATCTTGGCTTAATAAGACAAGACAGAAACAAGCCTTTTACCCATACATGGACCCCAGTGTTTATTCCTTTTTTTTGTGACCCAGCAAAGAATTCAGTTAAGTATTGATCAAACCAGGAAACCATGGTTACTAGCTTCAGTATAAGTCAGAATATTAAACCTTCAAGGCATGATTTAAGATGGTGGAATGTTCTGTAAAAGGTAAAGGTAAAGGGACCCCTGACCATTAGGTCCAGTCGTGCGGCGCTCATCTCACTTTATTGGCCGAGGGAGCCAGCATACAGCTTCCGGGTCATGTGGCCAGCATGACTAAGCCACTTCTGGCGAATCAGAGCAGCACACGGAAACGCCGTTTACCTTCCTGCCAGAGCAGTACCTATTTATCTACTTGCACTTTGATGTGCTTTCGAACTGCTAGGTGGGCAGGAGCAGGGATTGAGCAACGGGAGTTCACTCCATCGCGGGGATTCGAACCGCTGACCTTCTGATTGGCAAGTCCTAGGCTTTGTGGTTTAACCCACAGCACCACCCGTGTCCCTTGGAATGTTCTGAAGCAACTACGGTTTCCTGATTCAGCCAAAATGGGAAGCTATAGTTGATGGAAGGCTACCTGGTTTCTTCATCAGCACATGCAAAAAGACTACGTACATGGGCAAAATCAGCACGGCCGCTATGGAAGAGTTCAGGACGACATGATGTATGTATCTGAATATTGATATACTACATGGATAAGGCAGAAAAGTTGCATAATAGGGATGGGAAAACTGTAACCCTCCAGATGTATTTGATTTTATGTATACTTTCAAATTTTAAATATTACAATCTACTAATATAGAATATGAAACAAAATCTAAAAAGTGAAAAAGGAGAATGAGAAAAATTGAGAAACGAGACTCTCCATAATGATAGTGTGTCAAATTAATAAGCTATTTTATCTGTGTAACTCTGAATTGAACGAAAAAGGCTCCTCTTTCACATTAACGTTGGTTTGCTAGTTATATTTAATGGTGTGACAGATGTATGTCTGTTTTACCACCATAACATTCCCTAAAGTTTTCCTCAGCCATTCTGTAATTGTTGGGGGATCTTTACTTTTCCATTGCTGAACTATACAAACTTTTGCTGTTGTCAGGAGTTGCTAACCTTTGAAGACTGAACATTTAAAACTTCAGATTGAAGCACACAGAGAAGAATTGTTTTGGGGTTTCTGGATAATGTGCAACCTGTCATTTTCTGCATTTCATTCAAAACTGCAGCCCAGAAATGTTTTATTTTTATTTATTTATTTTTATGCAGTTCCATTATATATGCATAAAACCTGCTTTTACATCTCCAGAAATGCATATTTTGGCTGTTAATTTTGCTCAACCTATGAAGTGTTAGATAACACTCCAAGGTTACTTTAAAGACATTTTCTTTCTTAAAAATCTCTTTTTTTTAATGGAGCACATAAAATAGCAAAGCTATAATTGCAAAAGTATCATTGCAAAGGAACTATTTTGAGAATACTTTCCGCATGTTCAAAATCGGAGGAGGAAAAGGAAATCTCAGTGCCCTGTGTGTGTTTTTTTTCTATGAAAGAGAAACAGAAGAAAAAAAGGACAAGATTTTGTGTTTAAAAACAAAGCCAAACAACACAAGTGTGGATCTTTCTTTAAAAAAGAAAAAAAAACCTAACAGAAAAAGAAATGACTCCATTCAACATTTAAAGCTGTCAGTTTTCCCATGGTGAGCAGAGATTTAACCGTTCACCGCTGAACACCTACTTTATTTACTTAGCTATGCTGCATTTAACCACATGTTCTAATTTCTGAATGTATCTTGTTTTGAGCGCAGCTCCCTGAAACACTGCCCTAGCAGAAGATGGGGGACGCCCCCTCAAAAACAGGAAATTTGATGACATCGTAGGGTGAGCAGACGTCAGCATGATATAAACAGCTTCCTAAGAGCAACAGACTCGAGGAACCAGCATGGTTACTGTGGGGCATTTGCTGGGTTTGGTGTGAAAGTCAACTTCTGTCGCGGAGTGGGGCAACTTAGGTCCAGACAGCAAATGCAGCCATCTAGAGCTCTCTAGATGGGAATTTTCCCCACGTTACACACTCCTCATTAGTACCATATTTTTCGCTCTATAAGACGCACCAGACCATAAGACGCACCTAGTTTATGGAGGAGGAAAACAAGAAAAAAAATATTCTGAATCTCAGAAGCCAGAACAACAAGAGGGATCGCTGCGCAGCGAAAGCAGCGATCTCTCTTGCTGTTCTGGCTTCTGGGATAGCTGCGCAGCCTGCATTCGCTCCATAAGATGCACACACATTTCCCCTTACTTAAAAAGGAGGGGGAAAGTGAGTCTTATAGAGCAAAAAATACAGTATTTCAAAAAGTGAAAACCCGGACACAAAAGTTGCTGTCACAAAATCTCCCAAAAATGAAGTTTTTGAGCTAAATTCACCAAAAAATCAACAGTTCCGAAATGGGTTGCCATTGCCCGGGTTTCCCCAGACATTTTTGGAAATTCCAGCTGGGCGCTATTTCCGATGAACGAATCCTGGATATGTCCAAAAAATCAAGGAGGTATGGCAGCCCTACTCATTAGTCTTCTTTTGGAACACTTTGAATGCTTTCACATGGCTGGAATTGGTCCTCCAACTCCGATAGCACTGCTTGCCAGTGGCGGACCTACATTTTTGAGGCTCTGATGAAGCCTGAACTGCCATGGGAGGCCCTTCACAATCAGCAATGAGGTTTGCGTAACCATTGTTATCTTCTTCAGTAGTGTTGTTTACAACAGCCTTTACAACATCTGTGCTACTGAATCTCAAACTTTGGGAATGTTGAAATATATAGGGGGGAAATTAATCAATTTAAGACGTAATTGGATCTACTACAGGCACACCCCCCAAAAACCTGGCCCTCCAGATGTTTTGGGACTACAACCCCTGACCACTGGTTCTGTTAGCTAGGGATGATGGGAGTTGTAGTCCCAAAACATCTGGAGGGCTCAGCTTGAGGGTGCCTGGTCTACTAGATTCAAATTTTCAAAGCAATGTGGTCTAAAGTTGCTTCTGAAGCCCCTCCTGGATCTGGGAACCAGAAGCCAAACCTTCATTAGTTTCATAGTAGATCCACCTTCTTGCTGGCCTTGGATGGAGAAGGAAGAGGGATTCCTGAGTGTGGAAAAAAAGTCACCAACTATGCAAAAATGACCTCCAATGCTCTGCTCATCTTTGATTCTGGCTCTGCCCAACCCTGGCAGTGGTGAGACAACAGTGGTGAGTCCCTGAGCAAATGTGAGGAAGATCAGACTGCATATTTTCAACTCAACACTCAACCTTATGAGGTACAGTGGTACCTCAGGTTAAGTACTTGATTCGTTCCGGAGGTCCGTTCTTAACCTGAAACTGTTCTTAACCTGAAGCACCCCTTTAGCTAATGGGGCCTCCTGCTGATGCCGCGCCGCCAGAGCATGATTTCTGTTCTCATCTTGAAGCAAAGTTCTTAACCCGAGGTACTATTTCTGGGTTAGCAGAGTCTGTAACCTGAAGCGTATGTAACCTGAATAATAATAATAATAATAATAATAACAAATTTATTTATATCCCGCCCTCCCCAGCCGAAGCCGGGCTCAGGGCAGCTAACAACAATAAAATAGTACAGCATACCAAAACCATTCATTATAAAATTAACTCAAATCAAACTGATAGCAACCACTGGGCCAGAGCTCTGCGAAGATTGCCAAAGGAGGGCATCAGGCTGTGCCCTGACCAAAGGCCTGGTGGAACAGCTCTGTCTTGCAGGCACTGCGGAAAGATGTCAAGTCCCGCAGGGCCCTAGTCTCTTGTGACAGAGCGTTCCACAGCTGAAAAAGCCCTGGCTCTAGTTGAGGCCAGCCTAACCTCTCTGTGGCCTGGGACCTCCAAGATGTTTTTATTTGAAGACCGTAAGTTCCTCTGTGGGACATACCAGGAGAGGCGGTCCCGTAGGTACGAGGGTCCTAGGCCGTATAGGGCTTTAAAGGTATGTGAGCGTATGTAACCCGAGGTGCCACTGTAGAATATTATGCAGACATCTAAATGGAAAGAAAAACACTCAGAGAGAGGGCAAATACTTTCCCCAATGCTTCTACAATATGAGTTAGAGCTTTTGTGAGCTCTTCTGAGATCTGCTTATTCTCCACCATCACCACTAAAAACCCAAGGTCTACTCGCATTGCATGGAGTTGAACAAGATGACGCGTGGCGTCCCTTTCAACTCTATAATTCTGTGATTCTATGAACTCCAGCCAAGTTCATAATAGTGGTCCAGGAAGTGGGACCAATTAAGTATTGCATCCTTTGATGCACGTACAGTGGGATAACCTGCACATACCAATCTACAGTGGTACCTTGGGTTAAGTACTTAGTTCGTTCTGGAGGTCCGTACTTAACCTGAAACTGTTCTTAACCTGAAGCACCACTTTAGCTAATGGGGACTCCTGCTGCCGCTGTGCCACTGGAGCACGATTTCTGTTCTCATCCTGAAGCAAAGTTCTTAATCCGAAGCACTATTTCTAGACTAGTGGAGTGTGTAACCTGAAGCGTATGTAACCTGAGGTACCACTGTACATTTGAGTTTTTACAGGTTGAGGATTCTTTTCATGACTGCTGTTGCAAAACACTTGCCATCCTTGCTAATTTACTGCAAATTCAAGATTCAGATTCTAGACCCGAACATAAGAAGCTGCCTTATGCTGTCAGAAATGTGGTCCATCCACCTCAGTATTGTTTCCAAAACAAATTGCAGATGGCTGCAGAAATGTGGAGAACTGAATTTAAGAATGGAAAAACGAGAAATGGCGGGAAACCGAAACTGACAGGTTTGATCATCTTTACGGCCAGCCGCACAACCCATCAGCTGAAGTCCAACCTTTTAGAGCATGCTCCAAAATTTCCACTTCAGAAGCAAATGCATGTTGCAAAGAAATATTTTTCCAATGTGAAAAGAACGAGGGGTGGGAGAGAGCTCAGCCTGCTAGGATTAGCTGCACCTACCATATGTTTCCCCACAAAGAGGAGTGTGTTGCTCGTGCAATTTCATCACAGTGGCCATCTTTGTTTCCACAGAGATTGTGACATATGGCTGTAGACTCTTAAATTAGAAGACCTTTAAAAAACAACAACCCCAGCACTGATCTTTTTGTAGAAATGAATAGTGTATTCAAAGTGAATAAAGCTCCTGTTATGGACCTACCCATTTTTTATCTATATATGTCATTTCCTTTTATTGCTTTTGTATAATTTTAAAGAGGGTCATCCAGCGAGAATGTGTGTCTAAAATAGCTGAGGAATGATTTCCTTTTTTACAAAAAGGGATAGATCTTTCTATTAGATGATGTTGTTGTTGTTATTTATGATTATTATGGTAATATTAGCAATATGGTAGAATACATTAGTATTATTATTATTAATGGATGTCCAAATAAGCCACAGAGTGGACCCACTGTCTCTGATTGCAGCAAGTCTACTCTGAGGAAGATGAATATGGGATATCACCTAATTGACACATTTGCTGGAGTATTTCAGTGATTATGAAGTGTAAACTATTTCCTAGAGTGGTTTCCTTTTGTGACTCTGAGGATGATGAATATGGGATAGCACCTAATAACATAAACCAGTAATTCCCAGAAGTACTGGGAATTCTAGGGATAGAGCTACCCAAGTTGTATAGAAATTTATTTATGTACGCAACTACAGCGACAAGAATGTTACTTGCCCCATGTTACTACAGCGGCCGCGGGAGGCCCCATTAGCTAAAGTGGTGCTTCAGGTTAAGAACAGTTTCAGGTTAAGAATGGACCTCCGGAACAAATTAAGTACTTAACCCAAGGTACCACTGTATATATATTTGACTAAATCCCATGGAAAGCGATGAAGAGATTAAGTAGCAACCGCAAACTTCAGCCCATTGTTTTCAAAGGGACTAAATTCAGATTGATTAGATTAGATGGGGCAGAGGATGCGTGCAAAAAAAAGAAATGCTACTTATAACTGCAGGATTTGTTTTTAATCCACCTGGCAGATGTGCAAATGTAGGGTATTGTATAATCAATCAAGATAATAATGTATTTATTTAGGAACCCAGTTTTCCAGTACAGCAAGGAACATCTTCAATTTAATGAGAGTTTTTTAGATAATGTCATGGTCCTAGCCAGGATTTTTGTTAAGGGAGGGCAGGCTTTTGTTAGGGGGGCAGAACCTCAGATTTGTATTGATTTGAGGGGGGGGGCAGCTGCCCCTTCCTGCCCCCCCCCAGCTATGCCCATGTGTTGATTATAGTTTCCAAAGCGACTTAAAGTAGTATCGTAAACCTTGACTTAATAAAAGTAACAACACCACAACATTTTTTGCAGCTCAAAACCCAATCCTTTCCTAGCCCCCATGTATCTGTGTATTTTGACAGAAAACGTTGTGATTTATGCACAAAGGCATGCTCCTTGATAGACACCTGTTCCCCTCTCAGAGCTACAATTCCCAGAGTTCCCTGTAAAGAGCAAATGATTGTTAAAACCATTCAGGGAATTGTAGCTCTGTGAAGGGGACAAAGGTGTCCCAAAAGCTCTCAGCACCCTTAACAAACTACAGCTCCCAGAATTCTTTGGGGAAAGCCGTGGCTTTTAAAGTGGTCTCATGCAGTGACTGTGGCCTGGGAGTGGGGAGAAGAAACAAGAGATGTGAATTACATTGGCAGGGAAGGCAACACCAGGCGGAAGAAAGGGAGCACCCTGAAAAGGGAGCTCTGAAGGAGACGAAAAGGCAAGCAAGTGACAGTGTGGTGCAGTGGTTAGAGTGTCTGACCAGGACTTTGGAGACCTGGGTTCAAATCTCCACTCGGTCATGAAGCTCACTGGGTGACCTTGGACCAGTCGCTGCCTCTCAGCCTAACCTACCTCACAGGGTTGTCGCGGGGATTAAATGAGAAGGGGGAGAACCCCATAAGCTATGGAGAAAAAGGATAGGATATACAGTGGTGCCTCGGTTTACGGACTTAATCCGTTCCGGAAGTCCGTTCTTAAAACAAAACTGTTCTTAAACCGAGGCATGCTTTCCCTCATGAGGCTTCCCACCATTCGGCTTCCGTTCGTAGACCAAGGTAAGGTTCTCAAACCGGGACATTATTTCCGGTTTTGCAGAGTTTGTAAATTGAATCATTAAACTGGACTGTTCTTAAACCGAGGTACCACTGTAAATGCAACAATAAATAAATAAATATTACCAGCTGAAAGGAGGGAGAATAGAAATATTTGAGAACTTAAAGTACCAGGGAACAAATGGTAAGGTGTCATGCCAAGAGTGGAGGAGGAGTGTGGTTTGAAAAGGAAAGGGAAGGGGACAAAGGTAAAAGGCAAAGGACTCCTAGATGGTTAAGTCCAGTCAAAGACGACTATGGGGTTGCAGCACTCATCTCGCTTTCAGGCAGAGGGAGCTGGCGTTTGTCCACGGACAGCTTTCCGGGTCATGTGGCCAGCAGGACTAAACCACTTCTGGCGCAACAGAGCACCATGACGGAAACCAGAGCGCACAGAAACACCATTTACCTTCCCTCCACAGCAGTACCTATTTATCTATTTGCACTGGTGTGCTTTTGAATTGCTAGGTTGGCAGGCGCTGGGACAGAGCAACGGGAGCTCACCCCGTCGCAGGGATTCGAACCGCCGACCTTCTGATCGGCAAGCCCCAGCGTCACCGTGTCCCTTGGAAAGGGGGCAAAGGGGCCCACTGGCCCCTTGTGCCCAAGTGCTTCCTGAAACCAGAAGTCAGCCCTCCTACTTCTGTGCAATTCGTTCTCAGGAATTTAATCTGAGGTACAAAAATTGTGACCCGAGGTGGCAGACAAAGCTGTGCGCTTGTAGAATGCACCTCACCCCAAAATTAAAAAATTCTGGAAACCAAGGGTCCTTTCATCAAAAAGGCAGCAATCCTGCGTCAATCACCTTGAAGATCCATGATGACGCAAATTAAGCCTCAGCAGTGCTGAAAGTGCGCCTAAAATTAACACATCTAAATTAAGATAATACATTTCACTTTTGAAAAATGGATTGTCAAGGCTTTTGTATCACTCTTTGCTTGCATTCACCCCCCAATTCTACCCCTCCTTACACACACATACACCCAAAGGTTTATTATGGATCTATTCACATAATCTTTTTACAGCAGATTTGGAGGCTAATATATTTTTTCTACATTGACGTCATCTTGTGATAAAAGCTCTTATACCAAATGTGCTGGAATTCTCTTTTGTGAAGCAGACAAATCTCAAGGACACGGTAGAACTGAATGGGAACAGCTAAATGTAGCTTTTAGCCAGGCAAATCAGTTCCCAAAATAAAAATGCCTTTATTTTGGGAGTGTGGGGGGCGTGGACCTGTGGCCTTCATGTGACCTGTGGACTAACTCCATGTGGCCCTAACTCCGTACAGCCTGCAGGGATGGGGGGACAGAAAGAGAGAGAGATACAATCCTGCAGAACTGTAAAGTCCACCCATCACTGACAATGCCCCGAGGTTGACTTTCCCAATGGGTCAACAGCTCTCCACAGGCAAAAGTTTTCCTACACTGACTTTAGCCATTACAGTCATACCTTGGGTTGAAGTAGCTTCGGGATGAATATTTTCGGGTTGAGCTCCGCAGCGACCCGGAAGTAACGGAGCACGTTACTTCTGGGTTTTGTCGCATGCGCAGATGCTCAAAATGATGTAACATGCATGCGCGGAAGTGGCGAAACACGACCCGTGCACGCGCAGTCGCATTTTGCCTTTACTTCAGGATGCGAACGGGGCTCCGGAACGGATCCTGTTCGTATCCAGAGGTACCACTGTACTCATAAGGAAGATATCCTTTGGGGTAAATGTGAGAGACCCAAGCCTAATCTTCACCACATACAGTCGTACCTTGATTCTTAAACAGCTTAGTTGTCGAACAAATCGGCTCCCGAATGCCACAAACCCGGAAGTAAGTGTTCTGGTTTTTTAACGTTTTTCGGAAGCCAAACATCTGACATGGCTTCTGATTGAGTGCAGGAAGCTCCTGCAGCTAATCAGAAGCTGTGTCTTGGTTTCTGAACAGTTTCAGGAGTCGAACGGACTCCCGGAACGGATTAAGTTTGAGAACCAAGGTACCACTGTACAGTGAAACACAAATGGCAACGGCCAATCAACCAAGTGGGGAAAATTCCTGCCATGCCCCTGTCCCAACGACAGACTACACACGACGGCATAGCAAGGTCAAGCACACAGCCCTAAAAATAGGGAGAGGTGGACGGGTGTTCCGAATGCACGCGCCAAAAGAGGAAGCTCTGGGTCACGTGCATGGGTATAAATAGGTCCCTCGAACCGTTTGGACTGCGTCCCATTGGCCAGAATGTTCTCAGCTTCGAGAGCCCTACCAATTAGGTGTTGTGGCTGACCAATTGTACCCACCCACAACGTTCTCCAGGTCTCACAGCCCTCTTTAAGGAAGGACCCAATACAATACAATACAATACAATACAATACAATACAATACAATACAATACAATACAATACAATACACACAATGCTTTATCGACAGTGTTATATAAAAGTATAAAAGCAGGCCTCTCCCTCAAGGGTGGTAATGGATGAACGCGGAAGTATATTTAGGCATTTAGTATCTGCCATGCCTTGCTGTGGGACAATGTTCTGGCAGAGATGCGGCAGGCACCCTCACTTTTGACATCCACGTGTCTCTTGAAGACATTTTTTATGTTGACACGCCTTGGCAGCTGTTTAACTAGCCAGACACTTTAATGATCATTTGTATTGTATTTATGGTGTACACCGCCCCAATATTTGATGATATAAAAGACTTTTATAAATAGGTAAAAATAAATTTCAGTTGGCGAGGAGGATTAAGGGGGTTGTGACAAGAGGTTTCACAGAAAATGTCCGTTCTGGAGATGGATTTAAAGGAAGCACTTTTCCTTCCTTATTTATCTGCAAACATAAATCTTTTGAAAGCGTGAAACACATCTTTTTTTCTGAGGCCATTTCACAATTCCTTATCGCCATTACTCATCGCTCGCACTGTTTGTATTTTGTAATTGCCATAGTAACGAGACAGACGCTGAAAAAAGTAGTATGACAAAAACAATGCCATGAAACTGTATAGACCTAATTTGAAGCTAAGGATGGAAGGAAAACAGAGCAATAGAAAATGTATTTAGAAGTAGCAACTGTAAAGAGAGATGTCTGCCATGATGCATAAAAAAAAAACCCCTGAAATGTATGGAATAACCTGAACCAAGGAGGTTATTGGAAAATATTAATGTACTAAATATTAATTATGCAAAGTCCAGAAAAAGTAAAATTTTCAAGATGAGAACTCTCTCAGCGATCAAACTGCTCTAGTGTTTTTCAAACTTGTGACAGAAGACACCGGGGGTGTTCACATGATACAATCAATGTGTGTACAGCCCATGTACACACTAATTGAGCTATATAACCAAACATATGTACATTCTTTCCAATGAACACTTGTGTTCAGTGTGAGCAAGCTAAAGAGTTGAGCTGTACACTTGTACAGTTGTTCACATATGATCATCAACAAGTGTACACTCTGTGTACCTGGGCACACAAATAGTGGATCAGAACGAATCAACAGGTATACACTCTTTCACACAAAACCAGGGTGGATAAAAATCAATGATTTAAAAATAAATAAAAATTGGATTTTTTATATTTAAAACAATTTTTTTAAATTTAAATTGGATTTTTAAAATAAAATGCTTTTGGAGGGAAAATCTTTCTAAAGATAGTTTTCTATTTAAGTTACATTATAGTCCAAAGGCTACTCATCAGGAAATAAGGATTTGTTTTAAATTTTCCATGTATCCTAAAATTCAGTCTAAGGTTGTTGTTTTTTTAAAAAATTGTTTAACCACACCATTTAACAAACATGGATACATATGCTACAATGTTATTGTTTCAGTTAAATAAATTGTTTAAATTGTTATTAAGGAAATGATTGTTTTTCTCCTTCCAATAAAGCATAGCAGAAACGTTGTCCAAATATAAACAGTTAACTTATTAAACTTCACAATAATTTCATAATTATCTGTCAATGTATTTCTAATAGTATAACCAAATCAGCAATTTTTGATATAACTGTAAAAACTACTCTGAAAATGTATTATTCCAAAAACGAAACCTTCCTCTGGTTGTAAATATTAAGATTCTACCAGGAAGAATGAGTCTTTCTGTAAAAAAATAAAAATGATTTAAATCAAGTCTTACTAACTAGTGATTTAAATTGTGATTTAAATCAAATCCACCCTGCACAAAATCCCTTGTACATGTGTAGAGAACTTCTTGTACCTGTGTTCACTATGAAGACACTTGCCTTGTGAGCTGAAAGAGAAGTGCTTCCTTTTCTAAGAGTATGAAAGAGTAAGGATTGTCCTTACACCGTTTGTGCTTCTACCAGCCTAGCACTGACAGGCAGCCTCTCTAGGCAGCTGCTACAGTCTCAGTACCCCAGGAGGGTCCTACTCCCCATTTTCACCAATGCTCTGATCTGAGCAGCAGGCAGCTGTGCTAGGAAGCCATCACTGCAATTCCCAGAATGCCCTGCAGCATTTTGGTTTCCCACGATGCCCCAGAGTTTGCGCCACTGTGGTAAACTAAAACGCTGCTTCCGTAAGAGCTCTGCAGCCCACCTCTTCAGCCACAAGGGGGAGACACTGAAGGACCCTTTGCTGAGGTTCCCCCAGACCTAAAGCCAGCCCCATGTATCTTCACAAATCAGGCAGTGTTTCCTGAATTACTGCTCTGGGCTCTCATGCAGAGAGGCAACGGAAGCAGCCTCAGAAGGCAGGAGGCTGCCATTCTGCATTGTGAGCAATCCGTTCAGAGCCATGTGCAAAGATGTGCCAGGAAAAATACATGTGCACAAGCACCTCCTCCCAGGAGACAAGCAAAGGGGAGCAAGGCCAGAACACTCAATCATGCAGAGAGGCAGCGAGCACCCTCTTTTACGAATAAGACTCCCGGGATCCTGTGGTTATTTAATGAGTTTATCTTCACACAGTATATAATAATATAATAATAAAAAGTAAAGAGTAAAGGGAACACTGACCATTAGGTCCAATCATGACCGACTCTGGCGCTCATCACGCTCTAGCGCTCATCTAGCGCTCATCTCACTTTATTGGCTGAGGGAGCTGGCGTACAGCTTCCGGGTCATGTGGCCAGCATGACTAAGCCGCTTCTGGAAAACCAGAGCAGCGCATGGAAACGCCGTTTACCTTCCCACCAGAGCGGTACCTATTTATCTACTTGCAATTTGACGTGCTTTTAACTGCTAGGTTGGCAGGAGCAGGGACCAAGCAACGGGAGCTCACCCCGTCATGGGGATTCGAACCGCCGACCTTCTGATCGGCAAGTCCTAGGCTCTGTGGTTTAACCCACAGGCCACCCGCGTCCCTTAATATAATAAAATAATAATAATAATAATAATAATAATAATAATAATAATATAATTTATTATTTATACCCCACCCATCTGGCTGAGTCTCCCCAGCCACTCTGGGCGGCTCCCAATCAAATGTTAAAAACAGTACAGCATTTAAATATTAAAAACTTCCCTAAACTAGCAGCCATCACTCATTTTTGGCTTGAACAGGCTTGTTGGCTGCTGAAATATGCACAAAAATCAAACCGACATAAAATATTCACTTCCTGTTAAAAGAAACCCCGCTTTAATATATGCATAGAGCTTATTGGTTTGTCACAATTATCAGAAATAATAAGCCTTAGAAGACTTCACGGTGGAGGGGAAGGGGAATCTAATCTAGAAGGAGCAATGTGCCAAACCATACAGAGCAAGGCCTTATACTTTACCCTGGAGTAAAATTCGGTGAACTCAGCTGCTCGGAGCAAGACATGCATTGCCTTACAGTGCAGATGTGGTATACTGCGAGCAGCGCGGTCTTAATCTAAACCTCTGACTTGGAAGGAAATATGGAGCAGGGTTGGGGGATCAGGCCTCCTGGGCTGATGTTTGGCATTAAACAGGTCATAAAAAATATTGACTTTGGCTCTCGTCTTCCTTTTAGTACAGTTAGAAAATAAAAGACAGACACCCTGCAACTCGGCGCTGGCTTAACAAGGCAATTTGGAAAGTCAGCCTGTGAGTTTTGAGGGGAAAAAGAAAAAAACGGGGGGGGGGGTATTGTAGAGCTGGAAAAGGTCCAGAAACAGGGAACCAAAAAGGAGGGGGGCTGCAGCTGCTCCCTTGTGAGGAAAGATTACAACATTTGGAGATCTTTTGCTTAGAGGGGAAAAAACAAGTAAACAATGGCATGACAGAAGTATAAAAATTATGCATGGCATGAAGACCGTGGCTAGAGAGAAGTCCCCCCTCCTCAATGGTAAAAGGGGTGGATGCAGGTGACACTGTGGTCTAAACAACTGAGCCTCTTGAGCTTGCCGATCAGAAGGTCAGCGGTTTGAATCACTGCGACAGGGTGAGCTCCCATTCCTCTGTCCCAGCTCCTGCCAACCTAGCAGTTCGAAAGCACACCAGTGCAAGTAGATTAATAGGTACCACTGTGGCAGGAAGGTTAATGGTGTTTCCATGCGCTCTGATTTCCGTCACAGAAATCTGTTTGCATGCTTCTGTTGCACCAGAAGCGGTTTAGTCCTGTTGGCCACATGACCTGGAAAGCTGTCTGTGGACAAACGCCGGCTCCCTCGGCCTGAAAGCGAGATGAGCGCCGCAACTCCATAGTCGCCTTTCACTGGACTTAACCGTCCAGGGGTCCTTTACCTTTTCCTTTCTATCTCAACAGTAGAACGTGGAGCCATCCAAAGAGGCTGGATGTTGGAAGATTCAGACAAGATGAAAGAAAGTACTTATTCACACAGGGCATAACTAAGGAATTTAGCAGAAACAGGTGGCAAGGTAGAATTAAAGCACTTAAGGCAGAGCTTTCCAAACTTTTCATGTCGTCAACACACTTTTTAGATATGTATCACTTCGCGACACAGTAATTCAGTTCTACAGTGGTAATTCGTTCTGGAGGTCCGTTCTTAACCTGAAACTGTTCTTAACCTGAAGCACCACTTTAGCTAATGGGGCCTCCCGCTGCTGCTGCGCCGCCGCTGCACGATTTCTGTTGTCATCCTGAAGCAAAATTGTTAACCCGAGGTAATATTTCTGGGTTAGCGGAGTCTGTAACCTGAAGCCTCTGTAACCTGAAGCATATGTAACCCAAGGTACCACTGTACTAGCAAGCTGGTGGTTAAACTAACCCCTTTCCAGCCCCAGGAGGAGCACGGGGAGCGTTCGCGTGACACACTGCAACTGACACACAGTTTGGAAAGCTCTGACTTAAGGCAACAGCTGGGAGATACGATGTTTTAATATTCCGCCAGAGTGGCATAGTTCCTTGAAAGGAGAAAGCTAGCAGAACTCCCTGTTGTGCTAGTGTTCTCCTTGCAGGAAGGTGTTTGGTTTGATTTCCATGTTGCGGAGCATTCAAAAATGTGGTTCCACGCTGCCAGAATCTGAAGCAGTCCAGTCCGTTCTACAACTCTGCAGCGTGCCCAGATCCACCCCAACTTGCATTCTCTGTGCAAGAGCGCAATTAAACAGTTGTTGCATTTCTACTTCTGCCACTGCTCCTGACCTGATACATCTGCGATGCCACAACCACCAACACAAGCTTTCCAGTGTGGGTAAGGGAATTATGTAACACTGGAAGGTTTTTTTTTAACTCCAGGGATGATGATGATGAACTCACTGAACCCACCCTCACCACCCTCACCTGATCAAGATCTGCAAGATCCTAGATCAACACAACCAGCTCTGTGTTAAATGCTTCAGTTGGTGGAGGGGAGTGAGGAAGGATTCCTAGTTGAGCAGCCAAAAAACAAAAGAGCAAATTTTAACAGATTGCCAATGAATCTAATGCCCCAAAGCCTTTTTAATGTGTACCCTGCATTGGTTTTTTTAGGCAACGGCTTAAGTTGCTGATTTACCCTGGTTATACAAACGCGGCTGCCGTTCCCCTTTAACATAATTTGCTTGTTATTAAGGTGGCTCATTATCCCGATTATAAAATGCCAGAGAAAATGAAGCAATCGGCTTGGCAAGCGGGCTCAGTTCTCTGCAGAGTTATAAATGCAGCCCTTGCAAGACCTTTTTTTTTTTATTGCAGAATAGCTGCCCAATTGAAGCAATTTGTTTATCGAAAAGATTGAACCTGACCAAGCAGAGATGTAATCAGCCGCATCCTGATCAAGGCACTAAGGAGGCGGCTTTTGTTTTGCAGGATTGTTTGGTGGCCATCCAAAGAAGATGAAGGAGCCAGATTTTCCTGCACAGCTTTCTGATGCAAAATGGGGTGGGGGGTGGGGGGAGGCTGTGGATGCTGTTTCCAACACCTGTCCTCAGCTCTAGAAAATGCTGGAACCAACCCCAACAGAACTGACTTTTATCAAGTCTGCAGATCCTCTGACATTTCATGCACGTCCTCCACTTCCAACATCCCAATCTCATACGGAGAATCACTTAATGAGCCCCCAACACAAACACACACACCATATTGCTGAACTGCCTGGTCATCTGAAGTGCGATCTCAGAGGTCGGCAAGGCTTACTGGGCATGGGCTAGATCAGTGTTTCCCAACCTTGGGCCTCCAGCTGTTTTCGAACTACAACTCCCATCATCCCTGACTAGCAAGACCAGTGGCAAGGGATGATGGGAATTGTAGTCCAAAAACAGCTGGAGGCCCAAGGTTGGGAAACACTGGGCTAGATTACTCCCGCAGAGATCCTCCGTAGGCCGGGCCGGCGCAGCGTGACACCAGAAATCACGTCTGTGCATGTCCGTGGTGCCGGAAATTGCTTCTGCGCATGCCCAGATGCCAGAAATCGCGCCTGCACAGGTGCGATTTCCGGCGTCTGGGAATGCGCAGAAACAATTTCCGGCACCACGGACATGTGCAGCCACGATTTTGTGCCTTTGGGCATGTGCAGAAGCCATTTCCGGAGCCACGGAAGAGAGCCCCCATGAAGCGCTGCACTGGTTTAGCACAGTGCGCAGGGACTCGCTGAGCAGGCAGCTCAGTTCAGTGGCGGCTCATGGGCCAGTTAAGCGATCCTCATGGGCCACTTCCGGCCCATGGGCCTTAGGTTGCCGACCTCTGTGCTATCTGAATGTAGCACTTCCCACGGGGCCGTAGAATACAGTGGTACCTCGGGTTACATACGCTTCAGGTTAGACTTCGCTAACCCAGAAATTGTAGCTTGGGTTAAGAACTTTGCTTCAGGATGAAGCAAAGAAATCGTGCTCCGGCAGCGCGGCGGCAGCGGGAGACCCCATTGGCTAAAGTGGTGCTTCAGGTTAAAAACAGTTTCAGGTTAAGAACAGAACGAATTAAGTACTTAACCCGAGGTACCACTGTATAGCAGACCTCCATCTTCATAGGCAGACGTCCAGCACTGCTCATCCAGAGTCAGTGCTCCAACAGTGGGAAGTGCAAAAACGGTGTAGGAGCGGCGGAAATGTCAGATTCACCAGATCAAAAACCCATCTTCTTCGCTTAGCATGACCCCATAATTTTTGGAGGGCAGGCAAGCAATACACCATCATTGAAGCTAGCCTAGGGGTTTGTCCTCCTTATTGAAACTAATGGGAGGGAATACACATACACAAACACACAGGTGCCTATACATATTATGGGGCAGTAAAGGACTGCTAAAAATAAAAAAGTAAATAAGCAGGGGTGCAGCCTGAGATAAACCAGTCCATCCATCAAGGAGATGGAGAGGTCAGCTCAAGAATTTAAAGATACAGCAACAGCCTTGGAGTCTGGAGGTTCCCAATTCTATCTTTCTTAACCCATGAAGAACCCCTCTTAATAATAATAATAATAATAATAATAATAATAATTTATTATGTATACCCCGCCCACCTGGCTGGGTTTCCCCAGCCACTTTGAGCAGCTCCCAATAGAATATTAAAAACACCATAAAACATCAAACATTAAAAACTTCCCTAAACAAGGCTGCCTTCAGATACCTTCTAAAAGTCAGATAGTTGTTTATTTCCTTGACATCTGACAGGAGGGCGTTCCACAGGCGGGTGCCACTACCGAGAAGGCCCTCTGCCTGGTTCCCTGTAACCTCACTTCTCACAGGGAGGGAACCACCAGAAGGCCGTCGGCGCTTGACCTCAGTGTCCGGGCTGGATGATGGGGGTGGAGATGCTCCTTCAGGTATACTGTGCCAAGGCTGTTTAGGGCTTTAAAGGTCAGCACCAACACTTTGAATTGTGCTCGGACAGGTACTTCTGCGAGCGAGCTGCCCCCAAACTTCCAACAGCCCCTCCCAATTGTGTCAGTCTTAGGGCTATGGAATTCCCTTCCATTACCTCAAATTCTACATTGCAGACTTGTCAAAAGTCACTGAATACCTGTTTAAAGTGGTACCTCGGGTTACATACGCTTCAGGTTACAGACTCTGCTAACCCAGAAATAGTGCTTCAGGTTAAGAACTTTGCTTCAGGATAAGAACAGAAATCGTGCTCTGGCGGCGCGGTGGCAGCAGCAGGCCCATTAGCTAAAGTGGTGCTTCAGGTTAAGAACAGTTTCAGGTTAAGAACAGACCTCCGGAACGAATTAAGTACATAACCAGAGGTACCACTGTATATATATATTTTTAAAATGGCTTTCTAGGCATGACACTTTTTAGCTGGGCAGTGGTTTGACTGAAGCTGTACATGCACTCTGTATTTAAAGAATATTTCACACACACGGTAAAGAATCGTGGGAGCTGTTGTTTGGTAAGGGTGTTGGGAGGGCAAACTGTGGTTCCCAGGATATTTTTGGAGAAGAATGTGCTTTAAAGGTAAGAGGCTAGATTAATCAGCTATTTTTTTAAAAAAAATGTTGAGTGGTAGGTTTAAGTTTTAATTGTTTGCATTCTTTCTTTTCGCTGTTGTTGATCATAAACAGCTTTGTAGTATCCTAAAACGTTTCCATAATAATAAAAATACTCTGCAACCAACTTAAGCACAAATCCAGTTCTATAGTAGTCTCTGTTTTGTTTTTTAAAAGTATGCATTACGTTGGGGTGTTGGGGGCGTGGCTGAATTTGTAGCTGATTTTTTGTTTTGCTTCATTTGCTTAAAGGTAAAGGGACCCCTGACCATTAGGTCCAGTCGTGGCCGATTCTGAGGTTGTGGCGCTCATCTCGCTTTATTGGCAGAGGGAGCCGGCGTACAGCTTCCGGGTCATGTGGGCAGCATGACTAAGCCGCTTCTGGTGAACCAGAGCAGTGCACGGAAATGCCGTTTACCTTCCCACCAGAGAGGTACCTATTTATCTACTTGCACTTTGACGTGCTTTCGAACTGCTAGGTTGGCAGGAGCAGGGACCGAGCAACGGGAGCTCACCCCGTCATGGGGATTCAAACCGCTGACCTCCTGATCAGCAAGTCCTAGGCTCTGTGGTTTAACCCACAGCGCCACCCGTGTCCCTTCATTTGCTTAAGTGGATCCAATCTAAGGTCGGTTAAATAACATCAGAACATGGAGCAAGAGAAAAGTCGGGACTGAAAAAAAGGAAAGTACTTCGAAGTGGACATTTGTCTGAGATTTAAAGAGCTGGAGTTGCTTTTTCAAGCCTAACCACAGCTCCAGCAAACTTAGGCTGCCAGATACAATTGCATGTGCAAAGCAAACAGGCAGGAGAGGACCCAGATATAAATACACACAGATATAAGAAAGGGCTTCTGACTGCCCCACGATCTGGGCTAAGAAAGAAAATAAATTCCAGTCTGGCTGAACAGAGCTCTCCAGATCTCCACAAGTTCGGCGCTTGTTCCGGTAACCACCAGGCAGAGCAAAACAAAGGGAGCCTTGGATTGCAGCATAATGACAGCCTATACCCTGCAATGAACACAGCACACTAGCCCAAATCTTCAGCTCGTGGTGTATTTTGAAGGCCTGCACTGCAAAAGAAGGTATTGCTCACTCGTCGGTGCAAGGAATTTGTGAATACAATGCCCATGTATTGTCAGTACTAGAGCCCAGACTGGATCTTGAACCTGGGTGGGGTTTTGACCTGTGCGCTACTTTCCACATCTGGTCAAAGACGGGAACGGTAAGGATATCAGCCACACCTACAGAGGAAGCCTCTGAGCCAAAAGAGTTGACGTGATAACCAAGAGCTCTACATAGCAGTGGCAGAAAACCTACGACTCTTCTGATGTTGTTGGGTCAGACTCCAGCTCCCATCAGCTCCAGCCAGTGTGGCCCATAGCTGTCAACTTACAGATTTGAAAATAAGGGATCAGCAGCCAAAATAAGGGATTTTAGTCAACCACCTGAAATACGGAGTTAAAAGGGACCAGATAATTTTGGAGAGCAGCACCGGCTTTTAGCCCTTCGTTTCCAGAAGTTGCTGCTCAAGCTGATGAAATACTGCAATTAAATAACTACAAGCAGCAACCACTTTTCGCGCAAAACGAAGTCCAAGCTACGAAGATGCTACCCCAGGCAGAGACGCTCAGTTTGGCAGCCGCGAGGAGGATGGTGGCGGAAGGGCCCGAGGCTCCCACCAGTCCCGGCAGGGAGGGGCTCCCAGGGGCCGAGGCTGGTGAGAGGCAGCCGGAGGGGGGCGGGCCGGGCAACCAAGCAACACAGTTGGAGCCTCCCTCCTCCCTGGCCAGCAGGGAGGGAAGGAGAGGAGCTGCTTCCTTTGAAACCCGGGAAATTTAAGGGACATAATCAATAAGGGACAGCAGCGGGACACGGCACTGGGATAAGGGAGTTTCCCACCAAATTAGGGACGGTTGACAGCTATAGCATGGCCATTAGCCATAGGTTAGGCTAATTCATGGAGGAGGCAGAGGCTATCCATGGTTCCCTCTGCTGCTTGACCTCCACAGCTGGAAGCAGTAGGTCCCCGAATGCTGCTTGCTAGGAATCACTAGTAGGGCTTGCTAGGAATCACTAGTAGGGCATGTATGGTTGTGATCAAGTCCTGTTTGCAGACTTCCCATAGGTATGGGGTTGGTTACTATGAGAAACTGATGCTCTGGCTAGGTCACTGTCTCCCATACTTGGGTCTCTAGCTGTGGTTGGACTACAACTCCCATCATCCTTGACCACTGGTCCTGCTAGCTAGGGATGATGGGAGTTGTAGTCCAACAACAGCTGCAGATCTAGGTTTGGGAAACACAGAGCTAGATGGGTCATTAGACTGATCCAGCAGGAGTCTTATGATGTTCTTATAAGGGTTTCCAGGTTAAGCTTACTGCTTGTTTGAGCAACTAGGCCACTTTTGGAGCTTACAAACTGCCTTCTCCTCCCTGCCTTCTCACATTTAATTGCACCCAAGCCTAAGAAATGAATTAAGATGCTATAACGTCTATAGCCTTGGTCAGCAACTGGTTTTACAGAAGGTGCACTAGAGGTCTTAAGCATCTTCCATTCATTTCCCCATCATTCTCAGGGTAGACCCTACCATTAGGAGGCTGATTTGGGTGTCATAAAAGGGCAAGCAAATGATTATCTATTTGATTTATTATTGTTGCATAAATTTATGGCTTGGGAGGAGTTGCACAAATCCCTACCTGTGGGATGCTCAGCATGAGGTATCAAAATAACTTGGCTGGCCTTCGGGGCTTTTTTTTGGGGGGTGCTATTTGTCGCCCCACTTCAGACAGCAAAGTGGACCAGCCCAAACCTTTCCACAAAACATCTCTCCCTTCTTCTATCAACCACTGGAAGGAAAACTAGTGAATGCTCAGGGAACCAAGTTTGCCCCATGAGCCTTCAGTTGCTGATTCTCCCCCTATAGGCTCTCAACCGGGGGGGAAAACCATATTATTTTCCAGATGAGTGTTCCATTGATATCTTCTTCCATGGATATCTTTCACTGTTCTCTTGAAACCTGCAAGTCTGACTAGTGGAAATCTGGTTGCGTCTCTCCTGTTACCAATAACACAAGTGGGCCCTGGAGAGATTTTGTATCTAGAAGATGCTCTTTGGGTACCATTTCAACTGTCCTCCAATGGCCTACAGCATCAGCTGGAGCCCTGGGATGCATCCGCCCCAGAGACTCTCTGTTCTCCTCACTGCAATAAACACTGTTAACTCCTCGTTGGAAGGAAATAATGTAATTAATGAGAAGAGCAGCAGCAGCTTTAACAGGAAGAAAGCTAGTGTTCATTATGGCTGGACAGTCTAACACAATATTTTATGGACCACCCAGCTACTATCTATCCTACAGGTGGTAGACTCTCCTTCCTTGGAGGTTCTTAAGTAGAGGTTAGATGATGTCATATATGATATAGTTGAGATTTCTGCATTGCTGGGGGTTGGAATAGAAGACCCTTGAGGACCCTTCCAACCATGAAGGCAGGTATCTAAGTACAGATGATTTTATAATTAGGAAGTTAAGAAGCAAATCAATAAGGTCTAATGGTAATTAATTGCCCCTGATTATCCTACATAGCAGGGACGCGGGTGGCACTGTGGGTTAAACCACAGAGCCTAGGACTTGCCGATCAGAAGGTCAGCAGTTCGAATCCCCGCAACGGAGTAAGCTCCCGTTGCTCGGTCCCTGCTCCTGCCAACCTAGCAGTTTGAAAGTACATCAAAGTGCAAGTAGATAAACAGGTACCGCTCCAGCGGGAAGGTAAACGGCCTTTCTGTGCACTGCTCTGGTTCGCCAGAAGCGGCTTAGTCATGCTGGCCACATGACCCGGAAGCTGTACGCCGGCTCCCTTGGCCAATAAAACGAGATGAATGTGCAACCCCAGAGTCAGCCATGACTGGACCTAACAGTCAGGGGTCCCTTTACCTTTAAGCAAATGAAGTAAAACAAACAAACAAACAAAAACAGCTACAAATTCAGCCACGCCACCAACACCCCACCATAATGCATACTTTTAAAAGATGGTCAGGGGTCCCTTTACCCTTACCTTTTTATCCTACATAGCAGTTTAAGAGTGGGCCAAAATAAGGTTGCTCTGCATTATATTTATAAAAATGAGTTTACTCATTTGTGTGTGTGTGGTGGGGTAACATTGTAAAGGTTCATACTTCCTAGCAAATGTTTTTTTAAAAAACAAACACATGTATTCAAAGATTATGGTACAATCAAAATATCCCCTCCACAGACCCCTGTGTGATGACGGTGGCAGGATATTATAAAGACATAAAGCAGATGTAAGTTTATTTGGTGAGACGGTCCTCGTTTAGTGCAGATGTCCTAGCTGTGAGCTGGACAGCAAAACCTTCTCCCTACAAAAACAAACCCAAAACAGAACAAAACACCCTACCATGGATGTATACAAGCCAGGGAAACCTTTTCACCCACTTTCCAAATCATCACAAATTTGGTAATTGGGTGGGGGAGAAAAAACAGCGATTTAAAGAGAATTTTGGAATAACTGCTAATGAAACCCAAAATGTAAAGAAACCCAAAACATCAGGCTATGTACACACCATGCCTTTAACGTGCATCTAAAGTGAATGATTATTCCCCCAAAGAATCCTGGGGGCTGTAGCTTGGTAAAGGTGCTGCGAATTGTATCTCTGCAATGGATATAGTTCCCAGAATTCTTGGGAGAAAGCCATGTGCTTCAGGACTTCAGTACCTCAAGGACCACCTCTCCCCATCTGAACCGATCTGGATCCTGTAATCATCACCTGACACCCTTCTTGGTCCAGAGGGTGGCAAGACAAGAAAGGGCCTTTTCTGTGGTGGCTCCCCATTTCTGGAATGCTCTCCCCAGGGAAGCTCACCTGGTGCCTTCATTACCTGTATTTCAGCACCAGGCGAGAGCATTCCTCTTCTCCCAGGCCTTTGGCTAAGAAAGCAATCTAAAGCCTTTTAAGCTGTGGAGGGTATTACTGTTTTGTTTGCTACTACATTATGCATTTTTCCGTTTTTACACTGTAAATCACCCTGTGATCCTTGGATGAAGGACGGTATAGAAATTTAATAAACAAAGAAACAAATATAATTGGCTTTAAATCTGCTTTTAAATATATGGTGCATAAACAGCCTATGTCACTGGAGATGACTGTGTGTTATTCTTTGCCGGTTTTTTTTTAGAGAATACTGCGGGTTCTGTGCTTCTGGTGATATTTCCAGAGGACACAGCTCTTCCTGTGGTAATTCAGCTGGCATTGCCACAAGAACATTGCCCAATTGTTTTGACGAAAACATCATCCGTTAAAATTTTTGAAAGAAAGAAAGAAAAAAAAGGAAGAAAGAGGAATCCTTTCTATGATGTACGGAAAAACAATTCTCAGTGTTAAAGAGCAGGAGGTGGCATTAAACACTGAAGCGTCTAAAATGCATGCAAGAATACGGAGGGTGGTTTGTTAATTTGAAAATTACTTTCCTGTTCAGCTCCGAATTCTTATTCCTCTTTTTAGCTAGCGGCTTTGTGGCAAATACACAAGAGCTGTAAACTTTTATTGCAAGACTGATCAAGGGAAGTACAGTTGGGAGCCTGCCTCAAATGGATAAGCAGCTGCCACAATCTTCTTTCCTTTCTTGGCTCATGATTGTCTGAGGAGACCCCTATTCCCCTCACAGAGCTACAATTCTCAGTTAATCCCTCTTCCCAGGGAACCCTGGAATTGTAGCTCTGCGAGGGGAATAGGGACGTCCTAACCATAGGGACAGGAGACGCAGGTGGCGCTGTGGGTTAAAGCCTCAGCGCCTAGGGCTTGCCGATCGAAAGGTCGGCGGTTCGAATCCCTGCGGCGGGGTGCGCTCCCGCTGCTCGGTCCCAGCGCCTGCCAACCTAGCAGTTCGAAAGCACCTCCGGGTGCAAGTAGATAAATAGGGACCGCTTACCAGCGGGAAGGTAAATGGCGTTTCCGTGTGCGGCTCTGGCTCTGGCTCTGGCCAGAGCAGCGATGTCACGCTGGCCACGTGACCCGGAAGTGTCTCCGGACAGCGCTGGCCCCTGGCCTCTTAAGTGAGATGGGCGCACAACCCCAGAGTCTGTCAAGACTGGCCCGTACGGGCAGGGGTACCTTTACCTTTACCTTTAACCACAGCGGGTGGCGCTGTGGGTTAAACCAAAGAGCCTAGGACTTGCCAATCAGAAGGTTGGCGGTTCGAATCCCCACGACGGGGTGAGCTCCTGTTGCTTGGTCCCTGCTCCTGTCAACCTAGCAGTTCGAAAGCATGTCAAAGTGCAAGTAGATAAATAGGTACCACTCCGGCGGAAAGGTAAATGGTGTTTCCATGTGCTGCTCTGGTTCGCCAGAAGCGGCTTAGTCATGCTGGCCACATGACCCTGAAGCTGTACGCCGGCTCCCTCGGCCAATAAAGTGAGATGAGTGCCGCAACCCGAGTCGGTCACGACTGGACCTAATGGTGAGGGGTCCCTTTACCTTTACAACCATTCTTATTGACCTGGCAGGTCAGATCTCCCCACTCCATCCCCTGTGGGCCTACTGTGACAGGCAGGCCAAACCAACCACCTGCCGAAATTGGTCCCTGGTGAGGGCAGAGATGGTGACCAAGCAGGACTGAACACTCTTTCCCATCATCAAAGTAGGCTGTTAAATCCTACTTTCTAAAATTATCCACTGCGTATGCCAGTTCCCTGAGAGGAACTGACACAAGCGGCCAAACTGAGCAGGATCGAATTCCCTCACCCTTGCAGAAAGCTTTAGGTGGGAACCCTTGTTTGGCTCCAGAGGTGACTAACTTTCACAGGTGGGCGGGTCAAGCCAGACTATTGCATGATGTCATTAAGACATCACGTGACTGGCAGGTGGGCTGTCCTGCTTATCCGTCAAAATCTTTTGAGAGGAGTTTCCCAAGCTTGGGAACCTCAGTACAAGGGGGATTGGCAGCCCTATGCTTTGCTATTTCATTTTGCTATTTCTATTTCACTTTGCTATTTCTATTTCTTAGAATCGTAAAAGGTAAAGGTAGAGGTAAAGGCAAAGGACCCCTGGACAGTTAAGTCCAGTCAAAGGCGACTATGGGGTTGGGGCACTCATCTTGCTTTCAGACCGAGGAAGCCGACGTTTTTCGACAGACAGCTTTATGGGTCATGTGGCCAGCAGGACTAAACTGCTACTGGTGCATTGAGGACTGAGACAGAAGCCAGAGCGCACGGAAACGCCATTTACCTTCCCGTCGGAGTGGTACCTATTTATCTACTTGCACTGGTGTGCTTTCGAACTGCTAGGTTGGCAGGAGCTGGGACAGAGCAACAGGAGCTCACCCCGTCGTGGGGATTTGAACCGCTGACCTTCCGATCGGCAAGCCCAAGAGGCTCAGTGGTTTAGACCACAGCGCCACCTGCTTCCTGCGTAGAATCGTAGAACTTTAGAGGGACAACGAGGGTCATCTAATCCAACCATCGGCAATGCTGGAATCTTTTCACATGCAAGCTAGAGGTTCCCTACCCCGGTTTAAAGTTTAGGCAGATGGGTTCCGATTTATCAATTCACAAGCAAAAGCAATGCAGAAAAGTGGTATTTCTCTCTCTCTCTCTCTCTCTCTCTCTCTCTCTCTCTCTTTAAAATTCATTCTACAGTCTATTTCCAAAGTGGCAGCTAGAGAGGCAAATGCCAAATGAACAATGGTGATACACGTTCCCTGGTGCTGCCTTGACAACACGTTTATTCCTGTTCCAGGGAGATTCACCTACAGCAGGGGTCTGCAACCCACGGCTCCGGAGCCGCATGTGGCTCTTTTACACCTTTGCTGCGGCTCCGGGGCGGATACTAGCGAGGGGAGGAGGCGCATTGTGCGCCCCGACACTCCCCACTGTGGCGGGCACTGTACTGGCTGTGACGTCGCATGGGAGCGGTGCGTGCGTTAGTCGCGCACCGTCCCGACGTCACCTTCCCGCCCGCCCGCCACATTGTAAGGGGCATGTACGCTGGTCACTGCATTGAAAGGGGGCATGTACGCTGGTCACTGTTTTGAAGGGGAGTGAAGAACACACACACACAAAAAGGTAACTTGTTAATTTAACGTTTATTTCTATCAGGAGGAGTAATTCTGAGGGGTCAAACAAAGAAATAATTAAAAAGTGACAAAAGTTATTTTTATAATGACGAGTTTTGCGGCTCCCAGTTCCCCCCCCCCCCCTTCGGAAACGGGTCCAAGTGGCTCTTTTTGTCTTAAAGGTTGCAGACCCCTGACCTACAGGAATGCATATCAGCACCTAGAAACCAGGGTCCCTCAATGGTAGAGAAACCAGCTATGAATGGTTAGAGGTGGCTGAATGGTTTCATGGAAAATTAGCCTGGAAAATTAGCCAGATGTGAGCCACATAACCCACCAGTGAGCATCTCTATTCCATGAAGCCTATAGAAGCAGCAGAGATGTGCAGTGGTACCTTGGTTCTCAAACGCTGAAAACCTGGAAGTAAGTGTTCCAGTTTTAGAACGTTTTTCGGAAGCCGAATATCCGACGCGGCTGTTGGCTATTGTTTCAAGGGCGCCTGCACCAATCAGAAGCTGCTCCTTGGTTTTTGAACATTTTGGAAGTCTAACGGACTTCCGGAACAGATTGAGTTTGGCACTTTTGCTATTTATTTTGCATTTTTGAGGCTTTTTTGGTTAATTTGTTTTTGTGACTGTGTGGAACCCAGTTCAGCTACTGATTGATTGATTGATTGATTGATTGATTGATGGTGTGGCTGCGGAAATGGATAAAAGCCCCCCATCCAAACAATCATCAGTGCAGGTAAGAAAAAGAACCAATTTTGATTTTTATCATCTACAAAACTGTCTTATTTCTTTTATAGTACAGTGCATTGATTATTGCTTTCATTTTATGGATCAATGGTCTCGTTAGATAGTAAAATTCATGTTAAATTGCTGTTTTAGGGGTTGCTTTTAAAAGTCTGGAATGGATTAATCCGTTTTGCATTACTTTCTATGGGAAAGTGCGTTTTGTTTTTGGAACACTTTGGCTTTGGAACGGACTTTCAGATGGGATTAAGTTTGAGAACCAAAGTACCTCTGTACAGTATTGCTCAAACAGGCCTTTGGAATGTGAATTTTGTACCAAGCAACCTGTAGCCGTGTTATGTAATATTAGGTTTTTATGATGCGCCTTGGTCATACATATGTATGAAAGTGTGGTTTATAAATATTTAAAATAAATAGAAAGGGCACCATTAATGTGCAAGAGTAGAACTGGGGGAACCCCTATGTTTGCAGAAGTAACAAAATAGTCTTTATAACTAAAATCCTATAAGTGCGGAGGGGAGGCCTGAAAAAATAGTCCCACAGGAACTGTGCAGTTTGAGTGAGCATAGAATGCCGCCTGACTGTTAGTTGGGGGGGGGGGCAAGGTGGAAAACCAGAGAGGGAGAATGGAATGGAGTCTCCTGTGAGAGGGCAGAGCTGGCCGGCTGGCAACCTGAAAAAGGAGTGTTCTGTACCGCAGCATTCTGTTGCCCAGCTTAGCGCTATTGAAAAAGCTGAGTCATCCCTGGCAGAAAACATAATGCAATACTTGCCTTAAGCAGCAGGCAAAAATTCTCTCATCATTTAAAAAAAGGGGGGGGTTGAGAGTTTTGTGGTTTTTGCAGTTTGTTCATCTGCCAGTGAAACAAACCATAGTTTATTGCTGCTTAATTTGAATTTGCTAACCTAGCTAGCAAATCAAGATGCCTCAGATATCTGAAGGCTTTAATTCACTGTTTACTTCTGGTCATCCACATATCATAAGATAAGCTGTTAAATACAACAAGATAGGTTCCAAATAAGCACTTTGGCCAACATCATATGATATATGGAAATGTGGGACAACTATTTTTAAAAAGCCAAAACCCAACAGTATTTTTATATGGAGGTTGTTGTTGTCTCTGTTTCTCATTTTTCCAATCTTAAATTCAGACCCCACTATTTCTCCTTCAGCTTGCAACTGGTTTTGGGGTGTGTTTTTGAAGTCTGAATGAAAATTTGCACGTCTTTGCATGCACAGTTCTTACTATACAGTGGTACCTCGGGTTACATACGCTTCAGGTTACAGACGCTTCAGGTTACAGACTCCGCTAACGCAGAAATAGTACCTCAGGTTAAGAACTTTGCTTCAGGATAAGAACAGAAATTGTGCTCTGGCATCGCGGCGGCTGTGGGAGGCCCCTTTAGCTAAAGTGGTGCTTCAGGTTAAGAACAGTTTCAGGTTAAGAACGGACCTCCGGAACGAATTAAGTTCTTAACCCGTGGTACCACTGTATTAATATTTTTGTAATGCCTTCAATATAATGCATTTTTGTTTGTTAATTTCACTAATTTACACATTTTTTGTCCATACTTTCCTCTAATATCACCATTTTGATTGGAAAACCACATTGCAAAATCATTAACCTTGAAGGGTAGTTGAATTTCAGTTCACGTTTTGTTTCGAATAGAGTGAATTAAATAGGTTTACACTGAAGTGAGAACTGGGTGCGGTGAGGAAGGATAGTTCAGCAAATATGTGCAGTATTGGTAGCAAGTACTGCCATCATCCGTATATTAAGGTAAAGGTAAAGGTACCCCTGCCCGTACGGGCCAGTCTTGACAGACTCTGGGGTTGTGCGCCCATCTCACTTAAGAGGCCAGGGGCCAGCGCTGTCCGGAGACACTTCCGGGTCACGTGGCCAGCGTGACATCGCTGCTCTGGCGAGCCAGAGCCGCACACGGAAACGCCGTTTACCTTCCCGCTGGTAAGCGGTCCCTATTTATCTACTTGCACCCGGAGGTGCTTTCGAACTGCTAGGTTGGCAGGCGCTGGGACCGAGCAGCGGGAGCGCACCCCGCCGCAGGGATTCGAACCGCCGACCTTTCGATCGGCAAGCCCTAGGCGCTGAGGCTTTAACCCACAGTGCCACCTGCGTCCGTATATTACATTGGTTCAAAAAAACCTAAACATTTTATTATTCCCTAAATCAAGTTGAAGGAATACTCTTCAGGAAGATGATTTAGCATTGCAGTTCTTCAGTTAAGTTATGTATTATATTATACAAAATTGGTTTGCAAAAAAAGTGTACATTAGTCAAAATGGCCTTCATAAATGTGTCTATTAGGAGAAATTTGCGCTAAGGATGCTGAAAAATTTTCATCATTAAGTGATGCACAGGTATGGAGAACTTGCAGGGAGTACCCAGTGCTGCCTGGAAATTTGTAGAAACCATGAAATATTGTAATTTTTAAATGGATAGTGTAATTTGTGAGTTTGGGCCCATCACACCAAAATCAGGTGATGTCACACCAAATTCACATTTCGGTCCACCATCTTGGTGTCTGGTGTGCAAACATCAATGAAGGCTGCTGCCCCAACCTTGGGATGCTCAATGCCAATTTAGGCAACAATATCTCAAGAGGTGGCTGAACCTATGCCAAAAAATAAAAAATGGGCAAAGGCATGGCAAAGTGAAATATTGGTCCACCATCTCAATTCAGAATGTCAGTCTGTGTCCAAATATCAACGACAACCACCTAGGCAGCTGAACCTGCAGAGGACAGATGAACAGACAAACCACTTTCCAAAATATATAGCAGACTGAAGATTAGAAAAATGAGAAACTGGGAGATTCGCTCTTCCCTATCCTCAGCTCATGTGCACAGTGAAATCTCATGGAAAACTGAGGCAATGTGTTATTGGTCTAAGTACTAAGTTGCAGACGTGTGTGAAACTTCACTGTGAAATCAAGACAAAATCTTATTCACAAGCAAACCAGACTGCAAATGTTCTTTTTGGCGACTGACAAGCAATACTAATTATTCCGAGGTCAAGTTCACTCTACATTTGGAAGGAAATAATTTTATACAGCTTTCTCCTCTGTAAGAGAGAAGCTATTACAGATTATAACATCTCTCAGCGAGTTCTTTAAATAAGTCAGTCAAATATGAAATAAAGTCTGAAACAATTTGTTACATAATTACATTTTAAATTTCCAGCGCAGCTCTTCGCTGCAGTCAAGACAGACTAACTCTGCACAGTGACATTGTCCCTTCAAAAACTGAGTAAAAGGGCCAAATGGCAGCAAAAGCTGTTGAAATCCCATCTTCCACCAAACTATTAAATGGTCTGTCCTCTTCTGCATTTAGACACCCCAATTCAAGACAATGTGAGGGGTGATGTGCACAAGATCCAGTACATAAAGTCTGATCTCATTTCCAATTGCTGTCATTTATTAGACTCGTTAGTCACTTGTTTCATTAAGAACTCCAAGTGACTTACACATTGAAAATATAAATACCGTATTTTTCGCTCCATAAAGGCGCACCTGACCATAAGACGCACCTAGTTTTCAGAGGGAGAATGCAAGGGGAAAAAAATATTTAAAGGGAGCGCTGAGCAGAACCTGTATGCATCCCAGGCTCTGCTCAGCGCTCCCTTTCACGAGCCGCGCAGAGCATGTGTGTGGCACTTGCGGGCTTTTCCCCGAGGAGGGAGAAGGGCAGCCCATCACTGACATTTGCTCCGCACGGCTCGTGCAAGGGAGCGTGACTCTTGGGGGCTTTTCCAGGAGGAGGGGGAAGGGACAGAGGGGCTAAGCCAGAAGCTAGAACAGCATGAGGGAGTGCTGCGCAGTGATCCCTCTCGCTGTTCTGGCTTAGCCGTGCAGCCTGCATTCGCTCCAGAAGACGTACACACATTTCCCCTTACTTTTTAGGGGGGGAAAGGTGTGTCTTATAGAGTAAAAAATACAAATACTGTATCTGCAAAGCATTCATTTCTTCCATGGGCCTTAAGAGTTCTGGAAACACATCCAATCTGCATTCATCACTGTCTGATCTCATTCACTAACTCTTTTATAAAGAGAAACCAGACTCGAGCCAAGAAGCAGAAAATTCTTGGAAACAGTAGCGGCACAGATTGGACATGCATAATGCCACTTAGCAGAGGCTCACGCATTACGAACAAAGGCGTGAGAAATCCATTACTGTATCAATCTTCTCCTGCTAATATTAATAATTTACTATCGGATCTTTCAAAGCTCCTGCTCATCTCCAAATAACAGATTCTGCATCTTCAGACATTTTCCTCTCACTCTTTATGTGTGGGCTACAGCCGATCCCTTTACAGCACTCAAGAAAAAATGAATGGGAATGAAAATTCAAAACAATACAGAACTGTAGTAAAGGAAATGAGAACTATACTGAAATTTATGCGAACTCTCAGGAAATTAAGCCAAGAAGGACAAAGGAATATATAGCTGTTATGTCCATCTCTACCAGCTTGGTACACTTCCAGATGTTTTGGGACTCAGCCTCTGCCAGCAAAGCCATGGCAGCTGATGGGACCTGATGTTCAAGAACATCTAGATGGTTACAGGTTCCTCATCTCTGCCCGGGAGAGGGCAGGTTCAAGGAGACCATGGTCAGACAGAAACATTCATCTGGGATAGGGAAAGAAAGATCTTTCTATTTCCGTTCTGTTAGTTTCTCATTTTCCAACCTGAAATTCAGTTCTCCACGTTTTGCAGCAGTTTGTGGATTTTTAAAAATACACATTTGCATACTTTTTTTTTAACAAAGTGCAAACTTGTTCAGTTTGGCTTCAAACACACACAGAACCAAAGTTATCTTCCATCCCTAGTCTGGGAAGATGTAGTCCTTTAAATCTAAGGGTGAACCAACCTGATTGTTGTTTCCAAAAACAATACATGGGCAAAACATAAGGCATCCTTCAAAATTCAGACTTCTCCAAAGTTTGCAGTGCAGTTCTCCAGGCAAATAATAAGTAAAAAGATGCATATACTTGGGTAAATTATGTACAAAATGCATCTTTAAGTGGAGGACATATAAGGCAAAATTACATACAAAAATGTGTATATTAGGAGAAATTCCTATGAAACTTCTGATGAATTTTTGTGAGGACTTAAAAAAATAAATCCAAACTAATGTGGAAGTGTGGAGGACTGAAGAATGGGAAAATGAGGAACTGAGAAGAACTGAAATTGACAGATTTGCCCTTTTCTACTCTGAGGGCAACCATATCTCAGTTTAATAAACTTACTAAGGCATTTGCCTGAGTCTGCAGCCCCTACAGTCTGTCTTCTTGTGAGTCAGCGAACAAAATTGCAGGAAGTCCTCCATTAACTACAGCTTCCCATTGTGTCCAAACTGGGAAACTCCAGCTAAGAGCTTCAGGACAAGCCAGGATCGTAAAGCAACTTCAAACAGCAGGAAGACATAATGGGAAGGAAATTATATTAATGGAAGATTTCCCAGATTATTTCAGACTCACACAAAGAGGTTGTGAACGCAGCAAAAGAAGGGTTTTTCATGTCTCAGTTTATGCAGCTGGGGTAGAAATGCAGCAGAGTCTAAAGTACACCCCTCCCCGCAAAAAATAATCCTAGAAAATGCAAGATTCTAATACAGTCAGCAGATCCTTAAAGCACATTCAACACAATGAAGAATGGAAACTTTGGTTTCCCTAGCATCCATAACAAACTACAATTCCCATTTTCCCACTGTCCATGTTTCCAAACTGATAGAGTTTGGCGAGGGGTGAATTTTGTTGTTTCATTTTCCACAAAATAACGATTCAAGTCATTCCATGGTGAAGCACGATTCGAGTTTCGCTAGCCCTTTGACAGCTCTTGGCTGATGGGTAAACTTCTCAGCTGCTGCTATCTCCCACAGCTTAACGTACCAATAATTTATGGGTGGCGCTGTAGAGCTTTTTCAATTTTGCGAAGCCGCAGGAATACAAAGGAACACAGTCAGAACATTGATGCATCAAGCTCAGTATTGGCCACACTGGCTGGCAGTGATTTTCCAGAGTCATGGAGGTACCACTTTGATCAGTTATTCTTCCACACAAACCCAACAGGGGCTTCACAAACTGCTGCAGGCCAGCTTGAGAGTCTTGCCGCCTGGGCGCAGGACACAGGAGGCTGCCTTATACTGAATGGGTCAATTGGTCCATCTAGCTCAGTATTAGTTAGAACTGGATATGGAACAACTGACTGGTTCAAAATTGGGAAAGGAGTACGACAAGGCTGTATATTGTCTCCCTGCTTATTTAACTTATGTGCAGAATTCATCATGCGAAAGGCTGGGCTGGATGAATCCCTAGCCGGAATTAAGATTGCTGGAAGAAATATCAACATCCTCAGATATGCAGATGACACAACCTTGATGGCAGAAAGAGAGGAGGAATTAAAGAACCTTTTAATGAGGGTGAAAGAGGAGAGCGCAAAATATGGTCTGAAGCGCAACATCAAGAAAACTAAGATCATGGCCACTGGGCCCATCACCTCCTGGCAAACAGAAGGGGAAGAAATGGAGGCAGTGAGAGATTTTACTTTCTTGGGCTCCATGATCACTGCAGATGTTGACAGCAGCCACGAAATTAAAAGACGCCTGCTCCTTGGGAGAAAGGCGATGGCAAACCTAGACAGCATCTTAAAAAGCAGAGACATCACCTTGCCAACAAAGGTCCATATAGTCAAAGCTATGGTTTTCCCAGTAGTGATGTATGAAATGAGAGCTGGACCATAAAGAAGGCTGATCACCGAAGAATTGATGCTTCTGAATTATGATTCTGGAGGAAACTCTTGAGAGTCCCATGGACTGCAAGAAGATCAAACCTATCCATTCTTAAGGAAATCAGCCCTGAGTGCTCACTGGAAGTACAGATCCTGAAGCTGAGGCTCCAATACTTTGGCCACCTCATGAGAAGAGAAGACTCCCTGGAAAAGCCCCTGATGTTGGGAAAGATGGAGGGCACAAGGAGAAGGGGACATCAGAGGACGAGATGATTGGACAGTGTTCACGAAGCTACCAGCATGAGTTTGACCAAACTGTGGGAGGCAGTGGAAGACAGGAGTGCCTGGCGTGCTCTGGTCCATGGGGTCACGAAGAGTCGGACACGACTAAACAACTAAACAACAACAGTTCAGTGTCGCCTGCACTGACTGGAAGCAGCTCTGCTGGATATCAGACAGGAAGTCTCTCCCAGTCTCACCTAGAGATGCCAGGGACTGAACTCGCGACCTGCATGCAGATCAGATGCTCAGCCTTCCAACCCCAAATTATCTTGGACAGGATCTCAAACCAGTACACAGCCTCATTTTTTTCACCTCATTAACTTTTTGTTCTCATTCTTTCAGATTTCCAGCTAGATCATGCTAGTTTATCCAATGGACACAAATCCCTTTCCAGGAACCGAACATGAAGCATACATAATTTCCCCTTCGTATGAAAAGAAAACCTGGGAAGGGAAGGGGACGGACGGACAGGATCCCATTCTTGCATTTTACAGCTCCTTCTTGGATGCACAGAGCTAGTCTGGCAAAATCTGGGGTGAGGTGGGGTAGAGAATCAAAAGAACAGTTTGCCTTCCTTGTTTGCTCAAAGCCCGCTGAAGAAAATAAGAGAAAATGGAACTCTGACGCCAGCATTCGTTCTGACGTTGTCAGAGTTCATTGCACACTTAGAACTGCTTAACCCAATGCAGCGTGCGAAACTTTGAGACTAATTCTTTTAATTATTTCAATTACCACTGACTATTTTGCGGGGGAGGGATGCAGGTGGCGCTGTGGGTTAAAGCACAGAGCCTAGGACTTGCCGATCAGGAGGTTGGCAGTTCGAATCCCCGCAACGGGGTAAGCTCCAATTGCTCGGTCCCAGCTCCTGCCCACCTAGCAGTTTGAAAGCACGTCAAAGTGCAAGTAGATAAATAGGTACCGCTCCGGCGGAAAGGTAAACGGTGTTTGCATGCGCTGCTCTGGTTCACCGGAAGCGGCTTAGTCATGCTGGCCACATGACCCAGAAGCTGTACGCTGGCTCCCTCAGCCAATAAAGCGAGATGAGCACCGCAACCCCAGAGTCATCCATGACTGGACCTAATGGTCAGGGGTCCCTTTGCCTTTTACTAGAATTAAGAAGTTCCATCTTGATTCAGTTAGGAATTGTACAGCAGCTGGCACAGCATGTTACGGTTGTTACAGCAGGCGGAAAAGATCACGATGTGGTCCCTTTACCTTTACCTATTTTGTGGGGGAGGATGACTGCAACAGAATTCAGAACAGCATCATCAAGAAAACACACTTAGAACCTTGACCTGCACATGGGTCTGAGGAAGGACAACACAGAGGGGACCTGAGGGGACCGGCAGTTGACTTCCTGTGGGTTTGGCAGGTCACTGGCTGAACCTGTTCCTGAGGGTCTTGGAGAGACCCCAAGTGGGTTGGATTTCCCTCAAGCTGCTCTCATGCCCCACCAGTCACTGCAGTGAGAGCTCTGAGCCCCACAGATTTTATATGCAGAAGTGACCAAAGTGTGCTTGGAAACGCATGCTTAAATACAACTTAGATGCGCATCTCTATAGTTCTCGGCTTATTATGCAGAAACGAGATGGGGCAGATTTATGGGCGAACACACGCATGGGTGATCAAGGCTGGAGATAGACAGATTTATCTTCCCCATAGTGGAGAGAGCCTGAATTTGCACTCTTGCTCTGTACATCCAATTCACATCAGTAGACCACAGGAATCCTAGTAAAAATACAAACATGTCAGACTGCAGCCAATCCACCTCTGCCCTAGAGTCTACCAAAAGCCCTCCCCTAGCATTGCACATTGGAGAAGAACATTGGCAGCAATGTGACAGCTCAGACATGTCGCTCAGAGAAATTTGTCCAGCGTTACTGGTCTTCCAACCCACAAGGATCTCAAAGCCTTTTCTTCTTCACACTCATCTGGGTTAAGGCAACCTCAGCACACATTTGAACCCAAACCCATGTTTTGTTAAACTTACTTCTGTCTTCTACAGTTGCTCTGAGTGTTTTATTGGTCTAATATCCAACTGTCTGGACTGTTCTCGAGGTTCCAGGATAAAAGCTGAGGAATGCCATTCCGCTTATGAATTCCCTCCCATACAACATCTCAAAGTGATTACACAGTAAGAACAACAACTCGACAATAAGAGCAACTAAAAACAACCCCATTCGCAAGAACAACTAAAGATAATTCCATGTGTAACACAGACAAATATTTTTTTAAAAATCCATAGATAAAAGAGCACACCCCAGCGCCATGATAAATAGCAAGGGGTGATGGGAGTTGTAGTCCAACAACATTTGGAAGGCCACAGGTTCCCCAACCCTGCTCTAAAACTGCATGGATAACAGAATGGAAACAAGCATCTAAAAGACTGTTTTCCCCAATACAGTCATACCTTGGTTCTCGAACACCTTGCGACTCAAACATTTTGACTCCCCAACACTGCAAACCCGGAAATGAGTGTTCCAATTTGCGAACGTTTTTTGGAAGCCGAACATCCGACGCATCTTCCGACTGAGTGCAGGAAGCTCCTGCAGCCAATTGGAAGCCACGCCTTGGTTTTCAAACGTTTTTGGAAGCCCAACGGATTCCATTCGAGAACCAAGGTACGACTGTATAAACTATCTTGGCTGTCATGGAATGGTTGGAAGCAGAGGAATGGTGGGAGGAACCAGCTGGTGAACCACCAAGTGAAGAAGGCTCAGAGCCTGGGGATTGGTGGTGGGACAACGATGAGTGGTCAGAGGGAGAAGAGGGGGAAGAGGAGGTGTCAAAAGCTGAAGAGGGAACAGGGCTTAGTGAGCTGGGAGAGTCGGTGGCAGAGAGAAGTCCAGAATCAAAGACAGAAGCTGAAGCAGGAGGGGAGTGAGGTCAAGAGGCAGAATGGAGTCTCGCTAGTCAAGAGTCATGGGTGTCTCCTGCTTCTCCTGCTATAACAAGCTCCCCTATTCGCTGGTCTCCCAGAACCAGAAGAGGGCTGAAAAGGGCAGAGCAGGATCAAGCTGCACACAGAGGTTGTCTGAGGTTGCTTGGAAAAATCCCAGGAGAGGAAGGGACCAGTGGTGCCTCAAGTTAAGAACTTAATTCGTTCTGGAGGTCCGTTCTTAACCTGAAACTGTTCTTAACCTGAAGCACCACTTTAGCTAACGGGGCCTCCTGCTGCCGCCCTGCCGCCGCCACGCAATTTCTGTTCTCATCCTGAAGCAAAGTTCTTAACCCGAGGTACTATTTCTGGGTTAGTGGAGTCTGTAACCTGAAGGGTCTGTAACCCGAGGTACCACTGTACTCACACCAGAACATGGTTAACAGAAATAATGGTCATGATTGGGAAGAAATTAGCCTACCTAATTTTGCTTTCTGAAACACAACTATCCTTCTGAATCTTGTGATGGAGTTCTCCAACCTAAGAGCATGTACAAATATGTGTATATTATGGGATAGCATGCACAAAAGGCATATATTAGTAAAAACAACATATAGAATTATTACTATTATTTATTAAATGTCTGTACAGTGGTACCTCGGGTTAAGAACTTAATTTGTTCTAGAGGTCCATTCTTAACCTGAAACTGTTCTTAACCTGATGCACCACTTTAGCTAAAGGGGCCTCCCGCTGCCACCGTCACGCAATTTTTGTTCTCATCCTGAAGCAACGTTCTTAACCTGAGGTACTATTTCTGGGTTAGCGGAGTCTGTAACGTGAAGCATCTGTAACCTGAAGCGTCTGTAACCCAAGGTAACACTGTACCGCCCTTCATCCGAGGATCACGGGGTGGTTTACAAAAACCCACAAAACATCCCATAATAGCAAACAAAAACCCCACAAACACAGTTTAAAGGGTCAGTTGGTATAACTATCACCTTACTACGTGACAGTATCCATGCCACTATTAAACAGCTACAAACTCCCCGATTATAACTTGCTCATATTTAGAGCTTTAAGTAAACATCTCCTAAGATTTCAAAAATATTTTCCCCGAAGCATAGATCTTCTGGTTGGGCCAGTTCCAAGGTGGCATTTTTGCATTCATGGAACTGCTTCTGAAACTATTTGCTTGAATGCATACACATGCAAACACATGGCCTTGCCCAAAGGGGTCCTTTGCCTAATTTGTTCATAGAAAAATCCCATGATTTGGGGCAGATGCCATTCATGTGGCTGCCTGGAAAGAAGTTGCCCGCACTGAACTCTTAGAAGCCAAGAAACAAGCGTCCATGTCTGCAGAAATCCACAAACATCAGCCCATTTTGAGAGGGCCCACAGCTCAGTGGCAAAAGAAATGCAGGTGGTGTCCAGTTCAATTCCCAAAATGTCTACTTTTGGTGAGAAAGACTTTTACCTGAGACCACAGAGTGCCTCCATCAGGCACACAGAAGACAAGCCTGCGCTAGATGGACCAAAAGCCTGATCTGATATAAACAGCTTCATATTTTCCTTCTAGATTGGAGTGAGAATAGCCATCCAGATGTTGTTGAACTACAATTTTCACCATTCTAACCATTGCTCAACAATATCTGGAGGTTCAAAATATTATGTCAGAACTAGGTCTTCTCCAAATATCCCCAGGGCTGAATATATGCCTGTATACCTGAAGGAGCATCTCCACCTCTATCGTCCAGCTCAGACACTGAGGTCCAGCTCCCAGGGCCTTTTGGCGGTTCCCTCACTGCGAGATGTGACGCTACAGGGAACCAGGCCGAGGGCCTTCCCTGCCCTGTGAAATGCCCTCCCATCAGATGTCAAACAGATAAACAACTTTTTGACTTTCAGAAGACATCTGAAGGCAGCCCTGTTCAGGGAGTTTTTAACAGTTGATGTTTTATTGCGTTTTTAGCATTTTGTTGGGAGCCACCCAGAGTGGCTAAGGCAACCCCAGTCAGACGGGTAGCATATTAAATCAATCAATCAATCAATCAATCAATCAATCAATCAATCCAAGATTTCATGCAAGCACAGGTGGAAAAAAATACAGACTGTGGTACTTCAGGTTAAGAACTTAATTCATTCCGGAGGTCCGTTCTTAACCTGAAACTGTTTTTAACCTGAAGCACCACTTTAGCTAATGGGGCCTCCCACTGCCGCCACGCCGCCAGAGCACGATTTATGTTCTCATCCTGAAGCAAAGTTCTTAATCCGAGGTACCATTTCTGCGTTAGCAGAGTCTGTAACCTGAAGCATATGTAACCTGAAGCATATGTAACTCGAGGTACCACTGTATTGGGCATAGAATTCTGTTTCAGACAATGGTTCAGATGTTGGGGCAAACTATGGCTTGCCATAATGTGTACAAGCAGCAGTGTATACGCTCCCTTCTCCCCCTTCCTCTGTGCATGATGGGAGGAGATTAAAAACTTCTGCTGTGCTCAGGAGTTCTGGGTTGTAGGCAATTCCAAACTATGGTTTCTCAGGAATGAACCAGAAGCTTCTGTTCTCCTCTTGTGTCCCGGGGGAAAACAAGAGTCCGAGGCCTGCTCCTCCTCCTCCTCCTCCTCCTCCTGCTACTGCACGTAACACTAAATTGTGGTTTGCCATTACGTCTGAATGCAGCCAGTATCTGCTTACATAGTTTGTAGGGATTTCCCTCCCCAAGCAAGTTTCCAGGGCTTCATGAAGGTATGCTTGAAAGTGTGACAGCAATGCCTATGGAAACCACAGCAACCCAAGAGACTGCTAAATAAGATTTTCAGAAGGCAGGGCAATTCCCTCACTCCCCAGTGGCTAACAAAATCAGAATAAATTGTATCAAAAATTCTCATATAAAGTCATGCAAAATAATCAGGTTAAGCCAATGTGCATAAATGCACAGGGGTTGTGGAGTTCCATTCTGCTTGAATTTCCAAACACAACAGAACCGTTTTAGAGAAAGTACATTGCTGACGAAACTAAAATTTAAAAGCACCAAGATTAAAATGCAAGGAGACAGAAGTGCTGGGTCATACTATGCCCCATCCCCACCTCCCCTCCCAGTATAAGTCAGCCTGCCAGTGAACTAAGATAAAAAACCCTTCCAGGACTTGGACAGCTTTCAAAACCTCAAATATTTCCAACTGGACCTCACCCAGAGCATGGACTCTATTCATCAGCCAGTTGACACGATGTGCATCCACAGCTTGGCATCTGCAGGGAGGAATCCTCGATAAAAAAAGGCCTGTGTTTATCTAGCTAGCCTCCTTCCCAATTATTAAAATGTTGCAGTCAACATTTTAAAAGAATACTGGGAGTTTCAAATTAAAATATAAACAAACAAGCTTGGGAATAAACTCTGAACATGCTACTGCTATGTTTCCCTTTAAAGAACTAGCCTGCATTTGACACCACGGCTGCACGCCTTGATTATTGTAAGTTTCACATCCGTGTGACTGAGAATTAAGTGTGCATTTGTCCATTAAAAATAATAATAACGCTGTTTTGGTTATAGTATGTTACAGATTCCCCAGCCTTGCAGTGGGCCATTTTCTGGTAGGAACCACCGTGAACTGAGTCAGGCCCTCCCTCGGAGCATAGCTGTCAACCTTTCCCTTTTCTTGCGAGGAATCCTATTCGGAATAGGGGGATTTCCCTTTAAAAAGGGGAAGTTGACAGCTATGCCTCTGAGTTTTACCTTTCTTATAAAGCTCCATAATGAGGCCACATTGGGCAAAGCAAAAATGAGCATCCCCCACATCAAATGGGGGTGTTTTTTGTGTGGTCACACACAGCCCCCCCATATCCTATGCGGCTCCCTAAAATACAACCTGGCTTTGCCCAATCCCATGCCAAACCTCAGTTAACCAATCCCAGCGGAGGGGCGGCATTGCCAGGGGAGTTGGCCAACACAATAGAGGGTGGAACTTTCCTAGGAGTCCTCAGTCAGCTCCAGAGCTTCTCCCACCCTCCCCTCCCTCAGTTATGCCTTCCTTTGCAGGTTAACCTCTTCTCCACAGGTACGTGGGCACTGCTACGTCAAGGTCGCTGTTGAAGGGCAGGGAAGGAATTCTCCTGCATTGGCAGGTTTGCCTTCCCCGTAGCAAAACGTCACAACTTTGGCAGTTTCAGGCCTTGGGCAGAATCCTTTAGTCTATCTTCCCTAAATGGGGGAGGGGCTGTGAAGCGGTGACCCAGGCCCCCCCTGTGGCGGCGATCCCAGGGTTCCCCGTTAAAGGGGTTGTTTGAGGGGAGTCATTGGACATGCGCCGATAGCTTGTCAGTGGTCTCCCCTGCGTTGCAGCGAAATGGGGGGCGGTCTCTCTGCTTAAACATACATTTTTCAAAGTCAGCCCAATCCCCACACATTTTGGATAACCCTGATGTCCCCCAGATCCCTGGCTGGGGACTGGGAGGGATAAACACCCAATGCCTGAGCCAAGGTCTCCCTACATCTGAAACTTAATAAAGTTGTGGCCAATTTTAATCCCATAGCACGTTGTCTTGAGTCATTATTCCGCTTGGGGGTCGCCAGGGGCTGGGGGGGGGGGGCTCCGCCTGTCCACGTAATGTATGTTACAGATTCCCCAGCCTTGCAGTGGGCCCTTTTCTGGTAGGAACCACCGTGAATTGAGTCAGGCCCTGTTGTGCCTCCCTCTGAGTTTTACCTTTCTTAAAATGCTCCATGATGAGGCCACATTGGGCACAGCAGCCAAGTTAAGATGGCGGTTGGCTTCACTGTCCAAACAGGTGCTGGATGCTGATACTCGCTGATGCTTCTACACTCCACAAACCCACTCACCTTTTCATGTGCGGCGGCACTGTGGGACAGAGGCAGCTTTCCTGGGGCCCTGACAGGGGAATTCAACCTGGCTGAGCCCTCCCTGATGGGCGAAGGGGGCATTAGCAGGCCGGAAGTATTTAGATTGCCCCATGCCCAAGCCAAACCTCTTTCATCGGTATCCAATAAAGTTATGGCCTGTTTTGACCCAAAACCAGCCTCCTTGGTCTCTCAATACGGGTTGGGGCATGGGTCCTGCAAGTCACTGGTCCATATTAATCATAAATAATAAATTTTTATTTATACCCTGCCCTTCCCAGTTCAGAAAACCGTGCTCAGGGTGGCTAACAACAAATTTAAACACTTACTTGATGCAACAAAAAACAGCATAAAATACAGTATAAAACGTTAATAACTATAAATTCAGAAGTCAAAAATCAATTTAGGGGGGAAATCCATCCAATAAACATTAGATGATCACCAGGGCTAGCTGGCTAAGTTAGTCCTATTTGGGCAAGCGAGGAGACTAGGGGAGAATTAGCTGTGGGGTCCCAGAGCGGGTAATCTTCATAAAAACGGGAGGGGGAGGGAAGGAGGGGAGGGGAATAAAAGATCAGGCTAAGTTCAGATTGAAAGCCAGGCGAAATAGCTCTGTCTTACAGGCCCTGTGGAAGTAAGTTAAATCCTGCAGGGCCCTGGTCTCATGGGACAGAGCATTCCACCAGGTCGGAGCCATCTTCTCAAGTCTATAGGCACCAGGTTATTGTTCTTGCCAACATCTGATCCTTCCAACGGGTTCCCACATGCTCAGTGCTTCTCAAACGTGGGTCCTTGGTTGTTGTTGGACTACAACTCCCATCATCCCTAGATAGCAGGACCAGGCTGAAGCTAATGGGAGTTGGCGTCCCACCACAAGTTTTTCAGCACTCAACCCAGGAGGAGGGAGGCTTCCCGCCTTAGAATATATTGGACTGGGTTGTCAAAAAATGGTTTCGGACACTTTTCACCTTCCAGAAATTCCTAACTTAAGGAGGCCGCCTTCTCAATGAAAAAGAACCTTTCAAAGTAGGACGTATTTTCTTTTTTCATATATATATATATATATATATATATATATATATATATATATATATAAATTTTTAAACATAATTGCAGAAATAAAAAACAATGAAACATTTATCATAACATATTTTCTTAGCTTCATTGGACTCCCTCACGTCTCCCGCTCCCACTTGCATCATTGTCAATTCTTACCCGCAATTTATCATCTTGTTTACATTCTTGTGTCCCATTCATTTAAAATATAATCTAATAATTCTCCCAAAGGTTTATATTTTTTCCTCAATCTCACTTGTCATCCTAATTCCATCTAGTTTAGTGGTGCTCAATTATTTATGATCTAGCATCCTTCTTAACATTTAACCAAATTACAATGCTTTTTTAAATAAATCTTAAATTTCTTCCAGTCTTCTTCAACTTTCTCTTCTCCCAGGTCTCGGATTCTGCCGGTCATCTCGGCTAGTTCCATATAGTCTATCAGCTGCATCTGCCACTCTTCCAGTGTGGGTAGATCTTGGGTTTTCCAGTGCTTAGCGATAAGTATCCTTGCTGCTGTTGTTGCATACATAAAAAATGTTCGGTCCTTCCTTAACACCTTCTGGCCGACAATACCCAAAAGGAAGGCCTCTGGTTTCTTAGTGAAGGTATACTTAAATACCTTTTTCAGCTCATTATATATCATTTCCCAGAAAGCCTTCACTCTAGGGCAAGTCCACCAGAGGTGAAAGAATGTTCCTTCATTTTCTTTACATTTCCAACATTTATTATCAGACAAATGGTATATTTTGGCAAGTTTAACTGGGGTCATGTACCATCTATATATCATTTTCATTACATTTTCCTTCAAAGCATTACATGCAGTGAAGTTCAACCCAATGGTCCACAACCTTTCCCAGTCCTCAAACATAATGTTGTGCCCAATGTCTTGTGCCCACTTTATCATAGCCGATTTAACCATTTCATCTTGTGTATTCCATTTTAACAGCAAGTTATACATTCTTGAAAGTACCTTAATCTTAGGCTCTAACAGTTCTGTTTCCAACTTCGATTTCTCCACCTGGAACCCTAACTTTTTGTCATTTTTAAAGACTTCTTTAATCTGAGCGTAGTGTAACCAGTCTCGCACTTTATCCTAAAGTAAAATAATGTCACTGCTGTAAATCCCGAATCCTCTAGGGGGAGCTTAAAATGTCTTTAGGGAAGAGATCAATTCTGGTAAAATTGCTAAAATCAAGTTTAAAGTCCAGGAACCTTCAATAGCAGGTTTTAAGCAGAGTTAGTATTAACAGCCACATTGTTTCAAACAGTGCAAACTGGTATTTCAAATGATGCTTCAAAGTAGCAAGTCCAAACTCCCTCAGATTGTTGCAATTTTTAATTCAAAGTAACCAAATCTGCAGACTGACAGCTCAGTTACTCAGGCAGCTCCAGAACCTGGGTTTCTTACTCAAATTATATTTCCAATAGAAGAAAGGTATCACGATGCAAGTAAAGAACATAAAATCAAGTGCTTAAAGTCCTTGTTTTGCTTACAAGAAAGTTCAGCGGTTGCTCAGATCGATTAGGTTAAAAAATTCTTTCTTTGCCTCCACTCCTCCAGCTCTTTGCTTTGAAGTTCAGTGACAGCGGAAGACGGACTTCCTGTTTTACGTCGCTCCGCTTTCAGCCAAATTCAATAATTTTTAGTCTCAAATTTTGTAAAGTCCTCTTTACTCATGGATTGTTGCTTTTCCAAATCAGAAGTTTCAGGAAAAGAGGTCAGTGCTCACCGGCAGCAGCAGCGCGGCTTCACTCCGTAGCTTGCGAAACGACCCACAGCGCCGCTACCCCCTCCCCGCTCTGGAGCCCCTTACGGGTTTCCTTCAACGTTTCAGGGGTTGCTTCTGGCGCCCGCCGGGTCCCGAGACCACAGGCTTTTGCTGCCTGTGGGTTTCCGACGTGGGTCTCCGCTTCGCCGTAGCGGACGACCCGTTTCCCACGGAGCTTCCTCTTCACAGAAGGAAGAGGACCGCCATTGCCGTTCGCGCCGCCTCCGGAAGTAGGACGTATTTTCTCTCATGCTGCAGCTTTGAAGAATAATGACTGACTTATTGAGGTATCTCATTGGCATGGGCCTTACTCTATTTAAGGCCAAGGAAAGTCAAGGATTGCACCGTATATTTACAAAGGCTCCCAAATTGCAACACTTACTGTACATTGAGGGAAAGGTCCCTCCTCTTCTGCCACAAAATATCTGTGGCTTTTCATGTCGCTGAAGGGTACATATCTTGGCTTTCCACTCAGCCAAGTGACTCATCAGAAACCCGGGTCTGGCTACAGAATGCCATTTTTTGTTAGATGTGTGCGAGATTGACACAGAACACACAGTCTTGAGGTACACAGGCTCATACTAAAACCAGCCACATACACAAACAAGAGCATTCAGCTTGCAGCCATTTTATACATTTCACAAGGGACAGAAAACCTTGCATTTCTTGTCAGGATGGCTGACTTTCGAGGAGTAGCAGCTATTTCATCTTTGGGAGCCTGTCTGAAATCCCTACCTCCACGAAGGAAGCTTTCCGTTAACACAAACCAGCTTCTTCAAATGCCAAGAAGCCTCTGTTTGAGCCTGGGAAAACTTCAAACCTCTGGGGCAACTTGAATTTCAGATGAAACCTTTAAAAACCTTTAAGCTGCTGTCATTGAGTTGGATGGTGAACTGCTTGTAGGTTCGTAGGTGGAGACAGGGGAAGAAATTCTATTCAGTTTGCATTTATAGGTCAACCTACCAAACGCACACTTTCTGAAACAATACGCAAAACGAAACACGGTTGTCATTCAGCATTGACAGTTCTCTGAATTTTGCAGTGTGCTTTGCAGGTACAGTCATACCTTGTGTTACATTTGCTTCACGTTGCAGTTTTTCAGGTTACGAACGTGGTTCGCCGCGCATGCACACACAGATGCGATCTGAGCACTTTGCGCATGCTCCATCATGCTTCGTGCACGCGAATTAGCGGCACTCAACTTACAGACTTTTTGGGGTGCAAACAGCACCCCGAAATGGATCGCGTTCGTAAGTAGAGGTACCACTGTATATACCACAGTAAAGGATGCATTAAAATGCACACAGTGAAACTAACATACACAAATGCATTATGTTACGGGAAATGGCTTTGTAAAAATGTGTATGTTAGGAGAAATTCGCATAAGGTCTTTTATTTTATTTTTTAGGGATTTGGAAATGTGGAAAACAGGATTTGTAAAATGGGAAACAACAGAGAAACTGAGACTGACAGATTCACCCAGAGGCATGGGTCACCTTATCAATACCTAAAACTTCCTGAGCCAAGACTAGATCGTATTATACTCGATGTTGTGCTTAGTTCTCTTTCCTGCTTTCACCCTGCAGCCAGGAAGAATAACCTGTGGTCCTTTAGATATTGTTGGGCAACACTGATCTCTTCCTGACCATCAGCCATGGTGGCTGAGACAGTCACATTTCATTACAGGTCCAAAATGGAAATATATTCAGTGAATACAATGGATATTCACTTACAACGTTCTTGTTTTTTAAAAAATTTAAATTAATGTTTTCCCCCCTCCATTGGGTTGAGATTTCCTTTACGTTGAAATGAGTAGCATGGAAATAGTTACGTCATTAATTGCATTAAATTCACAACTCACATAAATTGCACATATAATTACATAAATTACACCATTAATAACATCAACGATTACATTAAATTTCTAACCTAACATCAGTTACAGAAATAATTGGATAGATTAAGTTAAATGCCAGACAGCAAGGTAAATTAGGTAGTACTGGATGTAGACTGAACTGCAGCAGAATGAAAACAGCGCTTATTCTGACAAAAGCAAATTGGAACAGAAACCACTGCCTTCTCACCTTCCTAATCCACAACCAAATAACTTTATTGTACCAGTCATTGGCCATGACAAAACCTCCCTTATCAGGAACCTAAATGGGGCAACAGATGCAACACTAAGCAAGATGGGAAGAAAAAGTGAGAGTGAAGATCACAAATCCACAATGGAGAACCCGTAAGTGCACTGGGATCTTAAGTGATGCTGGTTATATATGTTATGATTTAAACTATGATACATATTTTTATTTTGACATTGTTTTAATACCATTTTAGCTAACTTCATTACACATGTATATAAAACAACATGTTTTTAAACCATCCTGACCATTTTTTACCTTTTAAATGCGGTATAAAAATATATTAAATAACCAATTAATAGTAGAGCAATAGCTTTACTGGTAGCGCATGAGACTCTTAATCTCAAGGCCTGCCAAGGCTTTGGGAAGGCTATTCCTCCCCCGGTTGCAGCAAGAGCAGAGAAAACAAGGTAGAGTCCTTTCTCATGAGTTTATTCAATCATAATAGCGAGAGATAAAAGAACACAGCAAGCCCTAACAATGGCGTTCCTCCAAACTGGGCTCCTCCTCCCTCCTTTCGAGCAACAGAATCTCCCTTTACGGTAGCCACTTGTGGTCAAATGTCTCTGAGTCCGTTATTCCTGCACTCTTAACAAATGCTGAGTTCTGGGAGAAGGGGGATTAGAAAGACTCTCCAGATGATTGAATTTTTGGAGCTGGCAGACCTAACCGGAAGAATCCGCAATCAGAGGGAGGAGGAATATCAAGATGAATGGAAGAAATTTAAGGACTATTTAAATAAATATGTTAAGTTAATATAAGTAGAACTATTTGTGAGTAACTGAGTGGCCTAGGAGATTACTATGTTAAATGACATAATATTATGCATTGAAGTCAATATGAAAAGGAAGAAAGATGTTAAATGCCTAAGTAATTTACAGATAGGTAGCCGTGTTGGTCTGCCATAGTCAAAACAAAAAAAAATTCCTTCCAGTAGCACCTTAAAGACCAACTAAGTTAGTTCTTGGTATGAGCTTTCGTGTGCATGCACACTTCTTCAGATACAGTGTGTATCTGAAGAAGTGTGCATGCACACGAAAGCTCATACCAAGAACTAACTTAGTTGGTCTTTAAGGTGCTACTGGAAGGAATTTTTTTTGTTTTGCCTAAGTAATTATTATTGGAAAATAGTGTTGGAAAACTGCTACAATGAATAACTTGGAAAATCAGCTAGGGGGATTTGAGGAAGTCATATAACAATGGTAACAAAAATGGATACTTAACAGTTAGGATAAACGTTTGTTTGTTTGTCTGTTTTCTTGTTAATGTAATGTTTTCTTTTCTTATTTTTTTCTTTATTGTTGTTATATAAAATTGGAAACTCAATAAAATTTATGAAAAAAATAATAATAGAAAGACTCTCCAGTGACAACATGTCAGCTGGCTGCCCTGCCGCAGTCCCCCCCCCCCACTTCTAACAATTATCAACTCTTCTGTTCATCTATCTCTGAGCTGTGACTTTCCTCAAACCCCTGTTGTAATTCAATGTTGCATCCCTCTTTTCTTGCAGGGTCAGGAGAAGGGGGGTGATCTCCTGAAGGAGCGTCTCCACCCCATTGTTCAACTCAGAAACTGAGGTCCAGCTCTGAGGGCCTTCTGGTGGTTCCCTCACTGCGAGAAGCAAAGTTACAGGGAAGAGGCGCCCATCCTGTGGAACATCCTCCCACCAGATGTCAAGGAAATAAACAACTACAGTGGTACCTCGGAATGCGAACGGGATCCGTTCTGGAGCCCCGTTCGTGTCCTGAACAGAACGCAAGACACGTCTGTGCATCTGCCGTGTCGCGTTTCACTGCTTCCGCGCATGCACGTGACATCATTTTGACTGTCTCCACATGCGCGAGCGGCGCAACCCTAATGTAACGCGCTCCATTACTTCCGGGTCCCCGCGGAGCACAACCCGAAAATACTTATCCTGAAGCGTATTTACCCCGAGGTATGACTGTATCAGACTTTTAGAAGACATCTGAAGACAGCCCTGTTTAGGGAAGTTTTTAATGACTGATGTTTTAATGTATTTTTAATCTTTTGTTGGAAGCCACCCAGAGTGGCTGGGGAAACCCAGCAAGATGGGCGGGGTAGAAATAATAAGTTGTTGTTGTTGTTGTTGTTGTTGTCATCTCCACCATTCCGCCTCCTCCATCCCACCTTCTTGAGTCCAATCCCTGACAAGGCTGTGGGTTCGAGTCTACATTGGGCAAAGTGCTTCCAGCATTGCATAGGATTGGGCCTAATGACCTTCATGCTCCCTTCCAACTCTACAATTCTATGAAATATATAATTCCTTGCTGTATGAATGGAGCCAGCGCCTACCAGATAAAATCCCTCGAATCTGGCGTTAAGCAGATTAGAAAAAGGAAGCCGTTTCGCTGCAAAAAGCAAAACACAAAAGCTGGACTGTATGACTTCTTTATTCGTTAAGGAATATTGTTGTCAACCTATCCACTTGTAAAACTTCAAAACCTGTTATTTGAACAGAGCTGACCCCAAAAGCAGAATTTTCTCGAATTCTCTGCTTCTAAAAATTAAGAAACTCAAATGGGGGGGAAGAGGGAAACTGGAACTGTTGAACAGCTTCCATGATCTTTCTGCTTTGACCAAGTTTGTAGAAACTGCCAAATAAAGGAGGAGTCGCACGTTTATGATTGGCTAGACTCTGCTGCGACAACAGACTGTCCCCATTTACAGTTTGAGCCCAGGAGCCACAAAGGCTCCTAGAGAGTCGTGGGGAGGAGGCCTCAAACTCCCAGTATCTTATTTGAATATTATTTTGCTTACTCTTCTGTTCTCTCACGATTCCCACAGGGCTTCACAATCGGAGGCAAAGGCCGAGACGTCATGCAGTTCTTTTCCAAACAGGCACCTGGGCCAAAACTTAATCCCAGAGGGCAACACTGCCTTGCTCCAGAGAGAAAGTAGGAATAAAAGCTCTGCAGCTGGAAGCAGATTCCAAAGTCCATTCAGAACAAGTATCGGGCAGACAACTTGCTTGGTTTGATTCTTCCTTCAGAAAGACGAAAACATAACGGGGGGGGGGGGGGAATGTGGAAGCCAGTGAGGTGTGATCTTAAGTTTGCCGTTAAACCTGAATCAAACCATGTCTTAAGTTAAGGGGGGGTAACTTCCTGTTGGTCTCCCTGCCCTCCACCCTGCAAACAGTAGCAGCAGTGATGCAATTGGCCTGCCATTTTAATTACTCACAAGCGCCCTGGATCAACACTAGACCCATCCAGTCAGGGCTACTCCAGACAACACGTTTATCAAGCAATTGTCTTGATCTAGTTACCCCAAACGTACGCCAAGATTACACTATGCCGGGTCTTTTCTGAGCATATTTTCTAATTTGCTTGCAGGGAGGTTACACAGCACTGAGCATTCTTCCTGATTTGCTGATACGGTGTTTATGCATCTTCTTGTTAACCATTCATTCACTCGCTCCACATTTTTCTGGGCGTTTCCCCTCACTTTCCTAACCGCAAAACTTCTCTGTTGGTTGGTTGGTTGGTTGGTTTTTAAAGGCGATATATTGATGCGGGAGTTGCTGTGGGTTAAACCACAGAGCCTAGGACTTGCTGATCAGAAGGTTGGCGGTTCGAATCCCCGCGACGGGGTGAGCTCCCATTGCTCAGTCCCTGCTCCTGCCAACCTAACAGTTCGAAAGCACATCAAAGTGCAAGTAGATAAATAGGTACCACTCCAGCGGGAAGGTAAACGGCATTTCCGTGCGCTGCTCTGGTTTGCCAGAAGCGGATTAGTCATTCTAGCCACATGACCCGGAAGCTGTACGTCGGCTCCCTCGGCCAATAAAGCGAGATGAGCGCCGCAACACCAGAGTTGGTCACGACTGGACATAATGGTCAAGGGTCCCTTTAACTTTACCTATTGATCTCGGGCAACGAAGCGCTTTAATCCACTTTAATTGCGCAAACCTGCATTTCCAGTATGTACTGGAATCTCTCCTGCAAAATGCTGACAGCCTTGAAGTGGCCTCATTCTGACCTTATTTATTTCATAAATAAAATTTATACATTTCATACAATTTATACATTTGCTTGATTGCAAATTCTCCTTGTAAACCGCTTTGAGGGTTTATTTACAAAGACCTTCTAAATTGAACAGAAAGCTTCCATCTATCCCCCGTGCTTCCCACCCCAGACCAGGGAATGGGGGCCTGAGAGAGGGTGGAGAACCAGGAAATGCATCCCTGCTCTCCCTCTCTTCTGAACACTTGCGTACAACTACTACATGGCAGCCATCCTGAGAAATGAAAATTGCAAGCAGCTTACAGTCCTAGCCATTCATAATGATTTATAAGACTGTGGCAGTTCCAAGTAAAACGATAGGGGGCAAGCAGACAATACAGTGGTACCTCAGGTTACATACGCTTCAGGTTACATACGCTTCAGGTTACAGACTCCGCTAACCCAGAAATATTACCTCGGGTTAAGTGCTTCAGGATGAGAACAGAAATCGTGCTCTGGCGGCATGGCAGCAGCGGGAGGCCCCATTAGCTAAAGTGGTACTTCAGGTTAAGAACAGTTTCAGGTTAAGTATGGTCCTCCGGAACAAATTAAGTGCTTAACCTGAGGTACCACTGTACAAAAAGACAGCCCAGGCATGCTGTGATTCATGCTAGTATTAGACTTATAAAGGTAAAGGACCCCTGGACGGTTAAGTCCAGTCAAAGATGACTTTGGGGTTATGGTGATCATCTCGCTTTCAGGCCGAGGCAGCCAGCGTTTGTCCACAGACAGCTTTCCGGGACATGTGGCCAGCAGGACTAAACCACTTCTGGCACAACAGAACACTGTGACGGAAACCAGAGCGCACGCAAACGCCATTTACCTTCCCACCACAGCGGTACCTATTTATCTACTTGAACTGGTGTGCTTTCGAACTGCTAGGTTGGCAGGAGCTGGGACAGAGCAACGGGAGCTCACCCCACCGCGGGGATTCGAACCGCCGACCTTCTGATTGCCAAGCCCAAGAGGCTCAGTGGTTTAGACCACAGCGCCACCCGCGCTGCAGGTGAGGGTGGCTGAGGCTGAATGGAAGCTCCTTGCCTAAGAACATTGAGCAGATTCATGGTTAAGGCAGGATTGGAACCCAAAATGCCTCATGCGCCAGTAGCGCCTTAGCCACGATGCTATACCAGTTCAGTAAGCATCCAAGATGACTTTAAATTTAGTCTAAATGTGCTGTGGTTTTGCAACAAATCCATGGAGTCCTTGCACCGAAGCCTGTTATCGTTTACTAGGCAGACAACCCCCCAAGTGGCCTTGACTATTTTAGCATCATTCAAAAGTTAAACATTCTTGTAGTTTGTTATGTTTGTTTCTCTGAGCAGTGCTGGAGCACAAAAATCCAGTAAGGAGAGCACCACCACCGCTAGAGACAAAATGTTTCTACAGTCCTAAAATGCAGTTACCTGAGTTACTTTGAAATGAATATAATGCCCTAGGGGGTGGAGGAGAGCAAAGTCCACCTAAATCAGTCTTCTCCAATCTAGTGACCTCTAGATGTTGTTGGACTTCATCTTCTATCCCATTCAGCATGGCCAACGGTCAGGGTAGAATATCTCCAGCGCTCTTTTCCCTGTTAGGAAGCAGGCCCTATCCATGTACACAGCAACTTGGCCTGAAACTTCTCAACACCTTGGGAAGCTGGGAGAGCCTAACAGGTGTGACACATTCAGCCACAGTTGATGGAACATGATTCAGAAGGGACAATAGAGTTGCTGGAGAATTCCAGTGGAAAAGGAAACAGGGCAAAAATTGCCAATGTTCATTCATTCATCCTATGTCCACAATGGGAATCAATCCAGTGAACACAATCCGTATTCATGGTAGTTCCTTTCAGTTCACAAATGTTAGACAATTGATTACAATTGATTTGCAAAAAATATATATTATTTGATAGATATAATGTCATATAAAACTTTGGTCTTTTTTAAAAAATAATTTTTTTGTCTTTGTTTGAAAATTTTCCTTTCCCCCCCTTTCTTTTCTTTTCTTTTGTATTTAAATCTGGAATACTTACTTTTGTTATATGTTTGTATGCCTGTCTCTTTGTATTTTAAACCAATAAAGATTTAAGTTTACAAATGTTAGACAACTGATCACACACACCCCACATTACACAGTGCTTCATTTGCACTGAATGAAAGGGGTGGAATAACATGAGGATTTATGCAATAATTTTTGCCGCAGCAGACAGCAAGATGAATGAAGTCAGTTTTGGTGGAAGGTGAGCTGCAGGGAAATGGAAACAGGGCCACATGCAACAGAAAAAATGTTTGCTTACATCCCTAGGGATGAATCACAGTATTCTCAACAGAAAGAACATGCTGAATTGTCTTATATCAGGGATTTCCAAACTTCTCGTGTTGGTGACACACTTTTTAGACATGCATCATTTCACGACACAGTAATTCAGTTTTACTAGCAAACTGGAGGTTAAACTAACCCCTTTCCAGGCCCAGGAAGATCGTGGGGAGAGTTCACATGACACACCTACACAGCTGACACACTAACGTGTCGCAACACAGAGTTTGGAAAGATCTGGTCTGTATTCAACAACCCTAAAAATCAGAATTGTTGCAGGGGGGGGGGTGTGCAACACTACAGACTGTCCATTTCCACATCTATCAACAGATATTGGTAGAAATCAATAGTCAGAATAGCAGGCATTCATTCTACATTATTGTTACTAATGTGGCTGTTAAAAAATGTTTTGAAAAGCAAGCGTTACAAACACTCATTAAGAGATCCCTATGGAATCTGTCAAAAGCAGTTGTCTAAAAGAAAACAAGTGTCATGTTTGATGGCACTTATCTCAGCCTACATCTAAGGAAAGGCAGGCACAGGTGAGACACAAACGAAACACAATTCTAACCAGCAGTCTGAGTTTCATTCGAAGGAAGGAAGGAAGGAAGGAAGGAAGGAAGGAAGGAAGGAAGGAAGGAAGGAAGATGTCCTGTTTTAAGTCAGTGCCACAAGAAATGAGTAAAGGTAAAGGTAAAGGTACCCCTGCCCGTACGGGCCAGTCTTGACAGACTCTGGGGTTGTGCGCCCATCTCACTTAAGAGGCCAGGGGCCAGCGCTGGCCGGAGACACTTCCGGGTCACGTGGCCAGCGTGACATCGCTGCTCTGGTGAGCCAGAGCCGCACACGGAAACGCCGTTTACCTTCCCGCTGGTAAGCGGTCCCTATTTATCTACTTGCACCCGGAGGTGCTTTCGAGCTGCTAGGTTGGCAGGCGCTGGGACCGAGCAGCGGGAGCGCACCCCGCCGCAGGGATTCGAACCGCCGACCTTTCGATCGGCAAGCCCTAGGCGCTGAGGCTTTAACCCACAGCGCCACCTGCGTCCCGATGGTCTGAAGCTTAGGTAGCTTTAAAATGGGGAGGCTACAAATATGAAGAGGAGAAATATTATCCATGACACTCTCTCACCGACCTTAAGGCGGCCATTCTCAAATATAGGAATTTCAATGCAAGGAGCTTATCCAAGCGAGGATGTTTGTGTTATCCACTACTGTTATTTTTATGATATTATGGTAATCATCACTGTCTGAACTTTTCTGCATTTCCTTTCCTTTTGACCTCTTTTTTTTTTTTTACCATTCCTCTACACCCCATCACCTTAATTCAGCATGTATGCACCTGCAGTGCAGGATAACAGTTTGTGCATTTGATTAAGTGGACTGCAATCAGCCTTCGCCAACCTTGTGCCCTCCAGATGTTTTGGACAAGGCTTCTTCCTTGTGGTCCAGCAAATTGCATGATACACCACTGCTGCTGCAGGTCAACTTGGATGACTTAAAAAGAGGATTAGACAGAGGCATGGAGGATGAGGGTATATCCATGGCTTTCAATTCAGAACCAGTGAAGGCGGTGAAGGTCCTGTGTGAGTGCCTAGAGGCAGTTGGAGGATGGATGGCGGCTAATGGATTGAGGTTGAATCCTGACAAGACAGAAGTACTGTTTTGGGGGGACAGGGGGCGGGCAGGTGTGGAGGATTCCCTGGTCCTGAATGGGGTAACTGTGCCCCTGAAGGACCAGGTGCGCAGACTGGGAGTTATTTTGGACTCACAGCTGTCCATGGAGGCGCAGGTCAATTCTGTGTCCAGGGCAGCTGTCTACCATCTCCATCTGGTACGCAGGCTGAGACCCTACCTGCCCGCAGACTGCCTCGCCAGAGTGGTGCATGCTCTAGTTATCTCCCGCTTGGACTACTGCAATGTGCTCTACATGGGGCTACCTTTGAAGGTGACCCAGAAACTACAACGAATCCAGAATGCGGCATCTAGACTGGTGACTGGGGGCGGCTGCCGAGACCATATAACACCGGTCTTGAAAGACCTACATTGGCTCCCAGTACGTTTCTGAGCACAATTCAAAGTGTTGGTGTTGACCTTTAAAGCCCTAAACGGCCTCGGCCCAGTATACCTGAAGGAGCTTCTCCACCCCCATCGTTCTGCCCAGACGCTGAGGTCCAGCACCGAGGGCCTTCTGGCGGTTCCCACATTGCGAGAAGAAAAGCTACAGGGAACCAGGCAGAGGGCCTTCTTGGTAGTGGCACCCGCCCTGTGGAACGCCCTCCCATCAGATATCAAAGAGATAAACAACTACCTGACATTCAGAAGACATCTGAAGGCAGCCCTGTTCAGGGAAGTTTTTTATGTGTTACATCTTAGTGTATTTTTGGTCTTTGTGGAAGCTGCCCAGAGTGGCTGGGGAAACCCAGCCAGATGGGCGGGGTACAAATAATAAATTATTATTATTATTATTATTAGCCATGACTACCGTACTCTTCCTCCACAATCAGAGGGAGCAACGCTCCCAAACGCTGCTGTTGCTGAAAACAGCAGGAGGAAAGATCACTGTTGCACTTGAGTCCTGTTTGTGGGCTTCCCATAGTTGGCCACTCTGGGCATAGGATGCTGGACCTACGATGAGCTCTGGCACCTCTCAGGTGGGTGCCATTGTCATTCTAAGAGTGGTTCATGGTGAGCTTCGACACCTCTTTTTCTAGAAAAACAGCACTGACCACTGTGATGGTGTTTCGGGCATCACCTCAGGTTCAACATTGGAGCTGCTGCCGAAGATCTTGGTGGCTTCTTCCAGAATCTCCTGGTGTCAATATTTTGCAGAAATTCTTCCAAGTTTCTTCTTGGCATGCTGTTCCAGCATCATGGGATTCACATGGCTTAGCTCAACTCGGTGCCGTTCGCTTCTCTGCAGTTCCCTGCAGCCTGTTTGTCCGAACGCCACACCATAACAAGGGCACCTCACGTTGAAGAACTGAAACGTCCAGTCAAGTATCGCTATTGCTACTGTTAACCACTGGAAGTCAAAAATCCTCGCCTCAATCTGCTTCAAGTCACTCAGAGCTTTACCGTTAGATCTGCCCAATCTATTTGCTGTCCTCCCCTGAGATACGCCATTTGGATAAGGCTTGTGAAATGGGCACCAGCAACTTCAGAAGAGTAAACACACAACTCTGTTGAATGCACGGATGCTGTAAGGATTCCTGCATTCAATTAAATTTCACCACATATATCATATGTAGGGTATTAGTGCATGCGGTGTATTTTGGGGGAGGAAATCGATCTTGAAAAAAGCTAGGCTCTGAATAATACTGCATTCTTAATGAAAGAAAGAGGTAAGCTCCTGATATTTAATTATTCTTCTTATTGCTTCTTATTGCTTTTTAACACGTTCTAAAAATGACAGGAAAATGCAAGATTTTAAAACCTTCTGGCACAATGACATTTCTTAAAATGTTCTTTTTGTCTCTTTTGTGCCTCGTTTCGCATATCTGAGGAGACATTGTCATGAATTATCACTAGGGATGAAGGAGGGATCCATTTTAAATGGATTTATACATAGAATTTGGTGGTTCTACCCTGCTCAACCTTTGCTTGCATTAGGCTACCTTTTGCTTCTTGCCTCAAACATCCGTTTATGCCTAAGTTACTAATTTCTCGCATTTTTTTTAAAAAAAGCCTCACAAATAATGTGCAAAATTACATGTATAAAATACATATACAGTGGTACCACAGGTTACATACGCTTCAGGTTACAGACCCTGCTAACCCAGAAATAGTGCTTCAGGTTAAGAACTTTGCTTCAGGATGAGAACAGAAATCGTGTTCCGGCGGCGCAGCAGCAGCAGGAGGCCCCATTAGCTATAGTGGTGCTTCAGGTTAAGAACAGTTTCAGGTTAAGAACAGACCTCCGGAACGAATTAAGTACTTAACCTGAGGTACCACTGTAATACAAATATAAAAGATTCAAGCCCCATGTGGTCCTATATTTCAGCTGCATAATTTTGTAAGTGTTAATGCACAAGTATTTTTACACTGCCATATGCATTATATCTGTGAAACTGCTTCTGTACTGTTTACTTTTGGAAACCTAGAATATATGTGTGCATAATATGGGTCTAATATTATACATGCAATAATGCATGTAATATGATAGAATGGTCCTTCTAGCAGAACCAGTTATAGAAAGGAAGAAAAACTCGCTTCTTGTTGAGATCAAAGAGCAGGAAAGACATGAGAAAACATCTGTGCAGATCATCTCGACACAGACATTTTCAGAAAACTCCATCTCTAATTATCACCGGCACAAAGGAATGAGACAGAAAGCTGTACAAAATGCACAAGAGAGGGAAAGGCCATCTCTGGAGCAAGAACAATGGAGCCTCACGTTGGTTCTATTGCATCCCAGGAGGGAGTGAAAGGTCAATATTAAAGTGGGTGTAAAAGCAAAACAAAAAAAACGAACAGGATGTCATCTGTGTTTTCCTTGCCCAGAGTGGTTTCGGAAACTGCAATAACTAATTTCAAAATTAAGTGATGTCAAGGTTGAGACACTGCGTGCTCTTTCAACATGAGATGCTTGCCTGTTATTCTTTCATTACGTTACAGTATTTCACCAGCGTAAACATGCCCTTCTGTTATGGTTATTGGCTCAGCAGTATCACTCTGTCGTTGCAGCCAGGACAGGACCGTGGGTAGCTACAGCTGAATCTCACCGGAGAGGATGAATTCCTCAGCTCAGAATCTCCGCAAAGACAGTGGTTTGGACTGCAAACAGAAGTCTGAGGGGCAACAGGTAAAAAGACCCTGCTCTGTTGGACCGGGCAAATGTCAGGCCTCAGCCCTGTCCAGTCCTAGAATATGTGGTCTCTTCAAAGGAAGAGCAGGGGAAACCAGCAGATCACCACCTTCAGCAGATCAACAAAACTCTTGAATTCACCCTCACCTCCCACCACATCCAGGGTCACAAGCACAGAGATGTTGAGCCAGGCAAGAGCTTTACAGTAACCAACAAAATGCTTGGCTTGCCGCATGAGGAGAAAGCACATGTGAGCCTCTGCCTGGATCAGGGCCCGACGGAGAGCCAGGAAGGAGCGGATGAGGTGGAACTTCCAGCTCTCCTATGAACTTTCCTGACTCATGAAGTAACAACTTCCCTAGAGCTCCTGGCCTTCTTGAATCTGAGAAATGGACGCAGGAGCCAAAGGCCCACCTCCTATTTCTCCCAACAGGTCTGGCCAATCCAGAGGCGTTTTACTGCTTGTCAGGGGCGCTGGGTATAGGGGGCAAAAGGAGCTTCAGCCCCCTCAATATTTTGGCCCAGGGGGCTCAGGCCCCCCCCCCCAATATTGAGGGAGCCAACATCCCTTTGCATGCCCCGACCTCTGCCCAGGAGGGGGCTGGGACGAGCGAGGGTGAAGATTGCCCTCCGCACGCTGGGCAGTATCACGTGATGTGTCATGTGACACATCACATGGCCGGGGGGGCGTCAATGTGGGTGCCCCTGCTGCTTGCCCAGTGCAGGGGGCAATGTTGCCCATTTCTTTCATTCCAAATCAAAAGAACAATCCAAGATCAAAGCACACAGAGAGTTCTAACTCGGCTACGTCTTGATCTCAGATCATGACATTTCTGGTTTAGGGAGCAGACTCCACAATATAATATATCTGGTCTACTTCAGGGGAATAGTGAACACCCACTCCCTGGCCCATCATATCTTAAACAGGTTATATGAAGGACTGCCTTATTCCATATACAGTACTTCTGTCTGGCAATTGTGTCCCTCTGATGGGACATTGAGAAATATGCCCCAGAGGGATGTCTGACAAGCTAGAAAGTGCAATCCCAGCTCTAAGGAATAAGCTTCCAGGTGAAATTAGTGATGGGCTTATATTTTTTTAATGGCTTTGCCTGAAGAGTGACTCTGCCATTTTATATTGTACATTGTATGGAACCTTATAATTTCATTATCTGTTTATTTGTTTTTTACACCATTATAAATACCTTTTTTTAACTTTATATGTTGTTTTTATATTTGTATACACTGCTTCAGAAACATTTGTTGAGAAGTGGTTTGTAAATTCTGAAGTTAGCTATTTTTACACCTTCGGGGTGGAGGGAATAATGTTTACTAAGTTCAGCAGCTTTCAGTGTGCCTAAAATTGTGCTTACGGAGATAATATTTAAACCCCACTTTCAATACTTGTTCTCTGCTTTGAAACTCAAGAAAATACACCACTACCTGTCAGAAGAGACAGGGGGCCAGTTTGAATGTCACAATAAACCACGGTGTGCTGCTCTGGTTCGCCAGAAGCGGCTTAGTCATGCTGGCCACATGACCCAGAAGCTGTACGCCGGCTCCCTCGGCCAATAAAGCAAGATGAGTGCCACAACCCCAGAGTCGGCCACGACTGGACCTAATGGTCCACTTTACCCTTTACCTTTTATTGTGATGGGCACCATGGTCTATTGTGCAGTGAGCCTTCAACTTGCACACTGCCCCTCCCCTCTCTTCTTCCTGGCACAGCCAAATAATTAAAAGAAGACATTTAGTTCAGGTTTATTAAATAACCATTCACCTATGCTGAGCAAAGAATTGTATTCTGGCAACCAAGACAGGAAGTTTGATAAAAGTTGGCTCACTCATTCTCAGGCCACAAAGTAACTACATATGGGATGTTAGGCAGACAAGCTGCTGTTGTTTTCTAAAGGAGGCTAAAAAAAGTTTGCAAACTTATTTGCAAGGCAGATTTAGTTGTCAAAAGACTAAAATAAAACTCACATCCATCGATGAACTCAAATAAGAAGCAATGTTGTTAAACAGGTTTTTCCTTTTTTTTTCATTAGAAACAGAAGGGGCACATGCAAAAGCCAAAAATGTCTCATTTATAATAAAAAAACAACAACACAAAGCTTTCATATAACAGAGAGTGACACAGCTATGCAGATTTTTCCAAGGGAAAAAGAAAGGGGGGTGAGGAGAAGCCTGGGAGTTTTAATTTGAGACCAAAAGTTCAGCCCACAGCAGAGAAGGAAGATCTGGAAGAATGCACGCTTCAGATTTTGCTATTTAACTACGTCCTCTTCAGCAAATGTTCCCATCAGCCAGAATTTATGATGCGCCAAGGCTGCTTATTTCCCCAAAACTGAACAAGGAAAAGAGAGTCATAATAAATCAGTCAATTCCAGCCGCAACTGTCCAGGCAGCCTCACTCTCAACTGACACAGGAGAATACTGTGCCCTGCCCGTACCAGTTGCCAAGAATGTACATGATACATTGACCAAATCGCCATGTGTTCTCCCTTGGCAACTCGCCGCCTCCCCAACCCACACGGCAAATGACTACTGCTGGTTTCACCGGGGCACTCCTTCCAGTTATGCAGAGTTTCCACACCTGCATTGGAGTGCTGTGGTCAGGTAAAGGTAAAAAGGTAAAGGACCCCTGGACGGATACGTCCAGTCAAAGGCGACTATGGGGTTGCGGTGATCATCTCGCTTTCAGGCTGAGGGAGCCGGCGTTTGTCCACAGACAGCTTTCCGGATCATGTGGCGAGCAGGACTAAACCACTTCTGGCGCAACGGAACACCATGACGGAAACCAGAGCGCACGGAAACGCCATTTACTTTCCTGCCGCAGTGGTACCTTTTTATCTACTTGCACCGGTGTGCTTTCAAACTGCTAGGTTGGCAGGAGCTGGGACAGAGCAACGGGAGCTCACTCCATCGTGGGGATTCAAACCGCCGACCTTCCGATCGTCAAGCCCAAGAGGCGCCACCCGCATCCCATTACCTTGTTGTGGTCAAGGAAAGGTGCACACAACAAAGCTGTCCAGGCAGAAACGGCCACACAGCTCAGTGGCAGCGAAAGTCAGCTCCCAGATTAAATCCCTGCCCTCTCCAGTTTAAAATAAATATTCATATTTCAGAATTAACACAATGAGATGCACATAAAACACTCTGTTCCTATCTATCTCTATCTCTATGCAAGCAAAGAAAAGTTAAGAACTGTTATTAGCTCGCTGTCTTCGTTTCCTTTCTTCAAAATGGAATCTCCTCATAGCTGTCAAGTGTCCCTTATTTGAAGGGACAGTCCCTTATTCCAGCGCCATGTCCCACTGCTGTCCCTTATTGATGGATGTCCCTTAAATGTCCCTTAAATTTCAAAGGAAGCAGCTCCTCTCCCTCCCTCCCTGCCGGCCAGGGAGGAGGGAGGCTCCAACTGTGTTGCCTGGCTGTGTTGCTCACGCAATAAGAAGTCTAAGAACGACTGGGGGGTGGAACTTGCATGCCTTGTGTGTGGCTAGTTAATGCAAGCTGAGGGATTTTTTGAATGCTGGATGCCATTTTTTTGCACGTGCTGCTGAAAACTTTGCAGTGCAAAGCCAGGCCGGGGAGCCATCTTAAGTTGAGGCTGCATAGGCCTTGTGGTGCATGTGATTCAGATTCTATTCAATTGAACCTCTGGTTACAAAGCTGGTTGGACAGTGTTCTCGAAGCTACCAGCATGAGTTTGACCAGACTGCAGGAGGACAGGAAGACTGGAGTGCCTGGAACAGGTGAGGCTGCAGGTCCCTTATTTTGGCTGCTGGTCCCTTATTTTCAAGGCTGCTGGTCCCTTATTTTCAAGGCTGCTGGTCCCTTATTTTCAAGGCTGCTGGTCCCTTATTTTCAAATCTGTAAGTTGACAGCTATGAATCTCCTCTGTGGTGGCTTCCGGGTTATGGAATGAGTGTTCTACACAGTCATTATATGTTTTCTGACAACTGGTCAAAACTACACTTTTTTACCCAGGGCTCTGGCTGAGTGGATGTCTTCTCTTCTCCTGCACTGCTGTTCTGTGCTGTTGTTTTGTTACTTTCTGCCCGTGGGAGGTTTGTGGTTTTATCTTACGAATTTACTGTATACTGTACTTATTTCAATGGCGACGTTTCTGTAACCCACCCTGGGAATATTTGGTGAAGAAAGAAAGAAAGAGCATAAATAAATACCACCCATCACCAGAATTGGTTCCAGGACAGTTTGCACGATAATATACAGTCATACCTCATGTTACGTCCGCTTCATGTTACGTTCTTTCAGGTTACGTGCTGCGGCGACCCGGAAGTACCGGAAAGGGTTACTTCCGGGTTTCGCTGCTTGCGCATGCGCAGAAGTGCAAAATAACATCATGTGTGTGCGCAGAAGCAGTGAATCGCAACCCGCGCATGCGCAGACACACCACTGTGGGTTGCGTTCTTTTCATGTTGCGAACGGGCCTCCAGAACGGATCCTGTTCGCAACCAGAGGTACCACTGTATGCAAATAATTAACTATATAATAATCAGGGCTTTTTTCAGCTGTAACTCACTGGAACTCAGTTCCAGCACCTCTCAGGTGGGCACCATTGCCATTATAAGGGAGACGTTCATGGTGAGTTCCGGCACCTCTTTTTCTAGAAAAACAGCACTGAGAAGGATTATCAGGTGACAGGTGATGAAAGACCTCTGGGCAGCACCTGGAGAACTGCTGCCAGTCAGATGAGATAGGACAAGGATAGATGGACCAATAGCCTAGCCTGGTTTAGGGATGCTGGTGGAACCCACTGAAAATGGACTATCACACAGATTTCCTTTTGTCCAACCGTTTGACCCCCATCATGGCACAGGCTCCTATTATGAATGCTTTCCACATTAGTTCTCTACAATGCAAGAGCACGCTCTATATAAATAGATATGCAAATTGCTTTATGATGCACCTTATTTACATAACTTGCTCATTGTTAGAGCTTGCCTACATGCACTCAGACTAAGAAGCCCCACTGAATTCAAGTGGGGTTAGAAGACAAACAGAATGCATCCTTCAATATGCTCCTCCTCACATGGAAATAAGTGACCCAATAGTGAAGGGAGGGTATTTTCGTGTGTAAAATGAATAAAAGCTGCATTCATTCCTTCTAGTTACAGGAGCATCAGGGAATGCAAAAAAATCAACTTGCTGCTCATTTTCTTAATTTGAAGCGTGGCTGAGGCAAAAACATGTACAGGAGGCCTGTACAACCTGTTGGTCTGAAATTTGCCAGATCTGATGCCCTGAAGTAATCAAAGAATGAAAACCCTATTTTCCAGGGACAGTCCTGGATTTACAGAAGCCATCCCAGTTTCTGATTTGATCCCAGAATGTCCCGCTTTTCCTTAGGACAGGCATAGGCAAACTCGGCCCTCCATATGTTTTGGGCCTACAACTCCCATCATCCCTAGCTAACAGGACCAGTTGTCAGGGATGATGGGAACTGTAGTCCCAAAACATCTGGAGGGCCGAGTTTGCCTATGCCTGCCTTAAAGGTAAAGGTAAAGGGACCCCTGACCATTAGGTGCAGTCGTGGCCAACTCTGGGGTTGCGGTGCTCATCTCGCTTTACTGGCCAAGGGAGCCGGCATACAGCTTCCGGGTCATGTGGCCAGCATGACTAAGCCGCTTCTGGCGAACCAGAGCAGCGCATGGAAACACCGTTTACCTTCTCGCCAGAACGGTACCTATTTATCTACTTGCACTTTGACGTGCTTTCGAACTGCTAGGTTGGCAGGAGCAGGGACCGAGCAACGGGAGCTCACCCTGTCGCGGGGATTCAAACCGCTGACCTACTGATCAGCAAGTCCTAGGCTCTGTGGTTTAACCCACAGCGCCACCCGCGTCCTACTATGCCTGCCTTAGGACATCCCTATTTCCATTGGAGAAATGTTGCAGGGGATGGAGTTTGCGACCCTCGAGCCAAGGAGATAAGTAACTAGACAACCTTTATAAGAGATCTGAAAGCATCCTGGTATAGGGTAGTTTTTAAACTATGGCCCTTCCCCTCAAACAATCCTGGAGGAAGTTGTTGGCAAAGGAAAGGAAAGTAGCCTAAGCACAGCAACAAAGAAAAGACGGTAAGACTCGCAGCCACCCATCCACCAGACCAGGCCCATATTTACAACCACATTTCTATAGGTGCTGCCAACCACCTGGAAACCCATTAGGATAGGAGCAGTTGTTCTTTCCCATTAAAACTGAATCAATCCATATTAAATTAAATAATAAGCCGTTTTTTGCTTGACTTGGTTTTCCTTTGCAAAAAAGCAGCAAATCAAAGATACGTTTAACAATTCTTCACCAAGTACGTTTTATTACACCATATCACACAAACACACACACACACACAGAGAGAGAGAGAGAGAGAGAGAAGATATCACAGAGCAAAGTCTTTTCTGGCAGAAGTTCAACAAAGTTAATGGATAGTTTAGGCCTTGCAAGAACTGAAGGAAATACCTTCGGGAAGCGGTAACATGCGATCATAACTGGCAGATTTTCTACACAGCTTTGGAGAGAGTGGGGCAGAAATCACAGCTTGCTACAATATGTGTCTGTCCACACACAGAAGCAGCACTGGTCTCCAAACCAATACTTTTTTATAATAATAATAAAAACACTTTCGAATATTCTGATTGTCTATTATATTTTCATTCCACAAAAGACAGGAAACCTAAGGCAAACTTTCCCCCCCCAATAACTTTTTTCTTCTCCACAGCTATTCGCTTTTTTTCTAGAGAGCCAATCTCAATGTTAGTGGCAGGATTTGGGGTGTGTAAGTGAAAGGAAGATACAGCCCTTTTGGTTGTGTTGGGTATTGAGGGAAGTGGATTCAATCCTGTAGTGTTTACTTGTTACAAGTACCCTTAGCTCGTTAGGACAAAGTACAGCCAATTGCTTCATCGAAATAACTGCAGCTTAGATGAGGCTGAGAAATCAGCATTTAAAATGAACTTGGGAAGAAGTGGTTTCAAAGGAGCAAAACATTTAGCCCAATCAGATATGCTCCAAAGTATGCTTTACTAAGCTCAAGAGAAAAATCCCAAGGGAGTGTGCATACAATCCCAGCCTCATTTATTCGTTTTATTCATTCATTTATTAAATTTATAAGCCGCTCTCCATCAGAGAGTCACAAGGCAGTTTACAATATAAAAACATAAAAATACATACCACAGTAACAAGCAAACACACACACACACAGTTAAAAGGCCATAAAGGTAAAGGTAAAGGTACCCCTGCCCGTACGGGCCAGTCTTGACAGACTCTGGGGCTGTGCGCCCATCTCACTTAAGAGGCCAGGGGCCAGCGCTATCCGGAGACACTTCCGGGTCACGTGGCCAGCGTGACAAAGCTGCATCTGGCGAGCCAGAGCCGCACACGGAAACGCCGTTTACCTTCCCGCTGGTAAGCGGTCCCTATTTATCTACTTGCACCCGGAGGTGCTTTCGAACTGCTAGGTTGGCAGGCGCTGGGACCGAGCAGCGGGAGCGCACCCCGCCGCAGGGATTCGAACCGCCGACCTTTCGATCGGCAAGCCCTAGGCGCTGAGGCTTTAACCCACAGCGCCACCTGCGTCCCCTTAAAAGGCCATAGATTGTTTAATTAGCCAATGGCCTAGAAGAAGAGGAATGGTTTTGCTTGGCACCTAAAGCTCTGTAACGAAGGTGTCAGGCAAGCCTCCCCAGGGCGAGCATTCCACAAATCGGGAGCCACCACAGAAAAGGCCCTGCTCCTCTCTTTCTCTTATTTATGTCTCACAATGCTTAGTGCACATATACCGTATTTTTCGCCCTATAGGACGCACTTTTCCCCCTCCAAAAATGAAGGGGAAATGTGTGTGCGTCCTATGGGGCGAATGCAGGCTCTCGCTCTCCAGGCTTCAGGAGAGCCGCAGCGCCAGCCCCACAAGGTCGGGGGACAGCGGGGAGGTGGAACGCCGCCATCCCGCTGTCTTCCGATGTGGTTTGGAGGCTGACGGCGGGGAGATGCGTGCTTCTCCCCGCCGCCAGCCCCGCAAGCTCCGGGGACAGCAGGAAGGCGCAGCGCGTCTTCCCGCTGTCCCCGGACCTGGTCTGCCAGGACCTGGTCTGCGCGTCTTCCCGCTGTCCCCGGACCTGCGCTGCCGGCCCCACAAGCACTTGGGGGGGGGAAATAATTTTTTTTTCTTTATTTCCCCCCAAAAAAAACTTGGTGTGTCCTATGGGCCGGTGCATCCTATGGGGCGAAAAATACGGTAATTATGTACTTTTTGGAAAAAGAAAAGAAAAGGCCCGTTCTCATGTTGCCAGCCTCCAGACCTCTTGTGGAGAAGACACACGAAGAAGGGTCTCAGATGCTGATCTCAGGGTCTGTAACAATCATTTTATTACAATTTTATGATTGGAGCTAGAGGTGGGCGATTCTGTGCATTTTGGTTTGTCGTGTCTCCTTATTTTTCAAATCATGCCATTGCTATGACTTGGCTTCTTCTTTTTTACAGTCCTTGTAAAATTCAACATCATTTTAGTGCAATGCTCCTAATACGCACCTTTTTTTTTTTGCACAGCAATTTTCTACTTTTCAATTCATTTTTGTACAATAAGCAAACAACTGACATGGGGGTTACGTTTCTGAGGATAGCACCTAAAGCCTAAATCGTATATAGTCATTGGGGTTCAACGGCAGGTGGGATTGTCAAAATCTTTTTATCCCTGACAACCCCCCCCCCCCGAATGTGCAGAACTTCGATATGCATAAGTTGTGGGCTTGCTATACATTCTTTTCTCTAGCATAAACGTTTTTATGGACGTTTTACCCTCGTACACCTATTTCGGGGCATGTTACATTACTAGAGAAATACTGGCCTCGGTCCAGTATACCTGAAGGAGCGTCTCCACCCCCATCATTCTGCCCGGACGCTGAGGTCCAGTGCCGAGGGCCTTCTGGTGGTTCCCTCATTGCGAGAAGCAAAGCTACAGGGAACCAGGCAGAGGGCCTTCTCGGTAGTGGCGCCCGCCCTGTGGAATGCCCTTCCAGCAGATGTCAAAGCGATAAACAACTACCTGACATTCAGAAGACATCTGAAGGCAGCCCTGTTCAGGGAAGTTTTTAACATGTGATATTTTACTGTATTTTTGGTTTCTATGGAAGCCGCCCAGAGTGGCTGGGGAGGCCCAGCCAGATGGGCGGGGTATAAATAAATTATTATTATTATTATTATTATTATTATTATTATTATTGCAAAAGCACAAATTGTGAAGGATGGCTGTGTTTCTCATATTGTTTCAGAAAGTACAAATTAGGCAGGTTCACCTTGGAATAACTGAGTCAAAATTCTCCCCTATCACTAACTAGTTTAGAGCCATGAAATTAATTGCCTGACATTCAGTGTCAGGCAATACAGTCATACCTTGGTTCCCAAAGCTTAATCTGTTCCGGGGGTCTGTTAGACTCCTGAAACTGTTTGAAAACCAAGGCGCAGCTTCCGATTGGCTGCAAGAGCTTCCTGCACTCAAGCGGAAGCCGCGTCGGATGTTCAGCTTCCAAAAAAAGTTTGCAAACCGGAGACTTCCGGGTTAGCGCGATCCGGTTAATGGCGGATTCCCTCCGAGCTCCGGAGGGAATCGGCTCCATTGCAGACGGGTCTCACCGCGACGGCGACGCGGGGACCCTTACAAACCGCAGGCGCGGAAGCCTGCGGACCTGGTGACTCGGCGGGCACCTAAAGCGCCCCCCCCGACCCACGAAGAGCCTTTTTAAAGGCTTCGGAGAGGGTACGGGGAGTGGCGTGGTGCTGTGAGTAGACCGCTACTTCAGTGGAGCGAAGCCGCGAGCCATGGCCGGAGACCGCTGACTTTCTTCCCTGAAATTTGGACTTTAATTAATCCGTGAGTAGATTGGAATTTGGACTTTAAAAATTTTATCCTCGAATTCGGCACGATCGGGGGATGTGCTAAAGGGAAGTCCGCACCCCCCTGCCTACAGAAAATTTAAAGCAAAGATCGGAGAACTAAGGTGGAGAGTTCTTTCTTTGGTGTTTTGTAAAAGATAATATTTGCACGAATTTGACAGAAGAAGATTTGTGCTGGAGAGTAAGAGTGGAATTTTAGAAGTTTTCGTCTAAACCTCCCCAGACCCGGGGGCGTCCTCTATGTGAGCTGGAGAAAAAGGAACGAGGAGTTTGACAGCTGTCAAAGGAGCTGTCAAACGGGCAGTGAAAGTTAAAAACTTTATTATTTAACACTTTTTTGGACTTAATTGGTTACATTTGAACTAAAGTGGTTGGAAACAAAGTAGGGAAATAACAAGGGAAAGGACTATTGGGAAAAGACTATTAAGTAACCAGAATCCCCCTAGGGGAAACATTGAAACATTACAATGGCTGCAGATGGAAAATTACAGGCAGAGTTAGAAAGAATGTTTTTTCTTGTGGGAAAACTGCAGGAGCAGACTATGGTGATGAGTAAACAACTTATAACCTTGAACTCTAAAATAAGTGACTCTGCTGAAGGCACAATGGACTTGACTGGGGAAAAATCTGCAGCTGAATCAGAAGAGATAACTTTGGAACAGGGGGAGAGTGAGCAAGGGCTAGTACAGATGGAGACTACCAACCACAAGCCTACATTGTTAGAATATAAAGAAGAAGACCCTTGGATTACAAATCTGCGAAAGATGCGAAAGAGGAGGGAGGAAGCCCCTGGAACTTTTGGAATATTTGAATTTAAAAGAAACAAGAAATATGACTGGGGCTTCCTCTTCGAGTATGGATTGGTTGACTTTCTGCAGCAGCTGGTGTCAAGTACTTTGGATGGAAGAAATTCTGATGAGACCGAGCTGGAACTTCCTCGAAACCCGAGGATCAATGAGGAGGGCTACCAACAAGATTGGCAAAGAGAGACTGACAGGGACTTAAAGGCCTCAGATGTGAGGAATCCAGGCTAAAAACTATTTTTGTGGACGTGGGGACATTTGGAAGGGACAGAAACCGGGGCTGGGGGGGGGGAGGAGAATTTTTTTTTAAAAAAAAAATCTTTATGACTTTTGTGTTTGATTATTATGATTTATTTTTAAGATAAAAGGGAAATTCGTGGAAGGAATTCGAGTCGACCTTAGAAAAGGTTTTAATATTTATAAGAAAATTGTATAAGTAAAATCTGGCCAAGTAAAAGGTTTTTTTAAAATATATATATATATATATACAATAATAATATGTAAAGGATGAGAGATATGAATTTGCTGAGTTAATTTAATTGAACTAGGATGTATGAAGGGGGGGTGGGGGGAGGTCAAGAACTGGGGTTAGGAAAGTAAGGTTATGAAACTTCATACGTGTTGTCTTTGTTTATGTGTGTGTCTGTTTGTCTTGATAAAATGTGAAAATTTAATAAAAAAAATTATTAAAAAAAAAAAATACAAAAAAAGTTTGCAAACCGGAACACTTACTTCCGGGTTTGCGACATTCAGGAGCCAATTTGTTCGACAACTAAGCCGCTAAAGAACCAAGGTACTACTGTATGGTTATTCAGAAACAAGACCCATTAAGTTAAATGGGACTTAGTCTCTAAAAGTGTGTTCAGGCTTCTTCTACAATACTTCCTGGGGGGGGGGGGTTGTTATTTTTCAGACCTGAGGTTTCACATAAAATGAATATTTTCCCATCATAATATTTCCCTGAGCACGAAGCATAACATGCTGATTTTACATTTTAACGCTGCATGCAACAGAAGTAAGAAAGCACAGTTAGTAGCATAGTTTCTCGGTTGCTTCTCAGTTGTAAGAAGCGTTCCTGGCCTAATCACAAATTGCGCAAAGGGCTTGTGTGAGCAAGCTATCTCAGCTGACTTGATAGTCCAAGCCAGCCACTCTCTCTGGAATGGGGTAGTGATTCGGTGATTCCATCACACTCGGTACAACAAACGTAAAACTATGCACCACCAGCCCTCTGCCCTGTAATGTAGGCTTTCTGGAAACATTCCTTTAAAGTTATCCACTGACCTAAATCAACAGAGGGCAGATTTATCACCTTAGACTTACACGAAGCAAACAAAACTTCAAAAAGTATGTCGTGTTCATTTGACACACTGCATCAACATCTGGAACTGTTTCAATAGCCTAAAATTGTTGAAGTGACATTTGTGATTACCCCAAAAGCAATGAAGGGCACTTCCTGCGGTTTACATGTTCTACTCAAAACTAATTCAACTTTTTTTTTCAAGGATGAGAGACCCATGGTCCTCCAGATGTTGTTGAATTACAGTTCCCATCATCCCTAACCATAGTTCATGCTATCTGCTGCTGGAGCCTGGAGCCTGGAGTCCAGCAACATCTACAGCATCTGTTTCCCAAATTGGGTCTCCACCTGTTTTTGGACTACAATTCCCATCATCCCTGACCACTGGCCCTGCTAGCTAGGGATGATGGGAGTTGTAGTCCAAAAACAGCTGGAGGCCCAAGTTTGGGAAACACTGATTGGGAGGTTCACACACTCCTCATCCCTGTTTTATTGGAAATCAGTTTTATGGGAACACTCTTAAATATTATTGCATGTCACCCCAATTTCCAAGCAGTGCAAGATTCCAGGGGTTCCAGACACTTACCCAGAGTTTGGTTTGCTAAGACAGCGGAGACTGTGAGTTTTTAACAGTTGATGTTTTATTGTGTTTTTAATATTTTGTTGGGAGCCACGCAGAATGGCTGGGGCAACCCAGTCAGACAGGTGGCATATTAAATCCATCAGTCAATCAATCCAAGATTTCACGCAAGCACAGGTGGAAAAAAATACAGAGTGCAGTACAGTGGTATCTCCGGTTAAGTACTTAATTCGTTCCGGAGGTCCATTCTTAACCTGAAACTGTTCTTAACCTGAAGCACCACTTTAGCCAATGGGGCCTCCCGCTGCTGCCGCGCCACTAGAGCACAATTTCTATTCTTATCCTGAAGCAAAGTTCTTAACCTGAAGCACGATTTCTGGGTTAGTGGAGCGTGTAACCTGAAGTGTATGTAACTTGAAGCGTATGTAACCCGAGGTACCACTGTATATGGTTTATTTACTCATAAATCCAGAGGAGAGCAACCAAAATGGTCAAAGGCCTGGAAACGATGCCTTATGAAGAACGGCTAAGGGAGCTGGGCATGTTTAGCCTGGAGAAGAGGAGGTTAAGGGGTGATATGATAGCCATGTTCAAATATATAAAAGGATGTTACATAGAGGAGGGAGAAAGGTTGTTTTCTGCTGCTCCAGAGAAACGGACATGGAGCAATGGTTCCAAACTACAAGAAGGAAGATTCCACCTAAACATTAGGAAGAACTTCCTGACAGTAAGAGCTGTTCGACTGTGGAATTTGCTGCCAAGGAGTGTGGTGGAGTCTCCTTCTTTGGAGGTCTTTAAGTAGAGGCTTGACAACCATATGTCAGGAGTGCTCTGATGGTGTTTCCTGCTTGGCAGGGGGTTGGACTCGATGGCCCTTGTGCTCTCTTCCAACTCTGATTCTATATACAACCTGAGCCTACGATGGAAGAGCTCACAGCATTAACACCCCAGAAGAGGTCTTGACTCTCCCATAGCCACAGCCTTGGATTGAAACAGAAATCAAGCATTTTTCTCACTCTCGGGCTTCTGCCAGCTTCCAGCCCAGCTCACAGACTCTCAACTCAAGTACTCAGCCTCCATTCAGTCCAGAATAAAATGCTGTGTGTACACAACCTCAGCCATCCTTTAGATTTGGGGAGGGGAGAAATGAGGAAACTACGTACTTCGTCACAGTGAGCCTGAAGAGCCAGGCTCATAAATATACGCACTTGTTAAACAGCTAATTACAAAGTTGATTTTTAGATTTCGCCGCTGCCGCATTCATCCCGGTTTCCCAACTTGAATTATATTGTGCTCAATATAATGTTAATGTTTTTATTAAACAACGCATTTCTAAAAGCGGCACATTTTCCACATAAAAACACAGTAGTGGGGAAATGTTCCATTCCACAACACTTTTCCCAAACAGAGGGAGACAGGAAAGTCCAAATAGCCAAGACCGGTAGGAATAAATTTCGTCAACCTCAATGTTAGGCTTTTACTACGCGTCATCCGCAGTGTAATCTTATGCATACTTCCTTGGATGTAAGCCCCACAGATTTAAACGGGGCTTACTTGGATTGTAGCTACAGAGGTTTAAGGGAAGCCTTCTTAGCGGGAGAGTCCTATGGGTTCAAGAGGAGCTCTTCTATATTACAGGGATGGGAGACTGGTGGCCCTGCAGACGTTGCAATGGCTGTCTTGCCAGAGTGGTGCATGCTCTAGTTATCTCCCGCTTGGACTACTGCAATGCACTCTACATGGGGCTACCTTTGAAGGTGACCCGGAAACTGCAACTAATCCAGAATGTGGCAGCTAGACTGGTGAGTGGGAGCTGCCGCTGCGACCATATAACACCGGTCCTGAAAGACCTACATTGGCTCCTGGTATGTTTCTGAGCACAATTCAAAGTGTTGGTGCTGACCTTTAAAGCCCTAAACCAGAAGGAGTGTCTACACCCCATCATTCAGCCTGGACACTGAGGTTCAGCTCCGAAGGCCTTCTGGCGGTTCCCTCCCTGCGAGAAGTGAAGCTACAGGGAACCAGGCAGAGGGCCTTCTCGATGGTGGCGCCTGCCCTGTGGAACACCCTCCCATCAGATGTCAAGGAAATAAACAACTACCTGACTTTTAGAAGACATCTGAAGGCAGCTCTGTTTCGGGAAGTTTTTAATGTTTGATGTTTTATCGTGTTTTTAAAATTCTGTTAGGAGCCGCCCAGAGTGGCTGGGGAAACCCAGCCAGATGAGTGGGGTATAAATATTATTATTATTATTATTATTATTATTATTATTATTATTATTATTAGCAGCCACCAGGCTAAGTTCAACATGTAGGCACCTAAGGACAAAACCTTATAGGGCTTGGACCAGAATATCTAAATGATCATAACACCTCTTATACAGTGGTACCTCGGGTTAAGTACTTAATTCGTTCTGGAGGTCCGTTCTTAACCTGAAACTGTTCTTAACCTGAAGCACCACTTTAACTAATGGGGCCTCCTGCTGCCGCCACACCACTGGAGCACGATTTCTGTTCTCATCCTGAAGCAAAGTTCTTAACCTGAAGGACTATTTCTGGGTTAGTGGAGTCTGTAACCTGAAGCGTATGTAACCTGAGGTACCACTGTATATCCATCCAATCACTACACTCTGCAGGAGAGAGTGTCTAGCACATACCATCACATCTAGACATCCTGTACAAAGTAGGAATGGGGTCATTAGTGTGGCAGCCCCTAAGCTTTGAAACGCCTTCTCATTACTAGGCAGAAAAAAACTATCACTATCATCTTTTCTGGAACCTACTGAAAACCTTCCTTCTTCAACGCGCCCTTTGTCATGGACTGCATGGACGCAGAGGAATGGTAGGAGGAACCAGCAGGGGAATCACCAAAGGAGGAAAGCTCAGAGACAATGATTAGTGGTCAGAGGCAGAAGAGGGAGAAAACTGGGGGAAAGAGGTAACAGGGCTTAGTGAGCGGGGAGAGTCTAAGGCAGAGAGAAGTGCAGGATCAGAGGCAGAAGCTGAAGCAGGTGAAGGAGGAGGGAGGTCAAAAGGCAGAGATGAGTCAGGCTGATGAAGAGTCATGGGTGTCTCCTCCTCCTGCTACGACAAGCTCCCCTCCCCACTGGTCTCTCGGAACTAGAAGAGGCATGAAGAGGGCAGAGGAGAGGTTGGCTGCACACAGGTTCCAATTGTGTGGGGAGAGCCCTGGAGAGGGGGGGACTTAGACAGCTGTGGGTAAGTGTCTCAGGCTCTGGAACTGATGTTAATAATAATACAGTGGTACCTCGGGTTAAGTACTTAATTCGTTCCGGAGGTCCGTTCTTAACCTGAAACTGTTCTTAACCTGAAGCACCACTTTAGTTAATGGGGCCTCCTGCTGCTGCTGCGTCGTCGGAGCACGATTTCTGTTCTCATCCTGAAGCAAAGTTCTTAACCTGAAGCACTATTTCTGGGTTAGCGGAGTGTGTAACCTGAAGCGTCTGTAACCTGAGGTACCACTGTATCAGAAAGACACAACAGTCTCCGCTGTCTTAGCAAACCAAACTCTGTGTAAGTGTCTGGAACCCCTGAAATCTTGCCTGAAGCACTATTACTGGGTTAGCGGAGTCTGGAACCCAAAGCATATGTAACCTGAGGTAACACTGTAATAATAATTTATTATTTATACCACGCCCATCTGGCTGAGTTTGCCCAGCCACTCTGGGCAGCTCCCAATTGAGTGTTAAAAACAATACAGCATTAAATATGAAAAACTTCCCTAAACAGGGCTGCCTTCAGATGTCTTTTAAAAATAAGATAGCTGCTTATTTCCTTCACATCTGACAGGAGTGCGTTCCACAGGGCGGGTGCCACTACCGAGAAGGCCCTCTGTCTGGTTCCCTGTAACCTCACTTCTCGCAGTGAGGGAACCACCAGAAGGCCCTTGGCGCTGGACCTCAGTCTGGGCTGAACGATGAAGGAAGACCACTGGGAATGATCTGCTCCACTCCTTAGGCCTGACACTCGAGTCTTTGGAGCAGGAGTTGGCAACGTTTTTTGAGGCCGGTCCAGTCCAATCCTCGGCAGATCCCTTGATGGGCCAGAGCGTGTGCGCGCTCTCAAGCTATGCATGCGCGCATGTGCACAGGCACTTCTCCATCCTGGAAGTGAGCTGGAAGTAGCGTGAACGCATGCGTATGGGTGCTACTCTGGGTGAGGAGCGCCCATGCATATGCACACACGCTATTTCCAGCACTCTTCCGACCCAGAAGTCGGTCCCCGCAGTGAGAGAAAAAATGGCACCGCGGGGGGGGGGGGGAGCACAGAATCCCCACGCCAATCCACAGAACAGCTGTGGGGCGGTTCCAGGAAGCTTATGGGCCAGAACTGACCCATGGGCCTTAGGTTGACGACCTCTGCTTTGGAACTCATGTTTTTGCTAATAACTCCACCTTTGAACTGCGTGGTTATTGACCGGCGTGTTCCTGTGACACCTGTGGAGTCTCGTGGCCTGCACCTTTATCAGATTTGAAATACACATGCTTTTAATTGTTTTATTGTTGATCACTTTGGGACATTTCATGGGAAGCGATTCACAAATGAAACAAATGCTACTGAACTAAAACTCCCAGCATCCCTGGCTATTGGCAAATGCTCGCTGGGGCTGATGGGAGTTGGAGTCTAACAACATCTGGAAGGCCATGGGCAAAGACATACCACATATGAAAAAAACAATCTTTTTATATGCAACAACAGCTGCCAGGGTAGTGATTGCTACTAAATGGAAATCTCAGGACATACCAACAAAGGAAGAGTGGATTTGTAAATTAAGTGAGTATATAGAATTGGCAAAATTAACTTCACTTATAAGATATCAATCAAATCAAAAGTTAAGAATGGAGTGGAAGTATTTCGAAGATTGTATGTCAAAATCTTGTTCTAAAAATGACATGTTAATAGGCTTAAATAAAAAATGTAAGCAATAACAAAACAAATAAAGAAAAAGTAAAATCAGAATTTAACAAAAATAATGTATTATAGAATGCAAGGGGGGAAAGGTAGAAAGAAATATAAAGAAGCTGAATTGCTGTGTAGGAAAGTAGAGCGTGGGTGATGGGTTTTATAATTAGGTGTATAATTATGCAACTGTTGTAATTTCGATATTATATTTTATGTGAGGGAATCATTCGGAATTTTGGTTATTATGTATATATGTTAAGTTTCAATAAAGATATTTGGGAGGGAAACATCTGGAAGGCTGTGGGTTCCCCACCCTGATTTTCAGACATGGGTATTGTTATGTTAGTTTTCCTGGTTACACTCGCACTTCTGTCCTGGCTTCCAGCGTTCCTTTTACACTGCATTGCACTATGTTGCACTATGGTCAATATATCACCATGTCAAGCTAAATTTAATTCACACCAGTGGATGGGGTGTGACACAGCAGCTGATGCCATCGGACATGTCGCCCGCCCTTTATGCACCTGCGTGCTTCTGTTCCCCTCTGATTTACTCATGAAAAAGGCAGAATAGGACTGTATGAAGAATATCACCCCAGATTTCATCACATGGCACGATCCACGAAAACCATGGGGAAATCACAGCACAAAATCACCACCATTTCCCAGGTTAACATGGTTGTAAATGGATTTTCCCCAGAAGCAATCAACATGGACATGAGTGCTAAATTTCCAGAAGAGGGTTTTATATCCCATGAAAAATCACAGGTAACATTGAAATTATCAGGTAAGGAAAAGTCAGGGACAAGTGATGAAGTGTTATCTAAATGCAGCCCCTCGTCTAAAGCAACATCTCTGCCTTATAGCGTCGCATATTTCTTCGGTTAAATTTTAAAAAAATAAAATGTTTACTTCAGGTCAATATAAGTGGGGGGCGGGGAACTCTCTCTGCACTATGGTCAACCAAAAACGCAATAAAAAAAGCCGTCATCTCTCATAGCAAAACATTTTGGCCTTAGAGACAGGCAGCAGGAGCACTGGGGAAAATTTAGAATGTCTCATTGTGGGAAGCCAAATCTTTGTGCAAGATGATTGACGTCAATGGAAATGGGAGGGAAAGGCTGAGGAGGGTTCAGAGCAATGACATCGGCTGCAAGGACAAAACAACCACAGTCAAGAAAAGGGAGGGTGGCTGATGTGGAAATAGAAAGAGTCGAGTGTGTCATAGATTCTCCCGCCCCAAAGTGAACAGAAGGAGAGCCCCTTTTGGATCAGGCCAGTGGGCCCTCTAGCCCACCATGCTGTGGGAGGTCTGTGAGAAGCCTGCAATCAGGATTCGAACTCATGATCAACTCTCCTGTGGTTTCCTGCAACTGCCTCTCAGCTGTGCAGGCGGAGCCTAGCCATTGTTTATAGTGTCAGCTGAGAATTTCAAAGGAAGGACCTTATCAGTTCAAAGGACGGAATCTAGAGGTTCTACCCATCGCCAGAACCACCTGTTTGCAGTGTTAGAAACTGATATGAAAGCTAGGAGCTAAATGGCACCTTAAATCTAGGTGATGGGTGCAACAATGGAATGTCTAGGCGCTTTTTTTAAATAAGAAGAATACAAAGCTGAAAATGAATGGACTATAGGTAAAATATTATGTTCATTTTTTCATAGTCCTTCCCCTGCCCACCCCCCTAATATTCTTAAGAGGGTCTCTTCTCCAGTCTTCAGAGAGTACAGTGGTACCTCGGGTTACGTGCGCTTCAGGTTACATATGCTTCAGGTTACACACTCTGCTAACCCAGAAATAGTGCTTCTGGTTAAGAACTTTGCTTCAGGATAAGAACAGAATTCAGGCTCCAGCGGCCCAGCGGCAGCAGCAGGAGGCCCCTTTAGCTAAAGTGGTGCTTCAGGTTAAGAACAGTTTCAGGTTAAGTACAGACCTCCAGAACAAATTAAGTACTTAACACGAGGTACCACTGTAGCTGGAAGTGGGGAGGCAGAAAAAGGTCCTCCTTTCCTTCCACTCTGCAGTTTTAATCTGAAATCTTAGATGCAGCACTGCGCCCAGAGATTAGAAACGGCTCGTGCTAATGAAATTCCCTGTTGCAAAATCCACCTAGAACAATGGGAGTTTTGAACACTGCCTGTTTGATCCATTTTTCAAATAAGAGTGGCATATTTTGTGTGTAGGTGGGGGGTTTAATCTGAATGCTGCAAACCAGGCTTTGCCTTCCAGATGTTACTGGACTACAACTCCCATCAGCCCCCCAAAAAAACACCTGGAAGGCAACAGGTTGGCAAAAATTGGCCCTGGTTCATATCCTTGCTATGGACCGCTTCCATCAGCTGATGCTGACCTGGCAACCTCTAGATACTTTGACCTGCAAGTCCCATCCATCCCTGCCACAGCATTTCAGCCGACAAGGAAGGAATTTCAGCTAAGCATTAAGAGGAACTTTCTGATAGTATGAGCAGTTCAGTGAAAGAGCAGAGAGCCTCCAAAGGTTTTTAAACAGAGGCTGAACCGTCAACAATTATGTCCCATTGTCAGGAGGCGGAGCTAGATGAACACAGGGTTTAAAGGGATTTTAGAGTCTAACACTGAATCTCAGCAAAGTTTGCTACACTTTCATTGGTGCTAAATAAGGACAAGCACACCAATCCTTTTCATGTATCACCTTCACACTTGCAGTTCTGGAGACACTGGGATTTATTTTATTAGCGAAGCTGCCACCCATTTTTGTCACTTTTGTTGTCATGCCCAAGTAATTAACTCTGTGCCTGCCATGGCCAAAATCCCACAGTTTGAATTAAAATACAGTGGTACCTCAGGTTAAGTACTTAATTCGTTCCGGAGGTCCGTTCTTACCCTGAAACTGTTCTTAACCTGAAGCACCACTTTAGCTAATGGGGCCTCCTGCTGCTGCCGCACTGCTGGAGCCCGATTTCTGTTCTTATCCTGAAGCAAAGTTCTTAACCTGAAGCACTATTTCTGGGTTAGCGGAGTCTGTAACCTGAAACGTCTGCAACCTGAAGCGTATGTAACCCGAGGTACCACTGTAATCTGAAAGCAGCTTCCTCACATCTTTGCTAGATAGCTGTTCTTTGGTTTTACCACACTAGAGAGCCAGTAGCAGGACTGTTGGACTAGGAAACCAAATCCCCACTTGGCCACGAAGGTCACAGGGTGACTTTGGGCCAGCCGTTGCCTCTCAGCCTAACCTACTTCGCAGGCTTGTTGTGGGGATGAAACGAGGAGGGACAGAACCCAATCTGCCCCCTTGAGCTCCTTGGAGCAAAATGTGGGGAAAAGGTAAAGGGTAAAGGGACCCCTGACCGTTAGGTCCAATTTCGGCAGGTGGTTGGTTTGGCCTGCCTGTCACAGTAGGCCCATAGGAGATGGAGTGGGGAGATCTGACCTGCCAGGTCAATAAGAATGGTTGTAAAGGTAAAGGGACCCCTCAACATTAGGTCCAGTCGTGACCGACTCGGGTTGCGGCACTCATCTCACTTTATTGGCTGAGGGAGCCGGCATACAGGTTCCAGGTCATGTGGCCAGCATGCCTAAGCCACTTCTGGCGAACCAGAGCTGTGCACGGAAACGCGGTTTACCTTCCCGCCAGAGTGGTACCTATTTATCTACTTGCACTTTGACATGCTTTCAAACTGTCAGGTGGGCAGGAGCAGGGACCGAGCAATGGGAGCTCACCCCATTGCAGGGTTTCGAACTGCCAACTTTCTGAGTGGCAAGCGCTAGGCTCTGTGGTTTTGACCACAGCGCCACCCGCGTCCCTAAAATGTGGGATAGAAATGCAGTAATAATTCAATTCAATCTTTATAGGCAGCGCAAAGGTAAAATAAAAGTCTGCACTTTAGTGGGGAAATATATATTTGACTGGGGAGCCAGATCACATCGATCCAGTCTAACCTGGCTTTCACGATGCCAAGAACGACAGTGCCAAAGACATTTATACACCTGGCAGTCTAATGTGTGCCATTTGGATTTCACCATGTGTCAAAAGCACAGACGATTGCAGCAGGAAGGCTGCCGAAGTGGCAGAGTGCCTGCTTTATATATGCACAAGGTCCCAGGTTCAGTCCTTGACGCGAGTCAGGTAGCAAGTGAAAGGGGAAAAAGATGCAGCTTGAGACTCTTTTCTGTGTAATAAAATACAGTGGTACCTCGGGTTAAGAACTTAATTCGTTCCGGAAGTCTGTTCTTAACCTGAAACTATTCTTAACCTGAAGCACCACTTAAGCTAATAGGGCCTCCTGCTGCTACTGCGCCGCCAGAGCACGATTTCTGTTCTCATCCTAAAGCAAAGTTCTTAACCTGAAGCACTATTTCTGGGTTAGCGGAGGCTGCAACCTGAAGTGTATGTAACCTGAAGCGTATGTAACCTGAGTTACCAATGTAGCAACTTGACTGATGCATGGACCAAACCCAAATAAGCTGTTCCTTGCTAACCTTGAATGATTTTTTTTAAAAAAATTAAATAGGTTTGATATGGTCATGTTGGGGAGGGCCCTCCGCAGGCAGGTCTACGGACGAGCACTCAGACAGAGCGGACGCCTTCCTGACCCCACACTTGACATTTTGGTTCCCGACCGTTCACGGCGAAATAGTAATAATAGGCCTTGCTATTAGAGTATTAATATTATGAGCTTTTTAAAAATGAAATAAAATAAAGGTTATGAAGTTACATGGAGCAACATTCAGATTACAATGACAATGTGCATTTTAAAAACACAGCCACCCTTCCATCTGGTCTGGGATGGATTATCTGACAACAGACACATCAAATTAATAGATACAGAATAAATCACAATCCCTGGCTCACATATGTTATTTATGCACTCCTTCTATTTTTATGGCTCAAGTTATTGAACGCGTTCTGCCAGGTTTTAAAGCCAAATCATTGTGCTTGTTCCCCACGAAAGCTCATGGCATAATAAATCTGTCCTGTCTTTCAGGTGCCAGAAGACCCTTTGTTCTTTTTTACTTTTCAGCTGTCGATGACATGGCAAACAGCAGGAGATGCGGCTGCAACTCCTTTCACTGATGCACGCATTCAAGTTAGACACCGTCGTGTACATTATATGTCAACTGCAGAGAAAAGGAGCACAACGTGAACGCAGTACAGAATAAAGAGCAAACTCGTTTTATGCACCATTCATAAATAAATAAAGCCCACACTCTCCTATTTAGCTCATGAGTAAAACCCATTCTGTTTAAAGAGAGGAGAGGAAAGGAGTAGAGTATGTAAGCCTTGCTTGCTCTCGTCAAAGAACCGACATGAGGTATCATCTCTGGAGATTCAAGGTTTAATCAATTAACCAACCTTATTTAAAAGGTGCTCCCATCATCAGGCAGCAGATATAGATATAGACATACAGTGGTACCTCGGGTTAAGTACTTAATTTGTTCCGGAGGTCCGTTCTTAACCTGAAACTGTTCTTAACCTGAAGCACCACTTTAGCTAATGGGGCCTCCTGCTGCTGCCAGAGCACGATTTCTGTTCTCATCCTGAAGCAAAGTTCTTAACCCGAGGTAATATTTCTGGGTTAGCGGAGTCCGTAACCTGAAGCGTATGTAACCCAAGGTACCACTGTACCATAATTATTCGAATGTAATGCGCACCTTTTTTGGCCAAATCACGTTGCGAAAATTAGGGTGCGCATTAGATATGATGGCGCATCAGATTCGGTTGCAAACTTGAAAAACACCGCTGGCATGGCAAATACCTTCTTGGTTTCAAGGTTTTGAAAACTGAGGCACACATTAGATTTGATGGCGCATCAGATTCGCGTAAATACGGTAGTCATAGAATTGTAAAATTGCAGAGTGGATCATCTGGTCCAACCCCCTGCAATATAGGAGTATGTACGGTAAATTGTCCCATTCGGGGATCGAACCTGCAACCTCTGGTGAACTACATCCCCCATCATCCCTGACCAGGTTCCCTATCTCTGCCTTAAATCCATTAAGAAGTAGTATCTTGAATTCAGACTGAAATCAACCAGAGAGCCCCTTCTAAATTTTACTGCAAGATCCCGATAGTCTCTGCAAATGCACACCACACATTTAAAGCACATGACCGCCCCCCACCCACCCAAAGAATCATGGAGACTATAGTTTCAGGGAACTACAATTCCCAGTGAGATAGCAAACTACATTTCCCATGATACTTTAGAGGAAAGCCATTTGCTGTGGATGATATGCTTTAAATGTGTGGTCACATCTGCCCTGGTGATCTTTGTAATCTTTAAAATGGTTAAATCCTCAATCCTATACTGAACAGGAGAGATGGGAGTGGGGGTGGGAATTAAACACACATTTCAGAGTTTTGGGGTCGTATCGCTAATTTGAATTCATTTACCACAGTGGTTGCAATTTCACCATTCGACTTAGAAATAGTACAAGAGATAAAGATGTTTTATGCAACGTTTATAATATACCCCACCCCACCCATCGCTCACTCTCCGTCTGTCATATATCAATATTTGCTGTCTTTTCTTCTTTCTTCATATATTTGAAGGCTTCTAGGAAAAGCGAGTAAAAGTGAGACAAAAATACATTTCAAAAGTCACCTACACACAACTATATTACTTCTCCGTTAAGAGCTTCTTGTGATCATTCAGTGAGCATCCATGAAAAGCAAAAATATTAAGAGATGCCACACAAATCCTTAGCGATCTCGCAAGAAGCCTGGGAACTATTTTATCCCCTCAATAAATAAACAAATGAATAAGAAAAAAATATTGACCCTCTCACATGCCAAGATCAGAGTTTGCAACACATGAATCATAGGCTTAAGTTCTGGTCAACCTCATTGGCATAGAGGATTGCCGCTCCTGCCCTACACATTTACTCAGAAGCAAGTACAACTGTGTTTGATGGGGTTTACTCAGATGCAGCGGATCAGAGCCTTGCTTAAAAGTCACAACAAATCCACACTGATTTAATCGGAACTTAATTCCCTGAGACTGGATCACCTAATGTTTTTTGCTTTACATACTTTAAAGCTAGGGACGCAGGTGGCGCTGTGGGTTAAACCACAGAGCCTAGGGCTTGCCGATCAGAAGGTCGGCGGTTCGAATCCCCGCAACGGGGTGAGCTCCCGTTGCTCGGTCCCTGCTCCTGCCAACCTAGCAGTTCGAAAACACGCCCGTGCAAGTAGATAAATAGGTATCACTCCGGCGAGAAGGTAAACGGCGTTTCCGTGTGCTGCTCTGGTTCACCAGAAGCGGCTTAGTCATGCTGGCCCCATGACCTGGAAGCTATACACTGGCTCCCTCGGCCAATAAAGCAAGATGAGCGCCGCATCCCCAGAGTTGGCCACGACTAGACCTAACGGTCAGGGGTCCCTTTACCTTTACCGTAAAGCTGGTTTTGGCGGTGGAGGGGTGGGGCTTCAGTTTTGATTACGTACAGCAGAGCAGTCTTAGAAACTCAAGTTATATAAGCTAGGTGCCAAATAGCACCTTAAACCTAGGTTGCAAGAGCTGCAACGGAATGTCTACTCGCCAGGCGATTGGACTAGATGACAATATGTCCTTTCCAAGGCTACAGTTCTATGATCTCAACAACATTGCCTGACTGTGGCCAACAATCCACTTGGCCCGGTATGCAAGAGGGAGAAAAACACACAGTGGAAATCGAAAGGCAGAGGGTTTAAAACTGTGGTTGCCATAGGAGCCAACTCCTAGGGGCCTAGGTCCTTTAGTCCGTCCCCCCAATAAAATATTTGAGGGAGCTGTCTCTCCCACCCAGTTGATGAGCATTGCCGTTTAAATTGTGTCTTGTGATCGATTATGCACGGCGGGGCTTACCTAGGACATACACACACCTGTTTTATTCAAGTTGGCACCCCTAATGACCGCCAACTAAGTACCCAGAAATCTCCATGTAGTCACAACTAGACCCACACCAGTAGCAAAATGCACCTGGTGCCTGGGAAATTTTGAACACTGCAGGAGAGGAGCTGGGCGTGAGGATTTTAGCCATTCCACACACACACACACACACACACACACACACACACACTTTGCTCAACGTAAAACCAGCCACCTGGCTCTTCCTACATGGGAAAAGCAACAGGCATTACTTTTAGACGATGCTTTTTTTCCTGGGGGGACGCATACCCCTAAACATTTTGTGAATCTAAGTTTTGGCCTCATTGATGGGCAGTATTTCAATATGAGTAGGAAAATGAGAGCACCCCTTAAAAAAAAGAAAAAGAAAAAAAGCACTGCGTTTAGGTTTCATAATCTAATCTTACCACCTTCTTCCTCCCTTCCTAGTAAGCACACCTAGAATTAAAATCAGGACGTAATTTCATGGACATCTCTAGCTCTTGTTTGTTTTATTGCAACTGATCATTGCAACAGAATGCCCTAAAGTATGAAAACACACAAGGGGATGTTGACAGCAAATGGTCCCTACTGAATTGCCTGGTAAACAAACCACCTAGACTTCAGCCAACTGCTTGAAGCAGTTGAAATTAAGACAGTTTGCATCTTCGTTCACACGTTAAATCCAGTTCAATGCAGCACCCAGGCTGCTCAGTTTAGACCAAATACAACCAAGTTCAAATATCTGCTTAGTTTAGATCACCATTTCCCTTAGGCCTGAGTTTAGAACAGTTTCCTTACCTGATCTACCTGTCAGGGCTGTTGCAGGTATAAAAATGGGACAGAGCAGTATACACTACCCTGAGCACTTTGGCGAAAAGGTGAGATATGTATTAAATAAGCTTTTAAAAAGTGAATAATGAGGTTTCACTGAAATCAAGTACTCACTGAAATCAATATTTTCAAGCTATAGTATAATTCATTTTATTATTTTGAGCATAGCAGTTTAACTGGGTTGTAAACCTTGAACAGGGCAGGCATTAGTACGTCTATTTTGATCCTTAAAAATATTTATTTTCTTAGTTGAGTCAATATTCCTAGTGCCTTTTTGTCTTTCGGTTCTTGTGGGATGACCTTTGTGGTTTTGATTACCCTAATCCTAAACAAACTTGCTTGTAAATTCTACATAGTGAATTCACCTGGAACCTCTTACAATAGGCAACCACACATTTATTGCAAAAATCCAACTGGGTTTTTACATGTTTCCCCTTCTGACCACCTTTATCGTTAACCTTGATGAATTTTGTTCCTGGTCTGCACATGGACGCTCACAAATCCTTGCAAAAGTTCAGAAGGCCAGCGTCCTCTGTGTTCGTTTGCGTGTGAAAAAATCAGTGCCTTAAATCAACAGTTCTAATCCATTATGTTTCAGGTCGGGGAGGGGGGGGGGTTAAAACAAACTTTTGCTTAAATCCACAAAAACTTGGTAACTTAAAAGGGGCCAGGGGGCGGCAGGGGTAAAATAATAATTGCTTTGCTACTGTGACATTCTTACACTACTAGACACATGCAGGCCCAAGAAAGTTCAAACAATATGAAACTGGCACATATATAGATAGATAGATTTTCTGCACCTCTTGCTACAGGACATACAGTGGTACCTTTAAAACTTAATTCTGTTTGCAAAAGGATGAATGGGGGGGGGGATAAATAACTCCGCTGAAGTTGCCATTTTCAGATAAACAGGTCCCCAACCAACCTAAAACCAACTCAACAGACAGGGGCCAATATCCTGTTCGGTATATCTGTCAATAAGAGAAAAGTACAGGCGCCCCCCTTCAACCAAACGACTCGACTTTTTCCATTACCTTAACACTGGATCTGCTGGTGCGAGAGTCCCCCTCCATGTTGTCCTGTTTGTCTTTCTTGGAAGGATTAGTCCTCACCTTGTACGTGGAGGTGTTGGAAGATTTAATGAATAATCCAGAGACAGGGTTGCCTTGCTGCTGTTGCTGCTGCTGTTGCGACGACGAGTTCGAGTCCTCCGTCTCTTTGCTACTGTGATAAACCACCCTGCTGTCTGAGATGTGGATGCTGGGAGCGCAGCCCATGGTGGCGGTTTCAAGCCGCTAGTGCTCAAGATTACCTCGTCTCCTTTTTTTTTTTTCTTTCCCCCCTTTCCTCTTGGGAAAACGGGCTCCTTGGTGACTCCTTTCTCTTAATAGTTCGTATCTGGTTCCTGATCCACGGCTTCACTCCACATCGTCAGCTGTTCCTTAGGCAGAAACCCCAAACCCAAAGGCGCATGGCTGGTGGCGGGTGAGAAATTGGGGTGGGGGGGCGCGCGGAGGGGCTTTGTCCCCCCCCCCTCTTCCTTTTGACCCTACAAAACTGATTGTCTTGATGATCTCAACCTCAGAAAGTGGGTTAAAAAGAAGGACTGGAGGGAGCTGCGTTTAACTGGCAAACCCCACCACCACCACCACCACAAAAAAGTCAGTTGAAAGAGGGGGGCAGAGAGGAATAAAATTGGGGAAAATCCCCAGCCGCCCTCCTCAGTCTTCCTGTTTAATTAGAAGCCAGATCCATGCCAGAATGTACTTATTCTCGGCCCCCTCCTTAGCACCTCCAAAAAAAAAGTATTTCCCCCCACGTTTGTATTCCTAGTTTATTGCAAATTACATCGAAGTAGGTGGGGGCTCTCCCCCCCCCAGCCCTACCCTTTCACAGCCCAAGCCCCCCGCCTCCAAGCCCCCCACAAGTGGGTCGGATATTGCCAAAAGATTAAAATAAATCAGTTCCCAAGTGGGGCTTCCTGGACTGGGGGTGGGGGCGAATAAAGCCCCCTCTGGTGTTATCGTGGGAACCTCATGAAGCGCCCATCATATTTATATTCCTAGCCAAACGCTTCCCCCCTCCTCTTCCTCCACACCTCTTTCGCAACAGCTGCGCTTGAAAACCTGGAAACGCGTTACGGACATTCACACGTTACTTCCTCTCTTTTCTTCGAAAAGGGCTTCTCTTCCGGACTAACTCTTCTTCCTGGAAGGTTAGGGTTAAAAAAGGCGCTTCTTTCAAGCCAGCGACGGCCTTCCATTCAAGGGGCACCGAGAACCCCCTTTATCCCAAACACACACACCCCAAAAAGAGGCGAGAGGGAAGCTTGCAAGCGGAGCGCATCAACCCGAGGCACGAGCGCCGATGCAAAAGAAGACCCGTAGAAATAGAGAGCATCTTAATAACTGCACCCTTGGGAGAAGGCACGGGGACGGGGGGGGGGGTGGAGCAGGGGCAGGGTCAAGCCCAGGAGAGGAGCGAGGATTTCTCCGTCTTCCTCTTCTCTTCCCTTCCCCCAGAAGAGCAGCAGGAATTGTAACAAACACAGAGAAGGTTAAGTTTTTCACAAGGAAGAGGGAAAAAACGAGATTCTCCAGCCGGTAGCCGACGTCTCCTCCTCCGTTTCCATTTTGGTTGTGTTTTTTTTGTTTTTTTTTTAAATGTGGCTTTTATTCTGCGCCAAAACGGAGCGCGCGCTCCCCCCCCCCCCTTAAAAAAAAAAGGAGTGAAAAATGAAAGCAGAAAAGGAAGAGCGGGGAGTTCCGATCTGCGTGGAATGAATTAAAATGGCGAGAAAGGGGGGGAGCGGAGGGGGTTCTTTTTCTGATATATATTTTTTAAAAAATCCCAGGCGCGTAGGGGCGGCTCGCCTCTTCTTTTTTCCTCTTCTGCTGCTTCTCTTGGCGGCGCTCGCGGCGAAATCTTTGCAGCTGCCGCCGATTCCGCAGCCCAGCCGCGCACTCGCCTCGCCTTCTCCTCCCCAGTAGCGAGCGAGGCTTCCCGGCTTGCACGATCTCCCCCTTTCCAGCACCCTCCCTCCCGTAAGAACCCAACACCTCCAGGGGAAAAAAGAAGAAGAAGAAAAGGAGGGAGGAAAGAAGAAAAAAAAAGGAAGGGGGAGAAAAAAGAAGAAGATCTGCCCGGGAGTTTGACAGCCCCGGCAGGCTCCGCCGCGTCGCAGCCAATAAAAGCCCCCGCCAGCGCTGACCTCCAGCCTTTACTGGCGTCAATGCAAATGAACGGAGAGGGCCAATGTGGCGCGGCGCGCCCGGCTGGCGGCGAAGGAGCGAACTTCAAACCGGCTCCTTGCGCGGCTCCTCCTTCTGCACTCGCTCCTGCCCGCGCCTCCGCCGTTGCTGCTTCGGATCGGCTGCCCGCCTGCCCGGCCTGGGGGTGGGTGGGTGGGCTGGCTGGACGGCCGGCCCTCTCGCGCGCAAAGCAAGAGCGCAGGAAACGGAGGCGGAGCCGGCCCTGATGGAGAGGTTTTTACGCACGGCCTGTAAGAGGGCGGGGATCGGTTGCCCCCGGGGCAGGGCTGCTGGGGTAAACGCCCGGGGGTCCCCATCCCGACCCCGCTCAGAGGAGGGAGCTGCAGGCCCTGGCTGTTGAAATCCGCGCCTGAAATCAGTGCGGATCAAATGCGTCGCTTCCCAGGAGAGGTGACTGGTTGGCCAGGGGGAGCTCTTAACCCTTCCATACCCTCCAACATTTCTCCCATGAAAATAGGGCCGTCCTATTCCATAATTTTGGGTTCATTTATACCCCACCCATCTGACTGGGCTTCCCCAGCCCTCTGGGCATCTTTTAATATATATAAAAATATTTTTAAAATAACATAAGCATAAACTACTTCCCTATACAGTGGTACCTTGAGTTAAGAACTTAATTCGTTCTGGAGGTCCGTTCTTAACCTGAAACTGTTCTTAACCTGAAGCACCACTTTAGCTAATGGGACCTCCTGCTGCCGCCGTGCAATTTCTGTTCTCATCCTGAAGCAAAGTTCTTGACCCAAGGTACTATTTCTGAGTTAGTGGAGTTTATCCTGAAGCGTATGTAACCCGAGGTACCACTGTACAGTTCTGCCTTCAGATGGCTTCGAAAGGTTGTATACTCCTTCACTCTGGGGTCACATAACTCCATCCCCTCCAACATTTCGCCAGTGAAAATAGGGACGTCCTCAGCATAGCTGTCAACTTTCAGATTTGAAAATAAGGGATCAGCAACCTCGAAAATAAGGGATCAGCAGCCTCACCTGTCCCGGGGATAGTCTACGGGATATCTAACAATCCGGGATAGGAGTAGGAAATGGCGCTGGAATAAGGGAATTTCCCGCAAAAAAGGGAAGGTTGACAGCTATTGTCCTCAGGAAAAGTGGGACATTCCAGGATCAAATCAGGAACCGGGACAGCTTTTGCAAATCCGGGACTGCGCCTAGAAAATATGGACACTTGGAGGGTCTGCCTTTGCCTGACACAGAAAGTGGTGGACCCTCCCAACTCTCACCTGGCAACTTTCCTTTCTTCTCTCAGTCTGCAGACGTCTTTTCCCTTCCCTGCCTCTCACTCAGGGTCCTTCATCAACCATCGCTTTCCTCTGTGGACGCTCAAAATGGCCCAGAGCAAAGGACACCAAAGGAAAACAAAAGTTAAAGAGAGAGAAGAGAAAGAGAAAAAGAAGGAAGGGATAGAAATAAAGAAAATTGAAAGAAGACTGAGCTTGGATAGCTCAGTTGGTTAGAGCATGGTGCTGATAACCCCAAGGTTGCAGGTTCGATCCTGTATGGGAAAACTGCATTGCAGGGGGTTGGACCAGATGATCCTCAGGGTCCCTTCCAATGCTACAATTCTATGATTCTAAGGTTGTATAATTGTTTTAAACAGTTTCTAGTATTGTGCTTGGGTGTTGTAACCTGTCTTGGAGCTTAGGGTGAAGGGTGGGTAATAAAAAAATAAAAGAAACTTTTGTTGCATCGCTATCCTGTTCTTCCTCCCAAATGAGCCCCAGGCAGCGAGTACGTCTGTAATAAAAATACCATTAACAATAAAAACCCATCTGAAACACGTAACCACCATGAAATGCAGGAAAACATAGCCGGTCATAGGCCTGCGGAAGCAGAAATGTTCTTACATCTTAGCAGTTATTGCAGCAGGAGTTGGAGAAATTTATGTCTGTCTGGGGCCACATTCCCTTGAGGGGAACCTTCTGAAGGTTGTATGCCAGTGAGGAGGGGGCAGTGGGTGTCAATTTTGGCTTCTTATAATAGGCTGGTTTTGACACACATTTCCACAACCCTCTGGACACTCCAACCCAGGAAGCAAGAGGCATGATTGGAGTTCAAGGACAAATTCCAGCCAGGCAAAAAACACCCCCATTACAAAGCAAGGAAGGGCTGTGGCCTAGGAAGAGTTTCAAAAGACAGAGAAGTGGCCTTTGGCCCCCAGACCTGAGGTTCCCCACCCCTGATCAAAAGACGCCCCCTCCCCCCCCAAAAAAAAGAAATCCAGAGTTTAGAATTGTCTCGCTGCACTACTGGTTTCAATACTCTGAATACTTGGGAGCAAACCAGGTTAAATTCGCTGCAACTTATGGGATGTTGCTGTTTTGTAGTCTGCAGCAATAATATTTTTTTAAATATAATTTTCAGGGGTGTGGAATAGTATTGCCAGATTTTCATATATATCTACATGTGCTCCCTGGTCTTTTAAAACAGCTTAATTGGCAGAGATTGCTAAGTGTAAAAAGCTTTACTTAGGGATGGGGAACCTGACACCCTCCAAATGTTGTTGGACTCCAGGTCCCATCAATCTCAGCCAACCTGTCCAGTGGTCAGGGATGATGGGAACTGGAGTCCAAAATTGTCTGGAGGTTCCCTACTTGGTTGGTGGCAGTGATGACTACCAACTTGGTTTGGTTTGGGAGAGGATTCGACAAATTCATGTTGGATAAGACTTCTCAGTGGCTGCTAGCCACAGTGGCTGTGTTGTGCCTCCACTGTCAGTGGCACTATACCTCTGAAAACCAATTCCTGGGAATCGCAAGAGGGAAGAGTGCTGCTACACTCAGGGTCCTGTTTATGGGCTTCCCATAGACATCTGATTTGCCACTAGGAGAACACACTGCCTTTACGCTGAGCCAGCAGGCCTCTTACGTTCTGCTTTACTCGCTGATCTCTGCAGTTCAAGTTGCTCCTTAAAAGGCACTTGAGCAGATATGGGCATAGCCAGGGAGGGGAAAATCAATAAAATCAGTAAAAATACATAGCTGACTGAGGTTCTGTCCCCCCTAACAAAAGGCCTGACAAAAATCCTGGCTAGGCCCATGGGAGCAAACCAGGCTAGGTGTTGTTTGTTTGTGTTTCTGGCAAGTTGTCAACCACCATCCACCTCTTGGTCCCTTGATTTTGTAGGCTCTATTCCTTCATTCAACTATTCCAGATTATTTATTATTATTATTATTATTATTATTATTATTATTATTATCTATACCGCCCTTCATCCAAAGATCACAGGGTGATTTACAATATAAAAACACAAAAACGCGTACCATAATAAACAAAATACCACCTCTCCCGGTTTAAAAGGCTGCATATTGTTTAATTGCCCAGAGACCTGGGAGAAGAGGGATGTTTTTGCCTGGCCGTCTATAAAGCTATGTAAAGAAGGCGCCAGAAGAACTTCTTTGGGGAGAGTGTTCCTCAAGAAGGGAGCCACCACAGAAAAGGCCCAGAAAAGTTGTCACCTTCCAGGCCTCTAGTGGAGGAGGCACACAAAGAAGGGCCTCAGATGATGATCACAGGTTCCAGGTTGGTTCATATAGGGCAGTGGTGGCCAAACCTGGCCCTCCAGCTGTTTTGGTACTACAATTCCCATCATCCCTGACCACTGGTCCTGTTAGCTATATTATTATTGTTGTTGTTGTTGTTGTTGTTGTTGTAGTCCCAAAACAGCTGGAGGGCCAAGTTTGGCCACCACTGATATAGGGAGATGCGGTCTGTGAGGTTTTGCAGTCCTGAGCTGTTGAGGGCTTTATTATGTCAAAAGCAGCACTTTGTATTAAAAGCTAATTGGCAGCCAGTGCAGTCAGCCAGGATTGGAGTTATATGCTCAAACCATTTTGCCCCGGTGAGCAACCTGGCCACTAAATTCTGCACCAGCTGAAGTTTCCAAACGGTCTTCAGTGGCAGCCACACGTACGTCACATTGCAGTAATCTAACCTGGAGGTTAAGGTTAAACCACAGAGCCTAGGACTTGCCTATCAGAAGGTCGGTGGTTCGAATCCCCGCGACGGGGTGAGCTCCCATTGCTCGGTCCCTGCTCCTGCCAACCTAGCAGTTCAAAAACACGTCAAAGTGCAAGTAGATAAATAGGTACCACTCCAGAGGGAAGGTAAACAGCATTTCCATTCGCTGCTCTGGTTTGCCAGAAGCGGCTTAGTCATGCTGGCCACATGACCCGGAAGTTGTACGCCGGCTCCCTCGGCCAATAAAGCGAGATGAGCGCTGCAATCCCAGAGTCGGTCACGACTAGACCTAACGGTCAGGGGTCCCTTTACCTTTACCTTTAACCTGGAGGTTACCACAGTGACAGAAGTTAGGCTATCCCTGTCCAGAAAGGGGCCACCAACCAAAGCTGATGGAAGGCACTCCATGCCACTGAGGTCACCTGATCCTCAAGGAAGGGGCAACAAGGGATCCCAAAATAACCCCAAGCTATGGACTTGCTCCTTCAGAGGGAGTGTAAACCAATGAAGAGCAGGCCACCTCCCACCCATCTGGTCTAGGGAACCCCCTACTAACAGTACCTTTGCCTTAATCTGGATTGAGCTTCAGTTTGTTGGCTCTCATCCAGTCCATGACCGAGGCAAGAAAACGGTCCAGCACATCCCATGCCACACCTACAGATGTAAAGGAGAAGTGGAGCTATGTGTCATCACACCCCCATTTAGAAGCTCTCCTCCCTTCCGCACTCATGACTCCTCTTTGAAAGAGGCAGATGTGAAGCAAGATTGTATTAAAAGGGCTGGGTCCTTTTCTCTTAGCCACAGGCCAAAAGAAAACCCGTCATGTGATTAAAAACGAAAACAAGAAAATAAATACATAAGTAGTGGCAGCTAACACAAAGCACAAAGAAGACTCCTTTGGGGATCGGGAAGAAATATGATTCAGTCTGAATATGAATCTATCTAATTTATGCTTTCTGAAACGCTACGTGAACCAAAATACACCCTTCTTTAGAAATCCACGCATCTCTAGATTTTGCAGTGCAGTCCTCCATCCAGGTCATGTGATGTGCAAATGCAAAGGTGATAATGCACTTAATAAGGAGTATATAGAGTATAATACATGTTAAGGAGAATATACCGTAAATTTTAGGGGAGATGTACTTTGCAAATGTGTATATTAGGTGAAATGGCACACAAAAATGTGTAGACTGGGAGAAATCTGCACATCAAACATATATAAAAACCATAGAAATAAATCCAATACATAGACAGTTTGGATCTCTAGTTTAAAGGCTTCAGTTTTGTTTTGTTTTTAAAAGAAATCACTTTGTTTTGTTTTTAAAAGAATCACTTTTCTGACGGTATTCCAGAAGATAGGTGCTGGCACACTAAAGGCCTGATTCCTACACTATATGGAGCAGTTCTCTGCAATTTTGCTTAATATACACATTTTTGCACACACACACACAAACTACCCTAATAGAATGTATTTTTCCACGTTCGTTTCTGTAATATACCCATGCACACTTTTCCCTAGCATACACATTTCGCTTGAGAACTGCATTACAAAATTCAGAGAAGTGCAAATTTCAAGGGATAACTGTTGCGCTAGCTCACGTGCTTCGGGAACTGCGGACTTGGTGAGTTAAAACACAAAGTGAAATGCAAATTGGTCCTCTGCCCCTACCCTCCACACCTGAGGCCAACAGGTCAGCATGGAGAGCTCAGGGCAGGGCAGGCAACACACACTGTTCCGACAGCTCAGCAAGTGCCCAGCAGTCGACAGGAAAGTTGCCAATTTCATCCGGCATCTTCTGAAGTGGTTAGAAACGTCCTCTAAATTTAACCTTGCTGGGTTTACTGTTCTTTTCCCAGGGATAATTGCCACCTACCTGAATGTTTTGATTAGTGATAGCAATAGGTACTTGTGGTTATGTTCCCTGGGAAAGCCTGCATAATTATAGTGTACACAAACGCTGACGAAGTGGTCTTTGGGGCCACTTTGGATCGAAATCCAAAGCTGTAATAGGCTGCATTTAAGGAAAAGGAAGGTGGAACAAACAATGCAGAAAGAAGGGGTATTATCCAGGGCAAAGGAGAAGAGCTGCGCCAATCAGGATAGAGCAACCAGTGAAGAACGTGTGGCTCTCTACTTGCTGCTGGGCTACAGCTCCCATCAGCCCCAACAAAGCATGGCTGATGGCAAAGGATGATGGGCGTAGGAGATGATGGACTTTTCGGAGCTAGTTGACCTGACTGGAAGAATCCACGACCAGAAAGGAGTTTCAAGAGGACTGGAGGAAATTTAAGGACTATTTGAATAAAAATTGTAATATAAAAAATTAGAAATTACTTGAAAGAAACAAATAGGCCTAGGATTAAACTACGTTATAATTAAATAAATGGGATTTAGAATGTTAAGGAAAGTGAATAAGATGGACTATAACTGGAAATTGTTTTAGTTTAAGAATGATATTGGAAAGCTGTTACTTTTAGTTACAAGGAAACTCAGAAGGGAGGGATTTGAGGAAATCAACCAAGATGTTTAAAAGGTTGGATTTGTGAAGAATTAAGTTTGTTGTTATTGTTTATCTGTTTATTGTTCCCTTTTTTCTTCTGTTTTTGTGTATCATTTTGCTTTGTGGTTTGTGTTATCATTGTGGAAAATCTAATAACAAAATTATTATTTTTTAAAAAAGATGATGGGCATTGGAGTCCAACAGCCTCTGCAGAGTCCCAGATTCCCAGCCTCCTTCTGAAAGCATTGGAACCGGATCAGTTTAGATCACAGTTTGAGACGCTACCTCGGACAGGAAACTCATCAGGGTGGCCTTGTGCAAATCACTGTCCCACTGGTTTTCCAACAGAACCAACCCTCCCTCTCCTATGCATTATGTTGTTATACAGAACAGTCAAACTGTGAGCTTCCCAAGTGGTGTTTTTAATACTATAAAGGCAGGGTATGAATTCTTTAATGGGGGCATGGCCAAACTTGGCCCTCCAGCTGTTTTGGGACTACAATTCCCATCATCCCTGACCACTGGTCCTGTTAGCTAGGGATGATGGGAGTTGTTGTCCCAAAACAACTGGAGGGCTAAGTTTGGCCATGCCTGCTTTAATACATGCACACATAATTAATAACTTGAAATTAGGATTGATTCGATTTCCATCCTGCATTTCTTCTGTGGAACTCAAGGGGGCAGAGTTCCCAGGGAGTCTCCCTTCCAGGGCCCAGACCAGAGCCAGGCCTGCTTAGCTTCAACAAGGTTCCTGCGTCATGTGCCTCCATAGCCTGCTTTCTAACCAAATGAACAGGCATCACCTTAGAAAGAAAAGGCAAAAGACAACAGCGTAATATATTTTATTTTTGCACTGTTAAGTGGATTCTGTGTTGCAGGTTGGGGTTCAAGCTGGATCCTGGATCAGAAAAGGCTACCAATATAGTCTAGTTTGAAGGATAGTTGTGAGGATTATCTAAAAATAAAATAAAAAATGGGACAACCACCCTTTGGAATTCCTTTCACATATCAAATAGGAGTTGGCTCTATTATCTTTTGAAGATAATTCCCTTTTCAACAAGACTTTGAAGTGGAGCTTTTTCTCCCAGCCTGTATTGAAATTGTTTTTATATATGTTTTTGTTGTTAACTTGCTTTGGGATTATTTTTTTCTGGCAGCGATTCATTAATATACTGTGGTGCCCCGCAAGACGAATGAATGCCTTGCAAGACGAAAAACCCGCTAGACGAAAGGGTTTTCCGTTTTTCGAGGTGCTTCGCAAGACGAATTTCCCTATGGGCTTGCTTTGCAAGACGAAAACATCTTGCGAGTCTTGCGAGTTTTTTCCCTCCCCCCCCCTTTTCTAAGCCGCTAATAGCGCTAATCCGCTAAGCCGCTAATAGGGATGCTTCGCAAGACGAAAAAACCGCTAGACGAAGAGACTCGCGGAACGGATTATTTTCGTCTTGCGAGGCACCACTGTATAATGTATAATGTATAATGTATAATGTATAATGTATAATATATAATATATAATATATAATATATAATATATAATATATAATATATAATATATAATATATAATATATAAATAGGTATATGTCACCTTGAGCTCCTTAGAGGAGGGGCTAAACAAATAAATAAAAGCTCAAGGTCCCAGGACAGATCACAGCAATTTAAAAATACAATATTAAAAGCAGTTTAAAACAAAAAGCACATGAAGTTTTACGAGGAAATGCAATTCCTTAACATGGTCCTTAGTCACTTTAAGAGACGGGATTCCTGTATATTCCAACTTGCATCATATGAGGCCTGCAACAAAATGTTGCAGCATGGAGAGCTCCAGCAGTGCTTTTTTAAAAAGGAAGGAAGGAAGGAAGGAAGGGAGGAAGGAAGGGAGGAAGGAAGGAAGGAAGGATGGTGCCAGTAATCACCATTAAGTTGTTACCGTAAGTGCCACACTTTTGGGGAGGTGCCGGTACTGGGTACCTTTGAGTATCCCCAGAAAGACAGCAATGGGTACCAGCCCTTTTATTTATGTACACATTATTTATTTTATAGCCTGTGGAGGGTCACGATACTTAAAGCATTTCATCTGTGTGCATTTCCAGTATGGACTGACCTGACCTTCACTTCCTGGACTAACGTGAGGATTAGGATTCAGTTATCCAGCAGTTTTAGCTCTTCCTGAATGTTCTGAGCCAGCTCTTGGCTCTGAAACACTATCAAAATACGTTTTAGGAAAAATCAAGTTTTAAATGCAAAATCCGCTGCTTTAAAAAAAAACAAAACCACAGCTTGATGTTGGAAATAAGATGCAGTGAAATTTATACATACGAAAATGACAAGAATTGGAAATAGACTGATTTACTCATCCCTACAACATAGCAACGTTGTGCTGGGCTCAGCGATAGTTGAAGGCAGTGCTTTTCTTCTAGAAAAAAAGGTGTTGGTACTGTGTAGCCTTGAGAACCCCCAGGAAAAAGCAGTGGTTGAAGACCCCAAATCCTGGACTCACGTCTACAGAAATAATCATTTCTACACAGTTTCAGAAGAATGTATCCCATGCAATTAGTTTATATAAGCCGCATCCTGAAAATATATATTAAAACACACACACATTAATTCACTCTGGAGTCTCATAATTAAAGTATGCCATAAAGCTTTTGATTTCGTTGGTGCAAACTACTTTGTTTACTCCTGTCATCTACTTACTATAAACTCAAGCCGCCTCACTAATCCCCCTGCTTTGCTGCCTTTAATCATATATATAGAATCATATATACAACACATTTCTTTGCATGTTTACTCAGAAGTAAATCCTACTGTGTTCCATGACGCTCACTCCGTAGTAAGTGTGTTTAGGATTGCAGCCTTGGTGTACCCTAAATGCTTGCCAAAATTTCTTTGTTGTCCCTATCCAATAAAGTTGTAAAGGAAAGGGATAATTATTTACCTTCTTTATAGAAGGCAATGAAAATACTGGCATTGTAGGGCATGCAGGGCACCAGAAGATTTTAAGAAGGGGGTGGCAAACTTTTTAGGACTGTAAGCAAATTTGGATTTTTGAGAAAATGCCATGGGTTCTCCTCTGGACACTTTTCTCCCATTGCCCCCAAATTAGCCACACCCAGAGAGAGATAAAACATGCACACATTTTTTATTTCCCAAGGGAGAACGAAGCTGAGCCTTGAAAAGCACATAGAGCTGGGACAGGAAGTAGGAAAGAGTGGCATGCGTCCAACTTCCTCCTTCAGCTCGATGTCTGATTATCTCCTGCTTGGACCACTGCAATGTGGGGCTACCTTTGAAGGTGACTCAGACACTACAACTCACCCAGAATGCAGCAGCTAGACTGGTGACTGGGGGCGGTCGCAAGACCATATAACACCAGTCCCCCAAAAAACTACATCAGCTCCCAGTACGTTTCCGAGCACAATTCAAAGTGTTGGTGCTGACCTTTAAAGCCCTAAACAGCCTCGGCTCAGTATACCCGAAGGAGCATCTCCACCTCCATCATCAAGCTCGGACATTTGAGATCCAGCTCCAAGGATCTTCTGTCGGTTCCCTCATTGTTAGACATAAAACTACAGGGAACCAGGCAGAGGTCCTTCTCGGTAGTGGCACCCGCCCTGTGGAATGCCCTCCCATCAGATGTCAAAAAGATAAACAATGTTTTGATTTTTAGAACTTCAGGGAAGTTTTTGATGGCTGATGTTTTAATGTGGTTTTAATATTTTGTTAGGAGCCACCCAGTGTGGCTAGGGCAGGGGTAGGCACCCTAAGGCCCGGGGGCTGGATGAGGCCCAATCACCTTCTCAATCAGGCCCGCGGATGGTCTGGGAATAGTGTGTTTTACATGAGTAGAATGTGTGCTTTTATTGAATATGCATCTCTGGGTTATTTGTGGGGCATAGGAATTTGTTCATTCCCCCCCTCAAAAAAATATAGTCCAGCCTACCACATGGTCTGAGGGACGGTGGACTGGCCCATAGCTGAAAAAGTTTGCTGACCCCTAGGCTAGGGTAACCTAGTCAGATATTATTATTGATGATGATGGGCAGTATATTATTACTGATGATGATGACGACGACAACAACAACAACAACAACAACTCCTTTTCAAGGGATTAAAAGGTAGCCACCTTCCCCATCTCATGACCAAGGGAGCCGTGAGTGGTGAGGACCAGAGGAAGACCTCAAGAGCACCGCATGTGCTCACAAAAACCACATTGCGTTGAAGGAGGGGCGGAAACAGTTCTACTGCTTTAAACGGCTCCAGAAATGTATTATCATGCATAGACTTTTCCCCCAAGGACAGTAAGGAGGTTGTTTTTCCTACAGAGTTAAGAAGTTCAAAAGAATTCTGCCCGCTTTTGCTGGGGACAAAGTACAGGTATGCAAGAAAACGGGGAGGAGAAGGAGGGAGAAAGGACAGAAAGAGCAGAACATTAGTAAATACAGAGCAAATCAAACTTGTAAACCGAACAGAGGCTCGAGACATTATGTCTGAACTTTGTGCACATTTGAAGCTGAAAGTGGTGTCAATCCAAAGGCAAAGAAAACTCCCAGACTTTGTTAGCCCCATGTGCACTATTCATTTAAAGCAATTCCATACCATTTTAAACAGCTGTGGCTTCCCACAAAGAATCCTGGGAACTGTAGTATGTTAAGGGTTCTGGGAGAAATATTCCCCTCACAGAGGGTTGGTTGTTAAACCACTCTGGGAATTGTAGCTCTGTGAGGGGAACAAGGTCTCCTAACAATACTCCTAACAAGGGAAGCGGGTGGCACTGTGGGTTAAACCACAGAGCCTAGGACTTGCCAATCAGAAGGTCGGCGGTTCGAATCCCCGTGACGGGGTGAGCTCCCATTGCTCGGTCCCTGCTCCTGCCAACCTAGCAGTTCGAAAGCACGTCAAAGTGCAAGTAGATAAATAGGTACCACTCTGGCAGGAAGGTAAACGGCGTTTCCGTGTGCTGCTCTGGTTCACCAGAAGCGGCTTAGTCATGCTGGCCACATGACCTGGAAGCTGTATGCCGGCTCCCTCGGCCAGTAAAGTGAGATGAGCGCCACAACTCCAGAGTCGGCCACGACTGGACCTGATGGTCAGGGGTCCCTTTACCTTTACCTAACAATACTCAACGCCAGTGCTATTTTTCTAGAAAAAGAGGTGCCAGAACTCAGCGAAAAAACCTCCTTCATTCACTTAGAATGGCCATGGCACCCAACTGACAGGTGCCAGAATTGACTTCCAGCAAGTTCCGGCTGAAAAACAGCCCTGCTCAACACAAACTGCAGTCCCCAGGGCATGACTGTCTAAAGTGGTGTGGAACCGCTTTGAATGTGTAGTACAGATGGGGCCTCAGTCTAGAGCAGAAGCTACTGATTTGATTTCTCTCCTGCCTCCCGAAGGGATCACCAAGATAGCTTACCATAGAAATCAATAAAATGTGATCACTGCTTCTACACCTTCTGGAACGTGAGAACTACTTTGCCTTCCAGGCCACAGAGAAAACCCATTTAAGCTTTCATTGCACCCTGGTCACATTTTAAAAAATGCACAGCTTCTTGGGCTACTGATTGCTAGAGCGCCAAGGTCAGACACCTGCATAGCTGGGTGCCCACGTGCCTCAGTTTACAGAGTACAATGCTTTATTTTGAGATAGTCCTCCATCTGAAGGCATCCCCTGTCTGAAGGACTGCTTGGTTCAGAATGCAGTTTAAAGATAAAGAGTTATGAGAAGGGAGAGCCTTGAAGTTGCCCATCAACAGCTGGCATTGTTATCAAAGTCGCTTAAAGAATGCGGAATGAGCCCAGAGAGAAAAGAAATCCCGATAACGCTTGCCTGAGGAAAACTGAACAAAAGCAGTGTCTAGTCTGAGGAGAAAGTAACAAAGGGCTTTTTCTTGCTTGCTTCAGCCTTTGTAAATAGCAGGGAGACATTCAGCCAAACATACATTGGAAAAACTCCCTCATAAATGCACGGCCAATCAGGGTGCGTCCTGCCTCTGTGAAGATCAGGCTACTCTGCCTGGTTTCTGAGCAACATCTCTACTCCATAGCACTCTTGGCTAGCGGACATTAAGGGTAACAGAACTAACCCTTAAGCTATAAACCGAATGATGTCTGCTGTTGCACTTCCAGTAAGCATCTGGGTAAAATGTCTTGTGTTTATCTTTAAATTGAAATAATTATTCCTAAATTTGCATATATATATATATATATATGTGTGTGTGTGTGTAAATTTTATGCAAATCCGGACCTTCTTTTTCGGCGACTCATAAGTGGTCAGCCTACCTCATACGGGCCAGTGAACATAGCAAGTGCCTTGAAATGAGACCAAGCACAGATGGAAGGGTTTTGGAGGCAAGTACTTTCTCTGAGAACCATATAATTAAAGCTTAATTTGAAGGGAAGGGTGGGAGAGGCTGATGTTGCGACATGCGGCATGTTGAGTTAACCCCTTTAAGGCATTTGCTTCCTAGCCTTGAAGATGTTTAGTACAGTGGTACCTCGGGTTACAGACACTTCAGGTTACAGACGCTTCAGGTTACAGGCTCCGCTAATCCAGAAATATTACCTCGGGTTAAGAACTTTGCTTCAGGATGAGAACAGAAATTGTGTGGCGGCGGTGCGGTGGCAGTGGGAGACCCCATTAGCTAAAATGGTACCTCAGGTTAAGAACAGTTTCAGGTTAAGAACGGACCTCTGGAACGAATTAAGTTCTTAACCTGAGGTACCACTGTACTGTGTGTGATGTACTTCTTGGAATTAAAACTGGTGTTTCCTGAAGACAGCACTAGAAACAATGTTTATTTCCTCTTGGGTATCCAAGTTTTTCTCTCATAAGCAATGCAATTCAGCATCCACAACTTGAACGTAATGGCTAAGGGTGATCAAGTCTCTGGCTTAACCCAAGGTAGCACTGTAATGTGAATAGAATGTGGGATGGGCGCTGCTGGCATTACTGAGGACCCGCTGCTGCGTCTTCAAATTACCTTCTTAGGGAATCCTCGAGTCAGCTGTGAATCAGCGTACAAACAAAGGGACATAGAAAGCTGTTCCATCTAGCCCAGTTGTGCTTGCACTGACTGGCAGCAGCTCTCCAGGGTTACAGACAGGGGTCTTCTACAGCCCTGCCTGGAGATACCAGGGATCAAACTGCATGCAGAACAGGTGCTCTACCATGGAACAACCGCCATTCCTCATAAGGGAGAATCGGGCTCTCATTGCACTGTACCAAGGTGCCCTCTATTTCTATACGGTGGTACCTCAGGTTAAGTACTTAATTCGTTCTGGAGGTCTGTACTTAACCTGAAACTGTTCTTAACCTGAAGCACCACTTTAGCTAATGGGGCCTCCTGCTTCTGCCATGCCGCTGGAGCACGATTTCTGTTCTCATCCTGAGGCAAAGTTCTTAACCTGAGGTAATATTTCTGGGTTAGCGGAGTCTGTAACCTGAAGCGTATGTAACCTGAGGTACCACTGTACTTATTTTTTGCGAGGTTCTTTCTTTCTGAACGGCTTCTCCTTGTCATAGAGTATATGCGATGCACATCGGCTTCTGCTTCTGTAGCAAAGCTAAGCTTCTTGGGTTCTAACTATGCCGTTATTGTGATGCATTCATTTAGCACGTTTAAATTTCAGCCAGGGGCTACTGAGATTTACCACCACGGGTGATGTATATGTGTGAGGAGAGGCGAATAAAGTGTGAACTGTATCCACAAGGGTGGTGGGAGTGGAAATTGAGGCATCTAATCAGGTTTTCCCACCACCCTCCAAACACAGGCATGTCTAGTGACATGTCATTATCGAAGGCAGGACATAAAGCAGCTGCATATTTGACAATGTTTTCCGGCAAAGCCTAGAACACACTGAGCCGGTTTTCTTTTCATGGGCAGAAAAGCTGAACCCGTTGAATTCCTGCCAGGCTTTCCCTGACCCAGTGGCAGACTTATATTTTGGGGGACACTGAAGCTTGAACTGTGGTGGGGGCCCCTTCGCAAGTAGCAACAAGGTCTGGGTAAACCACTGTTAACTTCTTTAGTTGGATTGTTCCACAACAGATCACCACACCTTTGCTCTTGTGGTGACCCACCACGGATCAGGCCGCAACTCACTAGTGGATCCTGACCCATCCGTTGAAGACTTGTGGCCTCAAGAAGCAGAGTTCAGCACAGAGCGATCTCTAGGAACTGACACTAACCACCAGTTTTTAAAGAAACATTTGACATCTCCCCAAAAGAAAAAGAAAAAAAAAACTGGGACTAGTAGTGCTTTTTTTCCTAGAAAAAAGGGTTGCCAGTACTCACCATCTTGTAGTAAGAGCCAGACTTTTTAACAACAACAAAAAGAGGTGCTGGTAGTGTGTACCTTTGAGTACCTCTTGAAAAAGTAACCTACAGGGGGTGGAATACCAGAAATCAGGGGCCGTCCCTGCTAAATTGGAGCAAATGGAGCATGCATCTGCCCACTGTTCTTGTAACGGAACAAAGTTTAGTAGAACGGCAATCTTATTTTGTCAGCAAAAGCAAAATGACAGTTTTGGTTATGCCTCCTAAATCCAAAGGGTTATGCAACTAACACACTCGGCTTGCAACATAACCTCCCCAAAAGCCACAGAGCACAGATCTCTGCTGCCTAATAATCTACCAGAGAGAAAATTGCTAGGGGTGAAGCGGTTCATTCTGTTCCCTACTTCAAGGGACTCCTGCAGTGGGGCAAAGGGGTTACTTACACACACACACACACACACACACACAGAGTCATGAAGCACACACAAAACTAACACAGTCTGATGCCACATGGATCTGGAAAAGTTATCTGAATCTAGAGGGCCAAGGAGCGCAGGGAAACATGTTAACATCCACTGTGAAATCTGCCTTAAAAAAAACAAGATTTCTCACTTATTGAGAAACTCAGGTCTGACCTGAGAAAAGCTCCTGGATCTTAAAGGATAAGAACTCAGTGGGCTGTATCCAATGCAGCGCTAACTCACTTAGCGATATACTTGTTGTTGTTGTTGTTGTTGTTGTTGTTGTTGTTGTTGTTGTTGTTATTAGTTGAGTTTATATACCGCCTTATACCCGGAGGTCTCAGGGTGGTTCACAGAAAAGATCACAACATATATAATCAGAATAAAAACAACAACCCAGGAAACCTCCCCCCCCCCAAAAAAAAAACACCAGCCATATTTTAAAAGGTTAGAGGATGTCAAACAGATCAACCAAAGGCCTGGTTAAAAAGGAACATTTTTGCCTGGCGCCTAAAGCTGTATAATGAAGGCGCCAGGCAAACTTCCCTGGGGAGAGCATTCCACAGACGGGGAGCCGCTGCAGAGAAGGCCCGTTCTTGTGCTGCAAACCCGCTGCACCTCTCAAGGAGGGGGCACACAAAGGAAGGCCTCAGAAGATGATCTCAGGGTCCGGGTAGGTTCATATGGAAAGAGGCGGTTTGTTGCACAAGAGGATGCATAAACAGCCTGTTGCTAAGTCTGTGCAAAAAGTTTCTGCCAGCGCAACAGGTATGCTGGGTTCATCGGTTGCACAACACTAAAAGTCACCTGTCCGCTAGCGCACAAGACTTTGCACTAGAGAACATTGCAACGGTGCAAGGCTAACACTGGACACTGGCATCCACAGGCAGCTGCCCAGGCTCGCCACAGATGTCTGCCTTGGGCCTTCTTTCACAGCAGACAGACCCCAAAATAACCAGCCAGCTGCCATCTTTATTTTTGACAATGCCTCTGTCATGGACTGGTTGGAAACAGAGGAATGGTGGGAGGAACCAGCTGGGGAGCCACCAAGAGAAGAAGGCTCAGGACCCAGGGATGAAAGGAGAGAGGGAGAAGACTGGGGAAAGGAGGTGCCAGAAGATGAAGAGGTCACAGGGCTTAGTGAGCTGGGAGAGTCTGTGACAGAGAGAAGTTCAGAATCAGATGCAGAGGCGGAAGCCAAGAAGCAGAGGTGAGTCAGGCTGCTGAAGAGTCGCAGGTGTCTCCCCCTCCTGCTGCAACAATCTCCCCTCCCCTTGTCTCCCAGAACCAGAAGAGGCATGAAAAGGGCGGAGGGGAGATTGGCTTCATGTCAGCGCAGTCTCTGATTGCTCAGAAAAAGCCCTGGAGAAGAGGCAGGGGCTTTCATTCTCGGCAACTGATTATCATGGAGGGGGACGCGGGTAGCGCTGTGGTCTAAACCACTGAGCCCCTTGGGCTTGCCGATCAGAAAGTCGGCGGTTCAAATCCCTGCAACAGAGTGAGCTCCCTTTACTCTGTCCCAGCTCCTGCCAACCTAGCAGTTCGAAAGCACGCCAGTGCAAGTAGATAAACAGGCACCGCTGCAGTGGGAAGGTAAACAGCGTTTCCGTGAGCTCTGGTTTCCGTCACGGTGTTCCGTTCTGCCAGAAGTCCTGCTGGCCACATGACCCAGAAAGCTGTCTGTGGACAAACGCCAGCTCCTTCAGCCTGAAAGCGAGATGAGTGCCGCTACCCCATAGTCGCCATTGAATGGACTTAACTGTCCAGGGGTCCTTTGCCTTTTACCTTTACCTATCATGGAGGAGGGAAGCAGGTGGCTCTGTGGGCTAAACCACAGAGCCTAGGACTTGCTGATCAGAAGGTCGGCAGTTCGAATCCCCGCGATGGGGTGAGCTCCCATTGCTCGGTCCCTGCTCCTGCCAACCTAGCAGTTCGAAAGCACGTCAAAGTGCAAGTAGATAAATAGGTACCGCTCCGGCGGGAAGGTAAACGACGTTTCCGTGCGCTGCTTTGGTTCGCTAGAAGCGGTTTAGTCATGCTGGCCACATGACCCAGAAGCTGTATGCCAGCTCCCTCGGCCAATAAAGCGAGATGAGCGCCGCAACCCCAGAGTCGGTCATGACTGGACCTAACGGTCAGGGGTCCCTTTACCTTTACCTATTATGGAGGAAGACCACCAGGAATGAACTGCTCTGCCTATTAGGCCTGACGCTCAGCCAAGTATGTGAAGGTGGTGTTTCTGCTACTAAAGAGTTCACTCCATCTTTGAACTGCGTGATTACTGACGGGCGCGCTCCTATGACAGACCTGTGACAGCCTCCCAGAAAGTGAATCAATGCACGCAAACTGTGGTGAGTCAAGCATGGCAGCCATCCCATATTCTTTTGACAGCTATGTTTTCCCCACCATGATGACCCAGAACTCACTTCAACTTCTGGGACATTGTAGGGAGGAAATTGTGGTTGTTGCATGCAGGCAAGCTTCACTATGGGCCCTAAGGGAGGGTTGACCATGGTAGGGTCCCATAGGATAGCATTATGCTGTGGGGCAGGGACTGATCCTGCAACAACCTGATGTAGCCAGAGAGACTTCGTGCACTATTCTAAATACAGCAACAGGGAGCATGGGGCACAACTATTTCTGCTGTTGCTTCAGTTTTTAGGAACACATTAGCAAATTGGAAGAACAATTGTTATGTAACTAATAATCTACAAGCATGGGTAGGCTTTAAAAAAAACAAAAAAAGGTTGCCAGTTTTAAACGAGAAAGTGGAAATGCTTTGATGTTCGATCCAAAAAGTGACCCACAATTCCAGACCATTAAAGCTGATTATTCTCCCCTAACAGCTAGATCAGGGGTCAGCAAAGTTTTTCAGCAGGGGGCCGGTTCACTGTTCCTCACACCTTGTGGGGGGCCGGACTATTTTTTTTGGGGGGGAGGAACGAATTCCTATGCCCCACAAATAACCCAGAGATGCATTTTAAATAGAAGGATACATTCTACTCATGTAAAAACACTCCGATTCCTGGACCAGATTTAAAAGGCGATTGGGCCGGATCCGGCCCCTGGGCCTTAGTTTGCCTACCCATGAGCTAGATGATCAAATTTGACAGGCAGTGTGGTGTAGTGGTTAGAGTGTTGGACAAAGGAGGCCTGGGTTCGAGTCACCACTTTAGCCACAACGTTAACTGGGTAACCTGGGGCCAATCATAGTCTCCCTGCCTATCCTACCTCACAGGGCTGTTGTCAGGATAAAATGGGGAGGGGGGAGTCATCCACACCACCTTGAGCTTCTTGGCGGAAAGGTGGAATTACTGGGGGCGGGGGTGAGACTCTATCTCCCATCAGCCCCAGCCAGCATGGCCAATGATCAGAGACGAGGGGAGTTGCAGTCCAACATTTGGACTGCCACAGCTTCCCCATGCCTAGATTATGAATCACCACCAACCAGACAAACTGGAATGGCAGCAAAACCTGGGATTCGCACCATCAATTTTTGCAAGGATTCTGGGTTTACTGCAAGCTCTAAATCTCCCTTATGGATGTGTGTGTGTGTGTGTGTGTGTGTGTCCACTTCTGGTTCCCTGCGCTGACGGTTTCCCTAGACAAATTCCTTTTTCTTTTATTGGAAATTTCCATGCTTGATCTTGAGCCAAATGACATTCCTTGCGCTTTTTGTGTGTGAGAGCCAAATCTGTGCAGCTGATTAATTTTTTTAAACAATTTTTTTAAAGCACCTCAGCATTGTTGTTTTTATTTTAAACATGTTCTCATCAGGAAGAACTTTCTGACAGTAAGAGCTGTTCGACAGTGGAACAGCCTACCGCGGAAGATGATGGACTCTCCTTCGCAGGATTTTTTTAAACAGAGGTTGGATGGTCATCTGTCAAGGATTCTTCAGCTGTGAGTCTGCCTTTTAGGTGGTTGGACTCGATGACCCTTGTGGATCTCTTCCAACCATACAATTCTGTGATTTTATAATTCTAGCGAAGAGCACCCCAGGACATCTTGAGTGCTCTATAATTAGAGCTGAGCTGAAATTTCTTAGATGGCATTTTTCTGAGAGCATTTCTGGTGTTTTTCTTGTTTTCATCCCCTTAAAAAAAGGCCACTTTGAGATGTATAAATCAGAATCAGACGCATGTTGGAAATCTAAAGAGAAGGAAGGTACTTTCTATCATATGTGGTGGAAATGCAAAATGGCTAAGGGCTTCTGGGAGATGATATACAGTGGTACCTCAGGTTACATACGCTTCAGGTTACATACGCTTCAGGTTACAGAAATAGTACCTCGGCTTAAGAACTTTGCTACAGGATGAGAACAGAAATCGTGCTCCGGCAGTGCGGTGGCAGCAGGAGGCCCCATTAGCTAAAGTGGTGCTTCAGGTTAAGAACAGTTTCAGGTTAAGAACAGACCTCCAGAACGAATTAAGTACTTAACCCGAGGTAACGCTGTACAATGAGATGGAAAAAAATGTTCAGAAGGTCCTTTGTTAAAAGACTAGAAGCCTTTCTCATAGGAATATCTAATTTGCAAGTTCCTAGAGACCAGAAAATAGGATATTTAGAATATGCAGCAGTAAAGGATAAACAAACTGAACCATGGAAGGGGAGGGAAGTCGATATTAAATATATTGTTTGTATTTGGGTGACTGCGAAGGCGGAAAACTTGTAAAATTGAAAATCATAAAGGAAATTTGAAAGAAAAGAAAAAGAAGGCCACTTTGCAGGATTTTATTTGCAAAGCTGCAACTTCCTTGCAAATATTTTCCACCATTTTGGAGGGGGGTGACTGCCTCTCTCCCCACTATGCTCCAGAATTATCTTAAGTCCAGGGCATTGGAAAAGATGTAAACTGGTGTCCAGGCTGCCAAGATAGTTGTTGCTACTGCCACTATCAACAGAATTTTAAAGAAGTATAAGACCATTGTTTATGTATGCAATCACGGCAGCTAGAATAATAGTGGAAAACTGGAAAAATGAAACACTACTGTAATGGGATAACGGGTTGCTTGTGCGTAAGCGCCACACCGCTCCAAGCTGAGTAGTTGGCTAAAACTTTCCCTGCCCGGACAGCCCTTACTTAGTGGCTGTCTTAATCGCTGGCAGAATCCGTCAGTGGGCGTTTCCTGAATTTCTTCCAACATAAAAGCTCCTTAACCGAGAGTCTCCGCCTAGCTTCCCTGCGCGACAGCTTTCTGCGCAGAGTGGGCGTTCCAATGGGAGGTCCTGAGCTCTCTCCGCTGCCCTCGCTGGAAGCGTCTCTGAGCCTTCCCTCCGACGCTTCCCCCTCCTCTACTTCCTCAGCGGAAGTTCTCCCCCTGCTGGTTCCCTCTCCAGCATCTGAGAGCCTCACCACCTCCCTGGGCTCCGATGGCAGTTCCCTGACAACTACCAACAATAACAGAGTGGCAGACCCTCATGATAGAGTACCTACAACTAGCAAAACTGACGAGAAGAGTCAGAGGAGTTTCAAACCAGAAAGTATATGGAGAATGGAAAGTATTTAAGGAATATCTAAAATTGTATTGTACAAACAACAATATACTTGCAGAACTAGATTGATACTTGTAAGCAAAAAGTATATTAGATATATTATCAGACTATACAAAAATAATATGAAATAATATAAATGTGCAAGAAAACATAGACAATATAAGCAGTATAATGAGAATGATTGGAAGTTTTACATTCATAACTTTTTATTTAATTGTAATACACTGTATTTTCTTTTCTTTTTTCCCTTTCTTTCTTTGCTTTTGCTTTGTATGACTTGTTATCTATGTATATATGTTTATGTGTTAAACTAATAAAGATTATATTAAAAAAGGAAAAGATGTAAATTGATGTCCAGGCTACCAAGATAGTTGTTACTACTGCCACTTGAAGAAACAGAAAGGGGAAAAGAGAAGGGGGAAAACTTCAGGGAGAAGTGAAAAAATCGTGCCACTGCAAAGAGGCAGTCTGTACCCATCTCCAAGAAATTGTTGGAGAATTTCATCTTCTGGAGAACTTCAGGGATATGTTCCCACCAATTTCTCTGCTCAGGAATAGCTACAAATCCCAAAATTCCCTGGGAAGAGGGATTGACCATTAAGCCACTCTGGAATTGTAGCTCATAATCAACATTTCTCCGATGAAAATAGGGACATCGTGGCGCTGTGGGTTAAAGCCTCAGCGCTTAGGGCTTGCCGATCGAAAGGTCGGTGGTTCGAATCCCTGCGGCGGGGTGCGCTCCCGCTGCTCGGTCCCAGCGCCTGCCAACCTAGCAGTTCGAAAGCACCTCCGGGTGCAAGTAGATAAATAGGGACCGCTTACCAGCGGGAAGGTAAACAGCGTTTCCGTGTGCGGCTCTGGCTCTGGCTCTGGCTCTGGCCAGAGCAGCGATGTCACGCTGGCCACGTGACCCGGAAGTGTCTCCGGACAGCGCTGGCCCCTGGCCTCTTAAGTGAGATGGGCGCACAACCCCAGAGTCTGTCAAGACTGGCCCGTATGGGCAGGGGTACCTTTACCTTTACCTTTATTCTTTCACCATCATTTTACTATTTATACCCCATCCATCTGACCGGGTTGCCCCTGAGACTCTGGGCAGCTTCCAATATATATATATATATTTGCCTAAGGACAAAGTGTTGCCTTTTGGAAATCCCCACCCACCCATCGACGCCAATTCCGCCTTTGAAATCCTGGTAATGTCCGGGAAAATCCGGACGTATGTCAGCCCTAAGATAGCAACCTTACAATGCAAGGATTCATTGTGCATAGGGAATGAGGTAAGGCAATCTATGTGCCTTGGACACACACCCATTCCAAGCTGCCACATGGCTGTGTCCAAACAGATGAGCCATCTGTCTTAACGCTTTCAGAAGCTGCCAAGGCGTTTTGAGATCGGTGACACTCTCAAAAGGGAAAGCCACGCACAATTGCATCAGGACAATACAGTTGATGCAACCATTGCTTCCTGTAATTGTCCCCAGCAGCTTGCAACGGAGACAATCAGTGGACGACCATCAGTGGACGACAATCAGCCGTCGACCATCGTTCCTCTCCAGGCATGTCCAACAGGTAGATCACTGGATGTCTCTGGTAGATCATTGGCTCCCCCCAAAGAAGCTGAACAACTGTGACTCCTCTTAAAAAAAGCTCAACATTTTACCTCCTGCCTGAAAAAAACTCAACAACCTGAACCCCAAAAAAGGGACGCAGGTGGCGCTGTGGTCTAAACCACTGAGCCTTTGGGGCTTGCCGATCAGAAGGTCGGCGGTTCGAATCCCTGCGATGCAGTGAGCTCCCATTGCTCTGTCCCAGCTCCTGCCAACCTAGCATGCCAGTGCAAGTAGATAAATAGGTACCACTATGACGGGAAGGTTTCCGTGTGCTCTGGTTTCCGTCACAGTGTTCCATTGCGCCAAAAGCGATTTAGTCATGTTGGCCCCATGACCCAGAAAGCTGTCTGTGGACAAGCACTGGCTCCCTTGGCCTGAAACCCAGATGAGCGCCACAACCCCATAGTCACCTTTGACTGGACGTAACTATCCAGTTTACCTTTACTGGACGTAACTATCCAGTTTACCTTTACCAGACATCCCACTGCTAAGTTGTGACATGCCACACCATGCATCCCACAATCTAAGCAGCAAACCTGCAATATCTGAATATGCAATTCAGTGATGGCATAGTTTGTTGTCTTATCTGTATTTACTGATTTGTGGATAGTTGATGGATTAGCTATCTCCTCTTTGGGCAGCTGGGGGCGCTAGACTGGATGACGTTTCGTCTATTTATTTCATGCAACACTGAAGTACAATATTAGAAATTGTTTAAAACAACGATGCAACCTTAAAATCACAGAACTGTACAGCTGGAAGGGACCACAAGTGTCATCTAGTCAAACCCCCTGCCAGGCAGGAACAGGATAGCTGTCCCATACAGGGATCCAACCTGCAACCTTGGTGTTATCAGCACCACGCTCTAACCAACCGAGCTATACAGGCTCGGTTTGAGTTATACAGGCTATACAGGCTTTGATTTGAGTTTCTACTGAAATGAGGCTGCATTTTAATGTTGTATTTTAATCTTGTTTTTAAGTTGTATCAATTGTTTTATATCTGGTGTTAGCTGCCCTGAGCCCAGTCTTAGCTAGGGAGGGCGGGGTAAATAAAATGTTGTTGTTATTATTATTATTATTATTATTGGCTAGGGAGGGCGGGGTAAATAAAATGTTGTTGTTGTTGTTGTTGTTGTTATTATTATTATTATTATTATTATTATCATCATCATCATCATCATCATCATCATCATTATTAAAGATTTATACACTGCTTGATTGTACAAAAAAACAATTAAAGCAGTTCACAAAGAAATTGAAATGATACTTTTGTTGGTTTAAAAAAAACACAGTTAAAAACAACTATTTGAAACATTTTTTTTTTTCAAAGGCAGCAAACCAAAACCAGATTAAAACATACACCAGCATTCTACATGTCTGGGTCGCTAAACAGAAATGATTTTAGCAAGTGCTGAAGGTAGGATAGTGAAGACACCTGCCTAGTGTCAATAAGAAGGGACTTCCGAAGTACAGATGCTTTCACACTAAAAGACTGATTTCTTACAATGTGGCACTTGCAACAGTGTCCATTCGACAAATGAAAGCAGTTATGTGGGCGTATATGGGCAAAGGCGATCTCTCAGGTCAACTGGTCCAAAGTTGTTAAGGGCTTTATGTACTAATGGTAATATTTTGAATTTCGGCTGGTGGCAAGTCGGCAGTCAGCGGTGATCTCTGAGCGCAGCTACTGGATTAAGCGCAAGGGAAGCTGCTTTTGGAGCCTTCCTGCTTTGCTCTTAGACTAAATAGGACAAAGTAGCCATAAAAGGAGGAGGAGACTTTTGAGAGTCCCATGGACTGCAAGAAGATCAAACCTCTCCATTCTGAAGGAAATCATCCCTGAGTGCTCAGTGGAAGGACAGATCCTGAAGCTGAGGCTCCAATACTTTGGCCACCTCCTGAGAAGAGAAGACTCCCTGGAAAGGACCCTGATGTTGGGAAAGATGGAGGGCACAAGGAGAAGGGGACGACAGAGGACGAGATGGTGGGACAGTGTTCTTGAAGCTGCCAGCATGAGTCTGACAAACTGCGGGAGGCAGTGGAAGACAGGAGTGCCTGGCGTGCTCTGGTCCATGGGGTCACGAAGAGTTGGACACGACTAAAGAACAACAAGCCATCAAAGGCCCTTTAGGACAACACAGGCATAGTGGGGAAATTCCTTCTGTCATCTGAAGTCTCTGTTCAGGTTCTCCACCTGCCAGTGTAGCCTTGTGTATTCTTGGGTGAGATCACCTTGTTTGCTCTGGGCTCTGTTCTCAAGGGGCCAAGCTACCGCATTCTTCCAAACACAAAAAGCAGACGTTTCAAACAACTGCAGAACAAAACGCTAACATCAATTCAGTTCTTTTCTTTTTTTAAAGGCCCCACTGTGGATATTTTTGTGGGGGTTGGGGCATCATCTTTCAAATGCAAAGAAGATTCAGAGCCGCGAATCCTTGGCCGGCTGGATAGCAAAAGGAATGTGTGTGGAGAACGTTGTGTCAAGGCTATGCAGAGCTTGCATCCACCTGGAGCTGGTACCAGAATCTCTGGGGCACTGCTGGGTCAGACTCGTGGTTGTTACATCAAAGCCCATGGGTTATCAATCAGACCCTTCAGGTGTCCCTATTTTCCTGGGACAGTCCCGGATTTACAGAAACTGTCCTGGTTTCTGATTTGACCCCAGAATGTCCCACTTCTCCTTAGGATGTCCCTATTTCCACCAGAGAAATAGTGGAGGGTATGGAGTTATGCAACCCCCAAACCATCTGAAGGCAGCCCTGTATATGGAAATCTTTTCGATTTTTAATGCTTTATTATGTTTTTATACATGTTGGAAGACATCTAGAGTGGCGTAGTAAAATAAAATAAAGTAGTAGTAGTAGTAGTAGTAATAATAATAATAATAATAATAATGGAATAGTAAAGGTAAAGGGACCTCTGACCATTAGGTCCAGTTGTGGCTGACTCTGGGGTTGCGGTGCTCATCTCACTTTATTGGCCGAGGGAGCCGGCATACAGCTTCTGGGTCATGTGACCAGCATGACTAAGCCACTTCTGGCAAACCAGAGCAGCGCACGGAAACGCCGTTTACCTTCCCGCCGGAGCGGTACCTACCGTATTTTTGGCCCTATCGGAAAATGAAGGGGAAATGTGTGTGCATCCTATGGGGCGAATGCAGGATTTCGCTGAAGCCTGGAGAGTGAGAGGGGTCGGTGCGCACCGACCCCTCTCGCTCTCCAGGCTTCAGGAAGCTCTCTGCAAGCCTTGGGAGCCCGCAGGAGTTCCCATTGGGCTACCTAGGCTTGCGGATAGCAGCCTGCATCTCGAAGCCTGGGGCGCACTGCACAATGCGCCCTGGGCTTCAGTTCCCCGACCTGGTTTGGAGGCTGGTGGCGGGGAGAAATGCACTTCTCTCCGCCGTCAGTCCCACAAGCTCGGGGGACAGCGTGGAGGCAAAACGCCGCCATCCCGCTGTTCCCCGACCTGGTTTGGGCTTCAGGCAGATATCCGCAAGGCGTGGGAGCCCGGCGGGAAGTCGCGCTGGTCTCCCAAGGCTTGCGGAGAGCTGTCTGTTCTGGGGGCTGGGGTCGGGGGGAGCTCAGGCTTCCCCCGCCCCAGCCCCGTGCCTGGGGGGGAAATAAAAAGAAATTCTTTATTTCCCCCCTCCAAAACTAGCTGCCTCCTATGGGCCAGTGCGCCCTATGGGGCGAAAAATACGGTATTTATCTACTTGCACTTTGACGTGCTTTCGAACTGCTAGGTTGGCAGGAGCAGGGACCGAGCATTGGGAGCTCACCCCGTCGCGGGGATTTGAACCGCCGACCTTCTGATCGGCAAGTCCTAGGCTCTGTGGTTTAACCCACAGTACCACCCGCGTCCCCCAATAATGGAATAGGACGTCCCTATTTTCATTGAAGAAATGTTGGAGGGTATGCAACATGGCACGTATGAAGCTACAGAGGCTCACTGGCCCTTTCCCTTCGTGAAATTTGGCTTAAAAGCAACATTCTGTTTTATCCAATAGACTAGATTGCAGTGTGTGCTTGGTTACGGGTATATGCATGGATGGGCGTTCCCACAAAAGGCTTACCTAGTTTGAGAATGTTCCACCAGGCCCCAAAAGGTTGGTGACTTCTGGCATAGCTATTGGCAGAAACCCACCTGGAATTAGGTCACTATTAAGAGAAAATTACATCATCTAGCCAGGACGTATCAGCTGAAAATGTAACAAGTTAATAGATCAGGGTGGGGAGTTTTGTTCAGGTCAAGGGCCACCTTCTCTTGTAGCCCACCTTCCAGGGGTCACATGCCACTGGTAGGGAGGGCCAGAGGAAAAAGTGGGGGGCAGCCAGCAGCTAAAGAGGGCCAATTTATGCCTGGCACTGGTCCCAGTACAGTCATACCTCGGGTTAAAGTAGCTTTGGGATGAGTATTTTTGGGTTGCGCGCTGTGGCGTCCCAGAAGTAACTGAGGGCGTTACTTCCGGGTTTCGCCGTTCGTGCATGCGCAGACGGTCAAAATTACATTATGCGCATGCGCGGAAGCGGTGAATCGCAACCCGCACACGTGCAGACACGGGTTGTATTCGCTTCAGGATGCGAACAGGGCTCCAGAACGGATCCCGTTCGCATCCAGAGGTACCACTGTAGAGCTTGTGAAGACATTTGTCATTGTTATGTCTGACAAGGGCAAAGTGTGGTTCATTTAAACAATGCTCTAATGAAACAAGCCAAGATCAAACCATGGTTTCTGCTTTGGGTTTGTTTCAATAGACTGTAGTTTAGACTAACCACCGTTCTTGTGTTAGACATACTAGAAACTGTGATTAGTCGAAATGAGGAAGTGGATGTTTCCCATCTCCTCCTCGTTTTTGTGTGGGATTAAGGCAGGCATAGGAAACTCGGCCCTCCAGATGTTTTGGGACTACAACTCCCATCATCCCTAGCTAACAGGACCAGTGGTTAGGGATGATGGGAATTGTAGTCCCAAAACATCTGGAGGGCTGAGTTTGCCTATGGCTGGATTAAGGGAAGAGAGCCCTTGCATCTAGGGCTCAAGCAGGTTCGTTCCTGTAATGCTAAATGATGGTTTAACATTTTATCCAAACCAGGCCTAAGACGTTCAAGAGAAAACACGACCCTTACGGAAATGAGCAACGTACACAGCAAGCTATGAAAAGCTCTGTTTTGCAAGCTCTGTTTAATAGGTGCCTGTCAGCATTATCAAATTAAGAACCAAATCAATGAAAAAGATTGAAAACCTTGATAAAAGTACCTGAGGAGGAGTTGGGCATTAACCCGGATGAAAGGTGTTGTGAAACATTGTGGAGGTGAACTGTGTAAAATATTCCATTTTACTGTTGCGTGACCGAGAGAGGCAGAATATTGAATAGGGCTGTACAAAGAGGGATTGGCATTGTTTTCAATATTATTAACTGATTGATTGATTGATTGATAAATTTGTATACTGCCCTATACCCACAGGTCTCGGGGCGGTTCACAACATAAAATCACAATATAAAAACACAAAATGCACAATAAAAAGAAAAACAAGGGCAACCCAATATTCCACCCCACCCCCCAACACATTTGAAAAGGGCACTGGATGTCAATCAGCCACAGGCCTGGTTGAAGAGGAACATTTTTGCCTGGTGTCTAAAGGTGTCTAATGAAGGCGCCAGGCGAACTTCCCTGGGGAGAGCATTCCACAGATGGGGAGCTACTGCTGAGAAGGCCCTGTTCTCGTGTTGCCACCCTCCGGACCTCACATGGAGGAAGAGGTATACGAAGAAGGGCCTCAGAAGATGATCTCAGGGTTTATATGGAAAGAGGAGATCTTTGAGGTATTGCAGTCCCGAACTGTTCAGAACTGTTCAGTAGGCACCATTAAGTTCTAAGGCAGGGATAGCCAAGGGGGTGCTCTCTAGGTATTGTTGACTACAGTTCCCATCATCCCTAGATAGCACGGCCAAGGGTTAGGGATGCTGATAGCGGCAGTCCAGCAATATTGGAGAGCTCCACGTTGACTGTCCCTGTGCCAAGGTCTCAATCATGGGTGGGAGAGGATGTTGGGGGAGGTGTCTGCTTTGAAATCCATATCAAAACGTCGCAGTTTGACATCTAAACCATTAATTCTCCGGCAAGCCATGGAAATGGAACTGCATTTTGTTTATTATTCTTCAGGATCAGATATTTCAGGAGGTTAATCACTAACCCTCTTATCTAAACAATCTACAAGCGCCTTCAGTATTTATGAAGATGAAGTTCTGCTTCCACTAGTTTCAGCCAGCAGGGCAGAATATGTTAACAGCAGGCCTTTGAACCTTGAATTGTGCCTCCCCCAATCTGAAATCTCTCTCTTTCGCACATGTCCAAGCACACATGTGCAAAACCGCACCCTAATTTAAACCTCAATCAGAATCCCATTCACACACATCCCCACTGATATCTAAACTGTTGGCCCTCTATGCAGTAGTAATGGCTAGAAGAACAACGGCTTGTCCGAATCAACCGAGAGCCTATTGACACAGTAGCCCCAATGAATTCAGTGGGGATTATTTGAGACTAGGGGTGAAATTTGATTTGATTCTCATTTTAATGCAAACCAGCCTAACCTACGATTTCCAAAACAATGCAGACACCATCCTCCGAAATTTGCGCTTCTCCAGATTTGTCTCAATTCTCCAACTAAGTAATGGGTACAAAAATGCACAAATCGGGGGAAGCGTGCACTGAAGCGAAAATAGCATACAAAAAAATGGATTATATTTGGGGAAATTGCTTTTGAAAACATGTATGTTAAAGGGGAAATGTGGAATTAAATGCTAAGGAATTTTCCTGAGGACTTGGGGGTGAGGGGAATGCTAACTGATAGAGAGAACCAAACTAAAGATTGTAAAAATATAGAAAATGAGAGAAACTTAAATTATTACTTTAAAACGTATTTATAGCCCACCTTTCTCCCATGCTGGGATTCGAAGCGGCTGACAACATTTAAGAACAACATTATAAAATGCAAGGTAGTGGAAACAAACTAGTTAAAAAAAATAATTAAAATACGTCAAAGCTCATTTCGAAGCAGCAATTAACATAGTTTGGCCCGACAGCAGCCCAGTTGACAGCATCGTCTTCACATTTCATTTTCAAAGGCCAGTCTGAATAGGAAGGTCTTAGGCTGTCAGTGGGAGAACTGACAAATTCACCCTGTTGTCATTGTCCTCCCAGTTTAGGGTTCTTTAATACTTCCATTTGCCCTGCTGCTTTCCCCTGGGCAAGCCTGCAGTTTAGCACTGAATCGGAACAAATAGCAATCGGGTTTTCTGGGGGAAAGCAATGGGCAAAGTCAAAACCGCTCAGACCCATGCCTAGAAAGCATGGGGCAATAAGAAATGTGGAGTCCTAAATGTGCCTATAATTACAGACACTCACCAAGTTCATGGCTGAGGCGTCATCTGAAGCCAGAGATTTGATCACCCTTAGCCATTACGTACAAGTTGTGGATGCTGGATCGCATTGCTTTTGAGAGAAAAACTTGGTTACCCAAGGGGAAATAAACATTGTTTCTAGTGCAGTCTTCAGGAAACACCAGTTTTAATTCCAAGAAGTACAACACACACAGTACAGTGGTACCTCAGGTTAAGAACTTAATTCGTTCCGGAGGTCCGTTCTTAACCTGAAACTGTTCTTAACCTGAGGTACCACTTTAGTTAATGGGGCCTCCTGCTGCCACCACACTGCCGCCATGCAATTTCTGTTCTCATCCTGAAGCAAAGTTCTTAACCCGAGGTACTATTTCTGGGTTAGCGGAGTCCGTAACCTGAAGCGTATGTAACCCGAGGTACCACTGCATTATTGAACTGCTATACCTGGGGGATCAATGCATAACTAGCCCCACATCTTTGCAATTATAGCATTTCATTCAGCAATAAATAATTATTATTATTATTATTATTATTATTATTATTATTTTACAGGGGAACAAGAAATAAAACCCCTGGACAAGGCCATATGTTCTTGCAAGCTCAATCTTTTCAAGTCATGTAACAGGAGGAGATTAACAGAAACACTTTAACCTGTCCCAAACTGGCAATTTGTCAATTGTCTCTCACATAGGAAATAATTCGGGGAGGGGTTCTTTTCACACGCCACCTTTTGGCGTGTTTCTCTTTTTAACTAGCTGTCAAAATTGCCACCTCAGTTAGAGGTGAGCTGAGGACACGGCTGTTATAAGCAGCCGGATTAGATTAGGAGCACAGCCAAGCACAGAAAAAGGATTTGGCAGAAACACAGAACGCCAGGCTGACCATCTCTCCCAAAGGTGCAAGGAGGAGCCGGTCACTAATTCTTTTGAGATCCAACATCGCCGAACTCACATGCACACTTTAAACAACTACTTGCAGTTTTACAACCAGGCAGGTGGCAATTCTAGTTACACAACCCAGGGCGACGCACACACAGGTACAATCCAGCTGCCCTCCTGATGATGGTTCCTTAATCCGGTGTCTTCAAACCCTCTAACTCTGAAGTAGTTTTGCTGACGTCATAGGGATTACCCTCAGAGAAAGAGGTTTGCTAACACAGACTTTCAGGGATGAAATTATACGGAGAGAGAGAGACTCACAGGAAATTGTCGCTTGCACAAGAAGAGTAAACAGTGCCCCTTAGTTTCATCCACTTACACCAGGGGTAGGCAAACTAAGGTCCGTGGGCCGGATGCGGTCCAATCGCCTTCTCAATCCGGCCCGCGGATGGTCCGGGAATCAGCATGTTTTTACATGAATAGAATGTGTCCTTTTATTTAAAATGCATCTCTGGGTTATTTGTGGGGCCTGCCTGGTGTTTTTACATGAGTAGAATGTGTGCTTTTATTTTAAATGCATCTCTGGGTTATTTGTGGGGCATAATAATTTGTTCTCCCCCCCCAAAAAAAAAATGTATAGTCCAGCCCCTCACATGGTCTAAAAAAGGTTGCTGACCCCTGACTTACACAGAAACAAAATGTTCACAAAGAACCTGAGACAACAACAACACCCCAAGAAATCGATTCATTTTTACCACTAGGATGTTTTTTCTAGTCTGAACGAAGGTAAATGAGAGTAAACATGTGGTTATAAGAATTGCCCCATGGATCTGGGGAAGTACATGGTTTTTTTCCTGACACCACACCCTTTATTCGGTTCTTAGACTATTTTACTACCTTGAGATACAGTGGAACAAAGTTCGGGACTAAAGGAAAAACAACACCTAAAAACAGTTTTGTTAAAGTTTTGTTTAAGGTTTGGATTCGGGTGAATATCCCACTTCTCTGTCACAGTCTCCTCGTACAGTCAAACAATGAGATATAAATCTCAGTGTTACTTGAAGCTCCAAGGCATGTATTTGATCCTTAAAATTGACTGTGGGGTTAGAACTTCAGTTTTACATCAAATGATTTGGGGGGTGGTGCTGAAATGCAACAAAATAGTACATAAATTCTGAAGAAAATTCTAAAGAAATCACCCACACCCACAATTACAGAAATATTGCTCCTTCTTCCAAGATAACCCTGCCATAAATGTGACAGCAACTTCAGCATTCACTTTTACCGTTTTCCCTGCCTTCTAAAGTTTTATTACTCTGTGGGTTTATATTTTTATTTAAAATAGCACTGTTTACACCATTTTGTTCAGAGGCTGTATATACGCAGTCAGACTGCCCGGCTCTGATTGAACGGCTTGCTTCCAAAGTGTACGTTTTTTTTAATATATAGTTTAGAGTACAGCAAATAAAACAAAACTCTGCTGTTTACCTCTCTCTAAGTCACAGCATTCCCAACTCAAGATTCCTTGTTCCCCCTCTTTTGTTCCTCACCTCCCTGACTTTGTACACAATCTTGAGCAGGCAGGCTCCAGCCCCCCCCATGCCCCCTCCTGTCCTTATCTGGAGTCTTCTGCTGCCAAATTAAGAGAAATAAATGCATAATTTCCCCCACCTTGTACAGAGGGCCATTGAGAACGTTTCTGTTTTCCATAGCTCCGGTGTCTTCCTTTTCCTCCATGCTCTCTTGATTTTAAAAGCTTGGATTTCCAGTGTAAACATCAAAGTGGGCCCCCCAGGAGACAAAATAAGTGCTTCTCCAGCAGAGTAGGACAGTTGAACTGAGCTACTTCTGTTAAGTAGCTCAGAGGGTTGTTGTGGTGGTTTCTTTCCCTCCTCCTAAAGTCCTCTTGGTCTAATCCTAGATTTTCAAATCACGCTTCATAGGTTTGTTAAGGAGCACGCAACATGTGAGCAGGGGAGAGTATGTATTTCCCACTCAGAGATGGATTGATCTTGTTGCCTGCACAAACCCTCTCTGATCTTATTCTGCAGACTGGCTTTTTAAAAAACAAAACAACAATAAAAATCAGATTGTGTTGTTTTTTTCAACTTCCCAAATCAGAAGTAATTCAACAGGTTAGCTCCTCCTCTCTGCTCTCAGAGCTATTCTAGATTATATAGATATATGTCTAGGATAATAAAAAAAAACCAACTAGATTCAAGGTCACCCGGCAACCGATCCTTTCACGTCACTGAAGGTAATAAAGTCAACTTACATTGAAGCCTTATTATCTGCCTGAGTAAATATTGTTGTTGGGATAAGCAGAACCTTGGAATGGTAAGAGGGAGGAATGAATTACTAAATCTCTCTGTGTCGCTCTCACCATATGCATCTGAGTTATGTTTTAAATATGACTATCAACCGATGGAAATAATTTTTAACACAAGAATCCCCTGCTTTTTGAACTATTGATCAAGTTAGCAGTCACATTTCGGTATTTGCACACACAACCGAAACCTCAACGTGGAGCCGTTGGGTAAGATCTCTTATCTGAGCAAAGGAAGGAAGGAAATCGCTTTGGAGAAGGATTTTCTCTTTAATTTGCTTGCGCTGGTGAGACACTGGAACCAAAATAGTCTAAATAATAAATAATCAAGAGAGCGATCTTCCAGTAATAAAACCCTCCGCTGTTGTTAGGCAAAGTTTATACATCAAGACCAAAAGAAGGGGGGGATGTGCAGCCCATTCCAATAACTGGAGATGAATAATGTATCTAGAGAAACTGCAGTTCTGTTTGGGAGAAGCAAGAAGGGCTGGATGTAGGTACAACCAAAATAACAAGAGTGTTATTATCGCAGTCCCATAGATTAATTCATGGGGACAAGCCACAGTATGGGAGCCTCCCACATGGGCCAAAGCATCTCATAACAGAGCATTTATGTGGCCTGAGAACATAGACAAAATGCTTGCAGTGGTCCAACTGATTACAGCAGTGGTTTTCAACCCCTGTGCCGTGGCTCTCTGGGGTGCCTTGAATGACGGTCAGGGGTGCCATGGGCAACACTGGCCTCTGTCCCTCTTTCCTTCCCTCCCTCCCCTGATGCCCTATCACGTGTCGCCAGTGTTAAGTTGTGGGTGATCATATCAGACGACACAGCGATTCTTCAAACAGCTCTTGTTTATTCACAGGCGAGAACAGAGCTGAACTGAAAGGTTCAGCCAGCCTGTTTATATAGAGCTCCATTACAACGCAACAGTAACCACTTTCTGTAACTATCCAATCACTGAACGTCACTTTCAATTCCTTATTTGCATATGTGGACCTGAGTGAAAACTATCTGCAGTATCCCCCTGCTGGCAACAGGGTGAGAACTTCAGTACATAACAGCGTCTCTGTCTCCCAAAGGCTTGGACAGCTGTTTCTTGCAACAGCCCTGCTTGTTACAGACTCCCCAGGCGAATGCTGCCTCTGGGGCTGGCCAGGGGGTGCTGGTTGCCAGGAGCTGAGGCAGCCTTGGAATAAACAAGCAAGTGGGCAAGGGAGCCCAGCCAGCCAGCCCTTGCTGTTGGGAATGAACAGGCACCTGTGGGGCAGTGTGAGGAGGCACCTCTCTTGGGGGCGGGAGGGCAGACAGCTCAGAGACCAGGGACGGTAGCAGCAGCTGCCCAGAGGACTCCCAAGGAGAGGGGAGAGGAGGCTGAGGGAACACTCCACAAGGGAAGGTGTTTGAAAAAGGGTGAGAAGCTGCCAGCTCTGCAGGCAAGGGGTGACATAACTGGGCTCTGCCTGGTTCCCTGTAGCTTCACTTCTCGCAGGGAGGGAACCGCCAGAAGGCCCTCGGCGCTGGACCTCAGTGTCTGGGCTGAACAATGGGGGTGGAGATGCTCCTTCTGGTTTAGGGCTTCAAATGTCAGCACTAGCACTTTGAATTGTGCTCGGAAACGTACTGGGAGCCAATGTAGGTCTTCCAGGACTGGTGTTATATGGTCTCTGCGGCCACTCCCAGTCACCAGTCTAGCTGCTGCATTCTGGAATAGTTGTAGTTTCTGGGTCACCTTCAAGGGTAGCCCCACGTAGAGAGCATTGCAGTAGTCTAAGTGGGAGATAACTAGAGCATGCACCACTTTGGCGAGACAGTGTGTGGGCAGCTGGGTCTCAGCCTGCGTACCAGATGGAGCTGGTAGACAGCTGCCTTGAACACAGAATTGACCTGCACCTCCATGGACAGCTGTGAGTTCAGAATGATTCCCAGGCTGCCCACCTGGTCCTTCAGGGGCATAGTTCCCCCTTGCAGGACCAGGGAGCCCTGCACACCTGCCTGGCCCCCCAAAACCGTACTTCTGTCTTCTCAGGATTCAATCTCAATCAATTAGTCGCCATCCATCCTCCAGCCACCTCCAGACACTCACACAGGACCTTCACCGCCTTCACTGGTTGTGATTTAAAGGAGAGGTAGAGCTGGGTGTCATCTGCATACTGATGAATACCCAGCCCAAACCCCTTATTATCTCTCCCAGCAGCTTCATATAGATGTTAAAAAGCAAGGGAGAGGACAGAACCCTGAGGCACCCCACAAGTGAGATCCCAGGGGTCTGAACACTCAAGAAGTGATGCTGTTTCCACCCCTGGAAAAAAAGCCTCTCTTTTGATAAATAAGAATACTGTAGTGGTTTGAGAGAGTAATTCAGCCTCAAGCTTCTTGGAGTATACTGACTATCTAGATCCATTTCAGTTAGGGTTCAAACCCCAGTCGTTTTTGCCCCACCTTTACTGAGAGAGAAAGGGACAGGGCTAATACACTCCCTCCTGGTTGCCTAGCTACTATCTCAAAACTGTCCAACTCTTTCCCCGACTATACGGCCTCTGAATCTGCTGGTCTCTCTGCTTCTGGGAACGTTGAAGGAAGGAGGGGGGTCAAATCTTCCCCTTCTTCCTCTGTTAAAGGCTGCTCTGTCTGTGACTACATTCCTCCCTCTTCAGAGTCATACTAGTCTCTGACATCCGATCAGCCCCAGCCAACAATGTCTAGAAGGCCACAGGCCACAGGTCAACTCTGGGACAAACAAGCCATGGCTGCTTTCCCCTTAAAAACATGAGACCATAGAAGTCAAATCCTAGGGACTGAGTTCCCTCCCTCCCATAAAATATTTGAGGGGGCCAGCCCCCCACCCACAAAGCTAATGGGCATTGCCATTCAAATGGTGTATGTGCTCGGTTTTGTGGTGCAGGGCATACCTGGGGCCCCCTAATATTTTATTCAAGTTGGCACCCCCGCGTATGAGTCCACAGTTATCCAGATTTGGCTCTGTTAATTGAATTCTTTAATTTTATCTTCTTCACGGCCCACTAATTTCTGCTGTGAGGCTTAGTACTCGTCGTATCTCAGTTGCAGCTCTTTTATTATGGCTGAGGCAAAGGGACGCTTGCAACCAGGAAAGACAGAATATTATATTATTGCCTGAGTGAACTCCTGCCTTAGGCTATTTCGGGGGCCAACATCATGCCTCCCTCCAAGATCTTCAGGCGGCTGCAGATGAACAATGTCCCCCAAATAGGTGGCATTTTTCTTGGTTGCAAAACTCTCCTGCCCACCCCGGAAAAAGGTCAGGCCCCTTCTTTTGGCAACGGTCTTTGATTTTGAGATCCGTTTCCCCCGGACTGATCCTTTCAAGCTTTTAGGATTAATAAAATGATCAAATAGCTGAAAAGGTCAACCAGGTCTGTGAAGCATGCATTTCAAATCACTTTAATGAAGCAGCGTTTCATAGGGAGAAAGGAATCTTTCGAATTAACTCTCTGCTCCTCTGAGGCCCAGCGGAAGCGAAGAAAGAAAGGGGAAAGATATGGGGGTGTAGCCCGTGCTAGAACTCAGAGTAGACTCATTGAAGTTAACCAACTCAGCTTCATTATTTTCAATGGGTCTACTCTCATTTGGGAGAATCTTGTGACTTTGGACTTCCCACCTTCCCCTCTGTGGGTTCTGTTATTAAACCATTTCTACTGCATCTTTAAAAAAATAATACAGTGGTACCTCGAGTTAGGGGACATGGGTGACGCTGTGGGTTAAACCACAGAGCCTAGGACTTACCGATCAGAAGGTTGGCGGTTCGAATCCCCGCGATGGGGTGAGCTCCCGTTGCTCGTTCCCAGCTCCTGCCAACCTAGCAGTTCAAAAGCACATCAAATGCAAGTAGATAAATAGGAACCGATCCGGCGGGAAGGTAAACAACGTTTCTGTGCGCTGCTCTGGTTCACCAGAAGCAGCTTAGTCATGCTGGCCACATGACCCGGAAGCTGTACGCCAGCTCCCTCGGCCAATAAAGCGATATGAGCACCGCAACCCCAGAGTCGGTCACAACTGGACCTAATGGTCAGGGGTCCCTTTACCTTTACCTCGAGTTACATACGCTTCAGGTTACATACGCTTCAGGTTACAGACTCCGCTAACCCAGAAACAGTGCTTCAGGTTAAGAACTTTGCTTCAGGTCGAGAACAGAAATCGTGCTCCAGTGGCCCGGCGACAGCGGGAGGCCCCATTAGCTAAAGTGGTGCTTCAGGTTAAGAACATTTTCAGGTTAAGTACAGACCTCCGGAACGAATTAAGTACTTAACCCGAGGTACCACTGTAATCCAAGTGTGTGTTTTTTATAACTCCATTGTATCCATAGTTCTCGTTACATTACAGTGTCATTGCAATCACGCTAACGTATTCAACTGCTTACAGTGGTCTTTAAGGAAAATTGTAAATTTCCCCCATTCCTTATTAAAGTTTTGGTCTTTCTGGTTCTTGAGTTTTCCGGCCAGTTTTGCCATTTCGGCGTAGTCCAATAGTTTCATTCGCCATTCTTCTCTGGTAAGGGCCCTCGCTTTTTTCTATCCGGGTGCCCAAAAGACCTCAAAGTTCAAGGCCCATTTGCCTGAGGTGACTACTTCCTTCCACCCAATGGTAGAGCCGGCTTTTTGGAACCACCTCTGCTAACCCTGCCCTGTCTTTGTTCACTCTGACTTCCCTACATCGTCTTTAATAGCTAGATGGCTGAACAGGAAGCATTTCATTCCTTTTATCTTGTCCTTTTTTTCTGGCTCGCGAGAGGCAGTGGAACAAGATCAGAAATTGCTTGGACTAGACTCTACTCCCACCATCGCAACCTGTTTCTAAACCTCAGATGGGGAGTCTGTCGAGCCAATTAGATGACTTCCCTGTACAGTGGTACCTCGGGTTACAGACGCTTTAGGTTACAGACTCCGCCAACCGAGAAATAGTACCTCAGGTTAAGATCTTTGCTTCAGGATGAGAACAGAAATTGTGCAGTGGTGGCACGGTGGCAGCGGGAGGCACCCTTAGCTAAAGTGGTACCTCAGGTTAAGAACAGTTTCAGGTTAAGAACGGACCTCCAGAACGAATTAAGTTCTTAACCCGAGGTACCACTGTTTGTTGCTCCCGTGGGTTACCCGAGAGGCGAGGTCCAAGTCTGGTCCGTGGTCAAAGGTGCACCATGGAGGCAGTCTGTAGTAGCTGAAGGGCAGGGCGGGGAGTCGGGTGAAGTCAGGAACAGGCAAGCAAGCAGGGAGCCAGGGCGGGTCAGGAGCTCTGGCAGAAAAGCAGGACAGGGTTCAGGCAGGAACTAGCAACCAGCAATGTTGCTCCCGCAACCTGGGACTGGGCTGGCTGGCTTTTATCTGCCCCGAGGCATGGGGCGGCCCCGATCCTCTGGTGACTCGTGTCTCCTGGCCTGGAGGCGAGCACTCCTCCTGCGGGAACTTAGTTCCCTCCGCCTCTCTGCCCTGAGCCTCTGCAGCTCAGGAGAGGCTGGAGGGTTACCGGACCCAGAGGCAACCTCAGCTTCCTCTGATGGGGCTGAGGGTGGAGCACCTGCAGGCAATAGGTCCTCTATCGCCTCAGAGCTAGACTCAGCTGATGTCTGCACCTGAGGATCCAGCACAGGTGAGGACCTTTCAGGCTCATGCCCCAGCCCCGGCTCAGCTGGTTCTGGAGGCAGGGAATCCTGTGCAGGCTGGGATCCCTCAGGTTCAGCATCCGAGTCTGAATCCCAGGCCATCACACACTGTACTGTGTGACTGAGAGACTGATGGACTGACTGACGGACTGACAGGCTCTAATCCAAAGGGAAACAGATCGGAATGAGTCTGTCCAGCTCTCTGCTTCTCTTGCTTGTTAAGCAGATTCTCTTGCTTGTTAAGCCCTGCCTCTCTCCCGCCGTGGACTTTCTTTCTGCTCAGATAAGGTACTCGGAATACCAAGCTTGCAAGCAGGGAGGGAGAATGGTACAACGTGTTACCGGGTCCGTTCCACGTCAGCCCAAACAACCCCCCTCTGGAGAAATAAAACTGATAACCGCTCCGAAAGAAAGAGGTTGCGAAGAGATGCGGGCTGCCGCTTAGAAGGGCTGGGTACAAAGGGGGAACAGGATTCCTGCATTTTGAGAAGTGACGTCGAAATATTTGGAGGGTGCTTTCCGAGGGTGTGAAGGTTTATCAAGCCATAATCCTTCCAACCCGAAAGCCACTGGCCTGCTGGACTTTATTGGGCTCACATCCAGAGTCAATACTCAGGTGGTTGTAGGACAGCAGGGGTAGGCCCTGTGGCACTCTCCACATGTTGAGCCAGTGTGGTGTAGTGGTTAGAAGGCTGTTCTCCAACTGTAGCACTCGCAGGCCAGTGTTTCCCAGTTGTCTGTGTTTATACTACCTTTTTTTTAGATTTGCCTTGAGACAGTCTTTAAACCTCTTTTGTTGTCACCAGCATTACGCTTTCCATTTTTAAGTTTGGAATAGAGTACAGTCGTACTTCGGGTTACATACGCTCAGTGGCGTAGCGTGGGTTGTCAGCACCCGGGGCAAGGCAAGTAATTTGCGCCCCCTAACCCGCACGCCTGGCACCCCCCCCTCCACAGTGGGCGGCGACCCAGCGGCTCGGATCGGATTCGCACAGCAGTGAGAGAGAGTGAATGAGCCAGGTAGGGGCAGAGAGCTGAGAATGCGAGCGCGCCCCGCCCCAGATGTTGCGCCCGGTGCGGCCGGCACCCCCTGCACCCCCCATGCTACGCCACTGCATACGCTTCAGGTTACAGACTCGCTAACCCAGAAATAGGACCTCGGGTTAAGAACTTTGCTTCAGGATGAGAACATAAATTGTGCTCCGGCGGCACGGCAGCAGCAGGAGGCCCCATTAGCTAAAGTGGTGCTTCAGGTTAAGAACAGTTTCAGGTTAAGAACGGACCTCCGGAACGAATTAAGTACGTAACCAGAGGTACCACTGTAGTTGCTTTGGAAGATGATAATCAGGCATCCGCACAACATGACCAGTCCAACGAAGTTGACATTGAAGAATCATTGCTTCAACACCGGTGATCTTTGCTTCATCCAGTACACTGGTATTAATTCGCCTGTCTTTCCAAGTGATGTGTAAGATTTTTCGGAGACACCGTTGATGGAATTTTGCAAGAAGTTGGAGATGGCGTTTGTATGTGGTCCGTGTTTCACAAGCACACAGTCAGGTTGGTAGTACAATAGCTTCGTAAACAAGCATTTTGGTTTCCCTGCGAATGTCCCAGACACTTGAACTCAGAACGCAAGGGAGAAAAGTGCTAAGAGGAAGGCACGGTTGGCAAATCCACACCGTGATCAACTCCTGCCTGGAGACCAATGTCCCCACTGTGGAAGGACGTTTGGATCCAGAATTGGCCTCCACAGTCACTTACGGACTCATTGTTAAAGCCGTGCTTATGGAAGACAATCTGACTCGGCTGTGAGTAATCGCCAAAGAAGAAGAAGAAAAAAGTGGTTAGAGAGTCAGACTAAGACCTTGAAGATCTGGATTCAAATCCCTACTCAGCCATGAAGCTCACTGGGTGACTTGGGCCAGTCACTGTCTCTCAGCCTAATCTGCCTCACAGGGTTGTTGTGGGGATTAAATGGGGGGGGGGGACAGAACTATGTGCGGCACCTTGAGCTCTTTGAGAAATAGGTGGGATATCAATGCCATAAAATAAAAATAGATATAGAAGAAGAAGAAGAGTTTGGATTTGATATCCCACTTTATCACTACCCTAAGGAGTCTCAAAGCGGCTAACATTCTGCTTTCCCTTCCTCCCCCACAACAAACACTCTGTGAGGTGAGTGGGGCTGAGAGACTTCAGAGAAGTGTGACTGGCCCAAGGTCACCCAGCAGCTGCATGTGGAGGAGCGGGGAAGCGAACCCAGTTCACCAGATTACGAGTCCACCGCTCTTAACCACTACACCACACTGGCTCTCAGCATGTAGATGCTTTTTTGGACTTGTGCTGCCCATTATAGCCAGCAGTCATGGGAGAAGGCAGCAGTAGACCCCCAACATCTGGAGAAGTATTATGTAGACATAATAATAATAATAATAATAATAATAATAATAATACTAACAACAACAACGATGATGGATTTATTGGGGAAAATTTAGCCTAAAAATACATGTGTTAATGAAAAGAATGTATTAGCTAGTGTGTTGGACTAGGACCTGGGAGATAAAGGTAAAGGGACCCCTGACCATTAGGTCCAGTCGTGGCCGACTCTGGGGTTGCGGCGCTCATCTCGCTTTATTGGCCGAGGGAGCCGGCGTACAGCTTCCAGGTCACGTGGCCAGCATGACTAAGCCACTTCTGGTGAACCAGAGCAGAAACGCCGTTTACCTTCCCGCTGGAGCAGTACCTATTTATCTACTTGCACTTTGATGCGCTTTCGAACTGCTAGGTTGGCAGGAGCAGGGACCGAGCAACAGGAGCTCACCTCGTCACGGGGATTCGAACCACTGACCTTCTGATTGGCAAGCCCTAGGCTCTGTGGTTTAACCCACAGCGCCACCCACATCTCTAGGACCTGGAATCCACCCTAAGCCACATGAAGCTCACCTGGGGCCCCTCACTCACTCTCAGCCAAACCCGCCTTGCAGGGCTGTTGTGAGGATAAAATGGGGAGGAGAGCTACGAGTGCCCCCTTAAGCTCCTTAGAGGAAAGGAGGAATAGAAAACTAATATGTAAATAAAAATAAATAAAATAAACATGCATCTCCTTAGGAAAAAATGCATGCAAAAATCTGGCAGAATTGCACAGAAAATGTGTCTATTTAGGAGAAGCATGCATAAACGCTGATGCGTTTTTCAGGAGCAATTTTTTTAAAATTTAAAAAAATTGAACTCCCCCCCCCCCCCCCCCGCCACATGATGTGGAAAAGTGATGAGCGGAAAGTAAGAGTGGAGAAGAAGGAGAAATCAGAGCAGAGAGATCTACCCATTCCTATGCAGCCTGATGAACAGAGTGGGGGCAACTGGAATAGCAGAACCTTGGTGCTCAGCAGGAGAAAAAACTGCTGAGCGGAGTCCTGTGGTCTGGCCTTAGTGGGAGGGGTCCTTCGATGTCCCAGTCTTGCCAGCTCCCCCAAGCATAGCAGTTTCTATTTTCTTTTCAGCACATGCTGATCTGAGCCCAACCTGCCCATAGCCGAGGACTGTTTTCTTCCACTCCTTATAAAGAGCTTGCGATCTGCTTTTTTAACTCACTTGCAAATTCCCTACTGAGTTCATTCATTCTGGGAAGGAAGGAGGCAGCCAGCCAACCCGAAATTTCAAATTGCTTTGTGTTGTTGATAACCGGTTTATTTTGGTTCTTTGTCAAGGTCAGCGGCAGCTCTTGCGGCTCGCTTTATGTATCAATTTGCCATCTTTCCCCTCAGTGAAAGAAAATGAATCCAGCCGTGATGGGGCTGCAGGATTGGCGTGCGGAGCAAGACTCTCTCGCGAACATCCCTTACTGATTTCAGGCTGCAATCCTGAATATCTTTAAGGCCTATTTTTCATCTGTTTAAAATACTTGTGCTCCATGTTCTCTTTCTCCTCATTTACTTCCAACTTTTCATATATATTTTTAGCCACCCCCTCCCCACTCAAAAATGCATTTGCTATGGTAAAGAGTGTGGGTAATCATATGTATTAGTAAAAACAACATACCAAAAATGCATTGTTATGGGAAAATGTTTTGTAGAGAAATGCACGTTATGGGAAACTGAAATAAAAAATGGTATATTAGCAGGAATTTACACTGAAATGGTGGTGGATTTTCATGAGGACTTTTAAAGGGAAAAAATTGCTTTATTTTCCAACGCTGATGATTTAATCTGAATTTGCACTTCGCATAGTTACTGTTTTTCTTTTTCTGATCTGTACGTTCTCTAGACTTCCTTGAAGCTGTATTTTTGAAAAGTCAATAAATATATATTTAAAAAGAATCGCAAGCTAATGCTGAATTCATGAGAACTGAATTGAAGACTGGAAAAATGAGACATTCTCCCATGTTTTCTGTTGTATGTTGGGTAGTTATTTTGGCCCTGGGACCACGTGGGGAAGGGCTGGCTATCACTGTGAAATATAAAATAAAACTGATTTTCATAAAGCCATTCTACTACTCTAACCATGGGACGCGGGTGGCGCTGTGGGTTAAACCACAGAGCCTAGGACTTGCCGATCAGAAGTTTGGCAGTTCGAATCCCCGCGACGGGGTGAGCTCCTGTTGCTCGGTCCCTGCTCCTGCCAACCTAGCAGTTCAAAAGCACGTCAAAGTGCAAGTAGATAAATAGGTACCACTCCACCGGGAAGGCGTTTCTGTGCGCTGCTCTGGTTCGCCAGAAGCGGCTTAGTCATGCTGGCCACATGACCTGGAAGCTGTATGCCGGCTCCCTTGGCCAGTAAAGTGAGATGAGCGCCGCAACCCCAGAGTCGGCCATGACTGGACCTAATGGTCAGGGGTCCCTTTACCTTTACCTTACTCTAACCACAACGGCACACAGACTTTTCAGTGTAAAGACCCATTGTGGCGAAGTGGTTCGACTAGAAGTGAAGAGATCTGGGTTCGAATTCCTTCTCAACCATGAAGCATACCCCTTTACTTTTATTGAGTGATTGCCACCAGGACTGTACAGTGACTTTGGCCTAAGCCAGAACTGAATCAGGCCAAAGGAGGGTGATCTGGGCCTTGGGCCAAGTTGGGCTGAGACAAAGCCCCAGATCAGCCTGGATTAGATCAGGTTGCCCAGAGTGGTCTGAGGCTGTCGGTCCCTTCCCAGCAAGGAACGCACTTGGGAAGCAGATGCCAGCAGGATTGAATCCTCCACTCTACTAGGATTAATTGACGAGGAAATCCACCCAAAAGATGTAAACTTATTTATGTACACCACAACGGCAGCAAGAATCCTCCTGGCCCAAAGATGGAAACAGCAAGAGCTCCCCACCCTAGACGACTGGCAGATAAAGATGGTAGAGTACGTGGAACTGGCGAAGTTGACGGAGAAAAATAGGAATTGACCCTACGAAAGATTTCAAAGGGACTGGAGCAAATTTATAAGTTATTTGAAAGAAACTTGTAAACACCTGGAAACATTTGTAGCATTAACGTGAAATGTTTTGTAATGTGGAGCTAATTTACAAATGAGAGGGTGATTGTTAAATAATTACATATGGTAAAGAAGTGATTATAGAAATGTGATAAATATGTAAAAATAATAGGAAAGTGAGAAAGAGTGATGGAAGGAAGTTGATGAAATGAAACATGGAAAACTCAATAAAAATCATGATTTTAAAAAAAGGATTGAATTGTCCACTCACCAGCTGGAAGGTTCAGTGCTCATGCTTCAGTGTGCCTCTTTTCTTTGCAAGCACCTTTGCTGCAGGAGAGACCCATGCAAAGCGGCATTCTCAGGATCAAGCCCTCAAGGAGGGGATGAAGACCTTTATAAAAGCCTTTATCCTGTCCCCACACTGGTTCAGGGTTGGATCTGGGGCAGGTGCTTCCCACGCTGGCCAGGATCAGGAAGGGGGTGCACTGTGCACAGCCCAGGTTGCCCCTTATTCTGGGGTGGCAAGTAGGAAGGAAAAAAAAGTAAAGGTGAAGGACCCCTGGACGGTTAAGTCCAGTCAAAGGCAACTATGGGGTTGAGGCGCTCATCTCACTTTCAGGCTGAGGGAGCCGGTGTTTGTCCACAGACAGCTTTCTGGGACATGTGGCCAGCATGACTAAACTGCTTCTGGTGCAATGGGACACTGCGATGGAAACCACAGAGCACAGCAACAGCATTTACCTTCCCACTGCAGTGGTACCTAATTATCTACTTGCACTGGCGTGATTTCGAACTGCTAGGTTGGCAGGAGCTGGGACAGAGCAACGGGAGCTCACCCTGTCGCAGGATTCGAACCGCCAACCTTCTGATCGGCAAGCCCAAGAGGCTCAGTGGTTTAGACTACAGTGCCACCCGAGTCCCTTTATGTGGGGAAAAAATCACATAGGGAGACATTGGGACGCAGGTAGCACTGTGGGTTAAACCACAGAGCCTAGGACTTGCTGATTAGAAAGTCAGCGGTTCGAATCCCCGTGACGGGGTGAGCTCCTGTTGCTCAGTCCCTGCTCCTGCCAAGCCAGCAGTTCAAAAGCACGTCAAAGTGCAAGTAGATAAATAGGTGGCGGGAAGGTAAATGGTGTTTCTGTGAGCTGCTCTGGTTCACCAGAAGCGGCTTAGTCATGCTGGCCACATGACCCGGAAGCTGTACACCGGCTCCCTTGGCCAATAAAGCGAGATGAGTGCCACAACCCCAGAGTCGGTCACGACTGGACCTAATGGTCAGGGGTCCCTTTACCTTTTTAGAGGGACATTAATGTGAATGGGGGAAAACCCCTTCCACCACTATGCAGACTCTCCAAGTGTCCCTATTTCCCAGGAACTTTGAGTATATGCATATACAAAAGTTTGTACTGTATTCCTTCTGTCTCCCTGCAAGAAATTTATATAGGACCTTTACATAGGTGGTTTATTTTCTGTTATCAGTAAGGAGCTCAGCGTTCCCAGGAGCTGGTCAACAGACTTACAAGAACAGGTTAATCTACAATGCTAATGCCGTCAGCAAACAGAGAAGCAAGATCTGAATATTTTCCTCCAGATAAGCCTCAAGGTATGCATCAGGGGTAGTGTGGGAAAAGATGGGGTGTGTGTGTGTGTGTGTGTGTGTGTGTGTGTGTGTGTGTAACATAGGAAGCTGCCTGAGGCACATTCGCACCAGACCTCTGAAGCTGTAGGATACCACTTTAAACTGTCATGGCTTCCCCCAAAGAATTATGGGAGCTGTAGTTTGTTACAGGGGCAAAGAATTGCTAGGAGACCTTCCTATTGCCTCCCACAGCTGCAGTTTGCAAAGTGCATACCCTCCAATGAAAATGGGGACATCCTATTCCATAATAATCATCATCATTTTATTATTTGTACCCCGCTCATCTGATTGGGTTGCCCCAGCCACTCAGGGCAGCTTCCAACATATATAAAAACATAATTAAACATTAAACATTTTTTTAAAAAATCCCTATACCAGGCTGCCTTCAGATGTCTTCTAAAGGTTGTTTAGGTTGCTCATCTCATTGGCTCAGGGTCTCATAACTCCATACCCTCCAACATTTCTCTGATGAAAATAGGGACATCCTACCATACCCACCAATATTTCTCCGATGAAAATAGGGACATCCTAAGGAAAAGCGAGATCAAATCAGAAACCGGGATGGCTTCTGTAAATTTGGGGCTATTCCTGGAAAATAGGGACACTTAGAGGGTCTGAAAGTGGTTTAACAGTCAATCTCTTTTCCTGTGGAACTATTCCATTTCTTTAATTGGATGGTTTTTATTGCTTAGTTGATAGTGCCTTAAAATGAGCTCCAGAAGTCTTAATTTTATGCATGGTTACTTAAGTCCCAGCTTCCATGGTCCCTGGCCTTTAGGCACACTTGCTAGGGCTGATAGCAGTTATAGTTTAGCAACATTAAACTAATGCCTAACTCTTGCTATAGTGAATTCAACAAACAACGGCATTTGGACTAGACTCAGAAGGAGTACCAGCTTGGCTCTGCGACTGTGGGTGCCACGCAGCATGCACGGCCATGGCACCGAAATTTGTGGGTGCCTGGCCCCTTCATGGGGAATTTTGTGGGTGCTTGGGCACCCAGGATCCCGGAGAGTTGGCACCTATGGAACTCGGTGAAGGTTGCAATCCTACTGGGTACTTACTTGGGAGTAAGGTTTACACTACTCTTTTGGACTTACTTCTAGGTAAAGGTGCGCTGGTTTACTTCAGGCTGTTATGATCGCAAAAGTCAGCTAAGAAATAAAATCTAAGCAATAAAACTACAGTACTTTCTCAAGCGGATCCCTAGACAATTAGCTGCTGTCACAGCGCCCTCTAGCGTTGCAGCATCCCAATTTTTTACTGCCTCTTTCTTATCAAGCCATTCGACAACAATGTGAAACATTCTAGAGACAGATGCAGATAACAGCTAGACTTGAGAGCAAGACTGTGCTCTGTGGTGAGAGCATCCCTCATGCCTGTTTTCCCACAGGCAGCTCTTCAAAAATAAGACAGGAAATGTTGCTTTCTTTCTTTTCTTTTTTTGCAAGCATTCATTTCAAGCACTTGCAGAAGGCTCTGAGGTATTGCACGTATTAAAAGGAAATGCTTGGAAAATACAAGTATCATTTGGCCTCAAATTAGAGTGTGCATCTCTGGACCTGAGGAATATAAATGAAATGAATGTGTAAAGACCAGATAACTATTTTTAAGCAGATATCCCGCAGATATCCCGCAGCAATTTCAAGCAGGTAGAGTGGTACCTCAGGTTACATACATTTCAGGTTATAGACTCCGCTAACCCAGAAATAGTGCTTCAGGTTAAGAACTTTGCTTCAGGATGAGAACAGAAATCGTGCTCCGGTGGCGCGGCAGCAGCAGGAGGCCCCATTAGCTAAAGTGGTGCCTCAGGTTAAGAACAGTTTCAGGTTAAGAACGGACCTCCGGAACGAATTAAGTACTTAACCTGAGGTACCACTGTATTAAGGAAATGCTTGGAAAATACAACTATCATTTGGCCTCAAATTAAGGTGTCTGTGCATCTCTGGACCTGAGGAATATAAATGAAATGAATGTGTAAAGAGCAGATTACTATTTTTAAGCAGATATCCCTCAGCAAGAATCACAAGCTTTCAAGCAGGTAGTCTTCAGCAAGACAATCTATTGCCTTCTTCCTTGCTTTCTTCTAATGGGGTATGTGGCGATCACACAGGGTCCCCAGACGTTTCACCGTCTATTGATCCCTGTGCCACCGCTTTATTTCTCGCTGCCACCACCCAGGCACTACCTGGTACAATATTGAGTCCAGTCAGGGTTAAATTGGAACATAAATTTCTGTTTATTTATTGCAGTTTAACAAGCGTGTGGTTTCATAAACTGTGTGGGGCAATTACAATCATGGGGTGCCTATTCCAGACCTATAACTTCTGCTACCTGCTCTCACTCACTAAACCACCTCTCAGATATTTACAGTGGTACCTTGGGTTAAGTACTTAATTCGTTCCGGAGGTCTGTTCTTAACCTGAAACTGTTCTTAACCTGAAGCACCACTTTAGCTAATGGGGCCTCTCGCTGCCGCTGCACTGCCGCCATGCGATTTCTGTTCTCATCCTGAAGCAAATTTCTTAACCCGAGGTACTATTTCTGGGTTAGTGGAGTCTGTAACCTGAAGCGTATGTAACCCAAGGTACCACTGTACTTGTCTTCCTAGCTCCTAACTGTTCCTGACTCAGCTTACAGTATTTCACTACACTAACTCAACCTACCCATAGACTCTATCCCAATTCACTCCCACCCCAACCAGCCACCCAACGAACTCTTCCCTTCACCCCTCCCAGAGCTGGTTTTATAGTCCCTCTCACTCCACCCCCCTGGGTTCTGATTGGGTAACCTGTTTAACTGTTTCACCTCCAGCACTCTCATATGTTAACATCACATGGTGAGGGTATTTTATTGAGTATTCATCCTGCTTTTTTGCAGAAAGGCTACATAATGTTGACTAACGAGTTAGCACTCCATCTCATTTGTTTGTGGGGAGCTTAGAAGACACTGGATTCAAGGAAACGCTTCCCCAATTTCCCATCACTTTCTGTTATGTACTGAGTTGAATAGGATCCAAAATGCAGCAGTCTGATTGGTCCTAGAACAATAGGATTCAGAATGCAGCAGTCTGATTGGTCCTAGAACAATGCAGCAGTATGATTGGTCCACAGGAGCCACCCAATCCAGCTCCAGGTGGAAGTGAATCCACAACCTGATTGGCCTACAGGAGAATCCCGGAATTAGCCAATCACGTGCAGCCCATTGTGTAAATAATGTATATAAAGCAGATATTGGGGAAACATTCATTCCTCCTCACCACTATGAGCTGAATAAAGAGCATAAAATCCACTCTGAGTATATTTCACTTTCCTTAATGCAAAAGGTTTGTTGTTTTGGAGAAGGGTTTGTGTGGTGCGATCAGCCTTGCAATCAACGGTAATTGTGCAACGGTAATTGTGCTGTTCGGTGACTGAATCCAGCAAAAAATAATAAATAATTGGCAATCTGGAAATGCCCTTGTGTAAAAGAAGCTACTCTGAATGGTTTGATTGTTTCTTCTTCCTTGTAATTTGTTTTCCTTTGTTTTCTGAACAAAAAGCTTAACACAGTAATAAAAAAAGGTCACATCTGATCGTGGTTTAGTAGTTTCTTCCTCATTGCTAGTTATGGTTGGAAATAAATTTCAGCAAAGGGACACCTGCCAAAGGCAGAAGCCAGGTTACTCCTGCCCAAGGTTGTTGAACTACAATTCCCATCAGCCCCAGCCAGTGTGGCCAATGGTCAGCAAAGGTGGGAGGTGTAGTCCAATGTTATAAGAATTTTAAGGTCTCAAATATAGAATAAATATTCATAAATGCACGCTGTCAGGGGTTCAGGAGCAGAAGCACAGGGAAGAGGGGAGATGGAGAGCGAAGGGGAAGAGTGTGAGGGCAGCGTAGGAGAAGATGACAGTGGCCCGAGAGATTCCATGAGCCTCTCCAACGAATCGGAAGATTCACAGAAGGGGGCGCCGGTGGCCAGGGCAAGGGGGGTCCCAAGGGGGACACCCCAGAAGCAAGGGGCCAGCGGGGACTCCGAGAGCAGCAGTTGGAAATCAGGACCAGCTTCCCCACCAGAGCATAGTGGGGGGGAAGAGTCACAGGTATCGGGAGTAGCGTCTCCCCCAGCAGGGAGAGGAGAGGAGTCGGGGCTGACCACACCTCCATCGGAGAGTCAGACAATGGAGGGGAGGTCAGATCCGGCCAGTATCCCGGAAGAGGGAAGCAGTGACAGAAGTAGTGTAACGGTCAGGAGGAAGGTCACTGGGTTGGCGCGAGAGGCAAGTTCAAATGTACAGGAGCGTGGGACAGCAGAGAATGAGGATTGGGAACCGGGTCCTAAAGCCCGCCGGAGGGAGGGGGAGGAGCTAAGCGACTCAGCATCTGAGGAGTCCAGAAAGGGGGATGCCCCAGCGGGCAGGAGGACCCAGAGGAGAAGAGAGCAGCGGAAAAGGTGGAGCAGGGCTAGGATCTTAAACTGGTGTAAGAGGGGAGGAGATTCAGACAGGACTTCGCCGATCTAGGGTTTAAAATGTAGGGCTGCGCGCTGCGGCTTTGAAATGGAAATTGAACTTCAATAAAGACTTTTGTACATTACGACAGCCTAGCGTTGGTCCTCTGTGAGCTGGGACCTAGAGGCAGCTCTGACACACGCATATCTAAATATATGAACCATTTGTCTGAAATAGTATGGGAGAGCAATCCTGAAGCCATTTTGACTCTCCCAGCAACCTCAAATATTCCTCTGCAGTAAGGGAGGCAAATGGGGAACTTCCCATAGTCTTTTTGCTTGCAAATCCTGTCTTAAGGGCATATTTTTGTATGACTAGGGTGAGCATGTGACCTGGATTTAGGAACTAAAGTATTAACCATCACAAAAGATTGGCCAGGTAAAGCAATCAGTGACCATTATCAGGTATCCTGGCAGGCAGGATTTCTGCTGTAGACCGCCTCCTTCTGTGATGTATGTATGGTTTTTTTTTGGAGGAGGGGGTCTTGGGCTACAGGGTGGGCAATTTCAAAAGTCCATATAAGGGCTTGTGCACCATTGTTCAGGGTCCTCCTCCCTCCACAGCTGTCAACATTTCCCTTTTCTAAAGGGAAATTCCCTTATTCCGAATTGGATTCCTCGCAAGAAAAGGGAAAAGTTGACAGCTATGCCTCCCTCCTGTGTGTGGCGAGTGGGGACCCTGTTGCAACAGTTAATAGAGATCAGGCTTACCAGCTGCTTTGCTTCTCAATATACTCTAAAGGTAAAGGGTAAAGGGACCCCTGGCCGTTAGGTCCAGTCATGGCTGACTCTGGGGTTGCGGCGCTCATCTCGCTTTATTGGCTGAGGGAGCCAGCGTACAGCTTCCAGGTCATGTGGCCAGCATGACTAAGCCGCTTCTGGCGAACCAGAGCAGCACACGGAAACGCCGTTTACCTTCCCGCCGGAGCAGTGCCTATTTATCTACTTGGAACTCCCTGCCTCTTGAGACCAAGCAGGTGCTTTCACTGTACTCTTGTCAGCGCCTGCTAAAAACATCCCTGTTTAGAGAAGCCTGCCCACGTGCTTAGAAAGTCAAGGTAATTCTAATCTGTTTTAGTATTTTGACTTCTGTATGTTGTTAAGTATGGTTGGGGGAAAAAATTGTTTTATCTTTTACAGTGGTACCTCGGGTTACATACGCTTCAGGTTACATAAGCTTCAGGTTACAGACTCCACTAACCCAGAAATAGTGCTTCAGGTTAAGAACTTTGCTTCAGGTTGAGAACAGAAATCGTGCTCTGGAGGCGCGGCAGCAGCAGGAGGCCCCATTAGCTAAAGTGGTGCTTCAGCTTAAGAACAGTTTCAGGTTAAGAACGGACCTCCGGAACGAATCAAGTACTTAACCCGAGGTACCACTGTATGCGTAAACTGCCTAGAGGTGTTTTTACCACCAAGCAATGTATAAATTTTATGAAATCAATAAATGTATCTGCAGGCTTAAAGCTGACTGAATAGTAAAGATAATAATAATAATAATACAGTGGTACTTCTGGTTACATACTTAATTCATTCCAGAGGTCTGTTCTTAACCTGAAACTGTTCTTAACCTGAAGCACCACTTTAGCTAATGGGACCTCCTGCTGCCGCCGTGCGATTTCTGTTCTCACCCTGAAGCAAAGTTCTTAACCCAAGGTACTATTTCTGGGTTAGCGGAGTCTGTAACCTGAAGCGTATGTAACCCGAGGTACCACTGTAATAATAATTTATTATTTATACCCCGCCCATCTGGCTGGGTTTCCCCAGCCACTCTGGGCGGCTTCCAACAGAACACTAAAATACAATAACCTATTGAAAATGGGTTTTGTGGGTTGTGGGAGGCAGACAGAGAGCAGATGTATTTAAAGCACATTCAATGCACATGACTCCCCACATCCAAGAACTCTGGGAACTATCATTTCTCCGTCACAGAACTATGCTTCCCAACACCCTTATGCTATCATTCCCAATATTTTGGGGGTGAAGTAATGTGTTTTAAATGTGTGTTCAATGTGCCTTAAATGTTTAGTGTCTGAAGACAAAAATACACACACACACACACACACACACACACACACACACACAAAGAGGATTTGGGTTTTCTGGGGTGAGTGGGGGTCGGGGTGTAGCCATTCTTGTCCAAGGCAGAAAATCAACCCTCAAAACGAGAAACACCAACAGTTCACAAATGCAAACATGTTTTATCGGCATAAAAATACACATTGAGGAAATCAGTATTGAAAACTTAATTTACAGCACTGGTGGGTATCCTTAAAATTCCCACGATTTGGCATTTCTCCTAAGGATTATTAACAATAATAACAACAATAAAAAGCTTTTCGTTTATCTAAACAAGCTCACGAAATCAAATGTGTTGGCACACATGGGAACTTTAAAAACAAACAAACCAGAAGTGATGTTCATCGAGAGAAGATACATTGAAATAAGAACTACTTCCTAAACCAGGGCACTAGATACAAAGTTTAGAGCTTTAGAAAGCACTATGCGGATGTGATTGTGTAAGAAGGTGACCATGCCCCATCTGCTGACCCATCTGCAAACCCATCCACTGGAGTAAGGGGCTATGTGCATGAATTTCCTGCCATTACCACCACCTCATGAAAACAGTGGCCAACTAGAGACCTAAGGGGAACCTGCAAGCAGAACCTCAACTCAAGAGCCCTCTCTTGAGTGAAGAAGAAGAAGAAGAGCAGGAGGAGGAGGAGGAGGAGGAGGAGGAGGAGGAGGAGGAGGAGGAGTTTGGATTTGATATCCCGCCTTTCACTCCCTTTAAGGAGTCTCAAAGTGGCTAACATTCTCCTTTCCCTTCCTCCCCCACAACAAACACTCTGTGAGGTGAGTGGGGCTGAGAGACTTCAGAGAAGTGTGATTAGCCCAAGGTCACCCAGCAGCTGCATGTGGAGGAGCGGGGAAGCGAACCCGGTTCCCCAGATTACGAGTCCACCGCTCTTAACCACTACACCACCCTGGCTCTCATTGGTTTCCAGCAGCTGGCATTCGGAAGCAGCAGAAGTAAAACATAGCCTTACTTGTTTATTCTTTTATGTTTCTTCGTTTATTTGTCTATTATTTTAAAGCCATCCACGTTGGTAGCCATCACTGCCCTGTGGAACGCCCTCCCATAAGATGTCAAAGAAATAAACAAATATCGGACTTTTAGAAGACATCTGAAAGCAGCCCTGTTTAGGGATTCTTTTAATATTTGATGAATCATTGTATTTTAATATTCTGCTGGAAGCCGCCCAGAGTGGCTGGGGAAACCCAGCCAGATGGGTGGCCTATAAATAAATTTATTATTATTATTATTATTATTATTATTATTATTATTATTATTATTATTATCATCATCATTCTTGAGGGCTTTTATTTTGTCTGCCTTGAGTCTTCCCAACATTCAGTCCCCAAGTTCTAGCGGGGGGGGGGGGGATTATCTACCCAGTTTCTCTGCGTCATGCAAAATTCTATATTATATTAACTAGAATCATAGAATTGTAGAGGTGGAAGGGACCCTGAGGATCATCTAGTCCAATCCCCTGCAATGCAGGAATATGCAGCTGACCCATAAGGGGATCGAACCTGCAACCTTGGGTGTTATCAGCGCCATGCTCTAACAACTGAGTCATCTAGGAAAAGCATAAGGTTCAGAGTTATATATGAGGGCCCGGCCTCCTAAGTTGGACCTTTAGGAATCTCCCATTTCAAAGGGCAAAGGTTGTGCCAACTTTAAGGAAGGAGAGATCAATCTTTTTCTGATCTTGCATATTCTTTTGGTGTGCATTTCATGACAAGGTACGCACTTGGTTTTGCGTTCACCCATCAAAGAAACTCAAGCTATGGCGTGCTGCAAACACGTAACAATGCTGGTACATGCTGCTGGAAAAAAGCTCTCCCTCTTGTGGTTTGTTTGGAAAGAAACAGACTTCGAGGATCAATTTGGCACCGAACTGTAAGCCATAGGCACAATGGTTTGCTTCCTGTATGCGCAGGAAAGGGAGAGTGAGTTAGGCACAGTTCTGACAGTGTACATCAGGAGACATGCATGTCATAGTTTGGCATATGTGTGAAGCGGGCCACTGCTTCCAGAAGTGTATCGCAAAGAACAGAGAAGGGAGGAAAATAGAAGGATAGCACTGGGCCAATCTGTGTAGCAAACCAGGAACCCCCAAATCAGGCTTGTTTGCTTAAAAATGCAGACCAAATTCAATTCACGAGGATCGCTAGCCTTTGTGTGATGGATTGCAAGCACATAGTTCCCCTGCTCCAATGAATGGGTGTCAAGCTGGTCCACAGAGGGCATCATATGACTCCTACATGATTAATAAATTCAGTTACACCCGCATCAGCGTGGGGCTTAACCTTTTAAAACAACAACACAAGTCAAACTAACCTAAATAGCTTATACAAAATCAGTAAAAACCAAGGTCCATATAAGATCTGTGTATTTAAATATTTTGCCTTAAATTTTATGAAGTGTGATGTGTATCCACAAACACACTCAAACTAGAAAAGATACTGGAAAGATTTCTGTTAAAACTCAGGTCTAACCTTTCTAGCTGCCTTTTTGAAAAGAGGTAGATGTAGAGCAGTATCAACCAGTTGACCTCTATGAGGCTGAAAAGTACTGTTGAAGTTTGTGCGTCCTGGAAGTGAATGTAAGAAGGGACTTCATGGGGAGGTGGAAGTCTTTCAAAAAGCCAGCCAGAAGACCTGTACTGCTGACGAGGAGTTGCAACTTTGGCCTAGATGAGCTAAGGGCCATTTCACACATTACAGTGTTTGAGGGCGCACCCAAGTTGTTTTAAAGGCTACAGAACCTATTCAGGAAAGGTTAGATTCAGAGTAACGACACACATGGCATAACAGGCTGTAACTGTGTAACTTCTATTTCAAAAAAACAATTCAACAGATCATATCACAGTATGTAATTCCATAGACCAACTTATCATATGAGCGGAACATGTTCTGTGAGATTAAAGTCCAGCGGATTAATCAGGATCTCCCCCCCCCATTTTTTTTTATTTTCCAAAAAAAAATAAACAAACATAAATCCCAACCGTAATTAAACTTATCTTGATAACATCGTTAAGTGACTTCCTCAAATCCCCCTGGTTGAATTTCAGTGTATATCATTTTAACAGTTTTCCAAAATCAATTTAACTTAATCACTTAACATCTTTCATTCTTTGTAATTTAGCTTTAAGCATCTTAATTCCTATCCTTACATATTTGAATCCTAAGCCTATCCAATATTTGCAAGCTTTTCCAATTAAGTTATCTTAACATATTTAGCGAAATAGTCCATCCGTTCTTCCTGGTATTCCTCCTCTTGGTCGCAGACTCTTCCAGTCAGGTCGAATCAGGATCTTATGTTCCTAACATAAGAACTGAATAGACTGTATCTCCTGATCAATCCGCTGGACTTTAATCTCTCAGAATATGTTCTGCTCATATGATAAGTTGGTCTATGGAATTACATATTGTGATATGATATGTTGAATTGTTTTTTGAAATAGAATTTACACAGTTACATACAGTCTGTTACATCGTGTGTGTCGTTACCAGTATTGTATTCACGTAACAAAAGTTTCAGCAGCGCTTTGTAGATTCAGAGTAAGCCAGATGCACTGAGGTCCTATGGAAATAAGGTCAGCAGCAGGTCACTTCCATAGAATTGTAGAAATGGAAGGGACTGAAACTGCAACCTTGGCAATATCAGCGCCATGCTCTAACCAACAGAGTGTTCTACTGGTTTCAGTTGGGACCCAACAGCAACCAACAGTCTGGATCTAAGCAAGAGTAGCAGGAGCCTTTTGAAAATGTAAAGGTAAAGGTACCCCTGCCCATACGGGCCAGTCTTGACAGACTCTGGGGTTGTGCGCCCATCTCACTTAAGAGGCCAGGGGCCAGCGCTGTCCGGAGACACTTCCGGGTCACGTGGCCAGCGTGACATCGCTGCTCTGGCGAGCCAGAGTCGCACACGGAAACGCCGTTTACCTTCCCGCTGGTAAGCGGTCCCTATTTATCTACTTGCACCCGGAGGTGCTTTCGAACTGCTAGGTTGGCAGGCGTAGGCATCATCTAAAAAGGGATTTTTTTAAAAAAGATAAGTGGATTTAGTGATTTAAGGCTGCAATCCTGTGCATCTAGAAATGAGCCACGTCCAGCACAGTGGAGCTTACTTCTGAACAAATATATGCATGAATGGAAAAACAAAGTAAACGGAACATACAGGCACATCTTGGGCTTGCCTCTGTGTAATGTGTGAATAGGCTCTTAGGGCACAATGTTCCTGTTACCTCCATTGGGGTGGGTGGGGAGGTGGGCACTGTCCCAAGTATTGCAGTCCATGCACTCGCACCCTTTTTAAGCAGAAAGATGAAACCGATCTCCTCTTCTTCATTTGCCTATGCCTAGCTCATGCAAACTTAACCGTGTGCAGCTTCACAAAGCTGCACCCTTCCTAATCAAAGTAAGACTTCAGGGTACCACGACGGCGGATGTCGCAGGTCCAGCAGTGGAAGCCTCCACCCAAGGAATTGGCATGGCGGATGTTCACTTTGACTGTCGAAATGCCTGCAGGAGAAAAGAAAGCGAAGCAAGGCCCTTTAGTGAAGGTTGACTCAGATTTACACACAGGGTTATGAGGAGCTGTGCAAGCATGTCTGGCACCATGGCCAGCTCCTCCTTCATTTACAACACAGTCAGGGGACACGGGTGGCTCTGTGGTCTAAACCACTGAGCCTCTTGGGCTTGCCGACCGGAAGGTTGGCAGTTCGAATCCCTGTGATGGGATGAGCTCCCGTTGCTCTGTCCCAGCTCCTGCCAAGCTAGCAGTTTGAAAGCACACCAGTGCAAGTAGATAAATAGGTAGCGCTGCAGCGGGAAGGTAAACGGCATTTCTGTGCTCTCTGGCTTCCGTCACAGTGTCCTGTTGTGCCAGAAGTGGTTTAGTCATGCTGGCCACATGACCCGGAAAGCTGTCTGTGGACAGACGTCGGCTCCCTTGGCCTGAAAGCGAGATGAGCGCCCCATCCCCATAGTCGTCTTTGATTGGACATAACCGTCCAGGGGTCCTTTACCTTTTTCACCTAGACCCACTGAATTCAATAGTTTATGAACTAATTATTATGACCAGTGTCATAATCCCCCAGTGAATGCAGCAAAATGAGATTGGGAGGAAAGGTGGGGTAGAAATTTCATTAAAAAAATAATGTGTGTCAGAGCTAGGATTGCCCAGAGCAAGGAATTTACTCATTATTGTCAAAAGTAGACATTACATTAGGGGAAGGCATGACCTAGAAAGCTGTCTGTGGACAAACACCGGCTCCCTCGGCCTGAAAGCGAGATGAGCGCCGCAACCCCATAGTCGCCTTTGACTGGACTTAACCATCCAGGGGTCCTTTACCTTTTTTTTATCTTTATAACACAGCACAGTGTCATAGAGTGTTTGGGGCATATTTCAAGGAGATTTGGGCTTGAACCCCCCTCTCCCAACAGATGGGATCCCCCTGTGAGGCCAAGACAATAAAGATATTATTATTATTATTATTATTATTATTATTATTATTATTATTTTGGCCAAGCTACCCCCAAATGGCTCAGTCAATTTCAGTTCTCTCGTATTTCTTATTTTTCCAGGCTTAAATCTGGTTCTTCATATCTCTGCATCTTCCCCAGCTGGCATGGCCCAGGGGTAATGGGTTTTGAAGTTCAGCAACATCTGGAGGGTCAAAAGTCCCCCACACCTGCCTTAAGAGTTGCCAGAGAGTAGGGATGGGAAAATTTGTGACCTGACGGTTGGATCCCAACTCCCATAAGCTCCAAATAGCATGACCAAGGATGATAGGACCTGCATAGAAGAGTCACAGGTTTTCCTGTTTCTGGCCTAGAGAGGCCCTGGGGCAGAGCCATATTCATCACCTTCTCCGTCATGTGACTGCAGCCCTGCCAATTAGCTGCTCCTTTAAGCTTCACTTACACACTACATTAGGGACGCGGGTGGCGCTGTGGGTTAAACCACAGAGCCTAGGACTTGGCCGAGTGGGCAAGTTCAAATCCCCATGATGGGGTGAGCTCCCGTTGCTCGGTCCCTGCTCCTGCCAAACTAGCAGTTCGAAAGCACGTCAAAGTGCAAAGTAGATAAATAGGTATCGCTCTGGCGGGAAGGTAAATGGCGTTTCCGTGCACTGCTCTGGTTCACCAGAAGTGGCTTAGTCATGCTGGCCACATGACTTGGAAGCTGTCCACTGGCTCCTGCAGCCAATAAAGCGAGATGAGTGCCGCAACTCCAGAGTTGACCACGACTGGACCTAATGGGCAGGGGTCCCTTTACCTTTACCTTTAGACACTACATTGCATGGGATATTTAAGTTACAATCAAACCAACAATGCATGCTTGCTAGACAGGGACATGATAGGAGCTGAAGCTCACAGAGTTTTCCTGTAAGTTTGCTAGACAGAACTCTTGAGAGCCACTTGCAGTGTGCCCTGACAGCGGGAAGGCATAGCCACATATAATCTCCTCACCTGGCTGGGCACTTTATCTTTGCTCTTTTGCCTCATTCCAGCAATGTATAACATATGCTAAGTCTGAGCCACACCGACTCCATTTTGAACTAGACTAAAGTGTGTATTTGTAACTGGATTACTGTTTTAAGCCTGCCTGAACAAAGCTGCTGTTACTCTGCAATTCTTCAACAGGGAACACTGAATGAGTAAATGTCATTTTTTACTTTTTATAAGACTGTTTTACTTTTACTTTTTTTTTTACAATAGGTGATTATTGTTTTCAGAGGGGAGAATATGGGAAATATCAGGAGAATCCAGTCTTCCTTAAATTAAAAGGCTAAAACTAACCTATCCAAGCTTCCCTTTTAAGAAGAAGAGTTTGGATTTGATATCCCGCTTTATCACTACCCGAAGGAGTCTCAAAGCGGCTAACATTCTCCTTTCCCTTCCTCCCCCACAACAAACACTCTGTGAGGTGAGTGGGGCTGAGAGACTTCAGAGAAGTGTGACTAGCCCAAGGTCACCCAGCAGCTGCATGTGGAGGAGCGGGGACGCGAACCCGGTTCACCAGATTACGAGACTACCGCTCTTGACCACTACACCACACTGGCTCTTTTAAGCTGCGAAGGGATGCATTCTGTTGAACTCACAAGTGTGAGGGAGGGAGGGAGGAAGGATAGTATCTAATAAATATAACCTCTCCTGGCATCTATACACATCCCTAAACATTTTGACCCACCAAGACTTTCAAACAGCTTGTGGATTGGAGTTTCGTTGGCATCGACCATCACACGTTTTTCATCCAGCATCAGGACATTCATAGAGAGCCATTTAGAGGACATCCACAGCGGGTGGTCTGGATGCAAATATAAACAGGAAATACTATTTAGCACTCCCATTGGGTGGATGAAGTCTGGGACTTCTGCTTTGCACAACTGGTCTTCAAAATTGGGAATAAGCTAAACATACCATCAGGGATCAGGGGCAATGGAGGGTGAACCACTGTCCAGCCTGCGTTCTTGAAGAGATCAATCTGAAAGAGATAGAGATTCAAATTGGGAGATTTTTTTTAACCATTGTGGGATTTATTCCCAATGCAAACAAGCACCCACAGAAGAGGGTGTGTCTTGCGGGATCACAGAAGGAGAGGAAAGTGTTAAGAATAATAAAGTTGGAAGGGACTAGTAGTCCAGCCCATTACAATTCAGGAATGTGCACCCATACAGGGATCAAACCCGTGGCCTTGCCTCCTAAAATCCTTATTATGATCGCCATTGCTGTTATTGGCATTTGCATGTTAAAATGCATGCATGCTAAAATGAAAATAGGCACTCTGCATCAAATCTAGTTTGGCCCCAAGGTCTTTATAGGAAAATGTAGTATTGTTTGCAGATGTTGCATTGCTTAGTTTTCATCACAAGAGGGCTCTCTACTTGCACATCAAAGAAAGACACCGAGCATCCTTTTTTTTTTCATGGCAGTTCATTCCATTTTCAATCTTTCCCCAAACTGCTAAGTTCCACATTATATTTGAGCTTTCACACATCGTAAAAGCCTCTTCTGTAACTATGGTGAAATATAGTTCCGGTTTAGCAGTCAAGTCCATGTTATTTGCTTCCAGAAAAGAATCCATTTGCAAATAATATGGAAGCGAGTGCTTCTATATAGCACAATAGCTCCAGAGGTGGCTTTTACATTGTATGAAAGCTGAAAAATAATGTGGAAATTATCAGTGAGGGAAACATTTTGTGAAAATGGAATAAACTGCCATGTGAATGCAATCTCAGTCTGGAGCTAAATGTATTCTGCTGACACTGGCGTCTAATATTTTCCAATTGCTCAAATATTCTTAAAATGTTTGATATTGTACTTTGTACTTCACAGTGCAGGCCTAGACATGCAGACCTCTAAAAATTTAGACAGGGAGAGTCTAAATTTTAAAACCACCCCCAAATCCGGTCATGTTACCTTACTCCCATCTTTACTAAGGAAGGTTGCCACAGAAGCCATGACTGTTTAAAGCGGTGTTGTACTGCTTTAAATTATAGTGCAGATAGCACCCTAGAAAACACTCCACATCCTCCTTTGGCCACCAACTGCAAATGAAGATCAAGAGCTATCCTGGATCAGACCCAATGTCCATCTTGTCCACTATTCTCCTTCCCACAGAGGCCCGTCAGATGATTCTAGCACCCCCACCGGACAAAATATTTTAAAAGAGAGCAACACACTAATTTCTTCTCCTCTAGCACTCATGCCAGCTTTTGCAGGCCATTCCTCTCATGTAGATAAACGCATTCTCCATACGCTACATGCAGGGCCAGATTTAGGTTTGATGAGGCCCTAAGCTACTGAAGGTAATGGGGCCCTTTATATGTCTAGCTGTCCTTTGTCAACAACAAATTGCTGCTGTTTTTTTCAGTTGAATATATGCTAGATGGTAATTTATGGACCTAATAGGTATCTAAAGCCATTTGTACATAACAAAATATGTATTTTATCAAAGCAATTGTTGAATTGAAATACAATTAAGAAGAAGTATATTGAAAGTGAAATACAGTTAAGAAGAAGTATATTAATAGTGAAATAATTATTAAGTTCTAAATTAAAACGATATTTTATTCATAACAAACTTAATAATGCAAACACATTGGCATTTGGCAATAAAAAAAGTTCATTTAGAAACACAGTTTACAAAGACTCATAATCTAGTCTCTAGAAACTTGCTATAACATGAAATAATAATAGCAAACCAGTGATATTTTAGGGTGCAGGCTAGCAGGTGGAGCCCATTACTTACATCATAGGAGCCTACACAACACAAGACACTGTTGCTGTATGTAGGTTTTATTTTATTTGTTTTTTATCTTTTATTTTGGAAATGTATATCCCGTTTTCTTTTCCTTTATTTTTTTTTGGGGGGGGGGGGGCTCAAGAGAGTGGGGCCCTAAGCTATAGCTTGTTTAGCTTATATGTAAATCCGGCACTGGCTACATGCATCTTTCTGTCCAAGGAAGCTCCAGGGTAACAAACAGAGCAATAGTTCTGCTAACTGAAGCAATCTACTGTAGTGGTAAAGGTAAAGGTAAAGGTAAAGACCATTAGGTCTAGTTGTGGCCGACTCTGGGGTAGCGGCGCTCATCTTGCTTTATTGGGCAAGGGAGCCGGCGTACAGCTTCCAGGTCATGTGGCCATCATGACTAAGCCACTTCTGGTGAACCAGAGCAGTGCACAGAAACGCCGTTTACCTTCCCGCCGGAGCGGTACCTATTTATCTACTTGCATTTTGACGTGCTTTCAAACTGCTAGGTTGGCAGGAGCAGGGACTGAGCAACAGGAGCTCACCCTGTTACGGGGATTCGAACCGCCAACCTTCTGACCGGCAAGTCCTAGGCTCTGTGGTTTAACCCACAGTGCCACCCGTGTCCCTCACTACAGTGGTACCTCGGGTTAAGAACTTAATTCGTTCCAGAGGTCCATTCTTAACCTGAAACTGTTCTTAACCTGACTTTAGCTAATGGGGCCTCCCATTGCCGTTGCGCCACCACTGTGCGATTTCTGTTCTCATCCTGAAGCAAAGTTCTTAACTCGAGGTACTGTTTCTGGGTTAGTGGAGTCTGTAACCTGAAGCGTCTGTAACCCGAGGTACCACTGTACAGTCCTTTTGTTAGATGGAGCAAAAACAGATCAAGTGTCCAAGGAAGAGCCCACACAAATTTAAGAGCTGTAAAAAGGAATCACAACCTTTGCACGCAATTGCCCAAGGTCAGCTGCAAAAACAAGGGCTTAAATAATGTTTGGCTTAGTTAACAATTGCTGATGAGAAACCTAGCGACTTGTTCAAAGGGTTCAGAAAAATCTGGGCTTGTGAGCTTCCCAAAAGCACCTGTGGGCCTACACTGGTCTAGACTGGCCGTTGGGTCTGTTTAAACAGGACTCTTCCGTTCTTCTGGCAGGACTCTACCACTTTAAGAATGGAGGTGTGTGAACAGGATGTTTGAATATTCTCCTGCATCAAACTCCCTGCACATAATCAGCTAGCACCTCAGGGAGGGGCCCTAGAAGTACACCAGAAATTGCTCCCTCAGGAAACAATGATGGCTACCAATTTGGATGGCTTCAAAAAAGGGTTAGACAAATTCATGGAGGAGAAAGCTATCAAGGGCTACCATCCACAAAGGCTATGTTCTGCCTCCATGGTCAAGCCTTAAATGTCTCAGGACCGCAATACCTCAAGGACCGCCTCTTTCCATATGAACCTACCTGGATCCTGAGATCATCTTCTGAGGCCCTCTTTCGTGTGCCCCCTCCTTGAGAGGTCCAGAGGGTGGCAACACAAGAACAGGGCCTTCTCCACAGTGGCTCCCCATCTGTGGAAAGCTCTCCCAAGGAAATTCGCCTGGCGCCTTTATTAGACACCTTTAGGCACCAGGCAAAAACATTCCTTTTTAACCAGGACTTGATTGACATCCTATGCCCTTTTAAAATGGGCAGGGGCGTTATTGGGTTGCTGTTTTTATTTTGATTACATATTTTGTGGTTTTATATTTTGATTTCGTTCTGTGAACCGCCCTGAGACCCCCGGGTATAGGGCAGTATATAAATTCAATAAATAATAATAATAATAGCAATAATAGATGGGTCTTTGGCCAGATCTTACAGGGCTGGTCTTATATTTTTGTCCCCAGTTTGTCTGAAGATCCCTTACCTCATTGCACGGACGATCTGGGTTGGAAAGCACGAGGCCCGGTCCGATGATGTTGAATGTGGCATCAATGTGCATGGGATTGGGGTCTTTGAAAGAGATGGTGTGCACTCTGTATTCCGGCGCAAGGTGTCTCCGCATCCACTCAATACCCAAGTAGTTAGTAACCTTGAGAGCAAGATTTAGACTTTTAGTTGTTTCAGAAGAAATATCTGCAACAACAGTAAGCCATATATCCGGCCCGTCTAACACCCAAGAAACTTCGATCTACTCCCAGTATTTTAAAAAAATGGCAGTGATCTACCTTTTTTTTTGGGGGGGGGAGGATTGACAAGAGTTGCTGAGCTTTTTTAAAGGGGGAATGACATAAATCACTCATCTAAACTCTGCCGCTAATAAACGCACGCTGCATTAACTCTGATCATCGTATTCCCAAAGTGCAAAACTCCGCCAACTTGACACAATGGAGGGACAGAGAGAGGCAGATATTTAAATTGAACATCAATAGAGCATTGTGGGAGGGTGTATTCATAATTGTCTGCATAGGCATAGTGGAATAGAAAAGTTTTCAGCAGGCTTTTCAAAGTTGGCATAAAAGTTGATACTAACCAACAAATAAATCTAACTAAAAAACGGATAATGGATGTAATTTTGTTGTTGGACTACGCAGAAATGGCAAAGCTGACAGTGAAATTAAGAGATCAAAATGGTGAATTTTTCATAGAGGAATGGACTATTTTTAAAAATACTATAGCCAAATGAAATTGAAGGCAGGATTCTAGATAAAAGCAGAGGAAGGAAAAATGATAAAATAATTGCAACAGAGAAACTTTTACAGATAGGTAGCCATGTTGGTCTGCCACAGTCAAAACAAAATAAAAGAAAAAAATTAAAGAAAAAAATTCCTTCCAGTAGCACCTTAAAGACCAACTAAGTTAGTTCTAGATGTATCTGAAGAAGTGTGCATGCACACGAAAGCTCATACCTAGAACTAACTTAGTTGGTCTTTAAGGTGCTACTGGAAGGAATTTTTTTCTTTTATAGAGAAACTTTTGTAATAGATAAAGATATAATGCAGTAGAGATGGTCTGAGTAAAAAGACTGCAGAAATGAGAGTGGGAAGTCAATTTATGAAACAATGTAACTATTTGATAAGAAAATTATGGTGCAAATGTTTGAAAAAATTAATAAAAAATTATACTGCAAAAAAGGAACCAATCTGCTCACCTGACTTCTTTGCACAAAGATGTCTCTTCCAGCTCGTATGAAATCTGCAGCGTCAAAGCACGGCTCGAATTCAGTTGTGACAAATTTGCCCTGTGCAGCCAGCTTGTGCCTGTCTTCTACAGTGCGAATGGGGTAATCCTGGTTTCAGAAAGACAAAACACACACAGGCCTTTGCTAGGACTGTTCCCACTACTTGGGGCAATCACACGGCGTCATTTCTCAACCTCTGATCTGCCTAAGCCAGGCTTCCTCTGTTAGATAATTGACGTGGCGTAGCTAATTGTTTTACGAACCCAATTAGCCTCAGCTGCTTACAGTGATCTCTGGTCCGGCACGTTTCCCTCTCAGCTGCGCCGATCCTTCCGTCCGCCACTAAGTGCAGAGTAAAACACAGTGGAGCTATTGCGTCCCGGTGTAAAAGATGCAAACACACCCAGTCGTTAGTGTGTTTATTTATCAGTCCTTTATTGCAGTAATAAAATAATAAAACAGCATTACTCAGATTCTCCTGGGCTGCTAGCAGTCATGGCTGCTTCTGTCTCCCTCAGAGACAAAGACAGGCAGTGAGGAATAACTCCTCCCTCCTTCCAAATCACACATCAGAATGGACAGACGTCACCCAGAACTCCTTAACCCTATGAGTTCTGAAGACACTAACACCCCCTCTTCTGTCCATTCCTGAGGTGACTTGTGAGTGTACCTTTACAGACCTCTGTGAGATCAATCCCTTCCCCAATGCCTTGCGCCTTTTCTTGGCATTTCTGTCAGGCATCTGTGGAACCTCCTCACAACTCCCAGGTTCACATTGTGCGAAACCAACCCACACACCTGTGGCCTGATACCTTTCAGGTGGAATGCCCTTTGTTGTGCGACTTGACCGTCTGGGCACAAACTCAGGTACTTCCTCTGACTCACTGTGGTCAGCAGGTGAGTCCTCTGCATCACGGGATTCCCCCTCTGACTTAAAGCGTCTTCGAATTCTCTGCATCACGCTAACAGGAGACGCAGGCTCACTCTTGGGCTCTCTTTTAACAACTTGTGGAGACGCCCCACCCTGTTCTTGACCCTGGTCATCGACCTGGTCGTCAGCAGGCACAGCCTCTGGCTCTCCTTCCTCATCAGAATCTTCCCCCTCTGAATCAGACAGGCATTCTGAGAGAACGTCACGCCTTGCAGGAGTCTTTAACCAACCTCCCTGCTCATAGAACTCAGCGTGTTTACTGATCAAAAGCTTACTCTGATCACCTCCTGGATATGCAAACCGCCATGCTTTAGATGACGGTTCATACCCACAGAAGATCATTTTCTGGAACTTGGGTCCACCTGGCCTTTGCAAAGCCTTTGGCACCGGCACCAAGGCTGGTGACCCAAACGAACGGAGGAAGTGAATCTGGGGTTTCCTTCCGTGAAGCATGAAAAACGGGGTGTCACCTACCACTGAATTGTAGGACCGATTCCAGGTGAAATTCACAGTCCGAATTGCCTCCATCCAAAAGCTTGGAGGTAACCCAGAGTCTGACAGCAACACCTGTGTAGCCTTAACCAGAGCTTCACTTCTTAGCTCTGCCACCCCCCTCTCTTGAGGAGAAGTCACCTTGTGATGTATCCCTTTCTTGTGAAAGAACTTCTGCAGAGCAGACCCAGTAAACTCTGCACAACGGTCACTGCGAACTCCCTGTACCTTGGTGGAGAACCTTAGTTCCACCTCCTCAACCCAATTTTTAATCAGTTGTGCTGCATCTTCCTTGGATTTCAGAGCATGTGTCCAGGAATTCTGCGTATGATCATCAAAAATTGTTAACAGATACCTGGCCCCTCCCAGACTTGGCTTTGCCATGGGGCCCAACAGATCTATGTGAACAAGCTCAAAAGGTTTTGTGGTTACCCTGTCCACCCTGGGGTAACTGCACCCTTTTACCTTTGCCTTTCTGCAGGCCTTACAATCTAGGGATTTTCCACATTCCCTAATTTTACAGCCTTTGGTACACTCCTGTAACACCTGGATTTCTTCAAGAGAACTATGGGCTGTCTTCTTGTGCCATGCACATGCACATGAAACATGAGTGGGAACTGTAGCACGCATAGCTTGTGCCCTCTCAGCCTTCCCCTCACCCCTCAGAGGCGTTTTAAGAATAAAGAGATCATTCTGCCCCTTTTCAACTCTGACTAGTTGCTTCCCTCCCTTGGAGATTGTACAAACATCTTGTTCAAAGTACACCTTAAACCCCTTCTGCAACAAATAAGGGACAGATAAAATACAGTGACGCAACCCAGGTACAATGCAAACTTCCATCTGCTCCTGCAAAACAGAAAAATAGACATTTGCAACGTTAGTCACATTTTTCTTTTCTCCATTTGCAAACTGAACAGTTTTTCCATCTGGAACTGCCTTGCAATTCCACATCTCGACAGCAGAGGTCTCTGGAATCAGGTTGCGGTTAGCTCCTGAGTCGATGACAAAGCATAGGTCATTGTCTCTCTCAGAGCTGTTCTCAAACATTGCAAGACTGGCTGTCAGCTGATAAGCATCCTCACTGACTCCAGCAGGTCCGCTTTGCGCATTCCCACGTCTGGCCCCCTTTCTGGGCTGGTTACCACGGAAACCTGGCTGGTTCCCATGAGAAGCGACCTTGACAACATCCTGCCTCGTCTCCCTGCCTCGGTGGGGGCAGGAGCGACGCAGATGTTCAGTTGAATTGCAAATAAAACAACGTCGAACGGAAAAATACTGCCCAGGGCTCCTTTCAGCCGGCTTGGCCCCCCTTCTTCCGGAAGAGCTCTCTGTGCCAGCCTTGCCCTCGCTGAAACTGCATTCCACTCCGTCACTCACAGTGGAAAACTTTTCAACCTTGCCTTTGGAATTCTCAGCCCCCCCAATCTTCACCTCAGGGACAAGGGCTTCAGCCATCTTTGGGCTCTTTATGACTTCTCCAGGGCTCTGGCCTCCTGCTGAGCTTTCACACAAACTTCTCAGCACCTCCCAGGCAGCCCTTGCTGACTCTATGCCCTCCAAACTAGGCAAGAGCGATGCGTGTACGCATGCTTTCAGCATACCAAGCTCTCTTTGCATTCTCTGCTGGCTATCTTCAGGCAACGCAGCCTCAAAGCCTGCAACGTCTGTCCCATCAACACCTGGATTGAGGGGTAGTGGCTCTTTCTGGCTTGCATCCCAAAGCCCTGTAGCCAAAAACAAACCCCGCACTTTTCTGGACCAGATTTCCCATCCTTGGGCAGTGAGCTTTTCAAACGGAATGTCCTCAAAGACCTGGCTGTCTGCCATTTTCTTCCCGGGGTCCCAGCTGTACTCACGTAACCAGTCAGCTCTTCCAGCACCCGGTTTTCAGCCGCTCTCAGCCGCTCTCAGCTCTCAGCTCCTTCCAGCTCCTTCCAGCCAGCTGCTCTGCCTCTCAGCATCGGGCAGGACTCAGCGTCTTCCCAGCTGGCCCCAGCGTCTTCCCAGCTGACTTCAAAGCACACCGGCACACTTCGCAACAGCTTTATAGCAGTAATCAGCGTCCATAACCTGTTAGATAATTGACGTGGCGTAGCTAATTGTTTTACGAACCCAATTAGCCTCAGCTGCTTACAGCGATCTCTGGTCCGGCACGTTTCCCTCTCAGCTGCGCTGATCCTTCCGTCCGCCACTAAGTGCAGAGTAAAACACAGCGGAGCTATTGCGTCCCGGTGTAAAAGATGCAAACACACCCAGTCGTTAGTGTGTTTATTTATCAGTCCTTTATTGCAGTAATAAAATAATAAAACAGCATTACTCAGATTCTCCTGGGCTGCTAGCAGTCATGGCTGCTTCTGTCTCCCTCAGAGACAAAGACAGGCAGTGAGGAATAACTCCTCCCTCCTTCCAAATCACACGTCAGAATGGACAGACGTCACCCAGAACTCCTTAACCCTATGAGTTCTGAAGACACTAACATCCTCAACCTCGGCCCTCCAGATGTTTTGGGCCTACAACTCTCATGATCCCTAGCTAGCAGGACCAGTGGTCAGTGATGATGGGAATTGTAGTCTCAAAACATCTGGAAGGCTGAGGTTGAGGAAGCCTGGCCTAAGCTTTTCCAGGGCTGATAGTTCTAGCAGGGAGGGTTGCCAATGCAGACATGCTGTGGCCAAACGCTGAGTTCTGGGGTGAGGAACACGGATCGTCCTGCAGATATTATTGTTGGCATTGAGCTCCCATCAGCCCCTGCCAACTGTTAGGATTTTTATCTATCCAAGCGAGTGGTACTATGATCATGTGAGTGTCTGAGTGAGCATGAGAAAGTAAGTGTGTTATCTCTTCCAACTGAGTACAGTGGTACCTCGAGTTAAGTACTTAATTCGTTCCGGAGGTCCGTACTTAACCTGAAACTGTTCTTAACCTGAAGCACCATTTTAGCTAATGGGGGCCTCCTGTTGCCGCCGTGCCACCGGAGCACGATTTCTGTTCTTATCCTGAAGCAAAATTCTTAACCTGAAGCACTATTTCTGGGTTAGCGGAGTCTGCAACCTGAAGCGTATGTAACCTGAAGCGTATGTAACCTAAGGTACCACTGTACTATTGGAAGTTGGTTTCACTTCTGTGTGTGTTGCAGTTCTGTATAGTGGTACCTCGGGTTACATATGCTTCAGGTTACAGACGCTTCAGGTGACAGACTCCGCTAACCCAGAAATAGTACCTCGGGTTAAGAACTTTGCTTCAGAATGAGAACAGAAATCGTGCTCCGGCAGAATGGCGGCAGTGGGAGGCCCCATTAGCTAAAGTGGTGCTTCAGGTTAAGAACAGTTTCAGGTTAAGAACGGACCTCCGGAACAAATTAAGTACTTAACACGAGGTACCACTGTACTGGTGTTCAGAGAGCACAGGTGTACTGATGGAGTTTCTGTATATAAAAGGTAAAGGGACCCCTGACCATTAGGTCCAGTCTCTGGGGTTGTGGCGCTCATCTCGCTTTATTGGCCAAGGGAGCCGGCGTACAGTTTCCAGGTCATATGGCCAGCATGACTAAGCCGCTTCTGGCAAACCAGAGCAGTGCATGGAAATGCCGTTTTTACCTTCTACTTGCACTTTGACTTGCTTTTGAACTGCTAGGTTGGCAGGAGCAGGGACTGAGCAACGGGAGCTCACCCCATCGCGGGGATTCGAACCGCTGACCTTCTGATCAGCAAGTCCTAGGCTCTGTGGTTTAACCCACAGTGCCATGCGCCTCCCTCTGTATATAAGACTGTAAATAAAGTAGTTTTAGAACTACGATTGAGTCTTTCTTCTGCTATGATATACCAGAAGACTGGTGTGCTCTTTTGAGGAGAGAAGAGTCGCTTGTTACCAGCCACTCTGGACTGAGGAAGATTTATAGCCAGAGAGAGCCATCGGGGAATGCTCCGGAGACTTGGGGAAGTTTGCAGCCTTCCCAGGGCGTTTTCCCAACACCAACATGGCCAATCAATGGTCAAGGATGATCGGAGTTGTACTCCAATAACACCAGGAAGTACCCTTGCTCCTGCCACCATAGTTGCTTCCTTGAAAGCCAAAAGGATCATAAAAGGTAAAGATAAAGGGACCCCTGACCATTAGGTCCAGTTGTGACCGACTCTGGGGTTGCAGCGCTCATCTCGCTTTATTAGCCAAGGGAGCCGGCGTACAGCTTTCGGGTCATGTGGCCAGCATGACTGATGAACCAGAGCAGTGCACGGAAACGCCGTTTACCTTCTCGCCGGAGTGGTACCTATTTATCTACTTGCACTTTGACATGCTTTTGAACTGCTAGGTTGGCAGGAGCAGGGACTGAACAACAGGAATTCACCCCATTGCGGGGATTCGAACTGCCGACCTTCTGATCGGAAAGTCCTAGGCTCTGTGGTTTAACCCACAGCGCCACCCGTGTAATACCTGGTCATAAAGTTCATCCGCCATGGTGGGCTTTGGTGCTGTGGTCCATTTTGATCCGCGGCGGAAGTACTCTTTGATGATGGGCCGGTACGCTCTGTATTCAAAGAAACGGGCGCGCCAAGCCATCGGCGCTTCAATGATCTCGTTCCCAATGACCAGCAGAATGTCTCTTGGCATAGCTGCGTACATCCCTACCAAAAGAACAAAGTGTTTGATCTGGGGATCCAATCAACAGTGGCACAAATCCTGCACACTGGATCCCATTCAAGGTTCGATTTTGCTAGGTAACAACCCAGTGGAAGAGGGAGTAAAGCAAACAAACAAACAACAGGCTACTGAACATAACAGAAACAAATCAACCTGATTCCCAGCGTCAGTTTGCCAAAATGTGTTATGACCCAACCTTATTTTGGGGACATGGCTGTGTTTCTGCCACTCTTAACCAGAGTGCCAAGCCTTTATCAAAAAGCAGCAAAACGGTGCACTCAAGTTCAGGCAGTTTGTACGGGACAGACAAACGTTTCAGCGTGTCATCCATTTTAATCCATCATGGCTGCTCCGCTCTGTGCCTAAAAGCGCATCACAACTGCATAACAGTGATGTCTATGTAGGCCTAGCAAGATCTAGATCAGGGGCCGACAACCTAAGGCCCATGGGCCACAAGTAGCCCACAGGGGTCGTTTTACCGGCCCACAAGCCGCCCCCAAACCGAGCCACCCACTCGGCGAGTCCCCACGTGCTGCGCTAAACCGAAGTAGTGCAGTGTGGGGACTCGTGAGTGGCGCCAGAAATTGTGTCTGCGCAGACACAGATGATGAAAATCGTGGACACACACATTCACACGCACCCGCAATCTGGCCCATGGAGGCAAGGTAAGTGTTATGTACTGAGTTGAATAGGATCCAGAATGCAGCAGCCTGATTGGTCCACAGGAGCCACCCAATCCAGCTCCAGGTGGAAGTGAATCCGCAACCTGATTGGCCTACAGGAGAATCCCAGAATTAGCCAATCACATGGGGTCCATTGTGTAAATAATGTATATAAAGCAGATATTCTGGGGGAACTTCCATTCCTCCTCACCACTATGAGCTGAATAAAGAGCATGAAATCCACTCTCGACTCCGAGTATATTTCAGTAAGCCTTGCCAACCCCTGATCTAGATTAACAGAAGGGACTGTACTGTTTTACTGTAAACAACATGCATCCCCTGTGAAACTATAGATAGCAATACACTAAATTGCTTAACAGTAGGCTACTGTTGTCCTTTATGAATTGTCACGAGGACTTTAAAGTTTTTTTGTGTTTTTTTAAAGAGGAAACAAATCTCATCAATAACGAATAAACAATACTTTATAAACTAATGAGGAGACGGAGACATGGTTCACATCCACAATGTACATTTTAAGCACATTTTTACCACTTTTCAGTGTCATGGCTTCCTCCAGAGAATCCTGCAGCTTACCCATCACAGAGCTACAATTCCCAGCACCCTTAAACCACATTTCCCAGGATTCCCATGTGCTTTACATGTACGGCTTGGATGTGGGCATGCTCTAAATCGATTCTGCACATTCCAAGTCACTGAGCAATTACCTGTGGACTCAAAGTCAGGCGTTTTATATTTGGTTGACCAGTCTAGTGGCTCTGGCCTTCTCACAATCACTCCTTCCATTTTCAGAATATTGCACATCTCTTCAATTTCAGCAATTGCTTTCTTCACATGATCCTGGGGAAAACTCTGGCCTCCATACTTCTGATAGAACCCCCAGTACTTCTCATAGGTATTCGCCTGGTAATCAATAAAGAAAAAGCAGAGAAAAAGCAGACATGAACCAGCAGCATATTGCAAAGAATCACTCTGTATTCATCTACTAACAGTTAAACAACAGTATGTCAATCTCATAGGACTTGTATATTCAGGTGATTGCATTTTCTGTAATTCTAAGTTTTTAAAACTATTTTTGAATAGTATTACATCTGCTCAACAACCACAGCTAATTTTTTCCCTTCCCACTCTTATTTCAAAGCTATTATTGTCTTTGTATCAGAAAGGCACCTGGATAATTTGGTTGCCAATAAATATTGCTGCAAAGATTTCTGAGATCATGGTCTTTCCAACGAGTGGCTTCTGTCTAGGTTTGTTAATGGTCTTACTTTAAATGCTGTGAGGATCCTATGCCCTTTTGAAATGTGCTTTTTCCGGGTGGGGGTTATTGGGTTGTTGTTTTTATTTTGATTATGTATTTTGTGGTTTTATATTTGGATTTTATTCTGTGAACCGCCCTGAGACCTCCGGGTATAGGGCGGTAAATAATTTCAAATACAGTGGTACCTCAAGTTAAGAACCTAATTTGTTCTGGAGGTCCATTCTTAACCTGAAACTGTTCTTAACCTGAGGTACCACTTTAGCTAATGGGGCCTCCCATTGCTGCTGCACCGCCACCACACAATTTCTGTTCTCATCCTGAAGCAAAGTTCTTAACCTGAGGTACTATTTTTGGGTTAGCGGAGTCTGTAACCTGAAGCATATGTAACCTGAAGCATCTGTAACCCGAGGTACCACTGTAATAATAATAATAATAATAATAATAGTAATAATAATAATGTATTTTAAATTGTCAGAACCAAGCCATGTGAGGTAATAAATTAAAATTATTGCTATTCACATGGCACCTGAATCACATGGCACCCCTGTAACTGCAAGCAGGAGAAATTCCACTGAGATAAACAAGAGCGATTGCCGGACAGTTTTTCATAGTAGTTAGAGTCCTGGGCTTAGACTAGAAAGACCTGAGTTCAAATCCCCATTCAGCACAAAGTTAACTGGGCAACCTTGTGTCAGCCTTTCCCCCCTCTATTATTTATATGCCACCACTCTGGGCTTCTTCTAGCAAAATATACAAACACAAGGAACATTATTACACTGGCAATTTCTACACCTGTTTCCATCAAAATTGTTCAACACCCCTAGTTAAGACTTGTAGGAATTGGGTGCAGTGGCTGCCATTAAGTCAGCTGCCTGAGGGAAGGGGGTGCCTGACCCGAACGTTCTTTTTTGAGCCTGCTTTCTTCCTCCTCCCTCCAGTTCCTTTTTCCTCACGTGTCATGACTTTTTAGACAGTGAGCCTCAAGTCAGAAACCACCTTAGTACTGGATTTATGTAAGCTGCTCTGACGGTCATTTTTCCTTCAAAGGCAGGGTACAAAATGCCTGAAATAAACTTCCGGTTTCAGGGCCGCGGCCGCGAGAAGTACCAATACAGTGGTACCTCTGGTTACGTACTTAATTCGTTCCGGAGGTCTGTTCTTAACCTGAAACTGTTTTTAACCTGAAGCACCACTTTAGCTAATGGGGTCTCCCACTGCCGCTGCGCCACTGGAGCACGATTTCTGTTCACATCCTGAAGCAAAGTTCTTAACCCGAGATACTATTTCTGGGTTAGCGGAGTCTGTAACCTGAAGCGTGTGTAACCTGAGGTACCACTGTACAATACATCTGTCACCTTCCTCTTATGTACATGCAGAAAAAAACCCATAGTGGTACCTCGGGTTACATATGCTTCAGGTTACATACGCTTCAGGTTACAGACTCCGCTAACAGGTTAAGAACTCTGCTTCAGGTCACAGACTCTGCTTCAGGTTAAGAACTTTGCTTCAGGATGAGAACAGAAATTGTGCTCTGGCGGCGCAGCAGCAGCAGCAGGAGGCCTCATTAGCTAAAGTGGTGCTTCAGGTTAAGAACAGTTTCAGGTTAAGAACGGACCTCCAGAACAAATTAAGTACTTAACCCGAGGTACCACTGTAGTGGAATGAGTGTTGCAGCCAGCCGCCTTCCACAGAACGCAAGCAAAGCTTTGCACATATGCGATTCATTATATGTGAATGCCACGTATTAAGGCTTTGAACAAGTCAATGAATAAGTGAATGTGGCTTTAAAAAAATAAATAAATACTGCCCCCTGCCCCTCCACCGGCTGCTAAAAAAAGAGGTCAGCAGAGCAGCGAGCTCAGCCAACAGTGAACATCTGTCACTGTATTTAAGTTTCAGTAGGAAAATGTTAAGAAGGCCTTTAGACAGCTAGAAGATGAATTGCTGCAGCGGCGGCCAAATGTACAGTACACAGCCCGAGATTTTCTGCCAGCAGGACTCAGTCCTGGAGACTCAGAAATGGCCTGGAATGAAACCTGTAACATAAGCACGACCTTCAGAGACTGCCAGCTCAGCAACTCGGAACCTACATGTCGAACCACTCATTGCAGGCTGTGATAAATGCACTTTTAAAAAATAATAATAGGCACCCTTTTACAAATAAAATATATAAAAGTGGTTTGGTACTATGGCGTTTGCCTATTAGGTGGATCATAAGGAAAGGGTTCAATGAGTGTGAAGTGATTGGCCAGTGGGAACCCAAGGGGAGGAGTTAGAGTTGGAGACACAAGATTTACCCACCCGGGAAGAATGGCAGATGAAGGTGATGGACTACATGGAACTGGCGGAAATGACTGGCAGAATCCGAGACCAGGGAGAAGAGTCGGTGGAGGAAGATTGGAAGAAATTTAAAGACTATTTACAGAAACATTGTAAAATTAATGAATGTTAGAAGGATGTTGGAATGAAGTTATGCGGTTTTAGCAGAAATGTTATAAGGGTTTAGGAAAAAATAGACTGTTAATTGGTGAAAGGAGGGAAAGTAAAGTTACATCATATTGAGATAAATTACAGAACAAAAATTGGAAAAGATGGAAAGGATTTGCTGAAATAGTTAACCGAATTAGAATACAAAAAAGGGAGGTCAATGAAACAAGCAGATGAAAGATAAGTTATGGGAAGATTAGTTGTGTTTTTTTCTTCTTCTTCTTTTTTCCTTATTCTGATGTGTTGTTTTGTTCTTGTTTAATATGGTGCTTTTACTTTTGCTTTTTGTAACCCTTAAAATTTTTAATAAATATTATTTTTTAAAAAATAGAGTTGGAGTTGTTGGAAAGTCAGTTGGGAGTTGGAGAAGAGGGAGGATAAGTCTGTGGGTTGGTCGAGTTGTGTTGTGAGAGAGTGAGAAGAACTGTTAGGTGGAGTCAGATAGATAGTTGGGATAATCAATTTGAAGTTGTTAGGAACATATAGGTCAGTAAAACAACTAAGATTAAGAAACTGCCAATAAAAATTAACTGAAACCATAAACTTTTTCATGCCTATAAAATAAACTTGGTTATTTGTTAAGGTTAACAATTGTCTGGACTCAGTGTGTACCCGAGAGAAACGGGTTGGTGGCAGCGGGAAAGCAATCACAGTGGTGGCACAGGGTCAATAGACCGTCAAACGTCCGGGGACCCTGTGTGATCGCCACAGCTACCCTCTCAACTCTGTTGGGAAACTGTCGCAAACTTCCCTTGGTGTCATTCCAGGGGCCTGGAGACTCTTATCAGAAGCCACACAAGTACGAGATTATAGGGGTCTGCTTGGAAACACTGTTTCCTGATACAGTGGTACCTCGGGTTACATTCACTTCAGGTTACTGACTCCGCTAACCCAGAAATAGTACCTCAGGCTAAGAACTTTGCTTCAGGATGAGAACAGAAATCGTGCTCTGGCGGTGAGGCGGCAGCAGGAGGCCCCATTAGCTAAAGTGGTGCTTCAGGTTAAGAACAGTTTCCCTAGGGTTGCCAGACATCTGGGGAAACCTGGACGTGTCCTCATTTTGGGTGCCAACATGCCCATCCGGGCAGATTTTTACATTTTAAAGGAAATGTCTGGGTTGGGGAGCATGTTTATGTTTGGGAGGGTCCTGTACCCCAGAAGCGTCGCAGTGGAGCGAGGCTGTCGCAGCAAAGATCAGGTCATGCCAAGGATTGGGGCTCGGGCTGTTCTGCACGCCACAGGCACTGCCAACCTGAGCTGGGAAACAGGCACAGGGGCGTGGCAGCAAGAGCCCCGCGCACCTCTTTCCCCGTCTCAAGTTGGCAACATCTCAGGCTGCCCTCTTTTTGCTCTTCAATATATGGCAACCCTGGGTAGCGCTGTGGGTTAAACTACAGAGCCTAGGACTTGCCGATCAGAAGGTCAGTGGTTCGAATCCCCGCAACGGGGTGAGCTCCCATTGCTCGGTCCCTGCTCCTGCCAACCTAGCAGTTCCAAAGCACGTCAAAGTGCAAGTAGATAAATAGGTACCGCTCCGGCGGGAAGGTAAATGGCGTTTCCGTGCACTGCTCTGGTTTCGCCAGAAGCAGCTTAGTCATGCTGGCCACATGACCCGGAAGCTGTACGCCGGCTCCCTCAGCCAATAAAGTGAGATGAGCGCCACAACCCCAGAGTCGGCCACGACTGGACCTAATGGTCAGGAGTCCCTTTACCTTTTATATGGCAACCCTATGCAACCCACCCACCCCCCGAAAATTGACCTGTGAAGCAGCTCCGTCTCTTAGAGGTTTCTTGCTTCACTTTCTAAACCGCATCGCTTCCATGTGCCTGTCAAGCCACTCAAATATTATCAGTGTATTTACTTCTCTACCTGCAGCCGATAGTGTTCTTTGCAGCCAGATTAATCTGGCAGCATGCAAATGTCAAACAAGATCTGGAATACGAATGCTGGGCTGACAGCGCAGCTGAATGAATGTTGACTCTAAAGTAATTCTCATTGTGCTCCGTAATCCTTCCTCCTTAGCAAGCGTGTTTAGGGTTTGCTCTCTAAATAAACTGTGAAAGTAAGTGCAGAAGCATGATATAATAAAATTAATATGGGTTTGTCAACCAGCAGCCTAAGTGCCGGATCTGATGGCCCCATCACTGCACGTCCCTGGTTTGACTCTAAAGCAGTTTTCCATGTTTCCTCCGTGTGACAGCCAAAGCTAATGGAAATTGCACTCCGAAATATCTGAAGGAAACCAGCTTGATGAAGGCTGCTCTTACTACTGCAGGCTACTGACTACTACAGACACTGAGCACTTAGGAGAGATTTTGTGGGGTGACATAAAGTTTCAGCCCCACACTTTTACAACAGCTGCATAGAGTAGGTAGCCCACCCCACCCCCAGCTCCACTACAAGAATACAGTGGTACCTCGGGTTAATTCGTTCCGGAGTTCCGTTCTTAACCTGAAACTGTTCTTAACCTGAAGCACCACTTTAGCTAATGGGGCCTCCTGCTGCTGCCGTGCCGCCAGAGCACGATGTCTGTTCTCATCCTGAAGCAAAGTTCTTAACCCGAGGTACTATTTCTGGGTTAGCGGAGTCTGTAACCTGAAGCGTATGTAACCCGAGGTACCACTGTACAGAACTTGGCCACCCTTTACTTACAGGGTTATCCGGAGGTTCAGAGTATGTTGCCAACAATATGCTGATGACACAAATCTCTATTTCTCCTTTACAGTGGTGCCCCGCAAGACGAACGCCTCGCAAGACAGAAAACCCGCTAGACGAAAGGGTTTTCCGTTTTGGAGGCGCTTCGCAAAACGAATTTCCCTATGGGCTTGCTTCGCAAGACGAAAATGTCTTGCGAGTTCCTGCGGGGTTTTTTCCCCCTTTTCCTAAGCCGCTAAGCCGCTTATCAGCTGATCCGCTAAAAGCCGCAAAACCGCTAATAGCGCTAATCCGCTAAGCTGTCAATGGGCTTGCTTCGCAAGACGAAAACACCGCTATACGAAGAGCCTCACGGAACGGATTAATTTCGTCTTGCGAGGCACCACTGTACATCTGCAGGCATGGCAGTGGAGGTGCTGGACGGGTGTCTTGCCTCAGAAATGGAAATGAGAGCCAACAAATTGAAGCTCAATCCAGATAAGATGGAGGCCATACAAGTGGCACTTCCCCAGACTGGATGGCTGGGAGATTGCCAGCTCTTGATGGCGTTACACTCCCTCTGAAGGAGCGGGTATGCAGCTTGGGGGTACTTCTGAATCCCTTGCTGTCACTTGAGGCTCAGGTGGCCTCGGTGGCCCTGAGTACCTTCTATTAGCTTTGGCTGGTGGCCCAGCTGCGCCCCTGTCTGCAAGGGATAGCCTAACTGCTGTTGTTTATGCTCTGGTAACCTCTAGGTTAGATTACTGCAACGTGCTGTACATAGGGCTGCCTCTGAAGACTGTTCAGAAACTTCAGCTGGTGCAGACTTTGGCAGCCAAGGGGCTCACTGGGGCAAAACAGTTTTACAGTCAGTATTACACTGACTAAACCGGCTGCCAATTAGTTTCCAGGCCCAATTCAAAGTGCTGGTTTTGACCTATAAAGGCTTAAACAATTCAGGACTCTATGAATGATACAGTGGTGCCTCGCAAGACGAAAAGAATCCGTTCCGCGAGCCTCTTCGTCTAGCGGTTTTTTCATCTTGCGAAGCAAGCCCGCTTATCGGCTTAGCAGATAAGCAGATAAGTGGCTTAGCGGCTTAGAAAAAGGGGGGGGAGAGAAAAAAACCCCGCAGGAACTCGCAAGACATTTTCGTCTTGCGAAGCAAGCCCATAGGAAATTTGTTTTGCGAAGCACCTCCAAAACGGAAAACCCTTTCGTCTAGCAGGTTTTTCGTCTTGAGAGGCATTCGTCTTGCGGGGCACCACTGTACATAGGCTTCTACTCTAGATGCAGACTGTCTGTCTGAGCTTGCAATTCCCTCCTTGTAAGAGCTACGAAATTGGAAGCAAGCCAATTTTTTTTCTTGCAATAACTTTTATTGATTGGGGGTAGCAGGCAGGCACCCAGAATCCTGCAATTGCTATTAAAAGTCTTCGGTACTCGTAGCAAAACAGACATTGTAAAAGCCTGTTATTGCAAAACCTCTCCAGCGTTTGCAGAAGTGGGAAGCTGCAAAGGGCATACATAAAGTCTTGCGACGTAGACAGCAAATGGTTTACCTTGACCTCCACAGAGAAAGGAGGAACGCAGGCATTTTCGGCTCTCCCCACAATGACTTCCTCAAGCGGGTCCCATTCGTTGTATGAGCAAACTGGGCAATCCTCGGGAACAGGGTCAGGGGCCTTGTTATTTTCATCAGCAACAGCACAGGTCGTCTGAGAGGCTGCAGCCGCGTGGGTGCTCTGGAAAGTTCGCTGCACCCATCCTGTGAAGACGCGTCCAAGCTTTAATGAAAAAACAAAAAGTGGGGGGGGGAGGTCACTTCATTAATTTAGATTCTTTAAACATCATTCTGCTAAGCGAGGAGCCAAGGAGCTAGTCCTCATGATCTCGACAGCACACACACACATATACATCCAAGAAGCTCCATCCTCACAGTGGCCAAGACAACGATTCTCTTCTAGGGAAGAAAGGTTCTCCATTTCATTTGCCTCGAGTATTTGAATGGCAAGATTCTTTTTTATTATTATTAAAGATTTTCTTGTTTTACAGAAGTATGTGTAATGTCTCTCGTATTTTTTCCATGTAACATTTTTACAAATCAGTTTCATTTGTTGAGACATTCGGGGGGAAGGGGGGAGATGGGTGGGGGTGGGGTCGGCTGGCGATATTATTTATTATTATTATTATTATTATTATTATTATTATTATTATTAATAATAATAAAATTTATACCCCGCCCATCTGGCTGGGTTTCCCCAGCCACTCTGGGCGGCTTCCAACAAAACATTAAAATACAATAATCTATTAAACATTAAAAGCTTAAGCTCTATTTTGCTTAATGTATGTAGGGTTTGGTGTCAGCGTTGCTCATGCAGGTTCTCTGCTGTTTATTTGTGTTTCTTTGGTGGTGAGAGAGGTTGGGGTTGGCCTAGAATGTGGTTGTTTGTTTGTGATTGGCTGTGGTGATCTTTGTTTTCGTGTGGTGCATGATTCTTTTTTAAAAAAAGAAAGTAAATTTTAGCGCCTCACACACTTGCAAGCAGGTTCATGCATGATCTGTGCAAATGAACTCCTCGTGTGTGAGATTGCTTGCACCAGCAATGTGCAGAATCGTGATTTCTTTTTCCTGTGAGCAGGAACATCGCAAGTGCTCGAACATTCACCTGAATACACAATGAGTAAAAGTGGGGGGTTGCAGGAGCATGCCTGCAAGCCCCCCCTCCACAATGTCTTCCAGCCGCTCTTCAGATTTACAATTAGCAAAGAAAGGGAACCGGTTCGAAGGGAGGTTTCAAAGCACGTTCAGTCAAAGACACTTTTTAAAAGCCTTCAGCCCTTCATGCCAATTGCACAAAAATCAGAAGACTAATGCTGAACAGCGCAATTTACTTTCCTGTGCTTGAAGAGAACTCTCAAGCCTCAAAAGCACAAGGACCCAGTTCAGGAAAAAGGAACGAGCTCAAGCACTGCTGCCTTCTTGTGCTCATAAAAATTCTGAAAATGCAGTAAGTGAAATCAGGTGCAGGCACAAAAGTGTACACAAGTCCTGTCCCCAACACCCCAGACCAGAAGCATGGGACCTGATTTGGGTTTGCTCTGGGCCCCGCAAACCCTTTCAGCAGCTCCAGAGAAGGGGCTGTGTTGTATGCAAGATCCTGCACAGCTGTGCAGGGTCTATTTGCAGAGGGAGAGTAAACGCAAAGCGCTTGAGGGAGGGAAGCGACTGTGCCGACTGCCCTATATCACCAGAAAACATTCGGTGGAGCGGGGCCAGCATGAACAGCAAGCAGTAAGAATTTCAGCACCAGGAGTGAGCAGTCAACAAAAGTTGCTAATGTAAACGTATCCAAGCCAGGACATGACACAACACAACACACCTCACCGGGGAGAGGAATCTTTACAAAAGATGGTCTGCTACTGAGCCACGGCTCTCCCCATACTTCCAACATACGCTCCAACATTTCTCCGATGAAAATAGGGATATCCTATTTTGTTATTATTCATATTATTATTATTTTACTCTTTTTACCTCACTTATCTGACTGGGCTGCCCCAGCCACTCTGGGCAGCTTCCAGCATACAGTGGTGCCTCGCAAGACGAGATTAATCCGTTCCGCGAGTCTCTTCGTCTAGCGGTTTTTTCGTCTTGCGAAGCAAGCCCATTAGCGGCTTAGCGCTATTAGCGGCTTAGCGGCTTTTAGCGGCTTAGCGGATAAGCGGCTTAGCAGCTTAGAAAAAGGGGGGGAAAGGGGGGAAAGTCAGAAAAACTCGCATTTTCGTCTTGCGAAGCAAGCCCATAGGAAAATTCGTCTTGCGAAGCACCTCCAAAATGGAAACCCTTTCGTCTAGCGGGTTTTTCGTCTTGCGAGGCATTTGTCTTGCGGGGCACCACTGTATATAAAAACATAACTAAACATTTTAAAACTTCCCTATATAGGGCTGCAGGGACGCGGGTGGCGCTGTGGGTTAAACCACTGAGCCTAGGGCTCACCGATCAGAAGGTGAGTGGTTTGAATCCCCACGACGGGGTGAGCTCCTGTTGCTTGGTCCCTGCTCTTGCCAACCTAGCAGTTCGAAAGCACGTCAAAGTGCAAGAGGATAAATAGGTACCGCTCCGGTGGGAAAGTAAATGGCGTTTCCATGCGCTGCTCTCGTTCGCCAGAAGCGGCTTAGTCATGCTGGCCACATGACCCGGAAGCTGTACGCCGGCTCCCTCGGCCAATAAAGCGAGATGAGCGCTGCAACCCCAGAGTCAGCCATGACTGGACCTAATGGTCAGGGGCCCCTTTACCTTTATACAGGGCTGCCTTCAGATGGCTATGGAGTTGGATAACTCATTTCTCTGATGAAAATAGGGATGTCCTAAGGAAAAGTGGGACATTCCGGGCGATCAAATTAGAAACTGGGATGGCTTCTGTAAATCTGGGACTATCCTTGGATATTTGGGACTGTCCCTGGAAAAGAGGGAAATAATAATAATAATAATAATAATAATAATAATAATAATAATATATTATTTATACCCTGCCCATTTGGCTGGGTTTCCCCAGCCACTCTGGAGGGTCTGTTACAATTAACATGAGACATGCAGGAAATTGTCTGGTACAATCCCCCCTGACGTTTATGTAGCAATGCTGGACTGGTCTGGAACTCCCTTCGCTGCATGAGGATTGGAGCCACAGTGGTCTTGCACTGCTCTTCATCCAGGCTGCTTCACCTTGTCTCAAGGGGTGGAGAAACTCTTGCAGCCCATGGGCCAAGTTCCAATCATGGGCAACCTTCTGGGTGCCACATGTCAGCAGTGGAAGGAGGCAACAGTCATCAGAAAAAAACATAAATAATGCCTTTGGTACGAGGCTGATTTAAAGACACACTCATGCATCCCTCTGGTCACAGCTCAAGGACACATTCCAGCCAGGCAAAATCACTCAAGCAGGGTGCAAAGTTTGAAATTCACCAGGTACATTTTGCACCTGGCTTTTGGCCACTTGCAACCAAGTGAAAATGCCCGGGGGAGGGGGCAGAATGCTGCCTAATGCATGGGTAGGCAAACTAAGACCTGGGGGCCGGATCCAGCCCAATCACCTTCTAAATTCGGCCCGTGGACAGTCCAGGAATCAGTGTGTTTTTACATGAGTAGAATGTGTCATTTTATTTAAAATATATAAATGTATTTATTTAAAATGTATCTCTGGGTTATTTGTGGGGCATAGGAATTCATTCATATATTTTTTTCAAAATATAGTCCGCCCGCCCCCCAAGGTCTGAGGGACAGTGGACCGGCACCCTGCTAAAAAAGTTTGCTGACCCCTGGCCTAACGTCTTCAACATCTGGAGGTACGTGCTTTGGGATCTTAATAATAATAATAATAATAATAATAATAATAATAATAATAATAATTTATACCCCACCCATCTGGCTGGGTTTCCCCAGCCACTCTGGGCGGCTTCCAACAAAAGATTAAAAATGCATTAAAACATCAGTCATTAAAAACTTCCCTTGACTGTCTTCACACACATCAGCAACAGTTCATCCTGCAGAATTTTCTACCTGTTATATTTCATCTGCACAATCAGAATGAATTTCAGGAACCAAAAAGTCACATTGCAAAATATGACTTTCGAGCCGTCTGTCCCAGAAATGGCAACTAGGCATTCCGTTTTGGCAACACTGACCCTGGTTTAAGGAGCCATTTGGTGCCTAGATTATATATCTGAGTTTCTAACACTGCCTGTGGAGAGTGGGGTGCAGCTGGGAAGGGCCAGATAGGAGGCTTGGAGGGCCACATTACAGGGGCTTAGCTTCCTATCCAGAATGCAGAATATAAGGGAGAGAGGATTGGCTCCAGCTCTCCAGTGCCTGTGTACACAGTGGAAGGTACTTTTCTGAATTTGGGACATCTACTTCCATGCAAGGCACAACACATAGGGATATACGCTTTGCTTGCTCCCCTCCCAAAAAACCCAAAAACTGCTCTGGCATAACTGGATCAGGCTTGAGGACAATTTCTCCCTGCTCTGCAAAGCTGAGCATTCCAAGCTACTTAAAAGAAGCTGGTTGCAGTTGTTCCACACCAGCTGTTGGGAAAGGCTAGACAGCGAAGCTGCGGATGAGCAAATATGCCCTATCCTGTTGCAGGCTGTTAATGATCAACATTCCCCGACCCAATATGGGAGGGGTATGCATGCCTGCTGGCTCAGCAAAAGAGAGGGAACGGCGGGAGCGAAATAACCCTTCCCTACGTGAGGCGTGGGACGCAGATGGCGCTGTGGGTTAAACCACAGAGCCTAGGACTTGCCGATCAGGCTGTTCGAATCCCCGCAACGGGGTGAGCTCCCGTTGCTCGGTCCCTGCTCCTGCCAACCTAGCAGTTCGAAAGCACGTCAAAGTGCAAGTAGATAAATAGGTACTGCTCCGGCGGGAAGGTAAACGGCGTTTCTGTGCACTGCTCTGGTTCACCAGAAGTGGCTTAGTCATGATGGCCACATGACCTGGAAGCTGTACGCCGGCTCCCTTGGCCAATAAAGCAAGATGAGCGCTGCAACCCCAGAGTCGTCCGCGACTGGACCTAATGGTCAGGGGTCCCTTTACCCTTTCCCTTTCTTACTGTAGATGCCGCTGATGTCTCCTTGTGTTAGAGCAAAGATCTGACCTGTCTTGGGCGGGGGGGGGGGGGGGGAGGAACCCTTTCAATTGTGTGGCTCCCCTTTGCATCTGCTAGCACGCCTCACGGAAAGGTAAAGGGTAAAGGGACCCCTCACCATTAGGTCCAGTCGTGGCTGACTCTGAGCTCTGTCCCAGCTCCTGCCAACCAAGCAGTTCAAAAGCACACCAGTGCAAGTAGATAAATAGGTACTGCTGTGGCAGGAAGGTAAACGTGTTTCCATGCGCTCTGGTTTCTATCACGGTGTTCCGTTGTGCCAGAAGCAGTTTAGTCCTGCTGGCCACATGACCCGGAAAGCTGTTTGTGGACAAACGCCGGCTCCCTCAGCTTGAAAGCAAGATGAGCGCCGCAACCCCATAGTCGCCTTTGACTGGGCTTTTTAGGAGGGGCTGCAGCCCAGCGCAAGTAGCATCTCCCTTGCATGCAGACGATTCCAGGTTCATTCCTGAGGATCTCCAGGTAGGGCTGGGAGAGAAACCAGTCTGGAATGCTGGAAGGATGCTATTAGTCAGTGTAGATAATACTGAGCAAGATGGATAAGCGGCTCAGTATAAGGCAGCAGGACAGGGGCGCAACAGTGGCCTCCCTAAATGTAGTAAAGGTAAAGGGACCCCTGACCATTAGGTTCAGTCGTGGATGACTCTGGGGTTGCGGAGCTCATCTCTCTTTATTGGCCAAGGGAGCCGGCATACAGCTTCCGGGTCATGTGGCCAACATGACTAAGCCGCTTCTGGTGAACCAGAGCAGCGCATGGAAACACCTTTTACCTTCCCGCCGGAGCAGTACCTATTTATCTACTTGCACTTTGATGTGCTTTCGAACTACAAGGTGGGCAGGAGCAGGGACCAAGCAATGGGACCTCAACCTGTTGCAGGGATTTGAACTGCCGACCTTCTGATCGCAAAGTCCTAGGCTCTGTGGTTTAACCCACAGTGCCACCCGTTCCAGCAAGTGGTATTCAGATGCATATCGCCTCTGCTTACCGCAGGAAATACATAGCCAACTTCACAACTAGCAGACATGGACAGATTGGGGCAGGAGAGGGAGGAATCTCTTACAGCTGTCAACACAACTGCTATGTGTCAATCTGAGAAGAATGGCGCACCTTGAACTTTGGCACCTCCCTGGTAAGGCAAGTCGTGTTGGAGGCTAACTTCTTACCTGGCTGAGAAGGAATGCTCTGAGAGAGTCCACATTGCTAAAGTGCACATTCCAGGACTTGAAGTTAAGTCCTGTTGACAAGGCGGCACCTTCCTTAACTCGCTCACAACAGATTACAGTGGTACCTCAGGTTAAGTACTTAATTCGTTCCAGAGGTCCATACTTAACCTGAAACTGTACTTAACCTGAAGCACCACTTTAGCTAATGGGGCCTCCTGCTGCTGCCACACCACCGGAGCATGATTTCTGTTCTCATCCTGAAGCAAAGTTCTTAACCTGAAGCACTATTTCTGGGTTAGCGGAGTCTGTAACCTGAAGCGTATGTAGCCGGAAGCGTGTGTAACCTGAAGCATACGTAACCCGAGGTAACACTGTACAGTGGTACCTTGGTTCTCGAACTTAATCCGTTCTGGGAGTCCGTTTGACTCCTGAAACTGTTCAAAAACCAAGATGCAGCTTCCGATTGGCTGCAGGAGCTTCCTGTACTCAAGCGGAAGCAGAGTTGGATGTCGGGCTTCCGAAAAACGTTCGCAAACTGGAACACTTACTTCTGGGTTTGCGGTGTTTGGGAGTCAATTTGTTCAACAACTAAGCCGTTTGGGAACCAAAGGTACACACAAAGGCGCAGAAAGAGACAGTTGAGCGTGTTCATATCATGTACCTACTGGGCATTCTTAGTCAAATCAGATTTACAAAATAACACCCATCATTGCTTTGCTTATTTGAAAAGATCCATACCTGCCTTTCCACTAACTGTGCCCAAAGCAGCTTTACCAAGATGACCACCTGCCATGTATGTTCAGAGAGCCTAGGACGTGCCAATCAGAAGGTTGGCGGTTTGAATCCCCACGACGGGGTGAGCTCCTGTTGCTCAGTCCCTGCTCCTGCCAACCTAGCAGTTCGAAAGCACATCAAAGTGCAAGAGGATAAATAGGTACCGCTCTGGCGGGAAGGTAAACGACGTTTCCATGCACTGCTCTGGTTCACCAGAAGCGGCTTAGTCATGCTGGCCACATGACCCGGAAGCTGTACGCCGGCTCCCTCGGCCAATAAAGCGAGATGAGCGCCGCAACCCCAGAGTCAGTCACGACTGGACCTAATGGTCAGGGGCCCCTTTACCTTTACCTTTACCAGCTCTACAATTCTATGATTCTACATGACAAGACAGGGGCCTAGGATGCAACAGAGGAACACAGGAAGCTGTCAGGCCATTGGGTTCACCTCGCTCAGCAATGTCAAACAATATTCTCTCCCAGCTCTACCTGGAGATACCAGGAAGTGAATCTGTGTGCAAAGCAGATTCTGGACCACTGAGTTGCATTATTTTGCAAAAGTGGCATACATGATGCTGTTCAGCTAGTACCGAACCCCGTGCCCAATCAGCCGCTTTAAAACACACCTGCAGCCCCTCTGTGTCTCTCACCTACCCTGCATATGCCATTCGGATATATACACAACTCCACAGAATATGAAGCTCCAACTCTTGCAATTATGATTATTGCAAGGATTGCAGTGTGAGCAGAGACAGGCTTGGTTAAGGTTAGTGCAATGTGATCATCAGCTCAAGAAGAAGACATTAGGCAACCTTCACAAGCTGTTTTTTTCTTTTATGCACACATAAGCATCAGGTAAAAAAAAAAATATTTTATACCCTACAAAGGGCCAGAGATGAGTCAATGAATAGCTGGAAGCAATTTGGACAATGGGATGGGGGAGGGGAAGAGTTTCAAGTGAATTTGGATTTGGTTCCCAAACTTGTAAGCAATATTTTAATTTAAACCATTCACACACATACCCCAAATTATGGAATGTTGGAGAAGTTGAGTTATGGAAATAGTTCTATAAAAATGGAAGCATTTCCCTTATTTTTTTTAAGGCATTTAAACCTGCAAGTTAAATATATTGTCTTAAAAAATTCATATTCAGCAAGGGTAGCTCTCCAATGCAAATTTCAAAAGCAAGAATGTGCTTGCGTTGGAAATTCCAAACATTCAGTCCTGACTTTTTGCCAGATTCCACTTTTCTCTCAAGACACGCACACTCCTTCCAGTCCCTAGAAAGAAGAATTAAGAGAAGCTGTTAATCATAGCCCGGTCCCATTCCGAATAGGAGAAGATAAGAGCGTCTCCAAGCCTCAGCGAAGTCACGCTCTTACTCCGTAAGTCCTGCTCTGATGAGCAAGCAGCGTCCAGCGGCGAGAGGAATGCACTCTGCACTCTGCACATGCACAGATTCACTTTCCCCCAATCATGTCCTTCTTCCTCTCAAATTAAGTTCTGCTTTAAAATACTGTTTAGGGGGCTTGCCTTGCCTAGAAAGTAGTCGAATGTTAATTTTTTTAACACCGTCCCAAGGGAGAGAAACCTTTTCACTGCAAATTCTAGTATGTTTTCATGGCGCAAAGTGAGACGGGGTTGTTTTTAAATATAAGAATATTTAAAAATATACTTTTGTTAAAGTTGCACCCATATAAATAGAGCGCACGGCCTCGATCCTTGGAGAACTGTTCTTTCCTCCCCTTGCCCAGAGCGAGCCATCCGAGCGCCCAGGTAATTCTAGGTTTAGGATCGCCCGCACCGGGGTCTCCGCACCTACCCTGGACCCGATGTAATGCACGGCTTCGGCCCCCCGGCTCCCTCCTCGCAAGCACCGGACGCGCAGCATCCCTCTCTCTCCGCGGCTCTGGCGACAGGAATGATCCCTTCTCTCGTCCCCTCCGGGGAACACACAGCTCGCCTACCCTAAACTAGCAGCGAAAAGCGAGAGGCAGTGGGACGGCCGCGACCCTTTATAGCAGCTGCCGCCTCGCGATTGGCTGGCCCAAAGCGATGGGGCGGAGGGAGGCGGTGGGCGAGAGCCCCAAATTAGCAAGCGGCCTCCGGCCAAGGCGCCTCCGTTGCCTTTTATAGCCTCCAGGGGCGCCTCTCTGGCAGGGATGAATGGGGAAGGGGGCTGGTTAAAGACGACCATTCAGATCCGCCCCTCACCCTTTTCTAAGAAAGCCACGGGGGTGTGGGGTGTGGGGTGTGGGGAGATCTCTTGTAAGCAATATTTTAATTTAAACCATTCACACACACACCCCAAATTATGGAATGTTGGAGAAGTTGAGTTATGGAAATAGTTCTATAAAAATGGAAGCATTTCCCTTATTTTTTTTAAGGCATTTAAACCTGCAAGTTAAATATATTGTCTTAAAAAATTCATATTCGGCAAGGGTAGCTCTCCAGTGCAAATTTGAAAAGCAATAATGTGCTTGCGTTGGAAATTCCAAACATCCAATCCTGACTTTTTGCCAGATTCCACTTTTCTCTCAAGACACGCACACTCCTTCCAGTCCCTAGAAAGAAGAATTAAGAGAAGCTGTTAAATTTTCCGTGGCTGGATTTGTCCAGTGCCAGATTTACCTATAAGTTAAACAGCTATAGCTTAGGGCCCCACTCCCTTAAAAGGTAAAGGTAAAGGGACCCCTGACCATTAGGTCCAGGGAGCCTGTGAACAGCTCCCGGGTCATGTGGCCAGCATGACTAATCCGCTTCTGGCGAACCAGAGCAGTGCACGGAAATGCTGTTTACCTTCCCACCGGAGTGGTACCTATTTATCTCCTTGCACTTTGATGTGCTTTCGAACTGCTAGGTTGGCAGGAGCAGGGACCGAGCAATGGGAGCTCACCCCGTCATGAGGATTCAAACTGCGGACCTTCTGATCGGCAAGCCCTAGGCTCTGAGGTTTAACCCACAGCACCACCTGTGTCCCTTGGGGGCCCCAAAAAAATTAAGAAAAAAACCCTGGATGTATATTTCCAAAATATAAGATAAAAATAAAATAAAATAAAACCTACATACAGCAAGTGTATGGACCTATTAGGTCCATAAATTACCATATAGCATATATTTAACACAAAAAACAGTGACAATTTATTGTTGACAAAGGACAGCTGGACATATAAAGGGCCCCATTACCTTCAGTAGCTTAGGGCCTCATCAAACCTAAATCTGGCCCTGGTTGCACCTTGCAGCAAAAGGAAGTGGTAGAGCCCCTGCCGTGGACTGCACCACTTCTGACTCAATGTGGAGGGTGCAATTCTCTGGAATGTTTTACCACTTAAAAATGGATGAGGGAGCCTGCTGTCCTGTGTCTGGGAATATAAGCCCCTTTAATAGGATGTGTAGCCAGTGCTAGGCCTGCAAAAACTAGACCCGTTGGAGTTAAGAGAAATGGCAGCCTTAGCTTCATTAATTTCTGTGGGTCTGCTGTAAATAGGGTTAGCATTGGATAAAACCTATCATGGTACTTCGTTCTGAGTAAACATTCATAGGTCACATTGACACAGTAAAGTGCTGTGGTACAAATAACAGAAGCCAAGTCCGCAACTAGAGTGGTGCTTCTGCGCAAGCGCAGAGTTCGATAGAGTGCTTCTGCGCATGTGTGAAGCAAGCAGAATGCTTCTGCACATGCGCAAAGCCCCCGGTGAAACCGCGTTCACAAGCCGAAAAGACGCAACATGAACCTAACGCAACATGAGGTATGACTGTACATTTATCACACCAGTTTAAACAGTCATGGATTCCCCCAAAGAATTTTGGGAACTGTTGTTTGGTTAAGGGTGCTGAGAGTTCTTAGGGGACCACTATTCTCCTCCCAGAACTACAGTTCCCAAAGTTTCCTGTGAAGAAAGATTGGTTGCTAAGAGAGCTATTTTGTGTCCTAGGCAAGGCTACTTGCACCCACCCCTCCTCAGCCCCCGAAAAATGCTAACTTCCCTTTTGAAAAGCAACATACTTGAAGAGAAAAAAAGAAAAGCAAAAAACTTGAAACTGCTACATTTATTTTAAATTGCAAGAATGTGAAACACAGCAATATTTGATGATCTTTCTCAAATACAAAAGAAAATGTTTTAGCACACAAATCACTTTGAATACTCTTGTCCATTGTGATGTTAAAATTCAAGTCTCTTAAAAGTTTCAATTTCAGGCACATCAAAACCTTACTTCTCCTTTTCAAATGTTCAAATTTTGCCAGCAGTTCCTTTTCAAATGTTCAGATTTTGTCAGCAATTTGTTGAGGTCTTCTTCTTCTTCAAGTGCTGATACTTGAGTATGTTCAACTTATATACTTGCCATGCCAACTCTTTTGCAACATCGCTGATTGTATGTAAGTTTTTATAAGCTTGAGCTTTGAGAAACTGCATTCCCCCTTGCCACCGACACTGGAAGTGTGAGAAAAAACCTTAGAGCAACAAGAACATTAGGCACATTATACATGAGTTTTTGCTACAGTATGAAGAGAAGTATTCCTTGTGAAGCGTAGAATTGGGAAGTCTTTGAGCTATTGCTTTAAGTTTACAGCATGGACCTTCAGCATCAATAGCTTCAATTCTTCCAAATTCTTGCAGGCCTTATGTACCTCTTAAGTAGATTTTATGTTGATATAGTGTTCATCACAAAGGAAGCCAGATACACAATTACAGTGGTACCTTGGTTCTTAATCCGTTCTGGAAGTCCCTTCCAAAACCAAATGTTCCAAAACCAAGGTGCGCTTTCCCATAGAAAGTAATGCAAAATGGATTAATCCGTTCCAGACTTTTAAAAACAACCCCTAAAACAGCAATTTAACATGAATTTTACTATCTAATGAGACCATTGAGCCATAAAACGAAAGCAATAAACAATGTACCGTACTGCAGTCACACAATCAAGCAATCAATAGCTGAACTGGGTTCCACACAGTCACAAAAACAAAAAAAGCCGCAAAAACAAAAATGCAAAATAAATAGCAAAAACATACAGACCTCAGCGTAACACTCTAAACAGAAGTGTGGCACTCAAAACAAAAGCGTAGCACTCAAATTGGAAGTGTAACACTCAAAACAGAGCATGTTCGGCTTCCAAAAAAAATTCACAAACCGGAACACTTACTTCCAGGGTTGTAGTGTTTGGGTTCCAAGTTATTTGAATACCAAGGCGTTTGAGAACAAAGGTACCACTGTATATTGTTGTACCTGTTGGAATCTCTCTTCAGCTAAGACCCAGCTCTTAGTGTCAGAAAGTCCTTCCTGATGCTTAGTTACATTTCCTGTAACTTGAATCCATTGGTCTGAGTCCTACCCTCTAGAGCAGGAGAAAACAAGCTTGCTCCATCTTCCATGTGACAACCTTTTAGATATTTAAAGATGGCTGTCATATCTCCTCTCAGAGTGCCTTGGCTCCTAGGCCAGACCAGTGGAGCTTCCTGTGGGCATGCTACAGGTGAGCCATAGCCCCTCGCCCCTTTTGCACCTTGCCCTGGGCCCTGGCGACCTATGCTATGCCACTGGCTCCCACAGTTCTTTGGGAGAAGCCATAACTGTTTCAAGTGGGGTCATAGCACTTTAAATGCATGATGTGAATGTGGGCATAGATTGCTGGAAACCACAGAACGGGGAGGTTCTCTTGGTAGCCTTCTGGCTAAGCACCCCTCTTCTAAGGAAATGAGTACTGCTCTGGCTGTTCCTGACTCTTGCATGTTTAGAGCATGGTTCCTATGAGAGAGAGAGAGTGGGGTTTTCCTTTCCAAATTGATGGCAGCATATTCCTGGATTGAGAACAGTTCTGTGGCTGTAGGCACACCCCTTACGTGTGCAAAAATGCATATATTGGGGGAAAGCGTGCATAAAAATGCATATATTCATGGAAACCCCCCCCCCCACACACACACAAAATTGCATTATATTAGAGGACTTCGGTTTCCAAAAATGTGTACATCAGGAGAAATTGCATACAATAATGTGTCTATTGGGGGGAAATTCACACAATTATGTGGATGAATTTTAAGGAGGACTTTTTAAAAATCACAAACTGTTGTGCAAATGTGAGAAAACAGGACTTAAGATTGGAAAAAATGAGAAATGTGGAGAAACAAAAAATGACAAACTTGACCACCCCTAATCTAGGGCCATCCCTGAAATGATGATTCAGGAACGCATGATAACCTTTTCCAGATCAGATAGTTCCAAAAGTTTAAACATTGCCCCCACCCGGGGAAATTGCTTTCCTCTTGATCTGCCATGAACCTTTGGAATGTTTACTGTGCATTTTTGAACAATGAGTGAACTTTAACATTTAATAAGGGTGGCATGCAGCAGGAATCTGGCACTGAACAGTACATACAGTAGAAAGCAGTGCTCCTTTGTGAACTTATACAGTCGTACCTTGGCTGTCGAACTTCCAAAAATGTTCGAAAACCAAGGCGCGGCTTCTGATTGGCTGCAGGGGCTTCCTGCACTCAATCGGAAGCCGCATTGGACATTCAGCTTCCAAAGAATATTTGCAAACTGGAACACCCACTTCCAGGTTTGCAACGTTCGGGAGCCAAAACGGACAAGGTGGTTGTCACCAATGGAAGCGAAGGCTCAGAAAAAGCTCAATATGGAGGCCAAATGGCCGAAATATTGGGAAATTTTGGAACAAGAAGGAGACAGATTAAAACTGCAGAGTTATGAAAAATTAAAAAACAAAGTGCGAGATTGGCTTCATTATTATCAAATAATGGAGGCTTACAATTTGGATAAGAAAATTGGTTTTCAGGTGGAAAAATCAAAATTGGAAATAGAACTGTTAGAACCCCAAATTAAGAATTTGTCAATTTGTATAACTTGCTGTTGAAATGGAATACTCAGGATGAAACGGTTAAATCTGCTATGATTAAATGGGCACAAGATGTTGGACATAATATTATGATGGCTGACTGGGAACAGTTATGGACCACAGGTATGAAGTTTACAGCATGCAATGCCTTAAGAGAGAATATAATGAAAATGATATACAGGTGGTACATGACACCAGTCAAGCTTGCAAAAATCTATCATTTGTCCGATAATAAATGTTGGAAATGTAAAGAAACTGAAGGTACATTCTTTCACCTTTGGTGGACATGCCCAAGGATTAAGACTTTCTGGGAGATGATCTATAATGAAATGAAAAAGGTATTTAAGTATACCTTTCAGAAGAAACCAGAGGCCTTTCTCCTGGGCATGGTCGGCCAATTGGTGCCAAAGAGGGATAGAAATTTCTTTATGTATGCAACAACAGCAGCAAGAATACTCATCGCAAAGTATTGGAAGACACAAGATCTACCCACCCGGGAAGAATGGCAGATGAAAGTGATGGACTTTATGGAATTGGCGGAAATGACTGGCAGAATCCGAGACCAAGGTGAAGAGTCGGTGGGAGAAGATTAGAAAAAATTTAAAGTCTATTTACAGAAACATTGTAAAATTAAGGAATGTTAGAAGGTTGTTGGAATGAAGTAATGTGGTCTTAGCAGAAATGATATAAGGATTAGGTTAAAATTAATTTTTTAATTTGTGAAAGACGTGAATAACAGTATATCAAGATAAATTATTAGGATAAAAACAAAGTTGGAAGGATTTGCTGAAACACCAACTTTTCTATGCTGTTTTTCTTTCTTTTTTTCTTTTTTTTTTTGTCTGTCTGTATTTAGTGTGAATTTAGTGTTTTCTTTTTGTAACCTTTAAAATTGGAATAAATATTATTTTTTTAAAAAAACAACAAAACGGACAAGTTCCAAGGTGTTCAACAAACAAGGTACGACTGTAATCATTTTGCAAACACGTAAGCTTTCATATAATTATCCCTGCCTGGAATGCATGCATTTACTTTCCCTCTGACCTCATTATAATAATAATAATAATTTATTATTTATACCCCGCCCATCTGGCTGGGTTTCCCCAACCACTCTGGGCGGCTTCCAATCGAGTGTTAAAAATAATACAGCATTAAATATTAAAAACTTCCCTAAACAGGGCTGCCTTCAGATGTCTTTTAAAGATGAGATAGCTGCTTATTTCCTTCACATCTGAAGGGAGGGTGTTCCACAGGGCGGGTGCCACTACCGAGAAGGCCGTCTGTCTGGTTCCCTGTAACCTCACTTCTCTCAATGAGGGAACCACCAGAAGGCCCTTGGCGCTGGATCTCAGTGTTCGGGCTGAACAATGGGGGTGCTAATGTATATATTTTTCACAGTCCCAAACCCTGCATATACACATATGAGCATTACACCTGTCAGTTCAGGATAACGCTTCATGCATCTGATGTAGTGGACTCCAGTCCATGAGAGCTTATGCTAAGGATCCCCAAACTTTTAAGGCCTGGTGGCATATTTGGAATTGTAAGAAACCATAGCAGGCACAGGTACTGTCGGTGAGTTGATACCACATTTGAGAAATTGGTCAGTTGCCTGCCCTGGCTGGGGTTGAACTCCTCCTGAAAGAGCAAGTACAGTGGTACCTCGGGTTAAGAACTTAATTCGTTCTGGAGGTCCGTTCTTAACCTGAAACTGTTCTAACCTGAAACCTGAGAGCCAGTGTGGTGTAGTGGTTAAGAGCAGTAGTCTTGTAATCTGGGGAACCAGGTTCGCGTCTCCGCTCCTCCACATGCAGCTGCTGGGTGACCTTGGGCCAGTCACACTTCTTTGAAGTCTCTCAGCCCCACTCACCTCACAGAGTGTTTGTTGTGGGAGAGGAAGGGAAAGGAGAATGTTAGCCGCTTTGAGACTCCTTCGGGTAGTGATAAAGTGGGATATCAAATCCAAACTTCTTCTTCTTCTTCTTCTTCTTCTTCTTCTTCTTCTTCTTCTTCTTCTTCACCCGAGGTACCACTTTAGCTAATGGGGCCTCCCGCTGCCGCTGTACCACTGCGGCATGATTTCTGTTCTCATCCTGAAGCAAAGTTCTTAACCCGAGGTACTATTTCTGGGTTAGTGGAGTCTGTAACCTGAAGCATCTGTAACCCGAGGTACCACTGTATATAGTCTGTGGGTGCTTCTGAACCCAGCTGGAGTTCCAAGTAGCCTCAATGTCCAAAAGTGCTTCTTTACCAACTGCGACTGGTATAACAGCTATGACTGTTCTCGGACCAGGAAAGTTTGCCCTCAGTAGCTCAGGCATGGGTGACTTCAAGACTGGATTACTGCAATGCACTCTATGTAGGACCTCCCTTGAGCACACTGGAGAGCCAGTGTGGCGTAGTGGTTAAGAGCGGTAGTCTCGTAAACTGGTGAACCGGGTTCGTGTCTCCACTCCTCCACATGCAGCTGCTGGGTGACCTTGGGCCAGTCACACTTCTCTGAAGTCTCTCAGCCCCACTCACCTCACAGAGTGTTTGTTGTGGGGGAGGAAGGGGAAAGGAGAATGTTAGCTGCTTTGAGACTCCTTAGGGCAGTGATAAAGCGGGATATCAAATCCAAACTCTTCTTCTTCTTCTAAGAGAGAGAGAGTGACTGGCTGAAGTTCACCTCTCAATCTTCATGGCTCAGAAGGAATTTCAGCCAGGTCTTCCAAGTTCTCGCCCACCCTATTCATTGCGTCCCACTGTCTCTCTGATTGCTCTGCCTCCAGGAAAGAAAGAAGAGGCATCAATAAAATAAATGAGAATTCTGTCCACCACAGGGTTTATGTTTATTTTACATACCCAATTAAAGCAAGAGCCTCCATGGGTGAAAACACACTTGTGATATTTATGTCTTGTACAGAAATGCATATTTAAGTCAAGTCTAAATTAATCCCCCCCCCAGTTGCCCCAATTCAATGGTGCACTCAGACATCTGCTAAGACTGGGTTAATGGAAGTCAATTGAGAGAATCCTCTGGTTTTTTATTACTAAAACTGGCATCAGTTGAAAAGAAAATTTAAATAAAGGATTTGGACCACTAAGATTCCTAAAAATTCTAGGCCATTCAACTCAGATAGCCCCAACTTAGGTAATTAATTATTGGCTCAAGGTTAACTCTAAAGGTCCCCCTCTATGCCATCTGCTGGTTTTGAAACTTTGGTTGACCTCTAAGTAACTTGACTGATCAGCTGTTTTTGAAACTTTGGTTCACCTCTAAACAACTTGACTGATTAGGAAAACTCTGACTTTGCATATGTCTAGGGGCTGTGTGCATTTGCACCAAGAAAAGCTGAACTCTACAAGTCATATGAAGCATGGACTTGCTTACTTGTCATCATATAGTTTATATTTTACTGCATTACTTCATTTCAAAAAGATATGTATAATTTTCATCATTTATTCTGACTTTGCAAGTCATGGCAAGGGGCAAACAGGTTTGCAGTGCCAGCAGAATCACCGTGCTAAATAACACTTTTAAATTCAAGCAATTCTGTACTCTAGTGCAACTGTCCTGAGCATACGGCTAGGGACAAGGGATAAACTCAGTTTGGTTTGCATCTTATTGGGAACCACCTAATTCATATGTGTTTAACCAATACATGAAGGGATACACAATTATCTTTTGAAATTTGCACTTCTCTGTTTCTCCAACCAACAATGGGTACAAAAATGCATACATCGGATGAAAATGTGCAGAAAGATATAGACATTGCAGAAAAATATATACCCCGAAGTAACTTTCAAAGATAGTTATTAGGAGAAATTGCTTGCAGAAATGTGTTTATTATTCAAAACGAATTTAATAATGTGCACGTTAGGAGAAATTCGCATAAAATGCTGGTGAATTTTCACAAGGAGCTTTTTAAAAAATCACATATTTCTACAGAAATGTGGAAAACTGAGTTTAAGAGTGGAAAAATGAGAAACCTGCAGACCCTGAAGAGTTGTAAGCATGATCTAATATCATTTCCCCTGTCAGAGCTGAGCTATAGACAAGCTGTCCCAGATGACCCTGGACATGGGGACCAGGTGTCAGGGACCGTGCTGAGGAGGGGTGCTCTGAGGAGGAATGGTGGGAGCCTCCCCCTTCCCCTGCTCTTGATCAGGATCCTGAAACTTCCCAGGAGCAGGAGGACAGTATAGATTTGGAACAGTGGTTTGCAGAGGGACATAGTTCAGAAGGCAGAAGCTGGGAAATACTGGATGGGGAACAGCTACCCTCTTTCCCCGAAAATAAGACAGTGTCTTATATTAATTTTTGCTCCCAAAGATGCGCTAGGTCTTATTTTCGGGGGATGTCTTACTTTCGGGAAAACAGGGTATTCCGGGGAGGCCTTATGTTCAGGGGAGGCCTTATTATCGGTGAGGTCTTATTTTGGGGGGGATGCCTCATATTACAGCGAGAGGCAAAACTGGAAGTAGGTCTTATTTTCGGGGGATGTAGGAGAAGAAGCACCAGGAGGGAGAGAGTTAACAGATTCACTGTCAAGATTCCCAAAAATCAAGAAGAGCTGGTAAGGTGGCAGCACAGAAAGCACAGTGGTTACGAGATGAGGTTACAAGATGCGGTAGTGATGGGGGTGACTAGGGAGGAAGTGGGTGGAACCGTTAATTGGGAGCACCGCCATTCCTAGAAAATGGATTCTTTGTTCTCTTGCTGTTATCATTAAAGTTTCTAACTGGTTAAGAAGACTCCTTTCCTTTTTTTCTGCTTATCTACTGCCACAGGCGGAGGAAGCCAATTTCCTGAAGCCTGACACCAGGAGATAAGAGTTCAAAGCCAAGGAACAAGCCAGGAGTGAGACCTGAGGAATCAGAGTCAAGGGTTAAGCAGGAATCAATGGCCAGCACCAAGGACCAATCCAGAATTCAGGACTAATGAGTAAACAAAAAATTGGGACCATGTGGTCAGACACAAACATAACCAGAGCATGCCCCGAGCTCAATAAGATCCTGTTGTTCAGTCAAAGCTAGACACAGACAAGTAGTCCATTTAAAGTCCTTTTCTGTCCAGGAGGATCAGAACTGTCAGCCTGAGCAGATGAGCTGTTCTAGGACCTGAGGACGCTTAACTGCCTTGGCCAGTTCCCCCTAAGCTGGTGCCCTCCAAACCTTTGCTGGTTGGGTCTGATGGGAGATGTGGCCCAAACATTTAGAGAGCACCAGGTTTGGGGAAGACTAAGCAGATGTGTCAATTTGCAGATCATCAAGTGAGGTAGCAGCAATGCTGGCCCAAGGCCTTTGGCGCCTGAGGCAAGATCTGCCACTCATGCTTGCCACCCCCAATCCAGACCCACACCTCAGTGGGGTGGGAGGAGCGTGCCACCTAGGTTGTCTCCTTGGTGCGCCAGTCATATGAGGGCAGCTTCAGGGCTGCAGGGCAGACCACATGGAACACCTTTCTAGCCATTTTCCACCCCTCAGAATTTGCTGCCTGAGGCAGCCGCCTCACTCTGCTTCATGGTGGAACCAGCGCTGGATAGCAGCACAGAAAATCTGTGTTAAGTTGTGGGTGAACATATCAGACGACACAGCAATTCTTCAAACAGCTCTTGTTTATTCACAGGCCAGAACAGAACTGAACTGAAGGGTTCAGCCAGTCTGCTTATATAGAGCTCCACTATAATGCAACTGTAACAAATTTCTGTAACTATCCAATCACTGAACGTCACTTTCAATCCCTTATTTGCATATGTGGACCTGAGTGAAAACTATCTACAGTATCTCCCTGCTGGCCCAGGGTGAGAACTTCAGTACATAACAATCTGAATGACCCCTCAGTTTGAGTCCTGATGAACCCACGCTTTCAGAACAGCAGCAATCTGGGTACAGAAAGTCACGCTTTGATTCAGAAATTGTATGAGAAGTTGAACACGTGGCAACCAAAATGAAAGAAAATGTGGAAGTCTCCGAAGCATAAAAGCGACCCACACGTTAGCAAAATTTTAAGAGCTGGTGGTACAGAAAATTGTTATGGGCCAATTGGCTGCGGCTATAAAGGTCCGTATAGTTAAAGCTATGGTTTTCCATAGGACAGATCCTGAAGCTGAGACTCCAGTACTTTGGCCACCTCATGAGAAGAGAAGACTCCCTGGAAAAGACCCTGATGTTGGGAAAGATGGAGGGCACAAGTAGAAGGGAACCACAGAGGACGAGATGGTTGGATACTGTTCTCGAAGCTGCCAGCATGAGTTTGACCAAACTGCGGGAGGCAGTGGAAGACAGGAGTCAACAACAACAATAGAGTGGTACCTCGGTTTTTTAGCTTCTCAGAAACCGAACGTTTCGGAACCCGAACGCCGAAAACCCTGAAGTAAATGCTTCCGTTTTTGAACACACCTTGGAAGTCGAAAGTCTTCCACTCCATTTCTTTTTTTCAATCTTCTCCATTGGCTTTGCTGACCACCCTTTGCACCTTGCTTGTCGAATGTTTTGGAAGTCAAACAGTCTTCTGGAACGGATTTTGTTTGACAACCAAGTTGCCACTGTATTTTCTTTTTTAGAATAAAACAGATAATCAGTATTTTATCTCTCACTATTTAAATTTAGACTTGACTGGCTGCAATTTACTCACACGTAAAAGAATCAATCCTCGTTGTTGTTTTTCCTTTTCCTTTTTTGCAGCTGCTGCAGGAACTGTAAAAATCCCCATGCCAAGTATTGAGTCCTCATTTCCAATAATACAAATCCTCTTTCCAAGACATAAGCTTGGCCATTAACTCTCTTGGTGGCCGGTGGCCAGCTGTTATCTCTCAGTCTCAGTTCATTTCAGGCCAACCTTAGATTTAAAAATAAAAAATAAAATTGGCCACCTGAATGAAAAACGCCTGTTTGCTTAGCTCCTGCAACTCACCAGTATAACCAGCCTTCTTGCCAGGAGGTTGGAAAGTAGACAAATTGAACATCAGTTTTCACAAATGGACCGCCTGCCAGGCAGTCAGCAGTGCCTGGATTACAGGTGGAATAAGAGGATCCTGCCCACCTGCAGCTAGGAGATGACCCCCATAGCTACTGTTTTAGAAGGTTCCTAACACAGTGGTACCTTGGTTCTCAAACTTAATCCGTTTCGGAAGTCCGTTCCAAAACCAAAGCATTCCAAAACCAAGGTGGGCTTTCCCATAGGAAGTAATGCAAAATGGATTAATCCGTTCCAGACTTTTGAAAACAACTCCTAAAACAGCAGTTTAACATGAATTTTGCTATCTAACCAGACCATTGATCCATAAAATGAAAGTGTCAGGGACTCAGCGGGAGCGCAGGGAGGAGAGGAGATGGAAAGCGAGGGGGAGCAATCCGAGGGCAGCGTAGGAGAATATGACAGCAGCCCGATAGATTCCATGAGCCTCTCCAGCGAATCGGAAGATTCACAGAAGGGGGCGCCGATGGGCAGGGCAAGGGGCGACCCAAGGGGGACACCCCAGAAGCAAGGGGCCAGCGGGGACTCCCAGAGCAGCAGTTGCAAATCAGGACCAGCTTCCCCACCAGAGCGTAGTGGGGGGGAGGAGTCCCAGGTGTCAGAGCCCACATATGCACCACCAGCGAGAGAAGATGAGTCAGGGTGGACCACGCCTCCATCGGAGAGCGAGTTAACGGTTAAGAGGAAAGTTGCAGGCTGGGCGCGCGCGCCAAGTTCAAAGGTACAGGCGAGCGGCACAGAAGGTAGCCCGGATAGGGAACCAGGTCCTAAAGCCCGCCGGAAGGAGGGGCAAGAATCGTCAGGGTCAGCGTCAGAGGAGTCCAGGAAGGATGAGACCCTAGCGGGCAGGAGGGCCCAGAGGAGAAAGGAATTTAGGAAGAGGTGGAGCAAAGCGAGAGTCTTAAACTGGTGTGGAGGGGGAGGAGACTCAGACAGGACTTCGCCGGTCTAAGGTCGGGACGTAGAGCTGCACGCTGCGGCTTTAAAATGGAGACTGAATCTCAATAAAGACTTTTGTACATAACTACAGCCTAGCGTTGGTCCTCTGTGAGCTGGGACCTGGAGGCAGCTCTGACAGTAAGTCCTGTCTCAAATTTCAAAGAACCTCGCAACGTGAGAGGACGCAGCGAGGGGCGAAGATTGGTGCTTCGCGAGCTCACAAAAGCAGCACAAGATGACTACAGAAGAACGACTGGCAGCTTTGCAAGAAGCAGTGGTACAACTTAACGCAGAAATACGAGCGGCAAGGAGGAGAGAAGAGGAATCAGATGCTGTCTGCAAGGATCTGCAAAACAGGTTGGAAATGTTGACTAAACAGGGGCCACCGGCAGCCAAATCCGAAGGGATCGGGCTCGGGAAGAGAGGGGGAGCCTGGTGTCGCATTTCGATGGGAGTCTGCAGCAATATCCTAACTTCAGAGCAGACGTAGTTTTTGCGCTAAAGTTGCTGGAGAAGGACTTTAGAGATGAGCAGGAGAAAGTAGGCTTCATACTAACGCATCTCCATGGAGAAGCTAAAGCGTGGTTGCGCAATCTGTGGAGAGATAATGATCCAGCCCTCCAAAACGCAAAAGCCTTCATTAAGGCGATGGACGCTTGTTTTTTATCAGAGATAGATGTGGATGTCGCTAGAAAAGAGATTCACGGTCTGAAACAAGGCAGAGCCACTGTAAGGCAATATCATTCCCGCTTTTTTGCATTGGTCAACGCGCTGGGATGGGAAAAGGACTCAGCGTCCGTCAGGGACCTGTTCTGGGAGGGGCTCAACGGGGCTGTGAAAGACGAAATCGCAAGGGGGGAGAGGCCACGGAGCACTCAAGAAGTGGTCCAGAAGGCGCTGACGATTGGTGTGCGGCTGGAAGAACGTCCCTGGAGCAAAGATGAAGGGCGTTGGGGACGCACGCCAGCAAGGGCACCTCCTTTCTTTCCCAGAGACTCAGCGCGCGCTCAATCCACGCCTCCACTGGGAGGGGGAGAGGAGCCGATGGAGATAGGTGGTGCCAAGGCTCAGTCAGCGACCAGAGCCCTCACACCAGGAGCAGCCAAGGTGAAGCCTCCTAGAGGGAACAGGAAGTGTTACATCTGCGAAAGTGCTCAGCATATGGCAAAAGAGTGCCCCCAGAGGCTCCACAAGCACAATGCAGCCTCAGCAAAAGTAACAGAAGCAGCTCAGCAGAGGGAACCGCAGCAGGGAAACGACGAAGTCTGGCTGGAAGCAGAGCCGCTGGGGCCCAGCCAGACGAATCAGTAAAGCAGTCCCCAGGAATCTTACAGCCCACAGACCCCCTCCCGCCCAAACCAGTGGTGCAGCTCACCGCAACACTCCAGCTTCCCAATGGGCTCACCATGGAAGTGCCTATTACCATTGACTCTGGTAGCAATGCAGACTTTATGGGGGTGGATTTCATCAAGCAACATAGCATAGCGCTCCTGCCTGCCACGATGCCCCTGAAAGTAGTGACAGTCGATGGAAGAGAATTGCTGGGGGGACAGGTGGTACAGCAAACGCCGCCAATGGTGATGCGCATTGGAAATCACCGCGAAGTCATCAGCTTCAACGTCACCCAACTGTCAGACACGCCCATAGTGTTGGGCATGAGCTGGTTGGACAGGCACAGCCCGGCATTGGCATGGTACCAGCGTAAATTGACCTTCTGCTCCTCCTACTGCGCAGAACATTGCATCATGACTAACCAGGAGGACGAGGGGCAAGAGGATGACCCACAGCTACAACTGGGCATGCTGCAAGCTGTACCCGACAAGTACAAGGCGTTTTTGGAGGTCTTCTGCGAGAAGGAAGCGGACAAGCTGCCTCCCCACAGACCCTACGACTGCAAGATTGACCTCCTGCCGGGGGCAACGCTGCCGACCGGAAAACTGTACTCCATGTCTGAAGACGAACTGCAAGAGCTCAGGGAGTTCATAGATCACAATTTGAAGCGGGGATTCATCCGAGAATCCAAAGCAGTGGGGGGCAGTCCTGTGTTCTTTGTGAAGAAGAAGGACACGCCCCAGAAGAGGCTTGTAGTTGATTTCAGAATTTTAAATTCGAAAACCAAGCCCACGGCTTTCCCGATGCCCAAGATCGACGACTTGCTCGCGACGGTGAGGAAGGGACGCATCTTCACCAAGCTGGATCTACGAGGGGCGTACAATCTTATACGCATGCGGGAGGGCGACGAGTGGAAGACGGCCATGTTCACGCCCTTGGGCACCTATGAGTATAGGGTTATGCCCTTCGGTTTACAAAATGGCTCCCACTGCTTCCAAGCATTCATGCATCACGTGTTAGCGGGGCTCCTCTACAAGAAGTGTGTCTGCTTCCTGGACGACATTCTGATCTTCTCGGAATCGCAGGAGGCTCACGAGGGAGATGTCAAGGAAGTCCTGCAAAGACTACGGGAGCACAGGCTTTACGCCAAGCTGGAGAAATGCCAGTTCGACATGACGGAGGTGGATTTCCTGGGCTACAAGCTGTCCGACAAGGGAATCGCCATGGACAGTGCCAAGGTACGATCAGTACTGGACTGGAAGAGCCCGCGCAATCGGAAGGAGGTCCAGAGGTTTGTCGGCTTTGCTAACTTTTATCGCAAGTTCATCAAGGGTTTCGCTATGCAGACGGCGGCCATCACGGACACCCTCAGCTCCAAGAAGAAGAAGTTCATCTGGACGGAGCAGGCGGAGCAGTCCTTTCAGAAACTCAAGCGTCTTTTCGCTTCCGAGGAACAACTGCTGCATGTGAACCCCAGCAAGCCCATGAGGGTGGAGACGGATGCCTCCGACAGAGCCGTGGGGGCAGTCCTGTTGCAGCGAGACCCGCAAGGGGATTGGAGGCCGTGTGCTTTCTACTCCAGGAAACTCAGCAAGTCGGAGCAGAACTACACCATCTGGGACAGAGAGTTGCTGGCCATTCATGCAGCATTCAAGGCGTGGCGGCACTTCCTCATCGGAGCCAAACACACGGTGCAAGTTCGCACGGACCATAAGAACCTGGAGTACTGGCGCACGGCGCGGTTCCTGAACCAGAGACACATCCGCTGGGCGGAGTTCTTTGCGGATTTCGACTTCAGGATAGAATATATCCCCGGAGACAACAACGTCATGGCTGATGCGCTATCCAGGAAGCCGCAGTATCTGGAGGAAGCAGCACCGGTAGCGGCCAAACACATTTTCGCACCCAAGGCGTGGGCATGCGCTTCTGCCACAGTAGACCTGGAAGCGATACGGCGCGAGCTGCGAACAGATTCCTTCGCGCGCTCCAAGATGGAGGAGGTGCGCAGCGGCACGGCGAAGGACGACGAGTTCCAGATACGCGACGGACTGCTCCTCCGCAAGGGGGCCATCTACGTACCGGGAGATGAACTCCGCGCGACAGTACTGCAACAGCTACACGACGCACCCAGCGCCGGACATTTCGGCAAGGAAAAGACGGTGGAATTAGTAGCCAGAGACTTTTGGTGGCCCAAGGTGCGGGGAGAAGTCGCGGAATACGTCACGAGGTGCGACACCTGCCAAAGGGCCAAGCCAGTACACAGACCGCCGGCGGGACTGTTAGAACCGCTACAGACCCCGTCCGAACCGTGGGAGAGGGTAGCCTTGGACTTTGTCACTGACCTGCCCAGCTCGAGGGGCAAAACAGCAGTACTCGTGGTAGTCGACATGTTCACCAAGATGGCGCACTTCATTCCTTGCGCGAAGGTGGCCACAGCGGAACAGACAGCCAAGCTGTTCATAGACCACGTGTTCAAGGTACACGGCCTGCCACGGTCTATCCTGTCCGACAGGGGGCGCCAGTTCATCTCGAGTTTCTGGCGGAAGCTGATGGGGATCCTGAACGTCAAGGTCAACCTAGCGTCGGCAAGACACCCGCAGACCAACGGACAAGCGGAGAGGGTCAACGCCGTCATGCAGCAGTACCTGAGATGTTACGCCAACCAGCAGCCCTCAACCTGGGTGGACTATCTGCCCCTGGCCGAGTTTGCCTACAACAACACACAACACGTGTCCACGGGGGTGACACCGTTTTTTGCCAACCACGGGCGACATCCCAGGACCTTCCCGGGCTTAGAGAAAGAGGGGGAGGGGGAGCCACAGGGAGCAGAGGCATTGGCAGAGGAGTTACAGGAGGTCCATGAACAGCTCCGTAGACAGTTAGACCTAGCAAAACACGTATACAAGATGCAAGCAGACAAACACAGAAGAGTGGGGGAGGACATACGGGTAGGGGACTGGGTCTGGTTAGCGGCCCAGGCAGTGCCGGCCAGATCCTTAGCTAAGAAGAAGCTAGGACACAAGCAGTTGGGCCCTTACCTAGTCGAGGCACAGATCAACCCAGTGGCTTTCCGTTTGACACTACCGGAGGGTTCCAGAATGCACCCGGTCTTTCATAGATCGGTGCTAACGCCCTACAAGGCACCTCACAGGTTTCAGGAGCCAGGCACAGCTCCCAATCCGCTTAGAGATGCACCCATGACAGGGGGGTCGCCGAGGGCGGGGCCACTCAACGAGGTGACGGAGATTTTGGACTCGAGATGGGGGGAAGAGGGAGTCGAATATCTCATCGCAAGGGAAGGTGCCCCGGCCAGCGACAACAGCTGGGTGCCGTACTATGCGGTGGAGGAGCACTACCTCAAAGACGAGTTCCACGCACTCTTCCCACACAGGCCCATGCCGGAGGATTATTTTGACGAATATCTTTTCACCCCCACACTCTCAGCCAGTACGTTTCAGGGGTTCTCCTCGGCTGAGGAGACGGTTCCAGAGACTACCTCGCCGGAGGGGTTGGTCTCAGACTTGGGTGCGGAGCGCTCTTATTGGTGGGACACTCAACCCGAGGAGGAGTGGCGCAGGGGTCTGCTCAGAGGGCCCTGGCACGCAGACTACCCAGAGGAAATGGGGGAACAAGGGGGCATGGACGGGTTGGGGGAGGATCCTGGTTTCGAGCACGCCGGCAACGAGATGGAAGCGGAGGAGAGCGACGTCGATGTACCCGTCACGGACTGGCAGCATGCCAGGGGGGAAGACCGGTATCCGGCATGCACCCCCACAGCATTGGAGCACCCGGAACCCACGCCAGAAGAGGGGGAGGGGGGAAGGGGGGGCTTCGAGGGGGGGATGGATGTCAGGGACTCAGCGGGAGCGCAGGGAGGAGAGGAGATGGAAAGCGAGGGGGAGCAATCCGAGGGCAGCGTAGGAGAATATGACAGCAGCCCGATAGATTCCATGAGCCTCTCCAGCGAATCGGAAGATTCACAGAAGGGGGCGCCGATGGGCAGGGCAAGGGGCGACCCAAGGGGGACACCCCAGAAGCAAGGGGCCAGCGGGGACTCCCAGAGCAGCAGTTGCAAATCAGGACCAGCTTCCCCACCAGAGCGTAGTGGGGGGGAGGAGTCCCAGGTGTCAGAGCCCACATATGCACCACCAGCGAGAGAAGATGAGTCAGGGTGGACCACGCCTCCATCGGAGAGCGAGTTAACGGTTAAGAGGAAAGTTGCAGGCTGGGCGCGCGCGCCAAGTTCAAAGGTACAGGCGAGCGGCACAGAAGGTAGCCCGGATAGGGAACCAGGTCCTAAAGCCCGCCGGAAGGAGGGGCAAGAATCGTCAGGGTCAGCGTCAGAGGAGTCCAGGAAGGATGAGACCCTAGCGGGCAGGAGGGCCCAGAGGAGAAAGGAATTTAGGAAGAGGTGGAGCAAAGCGAGAGTCTTAAACTGGTGTGGAGGGGGAGGAGACTCAGACAGGACTTCGCCGGTCTAAGGTCGGGACGTAGAGCTGCACGCTGCGGCTTTAAAATGGAGACTGAATCTCAATAAAGACTTTTGTACATAACTACAGCCTAGCGTTGGTCCTCTGTGAGCTGGGACCTGGAGGCAGCTCTGACAGAAAGCAATAAACAATGTACTGCAGTCACACAAACAATCGATCAGTAGCTGAACCGGGTTCCACACAGTCACAAAAACAAAAGAGCTGCAAAAAACAGAAACACAAAATAAAGAGCAAAAACAGACAGATGTCTGCATAACATTCAAAACGGAAGTGTGGCACTCAAATTGGAGGCGTAACACTAAAAACGGAGCACGTTCGGCTTCCAAAAAAAGTTTACAAACCAGAACACTTACTTCCAGGTTTGCAGTGTTTGGGTTCCAAGTTGTTTGAGTACCAAGGCATTTGAGAACCAAGGTACCAATGTACTCAGAGGGGAGCTAGGGTAGAGTTCATAGATAACATTAAGTGCCTGCCCCCAATAATGCCAGAGGGAAAAGATTAGCCTATAAAGCTAATGTCTGTTCTAAAGAATCATGTGAACCCCAAGTCACATCGACACCATGCATTTAAAGCGCATGGCTTCCCCCAAAGCATTCTGGGAACAGTAGTTTATGTCTCAAAGCTACAATTCCTAGCCCCCTTAATAAACTACAGTTCCCATTATTATTCGGTGGAAGTCATATGTGTTAAATGTACTTCAGATGCGTACATGTGACATTTATCCTAGAAATCAGAGAGGAACGGGGGATGCAATCAAGAGTGGACATGTTAAAAGTTGATAAAATTAAGGTGTGGACTGGAGAAAGTAGATTGTAAAATTCTGGCACAACACTACAAGTTGAGGCCATCCAATGAAATCAAGGGAAAGTATATTCTGGAAAGGGAAAAAATCACATTTGGAACAACAACCAAAAGGTTGGCTCTTGAGGTTATCTGCCCAGCTAGATTCCCTTATGGACCCACAAGTGAGCCACAGATCACTGAGCACACAAAACACTTTACAGTGCTAGGATAAATGCTGTCAGAGCAACATACCTAACTTGTGCGATGATGAACCAGTCTAACTTATATCCTTCCCTGAAATTGTTGAGCAATAGAGCTCAAAATTCAATTTCTTCCACTCCACTGACCACCAGCTTTTGTTAGTTATTTAATGTTTCGAGAATGGGACACGGGTGGCACAGTGGGTTAAACCACAGAGCCTAGGACTTGCCAATCAGAAGGTTGGCGGTTTGAATCCCCACGACGGGGAGAGCTCCCGTTGTTCGGTCCCAGCTCCTGCCCACCTAGCAGTTCGAAAGCATGTCAAAGTGCAAGTAGATAAATAGGTACTGCTCTGGCGGGAAGGTAAACAACATTTCTGTGTGCTGCTCAGGTTCGCCAGAAGCGGCTTAGTCATGCTGGCCACATGACCCGGAAGCTGTACGCCGGCTCCCTCGGCCAATAAAGCGAGATGTGCGCCGCCACCCCAGATTCGGTCACGACTGGACCTAATGGTCAGGGGTCCCTTTACCTTTACCTTATGTTTTGAGAACACCCAGAAGAAGAATCCGCTTTGAAGAACTTAGAAGAGTATAATTTTTCATAGTGACGGATCTAAAGAAGGGGGAGCTTGGAGGACCTCAATGAAAGTCACAAGCCCCACCCCTGACTCTTCCCACCTTTAGCTAAATCTTGTTCTATATAAGGTAAAGGGACCCCTGACTGTTAAGTCCAGTCACGGATGACTCTGGGGTTGCGGCGCTCATCTCGCTTTAGCTGCATTTAAACAGCCGCGTGGCAGTGCTCTGACCCCAGTAGGTTCCTGCTTGCATCAGATCTCCCCATAGCTGTCAATGTTTCCCTTTTATTAAGGGAAATTCCCTTATTCTGAATAGGATTCCTCACAAGAAAAGGGAAACGTTGACAGCTATGGATCTCCCGCCCTCCCTCCCCTTTAGGTCAGCTGCCTCTGCATATTGACCTTGCTATGGACTTCGGTTGGTTGCCTTGTCACAACTTTTTTTGGTATTGGCGGTTAGGCATTGGAATATGTGTACTGTGTTGGAGGACTGGGTATGGCCATCATCTACCCTTCCTCTTTTGGGTATTCCGTTAAAGGAATCCGGCAGTCGTGGATCCTGTCCGATGCCCTGCTGGTGGCTAGGGCCATGGCACGACCCCCGGTGACTTCATGGGAAGCTTCCAGTTGTATTTGCATCAACAAGCTCATCCCACTGGTTGTTAACCCCTGAAATGACTCCTCGCTGAGTGGGGTGGAGTCATATATTACTGTTTTATCCAATGCCTAAGCCAATACCACGCACATGCTATAACCAATAAAGTTGTGGCTGCCTTGCTGTGGCGAAGGGGCTTGAATAACTCAGAGAAGCTATGAGCTATGCTGTGCAGGGCCACCCAAGATGGACAGGTCATAGTCGACAGTTTTGACCAAACATGATCCACCTGGAGCAGGAACTGGCAAGCCACTCCAGTATCCCTGCCAAGAAAACTCCATGAACAAAGACAATATGGAAGTGAGAGCTGGACCATAAAGAAGGCTGATCGCTGAAGAATTGATGCTTTTGAATTGTGCTGGAGGAGACTCTTGAGAGTCCCATGGATTGCAAGAAGATCAAACATATCCATTCTTAAGGAAATCAGCCCTGAGTGCTCACTGGAAGGACAGATCCTGAAGCTGAGGCTCCAATACTTTGGCCACCTCCTGAGAACAGAAGACTCCCTGGAAAATACCCTGATGTTGGGAAAGATTGAGGGCACAAGGAGAAGGGGACGACAGAGGACGATATGGTTGGACAGTGTTCTCCAAGCTACCAGCATGAGTTTGACCAAACTGCGGGAAGCAGTGGAAGACAGGAGTGCCTGGTGTGCTCTCGTCCATGGGGTCACGAAGAGTCGGACACGACTAAACGACTAAACAACAACAGTTTTGTCCATTAACCAAAAATAATGTGTCTTTGTGTCTTATTTTAATCTCATGCGGGTGGCGGGTCCTCGACTCACAATATCTGGAAGCTGTCACATTCACTACTCCTAGACTAGAGTGAGTGACAGCAGCTCTTCGCGCTTCCAGCTTTTCCGAGTCCTCCCAGGGACTGATCTTACATACAAATCTTGTGCTCTGTTACTGAGCTACATTCCTGTCTTCCAAATGGGGCGCACTTACTTCTATGTCAATACACTCCAGTCCATGCCGTCAGTGGTTCTAATACGTGACATCTTACACTCTGCTATTTTGAAAGGGAGTACAGTGCTGAGTAGTGAAAGGCACGGATGTTTCGGGAAGCTGCTCTCTGGGATATATTTCATTCTTACCAACATTCCTTCGAGAGCTTGCTGCTCACAGCATGGGTGGAAGAGAAGCCTGCCAGCTGCGGTTTCCAGTGGCCTAGATTGTAAGAACAATATTCTCAAGTCACAAACGCTAAGCAGAACAGTTCTGGGGAGACTTGCAATCGCACACTTTTTTTGCATGCATGCTCTTTGCAGGAAAGACACTGCAGGCAGCTCAGCATTTCCAGTTTGCCACGTAGTTTTTAAAAAAGTATTTTTTTAAAAAATAAAGATATATATATTTTTTTATCTCATTCACGTTGAACCCAAAGTAGTCTTAGAGCTGAAAATTGCAGAGGGGTTGCTAACAGCATAGCATCATGTGTGCACTCGGGATTTAATGGGGAACGTGTAATATTCCCTGAAAAAATAAAAGGGTCTTTGGTGTTCTTGCATCTATGTGCATTGGGACTTGTGCATTGGGCTGTATCCAACGTTCTCTGTCTGCTTGTCTGAGGCTGCTTGCACTAGCAGATGGGTGAGTTTTAACGTTACACAACAGCATAGCTGTCAACGTTTCCCTCCCCCCCCCCCCCCAATTCTCTTTTTTATAAACTGTTTTTTATTCAAAATTAAAACAAAACATATTATCCAGAAACATATCATCCTTATTCCCCCCCATTTTTCCTCCCCCCCACCCTGCCACACAAAACCCACCCAAACCCACCCCACCAGCTTCCCTCAGTTCCAGTCTTTGATTCCTCTAAGAATGCTGTTTTCTACATGTTTTCCCTTTTTTTTGAGGGAAATTCCCTTATTCTGAATAGGATTCCTCGCAAGAAAAGGGAAAAGTTGACAGCTATGCAATAGAGGGATCCAGCGCTACAGTTGTGCTAGTAGAAACTCATCAGGCAACAAATTGTCCCATCTCTTGTGCAGCAAAGCAACCAGCAACCTCCTTGTGCATTCTCTTGCACAACAATTTTGGCTGAAAGATAAAGAAGCCTATGAAAGGAAAGCAGGAGCGGCTTTGAAGTTGCCCATCAAAGGTCAACAGCAGCTGGGCAGCAGAATGAGCAGGGACACAGGTCACCTAGTCATAATTTTCCCGGCTATGAGGTCAGGACATACTTCACTCCTATCTAAATTATGCTAATTATTTCTAAATTTGAATATATACATATATGAATTGGTCCGTGCATATTTTATGCAGATGTGAGTTCCCTTTTCGTTATCTTCTTTGGCAAAGTATTTCCTCTTTTTGGAAATAAACAAAATCAGGCTTAGATACAGCATTCTGCTTCTAGGAGCTAACTTTCGCGGCTTCAGAACATGCTACGCTCGTTACTCAGAGTTACGGTATATGTATGACATTAATGACATATACGAAATATAGTGCAATAAAAAAAATCCAGTTAGGCGCCATGTACTTCTGGATGACCCAGACATGTATGTACGTATGTATACATGTACATACATACATACATACATACATGTATGTATAGCCAAAGCTAGCTCTTTAAATATTATGTCCCATCCGTGGAAGCCATGACTGTTTAAGGTGGCATTATACTGTTGCAGACATCACCTCGCTGACAAAGGTCCGTATCGTCAAAGCTCTGGTTTTCCCAGTAGTGATGTATGGAAGTGATAGCTGGACCACAAAGAAGGCTGATTGCCGAAGAATGGATGCTTTGAATTATGGTGCTGGAGGAGACTCTTGAGAGTCCCATGGACTGCAAGAAGATCCAACCTATCCATTCTGAAGGAAATCTGCTTTCGGCAACAGTGTTTTGCAGACTGCAATTGTTTCGCTGATGATTTGTTAATTATTCTATATGATTTACACTGTGTTTGTGATGTTCTGTTATTTTCTATCAAGTTAGCCTTGTATTGGGAAGTTTTTAATGTTTGGTGTTTTAGTATGTTCTGATATATGCTGTGAGCTGCTCAGAGTGGCTGGGGAAACCCAGCCAGATCGGCGGGGTATAAATAACAAAATTGTTGTTGTTGTTTATTTGTAAACCGCTTTTGGATTCATTTGAATGAAAAGCAGCATAGAAATACAGTGGATGCTCAGGTTGCGAATGTGATCTGTGCAGGATGCACATTCGCAACCCGCAGCGTCCGCAACCTGAAGTGGTGCGTCTGCGCACACGTGGGTTGTGATTCGGTGCTTCTGCACATGCGCAAAGCGATTTAGCACTTCTGCGCATGTGCGACCGCCGAAACCCGGAAGTAACCTGTTCCGGTACTTCCAGGTTTCGGCGGTCCATAACACAAAAAAACGCAACCTGAAGCATCTGTAAGCCGAGGTAGGACTGTATAATGAATCAAATTGAATTATGACAAAATAAAAAAATACCTTCCAGTAGCACCTTAAAGACCAACTAAGTTAGTTCTTGGTATGAGCTTTCGTGTGCATGCACACTTCTTCAGATACACTGAAACAGAAGTCACCAGACCCTTCTAAATAGTGGGAAGGTGGGGAGGGGTATTACTCAGAAGGGTGGTGGGATTGGGTGATTGGCAGATAGCTGTGATGAGCCTGTTGACGACTCTTAACGACTGCAATAGGTCTTACAGGAAAAAGCAAGGGGTGAGAAGGTGAAAAATGGCTTTGTCATGTATAATGAGATAAGAATCCAATGTCTTTGTTCAGACCAGGTCTCTCCATGGTTTTAAGTTTGGTAATAAGTTGCAATTCAGCAGCTTCTCTGAAGAAGTGTGCATGCACACGAAAGCTCATACCAAGAACTAACTTAGTTGGTCTTTAAGGTGCTACTGGAAGGAATTTTTTTATTTTGTTTTGACTATGGCAGACCAACACGGCTACCTATCTGTAAATTGAATTATGGTTATTCTTAATTTTCAATAATAAAAAAGCAATGATTACTTGTTGTGTTTCATATATTTATAATAAAATTACAATTACTAATTGATAATAAATATTAGTAATTTTTTTAATAAGTTGATCAGGTCTGGCAGCTGAATCTTATTTCAACACTAGTGTCAGGGCAATATTCTCCCGAAGGCAGAAGCCTAAGGGGCCACAGGACATCTCACTGCCATTCCTAGCACAGTCAAACCTCTGTTCCCAAACACCTCCGTTATTGTACGTTTCGGCTCCCCAATGCTGAAAACCCGGAAGTATATGCTCCGGTTTTGGAACGTTTTTCGGAACCCGAACACCTGACATGGCTTCTGCTTGAGTGCAAGAAGCTCTTGCAACCAATCAGAAGCCGCACCTCGGTTGTCGAACGTTTCGGAAGTCGAACGGTCTTCCGGAATGGACTACGTGCAACAACTGAGGTTTGACTGTACCACTCAAGGCAGCTGCCTCACAGCCTAATGGCAGGTCTTAGCCCCCCCTCTCTCTAACTCTCAGTCCTTTTGCAGCCTGCGAACACTGTGGGTACCATTAGCCAATGGGAATGACTGTTGGCCTGGTCTGAAGACTGCCACATCCCTGTAGCAATCTCCTCCGAAAAAGGGAGAATGTGGGCAGGAATCTAGCCCAAGTTCAAATCATGAGGCAGGCATGTATGTTTCACATGACAGTAGAGAAATACTATCGTGAGGTTGAGGAGGGGGAAAGAGATTGAAACGGCAGCAGCCTCTAGAGTTTCTGCAACAGATATGCTGCATTCGAAGCCACTTTCTTCTAGGAAGAGCTCTGCGTGGCTATAAATCACCTGAAATCCAATGCATGTTAAAAATAACGTGAATGTCTTTAGCCTTCTGTGGTCTCCAAGACATACAATATGGCAAGGACCCCCACAACCGAGCCAATTATGGAGCAGGAAAAAGTAAGACATCGAGGTCAGAGAATACCTAGACACAAATTTTAACAAGCGGTAGGAAAAATCACTCCTCATAACCCTGAGCGGTAAGAAGTCCAGCGGCAGCCTGGCAAGGTTTTATTCCCTTTTCCATTAAACCTACGGTGCCTTCTGAAGTACGGTACTTAATGGGTTGTCGTTTTATCAATGTAGACATTTGTAAAAAGTTTGTTTATGACATTGTGCTATTTTGCAAAGCATGTGCTTGTATTTTCATAAAAACAACTTTTTTAAAGCCCCACCTTCCCATTCTAAAACAGAAGCCTCAAAGCATTTCACACGTTTAATCAAAGTAATAAAAATATATTATTACTTGTCAGCTTAATCATACTGTTATGAGTTTGGGTTGGGGGGAAATAGGCTGTATGCAGAGATTCTTCTAACCCCTAGATCAAGCAAGTGTTAAAAATAGCACAGTAATGTTATCAACAACTGTCTTAGCCCTATGCCTTATCCTTGCTTTTCTGTTAATGTATTTACAAAATAGTTCTTTTGAAACCCTTAATAAAAAATAAAAACAATCTCAAAACAGTGAGCAATTAATAAAACCTCTAACTGCTTCCTGATTTCTTTTTCCAAAGTTTTGCTCTGGGAGGCAATAATGAAGTGTGTGTTGAGTAAACAGAGGAAATAGATTTCTGTTTGGTTTGTTGTTGTTCTAATATTTACTATGAGGGTTTCTGCTTGTAGAGTTGTTCGATTACAGTGTTGCCTAAAGAGAACTGATGCACTGTAGTCCATGTTCGCTCCCTAGTGGCAAACGAAGGGAGCAATCCAAACCCAATATCTACCAGATCTAGCGAGTTGGAATCCAGCAGGACTCCAGCATAGCCTGTCTATTTCTGGCACAGCCGGGCTACACCAGTGTAAGCTCCACATCACAGCTCAGCAGGAGAATATGCCGTAGCAACTGCCTCATCCCATCTCATCCAGGGCTGAGCCAAGACTAAGCTTTTGCCTGCACAAGCCCTGAAGGGGTGTTCCAGGTTGGGAGCACGATGAGGCAGGGGAAACTCACACTGGATTCTAACTCAGTTCTGCACAGTCACATGAACTGACAACTCAGGGGAACATATGCCAGCAAAAAGGGTGATGTCAGTCCAATCTGTTTTAAAGGCTTGTTTTCTTTCTGCCTAAGTTTGGAATGGGAAGCGGGTGGCGCTGTGGGTTAAACCACAGAGCCTAGGACTTGCTGATCAGAAGGTCGGTGGTTCGAATCCCCGCGACAGGGTGAGCTCCCATTGCTCGGTCCCTGCTCCTGCCAACCTAGCAGTTCGAAAGCACGTCAAAGTGCAAGTAGATAAATAGGTACCGCTCCGGCGGGAAGGTAAACGGCGTTTCCGTGCGCTTCTTTGGTTTGCCAGAAGTGGCTTAGTCATGCTGGCCACATGACCTGGAAGCTGTATGCTGGCTCCCTCAGCCAATAAAGTGAGATGAGCGCCGCAACCCCAAAGTCGGTCATGACTGGACCTAATGGTCAGGGGCCCCTTTACCTTTTAAGTTTGGAATAATATCAGTTTAACATGAACGAGCATAACTTGCACAGGCTTTCGATATTTAGAGTTGCTCTGCTGTCTCAAGTGTGTCCTTTTTTGTACATTTCCTACTGCAATTATGGTATGCTACCTTGTTGCAGGACTGTCCTTCGTTGCAAGGATTGGACACCCTATTGCACATCCCTGCGCTGAAAGTTTCAATTTTATAAACAACAGAGCATGTGCTTCCACGGTGCCTATATTACAGAGTCATTCGTACTAGCTTCATCTTACCATTGCTGCATACTCATACCCAGGGTGCACAGGACAATTCTATACCTTCTTGCTGCTTTCAGATACCAACCATGCTACAACATACTGTACATGGTTGCCAGATTCTGCACGGTAGCGCTCAAAATTTGTCGGACGATGACCTGTGTCACAAACTAGATTTTATGACCACATATCAGAGTGCTCTGTAGACTGACAGCCATATATACTAACCGCTTATGCTCTGCCACTCCCGTCTAATGTTCCTGACTCTTCGTTTAGACTTTCCTTGCCTCCTTTAGATTTTTATAGACTTTAAATACTTTTTAGTTTTTCAAATCGTTTTTCAAATTTTAAATGACTGTACCCACCCCACCCCTTCCTTATGCTGGTCTATGACCATAACAAAGATTTGATTTGATGATTTTGATTTTATCAACTGAAGACCAGACATAAGAAGCATTAATCCCATTAACACTTCTGCAAATCCCTTTGTTCTGATTTTAGGTTGCAATCCTATGCATAGGTTCTTGGGTGCAATTCCCATTGAACTCAGTAGACTTTATGAGTAAAGCTCAACAACTTCACAAACACACACCCCAAGGTCAACAACAACTTTGGCTCGGTTTGGGGGCGGCTCGGGGGCCGGTTAAACGACCCCTGTGGGCCGCTTGTGGCCCGTGGGCCTTTGGTTGCCAACCCCTGCTTTACATAGTCTAACATACATCAGCGGCGTAGCGTGGGTTGTCAGCACCCGGGGCAAGGCAAGTAATTTGCACCCCCTAACCTGGGGCAAGGCAAGTAATTTGCGCCCCCTAACCCGGGGCAAGGCAACTAATTTGTGCCCCTAACCCCTAACCTGCTGTTGCTGCCAGCTTCTTCTTGCTGCTGCCTGGGCTGGGGTATTTACGGTAAGGTAGCCACGACGGCGGCGGCGGGTCCGTGTCAGGTGATCTGAGGCGAGTTGCCGCTGGCGCTGCCGCCCAAATGACGCCGCTTGCCCGGAGGAGGAGGAGGGCAGAGAGGCGAGGAAAATGCAACATGGCCCAGCAGCTGCAGCAGCAGCGGCGGCGGCGGCGGGGCTGCGAGACATGGGGCTCTGCTACAGCCTGCGCCCGAGGCTCTTCGGCGACTCCGGAGGCGGCGAGCACCCCCCCCCCAGATGTTGCGCCTGGTGTGGCCGGCCCCCCCTACACCCCCCACGCTACGCCACTGACATACATTGAGGACAGAACCAACCAAGCCCTCAGGGGCGGCCCTACCATTAGGCAGAGTGAGGCCACCACCCACAGGTGCTGGGGGACACCAGGGCTGCTCCTCTGGCACTCCTGCTTCTGCAGCAGGGAAGATCTGCGCATGTTCATAAGGAGCCTACTTTCCCGCCCCCACCCCATGTGGTAAAGGACACTGTCCCATGGCCAGTACTGTGGGGGGGGGGGATTCAACTTCTGGTCCATTTCTGTACCAGGAAGAGTGAGGGTGCCATCTTTTTGTTATCATGCCTTACTCGTCGTTTCATTTTCAGTTTTGTAAAATCCAGTTAAAATAATTTTTTTAGAAAAAAAATATTTCTTTCCTGCAATTTTATTTTATTTTTTAAAAAGGGAATCAAGAGCAGAACAGGCAGATGGTAACAAGCCGTATGTGATATACAAATGACATGAGAAAACTTAGTATACCGTACTTTTTTGTATAACATTATTCTTGTTTATAAAACCCAATAATAACTTAAAAACAAAAAACAAAAAACGAGTGGTATGTTAAAACCGCTTGTGAAGGCGGATGAAGGTTGCAGCACATAAGATATCTACCAGTCGTCATGATACTCTGTTGTTGTTTAGTCGTGTCCGACTCTTCGTGACCCCATGGACCAGAGCACGCCAGGCCCTCCTGTCTTCCACTGCCTCCCGCGGTTTGGTCAAACTCATGTTTGTGGCTTCGAGAACACTGTCCAACCATCTCGTCCTCTGCCGTCCCCTTCTCCTTGTGTCCTCCATCTTTCCCAACATCAGGGTCTTTTCCAGGGAGTCTTCTCTTCTCATGAGGTGGCCAAAGTATTGGAGCCTCAGATTCAGGATCCGTCCTTCCAGTGAGCACTCAGGGCTGATTTCCTTAAGAATGGAGAGGTTTGATCTTCTTGCAGTCCTTGGGACTCTCAAAAGTCTCCTCCAGCACCATAATTCAAAAGCATCAATTCTTCGGAGATCAGCCTTCTTGATGGTCCAGCTCTCACTTCCATACATCACTACTGGGAAAACGATACTCATGCCTTTGGAATAGAACCGTACTGCGAAGACTGTGTGTTGGTCCGTGCGCACACATAAAACAAAACAAACCCCAAACCGTGTTTATGGAAGGCAATCTTACTCGTGATCGCCAAAGAAATAGAAGTTTGAGACTCCTGATCTCCGCTTCTGGAGGAGACAGGCGGGCTGGAAATCTGGAGAGAGAAAGGGAGCGTGCGCGCGCGCTCCCGTCTGGCTGGCTGGACCCGCCCCTCGTTTGGCAGGAGCCGGTCACTTTTTGCGCCGGTAACCAAGCGAGGCGCCTCAGTGCGCTCGGCGCGCCTGGGCAGAGAGGAGCGACGAGCTGGCGCCGGGGGTCGAGTCTCCCCAAGGCGCCGTCGAGACCATGTTCCCGGGCCTGTACACGGCGCTGGCGGGTCTGCTGCTGCTGCCTCTGCTGGTGAACCTGGCGTGCCCTTACCTCTTCCAGGATTTGGGCTTCTTCTTGCAGCTGGTGCGCGTGGCGCAAAGGTCTCGCCGCGCCGCCTCGCGCGTCCCGCCGCGGACGCTGCTGGAGGTGTTCAGGCAGCGGGCGCGCCAGGCTCCCCAAAAGCCCATGCTGCTCTTCCGAGACGAGGTGTACACCTACGAGCAGGTGGAGCGGCGGAGCAACCAGGTGGCGAGGGCGCTGAGGGAGCACGCAGGGCTGCGGCAGGGCGATGCCGTGGCGCTCTTCCTGGGCAACCAGCCCGCCTACGTGTGGCTGTGGCTGGGCTGCGCCAAGCTGGGCTGCGCCATGGCCTGCCTCAACTGCAACATCAGGGCCAGGTCCTTGGTGCATTGCTTCCAGTGCAGCGGCGCCAAAGTGCTGCTGGCCGACCCAGGTGAGGACATCCTCTTCTCCCCCCCCCCCCCCCGCAACTGGTAGTGGCTTAGTTGCTCTGTCACCAGCTCCTGCCAACCTAGCAGTTCGAAAGCACTCCAGGTCATAGCTGTCAACCTTCCTTCTTTTTTTTGCGGGAAATTCCCTTATTCCAGCGCCGTTTCCCGTTACTATCCCGGATTGTTAGATATCCCGTAGGCTGTCCCCAGGACAGGTGAGGCTGCTGATCCCTTTTTTTCGAGGCTGCTGATAACCTTATTTTCAAATCTGAAAGTTGACAGCTATGACTCCAGTGCAAGTAGATGAAAAGGTACTGCTGGGGCAGGAAGGTAAATGGCATTTCCATGCGCTCTGGTTTCCGTCACAGTGTTCCGTTGCGTCAGAAGCGGTTTAGTCCTGCTGGTCACATGACCTGGAAAGCTGTCTGTGGACAAACGCCGTCTCCCTTGGCCGGAAAGCGAAATGAGCGCCGCAACCCCATAGTCACCTTTGACCGGACTTAACCGTCCAGGGGTCCCTTACCATTTTTTAACCTTTTCTTTAGTGGCCATCCGCGTAGCGGTACCCACACATTTTAGGGCCCCCACAACCAAGGATCAAAAGAAAATTACAACCAACCTTTCGTAGTTCGGCGTTACCCCACTCCCATGAGACATCTACAGATACGAAGCTTTCTGTGAGTTAGTGCACGTTCCCACCGAGCCCAGATCCTAGTAAAATATTCACGAGAAGCTGATTGGAAGCTTTATTAAAATGGTTGGTTGGTAAAATCAAGAACGTATTAGGAGATAATTTGTGAGGGCCCCTCTGGAGATTTTGACTGCCTAAGAGTAGAGGCCTCCACAGGGTTTAATCTGGGACTGGTGGCTAGAGTGATGGGCAGGGGTGCCAACTTGAATAAAATATGGGAGAGGGGCAGGTAAGCCCCACCCTGATATAATGGATTGCATGATGTGTCACTGTGTACATGATGTGGCAATGCTCATGAACTCTGGGGGAGCCTTGGCCCTCTCAAATACAGTGGTACCTCAAGTTAAGAACTTAATTTGTTCCGGAGGTCCGTATTTAACCTGAAACTGTTCTTAACCTGAAGCACCACTTCCGCTGCGCCGCCGGAGCACGATTTCTGTTCTCATCCTGAAGCAAAGTTCTTAACCTGAAGCACTATTTCTGGGTTAGCGGAGTCTGTAACCTGAAGCATATGTAACCTGAAGCGTATGTAACCTGAGGTACCACTGTATTTTATGGGGGGGAGGTACCTCAGCCCCTAGCAATTGGCTCCTATGATGGTTGGAAACCCATTCAGAATCCCACAGCGTGACCTTGGGTCATGCGCACATTCTCAGCTTTAGCCCACCTCGCAGGGGTGTTGTGAGTATGAGCTCCCAGAAGGATGGTGGAGCTGTGTGTGCTGAGCTCTTTGAAGGAATAATGAGTAACCTGGTGTTGCACGCCATCAAGTCAATAGAAAACAACCTTTTTCAAAACCAGGTTTGAGAGAGGCAGCCTTGAAGCCCCTGTCTTTCACTTTTGTTGCCTCTGATCAATAGGTTTTGCAATAATAATAATAATAATAATAATAATAATAATAATAATAATATGATGTATTGTCCATCTGAGGTGCACATTTGAAGAAAAAAAATCCTCACACTCACCATAAATGTGAGGTTCCACGAGATTATTCACAGTTTTGACAGCAATATTATGCCTTAATAAAATGCAGGTGACACTTTTAAACTGCTTCCTTATTATTAAGCTTCATGCTAGGCAGCAGTTCAGCAGGTGCAACTTTTTTTTTTACTTTCGGCATGGAGCATGGTGTCCCCTGTTGCATTTCTCTCCCATGAAAGGGAGAGGAGACTTCCTGGAGAAAAGAGGTTATTCCCACCAATAGGGTGACCTGAATACAGTGGTACCTCGGGTTACAGACGCTTCAGGTTACATATGCTTCAGGTTACAGACTCCGCTAACCCAGAAATAGTACCTCAGGTTAAGAACTTTGCTTCAGGATGAGAACAGAAACAGACCTCCGGAACAAATTAAGTTCTTAACCCGAGGTGCCACTGTAGTTGCCGTTCCATATCTTTTATTAAGCTCTATCAGCAGTTTGACATTGGGTCAGTGTGAGTAGTGAGTGAGAGCAAAGGTACATTTACAATCATGAGTCGTAGATACAGGCTCATTAAGAAGCAAGAATCAGTTATGACCAAGTATCACTATGACTTTCAGTGGCAAACAGAGGACTGATAAGTGACAATCCAATAATATATATGAGAAGAACCTCACTGAAATTTCTAAGCAGCCATCCAAACTGAGTGAATGGACAGTGAAATGTGAGGTACAATTCAATGTAAAATAGTGTAAAGTGATGCATTTTGGGACATTTTTGTTTTTATTTTTATTTTCATGTGTATATGCCAGTGGGGTCTCACCTGCAGGTGACTATTAAGGAATGGGATCTGGGACTCATAGTCAATAATTTAATGAATATGTTCACTCAGTGTGCAGCAGCTGTGAAAAAAGGCAAATTCCATGCTAGGGATCAAATTCCTTGCTAGGAATCATTAAATTAGTTATACAAGTCTGTGATGGTTGCCTTGCAATTATATTGTAGAGTTTTAAAAGGGTCGGAAAAGGGCAACCAAAATGACTGAGGAGACAAAGAAACCTTCCTGTGAGGAATGGTTGAAGAAAAGGCAACTACAGTGGTACCTCAGGTTAAGTACTTAATTCGTTCCAGAAGTCCATTCTTAACCTGAAACGGTTCTTAACCTGAAGCACCACTTTAGCTAATGGGGCCTCCCGCTGCCGCTGCACTGCCGGAGCACGGTTTCTGTTCTCATCCTGAAGCAAAGTTCTTAACCTGAAGCACTATTTCTGGGTTAGCTAAGTCTGTAACCTGAAGCGTATGTAACCTGAAGCGTATGTAACCCGAGGTACCATTGTACTGCAAGGGGCAACAGGATAAAGGTGTATACAGTTATAAATGGCACAGAAAAAGTGGATAGAATCATAGAATTAGAAGGGACCACAAAGATCATCTAATCCAGGGGTAGGCAACCTAAGGCCTGGGGGCCGGATCCGGCCCAATCGCCTTTTAAATCCAGCCCGCGGACGGTCAAGGAATCAGCATGTTTTTACATGAGTAGAATGTGTCCTTTTATTTGAAATGCATCTCTGGGTTATTTGTGGGGCATAGGAATTCGTTCATTATTATTTTTCAAAATATAGTCCAGCTCCCCACAAATTCTGAGGGACAGTGGACCAGCTGCCCGCTGAAAAAAATTTGCTGACCCCTGATCTAGTCCAACCCCCTGCAATGCAAGAATATGCATCCGTCCCATGCAGGGATCGAACCCGCAACCTTGGCATTATCAGTACCACACTGTAACCAGCTGAGCAAAAACTTTCCCTCCGTCTCTCATAATGCTAGAACTCACAGAAATCCAAAGAAACTGAATGTTGGGAGGATTCAGAACAGGCAAAAGAAATACTTATTGGCACAGCGCACTGTTAATCTATGGAATTCACTGCTGCAGGAGGCAGCGGTGTCTGCCGATTTGGATGGCTTTTAAGAAAGGATGAGGCAAATTCATGGAGGAGAAGACTATCAGTGCTACCCATGAAGGGTCTGCTCTGCCTCCATGGTCAGAAGCCATATGCTTCTGAATACCAACTACTGGAAATTGCAGGAGGGGAGAGTGGCCTTGAATTTCTTAAGGACTTCACATAGGTCTCTGGTTGGCCACTTTGAGAACAGTGCTGGACTAGATCAGCCATTGGCCTGAACTTGTGGGCTTGTCTTCTGTTCCACCACTTAGCTGTCACCTAGGAAATGCTTCAGCCGCCCTATTTCTGTGTGTCAGGTGGCTATTGAAGGCTAAGGAGCAGAGTCAAATAAAAATATGGCAGTCTTAGTCATGTAATGTGAATAATATACAGTCATACCTTGGATCTCAAACGCCTTGGCTCCCGAAGAAATCGGTTCCCGAACAATTGAAACCCAGAAGTGAGTGTTCCGGTTTTCAAACATTCTTTTTGGGCAAAAACACATTAGCAATTTCTGCCCGGACACTGCTTCCGACTGCAATATTCTGGGAAATTCCAGACGTATGGCAACCCTACTTTAGCCAGACTAAAACTCAGGATCTCATTAAGTTGGCTCCTATAGCTGCATATTTTTTGGTACGACTTGCCCTCACGTTATTAGGCAAACATTTTATGTATTTTGCATTATTCATTGTTGTGTTTCCTAGTTTTAAATTGCTTCCCTTTATTGCATTTTCTCCTGCTAAGTTACTTTGAGATTTTGAAGTTTCAAATAAGATTATGTGTTTTAGAGGGTGCATTTCTGTTTGCATGCAGTGCAGATGGGAACATCTGTCCCTAACGCGTTTGGTCTTGGCTTTATCTGATTTAAGCTTTCAGCCGTTCCATTTATTGTGCTAGGACTTGCTTCTGTATACAGTGGTACCTCGGGTTACATGCACTTTAGGTTACATATGCTTCAGGTTACAGACTCCACTAACCCAGAAATATTACCTTGGGTTAAGAACTTTGCTTCAGGATGAGATCAGAAATCGGGCTCCGGCGGCGCAGCGCCAGCAGGAGATCCCATTAGCTAAAGTGGTGCTTCAGGTTAAGAATAGTTTCAGGTTAAGAACGGACCTCCGGAACAAATTAAGTACTTAACATGAGGTACCACTGTACTTTGATTAGGGTCAGAATGTTAAGCGACGTTTTGGTTCTGAGATAAGAGTTTGGCTGGATCTTTGTCACTGAGCTGGAAGTGTCAATTCAACAAATAAAAGTGGAAATGCGTGTAACTTTATATGCTGTGGCCTAGTGGTTAGAGTGATGGTCTAGAGGGATGGGGGTGGTGCAGTGGTCTAAACCACTGAGCCTCTTGGGCTTGCCAGTCAGAAAGTCGGCGGTTCGAATCCCCGCAACGGAGTGAGCTCCTGTTGCTCTGTCCCAGCTCCTGCCAACCTAGCAGTTTGAAAGCATGCCAGTGCAAGTAGATAAATAGGTACCGCTGCGACGGGAAGGTAAACAGCATTTCCGTGCACTCTGTTTCTGTCACGGTGTCCCATTGCGCCAGAAGTGCTTTAGTCCTGCTGGCCACATGACCCGGAAAGCTGTCTGTGGACAAACGCCGGCTCCCTCGGCCTGAAAGCGAGATGAGTGCCTTTGACTGGACTTAACCATCCAGGGGTCCTTTACCTTTACCTTTAGAGTGATGGTCTAGGGCAGCTCTAGATTTAGAGCAGTGTGAGTGGTTCCCCCACACTAGGTGCTGAGCCGAGGAGATGCAAAATTGAGAAGATTCACTTGGGGTCACCAATTTTTGGCCTTGCACAGGGCGCCATATTATGAAAGATTACCAAAGTCCACCTCTGGGGTAGGGCCTGAGAGACCAGTGTTCAAATTCCCACTCAGCCACACGAAGCCTGCTTGCTCACCTTGGACCAGTCACTATCTCTCAGCCTAGCCTACCTCACAGGGCTGTTGTGAGGATAAAATGGAAAGCACAACACCTTGAGCTCCTTGGAGGAAAAGTGGAATATAAATAATAACTAAGATTTTTTTAAAAAAAACAACAACAACAGATTGAATAGTGAGATTTGTAATAAGAATATACGCCTGGATACGATCATACAAGTTTAAACAAGTTTTGTTTGTTTTGAAAAGTGCTCTGAAAATGTTGGAAGTAACCTGTTATTGGGTTAAACAACTTGCAACCTTAGGTTTACACAGGTCACGGTAGTAACTTAAAATAGGAGGCAGAAGGTGCTACTTGTTCCCTGTTAAATAGTTAGGAGAGATATCTTATTTGAACGTTAGTCTGCATTTTCTTGTAAACATGCCCACATTGCTGATATATCCATATCTACATGAGATAATGGATAATTATTGCTGTTTACTTGGCATAAAGTATGAGTTTTAAAGGGACGCGGGTGGCGCTGTGGGTTAAACAACAGAGCCTAGGACTTGCAAATCAGAAGGTTGACGGTTCGAATCCCCGTGACGGTGTGAGCTCCTGTTGCTCGGTCCCTGCTCCTGCCAATCTAGCAGTTCAAAAGCACGTCAAAGTGCAAGTAGATACCGTAAATAGGTACTGCTCCGGCGGGAAGATAAATGGCGTTTCTGTGTGCTGCTCTGGTTCGCCAGAAGTGGCTTAGTCATGCTGGCCACATGACCCAGAAGCTGTATGCCGGCTCCCTCGGCCAATAAAGCGAGATGAGCACCGGAACCCCAGTGTTACGTAGTGAAGTTTCACCCTGGGCCAGCAGGGGGATACTGTATATAGTTTTCACTCAGGTCTGTAGATAGTTTTCACTCAGGTCCACGTCAGTTATTTTAGGTGGGAAACTCTGGGTTGTTGTTGCTGCAATGTTGACAGCCGGCTGCCTATAAAAGCAGGCCGACTGAGCTGTTTGCTGTTCAGTTCTGTCAGCGTACAAGTAAAGATCTGCTCTGGAGAAATCGCTGTGTCGTCTGCTATGTTCGCCCACAACTTAACACCCAGAGTTGGTCACGACTGGACCTAATGGTCAGGGGTCCTTTTACCTTTACCTTTTTATGAGTTTTAAAATCCTACCTGTGGAAAATGAAGGATTAGACAATGACCTGAATTAAGAAAACAGAACTACAAACAAGTTACCAAACAAGTTCATCTGATGCACTGATGGTCTGATATCAGCCTCCCTGTGCAAATGATAGTTTCTGGAAGTGCAATGCAATTCCTCCCTCCTTTCTCTTATCTGTCCTTGTAATTGCTGTGACCCAAGAAAGAGAAACAATAGTGTGTGTAAATTATTTACTTCAGAGCATCTTCTGCCAAGCCAGAATCACAGGCTGTAAGCTGGTTGGTTTTTGCAAAACTCCTCTCTCATATTCAGAAAGGAGGGAAACCTAAGGTTGCTGGTGGGGGCTTTGATGGCTGAATGCTCTTTATTACAGTATTTTTATTTATTGCTTTCTTTATTAGACATATATCGTCCTTCTGCATGAGATTTCAGGGCGGTTCCAACCCCCAAATTCCTCTAACTTAGCTAGAACTCTCTCTTCGTACATGCTACAGAAATATTTTGGATGAGGAAATATTCAGTTAGATGGGCTTGCAGTGGTTATATCCAGACGGAGTTTTACTTACCTCAGATTGCCAGCAATGAAATTAGAAGAACCAAGGATGCTGTGCAGGGCCAGAGACAATGACAGTGGTACCTCAGTTTTCGAGCATCTCAGAAGCCAAACATTTCGGTTTTCAAACGCCGAAAACCCAGAAGTAATTGCTTCCATTTTCAAACGCGCCTCGGAAGTCGACCGGCTTCCACAGCGTGTTTTTCCATTTTCTCCATTGACTTTGCAAACTGCCCTTTGTGCCTTGGTTGTCAAATGTTTTGGAAGTCAGACGGTCTTCCGGGATGGATTACGTTCAACAACCCAGGTAGCATTGTATATGCAGTGTCTGCCTTTTAAAGTTTGGGGTTTTTTGCCTTTTACAAAATTTGGAAATTCTGCTTCTATTCTACTCTTCTGCTTCTCTTCTGTTGTTACATTAAAGGTAAAGGTAAAGGTACCCCTGCCCGTACGGGCCAGTCTTGACAGACTCTGGGGTTGTGCGCCCATCTCACTTAAGAGGCCAGGGGCCAGCGCTGTCCGGAGACACTTCCGGGTCACGTGGCCAGCGTGACATTGCTGCTCTGGCGAGCCAGAGCCGCACACGGAAACGCCGTTTACCTTCCCGCTGGTAAGCGGTCCCTATTTATCTACTTGCACCCGGGGGTGCTTTCGAACTGCTAGGTTGGCAGGCGCTGGGACCGAGCAGCGGGAGCGCACCCCGCCGCAGGGATTCGAACCGCCGACCTTTCGATCGGCAAGCCCTAGGCGCTGAGGCTTTTACCCACAGCGCCACCCGCGTCCCTGTTGTTACATTAATACTTTACATAACAGCAAAATGTCCCAGAAACCTTGTTCTGAATAATGGTACTTCTCTTGTTGATACTGTCTGGCATTTGGGTTTGGAGCTGGGACGCGGGTGGCGCCGTAGTCTAAACCACAGAGCCTAGAGCTTGCCGATCGGAAGGTCGGCAGTTCGAATTCCCGTGATGAGGTGAGCTCCCATTGTTCGCTCCCAGCTAAATAAACAGCAAAATAAACAGCAAAACCAAAGCACCAAACTTAATCCATTCCAGAAGTCTGTTTGACTTCCGAAATGTTTGAAAACCAAGGTGCAGCTCCTGATTGGTGCAGGCACCCCGGAAACATTAGCCAACAACCGTATCGGACGTTCAGCTTCTGAAAAACATTCGAAAACAGGAACACTTACTTCCGGGTTTTCGGCATTTGGGGACCAAGGCGTTTGAGAACCAAGGTACCACTGTACTAAATGCATGGACGAAAATGCTTAAGTGAACAATGCTATGTTTAAGTGATGATCATGTAGGAGACAAAAGGGAGGAATAAGGGTGCTGCCACAGAGAACCCTGCTGGAGGTCACAACCGCACCCCTGAGCCATACTCATCTGTGTCACCACTTCCTGTTTGGGGGATGCCTTCCAAAAAGAGAACCATGCTCACAGTGGCTTTTGGGCAGTGTCTCATGCAGGGTGGAACAGGAGCACACAGATAACCGCAGATACATTTACCATGTCATTATGGGAGCCTTTCAGAAATGATGCATGAAAGAGGAAGGAAATTCCCTGGGATATTGCGTCACCCTCCCATTGGAAATAGCTGACATACACAGGTGGTGGTGGAGAACCCTCATACTTGATAATGAACAATCTCATGAGGGTCCTTATAGTGACACACAAATCCAGGCATCGTGCAATTTCAGATTGTTAGGAAACACGCCGGCTAGCCTTTTTCCAGATGTATCGTGAAAATATGACACCTGTGTTTCTGATACCTTGCAGTATTTTGCCTTCCTTTATATGGCACCACTAAATATTTGTACAGTAGAAATAAATTTGGCAAGATGTTTGCTGTGGACCCTGTTACAGTGGTACCTCGGGTTACAGACGCTTCAGGTTACAGATGCTTCAGGTTACAGACACCGCTAACCCAGAAATAGTACCTCGGGTTAAGAACTTTACCTCAGGATGAGAACAGAAATCGCACGGCAGCAGCAGGAGGCCCCATTAGCTAAAGTGGTACCTCAGGTTAAGAACAGTTTCAGGATAAGAACGGACCTCCAGAACAAATTAAGTTCTTAACCCGAGGTACCACTGTATATGTGAGTGGCATTTAACATGACCACAATGTAACTTGATGACCTGTATTCTCCTTTTCACCAAAAGCTGATCTCCCACATAGCTTTCAGGTTTTGTTCCGTGCTATTTGTTCCGCCATTGTGGAAATGAGCAACGGCATATGACTTTTCTGAGGTTTCGAAGCTACAGCTCCTGAAATTCCCTCCTTCTACACAACTCTTTTCTTTTTCCTTTCCTTTTTCCCTCCCTGCATCTGGCCATGCTATGAAGAGTACTACAAAAACATTTCAGAGTAAAATATCACAGCGCAAACCTTTATTGAATAATGGGCCTTTCCCCCCCCCCTTCAAATAACCATTTCTTCTCTCCTCCTTAAAGAATTAGCATCAGCCATTGAAGAAGTGCTTCCAGTCCTGAAGGAAGAGAATGTGACTATCTATTACTTAAGCAGGACCTCCGAGACAGAGGGGATCGACAGTTTCATTGACAAAATGGATGCTGCTTCAGATGAGCCTATTCCAGTGTCCTGGAGATCAAATGTCACTTTTAAAAGTCCTGCCCTGTACATATATACCTCTGGGACTACAGGTACAGTAATTTTTAAAAACCCCACAAATTAGGGATTCCTTGGTCTACAGTCAACCCTATGCAGAAATAAATCCTGTTTAATTCAGTGGGACTGATTTCCAGGGAACTGGCTGTACAGAATTGCAGCTGGCTTATTTTATTCACTGGCTGGTTTTAAAATATCTTACGAGGAAATCAAATTGACATATTGCAAAACTTCACTGAAAGTGCCTGAGGAAAAGAACAGTGTCTCCAAAGTGTCTGAAGCTTGGGAGACAAAACTGTAGCTGTGTATTAAGCAATGTGGTAGTTTGCAAACAAAAGCATATGTAAGGCATGGGCATAGCTGAGGGGGGTCAGGCAGCTGCCCCCCCTCAAAATCAGTAAAAATACATAGCTAATTGAGGTTCTGCCCCAACAAAAGGCCTGCCCTCCCCCCCACCAAACAAAAATCCTGGCTATGCCCATGGATGTGGGACTGCTCTACTAACGAAAGAGAGCATTGTTGTTTTTTGAACGGTTTCTTTTGGATGAAAAAAACAGTAATACCCCAGGTTGGATGCAAGCTAAGTCGGCTACATTTTAGTCCCACTGAAAACAACCAACAAACGTTAATTATGACTATCTCTTCGGTTCCCAAAGTTGTTTAACAATCAATCTTCTCAGGGAATCCTGGAAGTGGAATAGGAGCCGCCTAACAACTTGAGGCACCCTTAACAAACTACAGCTCCCAGAATTATTTGGGGGAAGCCACAACTGTTTAAAGTGGCATTATGGTGCTTTAGGGACGCGGGTGGCGCTGTGGGTTAAACCTCAGAGCCTAGGACTTGCCAATCAGAAGGTCGGCGGTTTGAATCCCTACGACGGGGTGAGCTCCCATTGCTCGGTCCCAGATCCTGCCAACCTAGTCCCAGATCCTGCCAACCCAGTTCAAAAGCACATCAAAGTGCAAGTAGATAAATAGGTACCGCTCTGGCGGGAAGGTAAATGGCGTTTCCGTGCGCTGCTCTGGTTCGCCAGAAGCGGCTTAGTCATGCTGGCCACATGACCCGGAAGCTGTACGCCGGCTCCCTCGGCCAGTAAAGCGAGATGAGCGCCACAACCCCAGAGTCGGCCACGAGTGGACCTAATGGTCAGGGGTCCTTTTACCTTTACTATGGTGCTTTAAATACATGTTGCGAATGTGTCCTAACTTAGCCTTCTCCCTAACATGAGAGTTTTTTTGTTTGTTTGTTACACGAACGGAGATTTTAATAATGAGGATAAGGTGTAGGAGATGAATTGGCATATAAAGCCTTTTCTGGTTATTAGAGGTTTGGAAATCGTTATAGTAGGTTCATAGATGTCATTGCCCTGTACAATGGTACCTTGGAAGTCGAACAGAATCCGTTCCAGAAGTCCGTTCGACTTCCAAAACATTTGGAAACCAAGGCACGGCTTCCAATTGGCTGCAGGAAGCTGCTGCAGCCAATCGGAAACCGTGGAAGACCTGTGGGACATTCGAGTTCAAAAGAACACTCATTTCCTGGTTAGCGGCGTTCAGGAGTCAAAATGTTTGACTTGCAAGCATAGCTGTCAACTTACAGATTTGAAAATAAGGGACCAGCAGCCTCCAAAATAAGGGATCAACAGCCAAAATAAGGGATTTTCCAAGCACAGGTATGTTCAGCTTCTTAGCCTGTCCGAGCCAAAGGCAGAACGCCCAGCCAGCAGCCAAACGAAGCCTCAAGCGGTGGTTCCCACAGTGCAGCAACCCGGCAAAGGGGATGCAGCAAGGATAACCACCGTCACCTCTCCACTGAGAAGCGCTGAGCAAAGGTGAGTCCCCAGGCAACGCGGCCGATTTGATTGGCACATGGCATGCAAGCTCCACCCCCCAGTCGTTCTTAGACTCCTTATTGGGTGAGCAACGCAGCCAAGCAACACAGTTGGAGCCTCCCTCCTCCCTGGCCAGCAGGGAGGGAGGGAGAGGAGCTGCTTCCTTTGAAACCCGGGAAATTTAAGGGACATCATCCATAAGGGACAGCAGTGGGACACGGCGCTGGGATAAGGGAGTTTCCCGCCAAATAAGGGACGATTGACAGCTATGCTTGCAAGATGTTCGGGATCCAAGGTACAACTGTACTTGTTTCCCGTCTAATGAAAAACAAAACTTTTCTCTTCACACAGGTCTCCCGAAAGCTGCGTTGATTACCCATGAACGCACATTATTGGCCTGTGGTCTGATCATTGCCAGCGGTGTTACTTCAGCAGATGTTATCTATACCGCTCTGCCACTCTATCATAGTGCTGCCCTTTTAATTGGGGTACATGGCTGCATCCTGCAAGGTAAGCGGGGCTTAGTTGGATTAATAACTTGACTTTGTTTTGGAAAGCGTGTTCTCCTTCATGGAGAGCATGTGTTGCAGTGGGGTCTTACAAGACATCTCACTGTTGCTGGGCGGGTAAAGGTAGTTAGCCACCATTGCAGTTGGGCTCCTCTTGTCGTTGGGGAGAATTTGATGTTGCCATTTAATGATTGACAGCCAAGAAGTTTTATATTCCCTGCACGCAACGTTGAGCTTCCTCTTTTCACTGCACGCATCAGATTATCCTCCCACCCTCCCTATATTTAGGGTTGTTCGCACAGACCTTGCTATGCCTGTCGTGGGGCAGGGGCCTGGTAGGAATTTTGTCCATTTGGCTGATTGGCTGGTGCCATTTGGTTTTTGTCTACTGCGTAGCAAATCGTCACAACTTGTAAGGCTGCAGTTAGGCACTGGTTTTTATAAATTGGTTCGGTGGAGGAGCATGGATTGGCTGTGCCTGCCCCTCCAGTGCTGTTGCTGCAAGGGTATTCCGTTAAAGGAACCCAGGGGCTCGCCATGCTTTTGTCCAAACCCCTGTCAAGGGGCTAGGGCCATGCAAGAGCCCCTGGGAGCATTTGGGGAGAGGTGAGGGCATGGTTCCCAGCTCCATCTTTCTCCCCAAAATGTTTTCCCTTTCTTACTTTCGCGGGCGGGCGAATGTCAGTCTGTCCCCAGGCGGGGACAGATAGTCGCAACCAATGCCTAAGCAACCACTCACATTTTCTGTACAGTGGTACCTCGAGTTACATATGCTTCAGGTTACATACGCTTCAGGTTACAGACTCCACTAACCCAGAAATATTACCTCTGGTTAAGAACTTTGCTTCAGGATAAGAACAGAAATCATGCTCCGGTGGCACGGCAACAGCAGGAGGCCCCATTAGCTAAAGTGGTGCTTCAGGTTAAGAACAGTTTCAGGTTAAGAACATTCCTCCAGAACGAATTAAGTACTTAACCCGAGGTACCACTGTATTTTAATAAAGTTGTGACCAAAATTATGCCAAAAACCTTAAACAAAAAAATTCTGTGTGAATTGTGTTTTATTGGGGCGGCTTGGGGACCTCGACACGCAATGAGCTTCCACTGTAGCATGTTTACTCGGCTTCTAGCCACCGAACTGAGCCAGGAGTGTAGAATCAGCATTTGTTGGCCCTTGCCCCCATCGTTCCTTCATATACATTTCCCCGAAGGTACCTGGGATCTTGACGCAAGGGAACAGCTCCCACACCACATGCCCTTAGAGGCTCTTGGAGAAATAACTATGGGTGCAAACTGACAGAAATACGTTTTGATGCTGCTCATTCAGGGACAATACCGTTTGAACTGAGTGGAAACAAATTAGGATTTGCTGCAGGCATGGGAACTTCTTGCCTTCCCGGATATTGTTGGAAGTTCAGTTCCCATCATTCCTGCCTATTGGTAGTGCTGGCTAGCACTGGTGAGAGATAATAATAATAATATAATAATAATTTATTATTTATACCCCGCCCATCTGGCTGAGTTTCCCCAGCCACTCTGGGCGGCTCCCAATCAAGTGTTAAAAACAGTACAGCATTAAATATTAAAAACTTCCCTGAACAGGGCTGCCTTCAGATGTCTTTTAAAGATAGGATAGCTGCGTATTTCCTTCACATCTGAAGGGAGGGCATTCCACAGGGTGGGCGCCACTACCGAGAAGGCCCTCTGTCTGGTTCCCAGTAATCTCACTTCTCGCAATGAGGGAACTGTCAGAAGGCCCTCGGCGCTGGATCTCAGTGTCCGGGCTGAACGATGGGGGTGGAGACACTCCTTCAGGTACTGTATACAGGACCGAGGCCATTTGGGGCTTTAAAGGTCAGCACCAACACTTTGAGTTGTGCTCGGAAACGTACTGGGAGCCAATGCAAATCTCTCAGAACCGGTGTTATGTGGTCCCGGCGGCCACTCCCAGTCACCAGTCTAGCTGCCGCATTCTGGATTAATTGCAGTTTCCGGGTCACCTTCAAAGATGGGAGTCTTAACAACATCCAGAGAACCACAGGTTCCCCATCCCTGATTTAGTGAGTTGTCCTTTTAAAACCTTGATTGCGTTAGCTTTGACCATGCCGTAAGCCAGTTGTTTGTACCTTTTCCATGCACTGCCGATTCACAGGGTTCTGAGAATTTCAGGAGGGTGCGGTATGCCTGAGGAGTTGATCTATAAGCACAATTTCCAGGGAGGGACTATGTGGGTGTGTCTACGATTACCCATCACACAGGCTCAAAGATGGCGGAATGAGTTTTTAGCAAAGTGTCTGCTCAACGGTTCTGCGTTACTACACACAACACTTTTACGCAGGGGAGCGTTCAGAAATGTGAGACTGTATTCTGAACTGGCGCAGTCCAGAATTCTGCCACCCGGTCCTGTACATGGGCTCTCAGACAGGAATGTGCAGTCCTTTAGGACTGCTTGCACTTTTCCCACAGCAGCATCAGAAGATGATACACACCGTACTTTTCTGTGTATAAGACTAGGGGTTTTTTACTCAAAAATAATGTTTGAAAACAGGGCTCGTCTTATACACGGGCCGGGTGATTGGTTGCAGCCCCCAAAATAGGGGGCGTCTTATACACGGTGGGGGTGTTATACATGGAAAAATACGGTATATCCTTCAGTAGGGGTATGTGTGTTAGTGTCTAATTCCACTGCCTCGTTTGCTTGTAGGTGCTACTCTTGCATTACGTTCAAAATTTTCAGCTACCCAGTTTTGGGATGACTGCAGAAAATACAACGTAACTGTCATACAGTACATCGGAGAGGTGCTTCGCTATTTATGCAATGTGCCCAAGGTAAGTTATTCCTCTGACATCTGTGTATGTGTGTGTGTGTGTGTGTGCGAGAGAGAGAGAGAGAGAGAGACAGACAGACAGACAGACAGACAGACAGACAGAGAGCTTCTACAGATATTGTTAGAACTGCTCTTGATTCAATGCCTTATTTATTTATTTATTTATTTATTTATAGTATTATATATATGGTTTGTTAGCACTTGTGGCTTCTGTTAAGTTGTGGGTGAACATATCAGACGACACAGCGATTCTTCAAACAGCTCTTGTTTATTCACAGGCCAGAACAGAACTGAACTGAAGGGTTCAGCCAGCCTGCTTATATAGAGCTCCAGTACTTTACTGTAACAACTTTTGATCCCTTATTTGCATAACTATCTACAGTATCCCCCTGCTGGCCCAGGGTGAGAACTTCAGTACATAACAGCTTCTGTAAAAAAAATTAAAATCTGTACCTTCACATGAACTCGAAAGAGGCCCGTTTCTTAGATGGTGAAATTAATTCTAAAGAAAGACTTGGGCCAAGTTCATTTGTTGGATCCACAGCTGTTCCGGATTAAAGCCGCTCTTGCACAACTTGTGACTCTCTAAGCCGGGGGGGGGGGGGGAATGCTTTTCACGCCAAGGGCCACATTCCCTTCCGGAAAACCTCCCAAGGGCAACATACCAATTTTACTGTTTAGTATTAGACTCTGATGGATTGTTGAATGTTGCTTTGTCTGATATAAGTTGTTTATTTTAACATTATTGTGACTTTTATATTGGATCAGATTGTCACTATTAATGTTTGATGTTTTATTATGCTTTTATGTCCTGAAGCTGTACAACCCAGCCAGATGGGCGGGGTATAAATGAAATATTATTATTATTATTATTATTATTATTATTATTATTATTAGTGGAGCCAAAGGCAAAAGTGGGCAGAGCAATGGAAGTGAATTTCCCTTTTGTATGGTAGGCTGGTTGCCACATGCTCTCATTGTTAAATTGTGGGTGAACATATCAGACGTCACAGCGATTCTTCAAACAGCTCTTGTTTATTCACAGGCCAGAACAGAACTGAACTGAAGGGTTCAGTAAGCCTGCTTATATAGAGCTCCAGTACAACGTAACTGTAACAACTTTCTGTAACTATCCAATCACTAATGTCACTTTCGATCCCTTATTTGCATATGTGGACCTGAACTATCTATCCCCCTGCTGGCCCAGGGTGAGAACTTCAGTACATAACACTCATGTACCCAGCTCCTTCCATCCAGACCACAAGAGACATTATCAGAGGTCGTGGGCACATTCTAGCCAGACAAAAGCACTTGAGGAGGGAGTGAATCAGGGCCTATGTGGGTTGTGACCTGGGGAAAGTCCCAAAGGCCAGAGAGACAAGGAGGGATGCATTTAAGTCCCCGGACCTGAGGTTTCCCCTCTTGCTCCAACCTGAATCTAATTCCACCGGCTATACATGACAGCCCATCAGAAACTTCAGAAACCTTCTGTTCTACTGCTTTTCTGTAGCTACAAAAACAAAAGGTTTGTCAGGCTGCAGTCCATAGCTGGTAGGCTGCAGTTGGCTTGGATCACAAGTTATGCAAGCTGGAGGTAAATTAAGGTACCGTGGACTTTGTACATCAGAAACTTAAACGATTCTAAGAAATTTAATTTTTAGTTTCTCAGCTGCCCTTTGCACTGTAGGAGGGACTGGAATCTACCAGGAATGTTCCGCATAAGAATACTTGCTGGTGCAATGCCAATTGAAGCACCTCCAGCAACCCCACTCTGCATTGTCCATTGCAAGTGGTGGGAGGTGGAGTCTATAGATTATGGCGGACTAAATTGTCTTCTGTATCTGGGTTGTCTTTCAGGACCTTAAAGCTCTGCAGCTCTGAATACAGGCACAATTGCATTGCTGAGCTTGACTCTATAAACAGCACCCCTTAAAGCACCTTTGTGACACCATGGCCAAGCAGTGCTTAGGTGGGCAGAATCAGTTTTTGAAAGAAAATAGACCGTTCTTCTAACGCAGCTTAAAAATTTATTAAACAAATAAGTCAAATGGTGCAGAGGGATCTAGAATCTCTGAGAGGAAGGTGAACCCCCATAGGTATACCACGGTCAAGATATTTCCCTCTGTTCACTTTACATGCCAGTTGTAGAACAGTACAATGGTACCTTGGTTCTCAAACTTAATCCGTTCCGGAAGTCCTTTCCAAAACCAAAACGTTCCAAAACCAAGGCTCGCTTTTCCATAGAAAGTAATGCAAAATGGATTCATCCGTTCCAGACTTTTAAAAACAACCCCTAAAACAGCAATTTAACACGAATTTTACTATCTAACGAGACCATTGATCCATCAAATGAAAGCAATAAACAATGTACTGCAGTCACACAATCATCAATCAGTAGCTGAAGTGGGTTCCACACAGTCACAAAAACAAAACAAAAAGAACCGCAAAAATAAAAAAGCAAAATAAATAGCAAAAACAGACAGACCTCAGCGTAACACTCAAAACGGAAGTGTGGCACTCAAAACAGAGCACACTCGACTTTCGAAAAAATGTCGCAAACCAGAACACTTACTTCCGGGTTTGCAGTGTTTGGGTTCCAAGTTGTTTGAGTACCAAAGCGTTTGAGAACCAAGGTACCACTCTATTAGATTTGAGTTTTGTACGCACTATTTAAGCAAGGGAAATTGTGGCTTAAATGGCTGCATTTGGTTGCAAGCAGAGATATGCATGAGCTTAAAACACGAGCTGAACACTTTATTTATTTAATCTTCCTTAGGGGCGTAGCTAATTGAACACCAGGTTTTCCAGTTAATACGCAATTAAACTGAATAGTGGGAAGTTTACACCTGCCTCAGTCTGTTTGGCTGCAAACCAAACAGAAATAAATGGCTCCAGCAATCCTTTGGGATATCAAATGAGCAGTCTTTAGAGCCCGGTTCAGGAAGCAAAACCTGGTGTCATGTGACTCTAAGTATAGAGACACATGAATCTCACTGGAAGAAATGTTAAGGGATCTGTTCCAGAAGGAAAGAGAGCTAAAGTTGGGGGCTAAACTAACGGATGCTAACTGAAAACTGAGTTCCTCTACCTATCTCTATCTTAAGACAGGTTCCTGTATTTGCTTGCAGTTAATATGTTTTGCGTAAGGGACGTGGGTGGTGCTGTGGGTTAAACCACAGAGCCTAGGACTTGCCAGTCAGAAGGTCGGCGGTTCGAATCCCCGCAACAGGGTGAGCTCCCGTTGCTCGGTCCCTGCTCCTGCCAACCTAGCAGTTCGAAAGCACATCAAAGTGCAAGTAGATAAATAGGTACCACTCTGGCGGGAAGGTAAACGGCGTTTCTGTGCACTGCTCTGGTTCGCCAGAAGTGGCTTAGTCATGCTGGCCACATGACCCAGAAGCTGTACGCCGGCTCCCTCGGCCAGTAAAGCGAGATGAGCGCCACAACCCCAGAGTCGGCCACGACTGGACCTAATGGTCAGGAGTCCCTTTACCTTTACCTATGTTTTGCAGTATGAATATAGTGGTTCAGCAAGGATTTTCAGTCGTGTCTGGAAGAACACTCTGCACATTTCCTCCAACAGAAAACTCTCCAGTGAAGAGTTACAAAAACCAGCTGACTTTTATGCCAGCCATTTTAAGAATTTAATTAAGCTCTGAGCAGCAGCGGCGGGGGCATAGACTGTTGTCAAAGTTGGCGTGCTCAGTTACCTGATCCAAGGAAATCACTTCAAAGCCGGGAATAAAGCCCACAGATGTATATTTGTGATAATGAGGGTGTAATACAAAACAAGGTGGCTTTTAGCGATGCGATTTGCTTTTCCTGCGGGTGTTATAAAACTCTTTAGCAGTAAAGGTAAAGGTAAAGGTACCCCTGCCCGTACGGGCCAGTCTTGACAGACTCTGGGGTTGTGCGCCCATCTCACTTAAGAGGCCAGGGGCCAGCGCTGTCCGGAGACACTTCCGGGTCACGTGGCCAGCGTGACATCGCTGCTCTGGCCAGAGCCAGAGCCGCACACGGAAACGCCGTTTACCTTCCCGCTGGTAAGCGGTCCCTATTTATCTACTTGCACCCGGAGGTGCTTTCGAACTGCTAGGTTGGCAGGCGCTGGGACTGAGCAGCGGGAGCGCACCCCGCCGCAGGGATTCGAACTGCCGACCTTTCGATCGGCAAGCCCTAGGCGCTGAGGCTTTAACCCACAGCGCCACCTGCTTTTAGCGATGCGATTTGCTTTTCCTGCGGGTGTTATAAAACTCTTTAGCAGTACAGATCATTAAAGGGGAACCACGGAGCTTAATTTCCATGACAGAAACAGGAGGAGCGAGAACTGTTGGGTTTTTTTTACATAAATATAAAGATCACAATGTTAGGCAACACACACAAAAAAGTTATTTTTTCGATTGTCATCTTGTGTTTCCATCCAAAGGAGCCCAGGGAGGCAAACTGTTAAAACAATACAATTTAAAAACATTTTTGTTTAAACAACGATGACAACCACGTACCCTCACAACTGATGATTTCAGAATTGCCAGAAATATTATCATTTAGCCACTGAATGCTAAGGTGAAACAGTAATGTTTTGCCTAAATGTTAAGAATGAGGGGTTCACATACACCTCACCAGGCAAGGCATTCCATAAACCCGGGGCCTCTACTGAGAAGGCTCCGTCATGGGTTCGGCTGCACTCAGTAACAGCGTTTTCTCATGTTCCACTCTCCCTGTTTACAGGTGCATTGGTTTTTTATTTTATCTTTAAAGGAATTTTATTAACTGAGACAAAATATATGTGGGACACCAAAAAAATCACAGTCCTTTCAGAGTTACATATATTTGAAATGTTAACAGGAAAAAAATAAACAAATATCAGTACATTGTAAGTGGTTCATAACCAGACTTTTTAAAAAAGCACATTATTTTTGTGGTGCGATTCCTTTTGGATTTGATCATAGCTCAGATCTAACCTTTGCCGCCTTTATTTTGCGTCATCTCCTTTACTCAGGGGGAAAGGGATGAATGGAAAACAGAGGGACGGACGGCGGGTTAATAATAGCTCACCCCTAGAGAAGCTTTTTAAGCGGAAAAATTAATCTCAGGACTCCCATGGTCAAAGAAGCAAGAGCGGGGGGGAAATACATGGAAGGACCAAAGCTAGCCATTGTGGTGTCATGTGGATAGAACATAAGAAGAACCCGCTGGATCAGACCAAGGACCATCTGGTCCAGCATCCTGTTCTCACAGTAAATTGAAATTGAAATAAATATGAAATAGAGTAGTACCTTGAGTTACAGACGCATCAGGTTACAGACTCCACTAACCTAGAAATAGTACCTCAGGTTAGGAACTTTGCTTCAGGATGAGAACAGAAATTGCGCAGTTGCGGCAGCAGGAGGCCCCATTAGCTAAAGTGGTACCTCAGGTTAAGAACAGTTTCAGGTTAAGAACAGACCTCCAGAACGAATTAAGTTCTTAACCCTAGGTACCACTGTACTTTATTGTCACTTGTACAACTTGTATACATTGAGATTCGACGAGCACCCCCCACTCAGCTCTCAGGTCTTAATTCCTCTTGTTTACTGACGCACACCCACCAAACCCTAAAGTCAGTTGCCCTGTTATTATCTTTTCATTCAGCAGCCTAACAGCCCATGGATAAAAGCAGTTCTTTACCCTGTTGGTGTGAACTAATCATGCTTCTATATCTTCTGCTCAAGGGCAGGAGATCAAGAAAGTGCCGGCTAGGGTGTGAATCATCCCTGAGAATTTTCCTCACTCTCCTGAGGCAACATTCTTCCGCGGTGTCATCCAGCGGATTCACGGGACAGCCCATAATATCTTGTGCTGTATTCACCGCCCCCTGTAGGCACTTCCTATCAGTTGATGTCAAACCAGCGTACCACACCGTGATGCACTATGAAAGGACACTTTCTATTGTGGACCGGTAGGAGATCATCAAATGTTGATTGACATCATTCTTTCGCAATACTCTGAGGAGATGGAGTCTCTGTTGGGCTTTCTTAACCACCTGGGTTGTATTGATTTTCCAAGTAAGGTCTTCACTGAGATAAACTCCTAGGAATTTAAAGGTAGAGTCTCTCTCCACACAGCCCTCCCCGATGTACAGCGGGGCTAGTTCTCCTCTCTTCCTCCGAAAGTCCAACACCATCTCCTTTGTCTTGCTAATCTAGTAGCCAACTAGATTCATGTGGGGAAAACTCTTGAACAGGATTTGAGCACAAGAGTCCTCTCTCCTCCTGTGTCTTCCAGTAGCTGTCATTCAGAAGTCTCACTGCCCCCAACCTTGTGTCCTAGAGTGTCCTTTTCATCTTTTCAATTTGTATACCGTCTTTCTATCTTACAATACTCAAGGCGGTTTACAAGCTGAAGAAAGAAAAAATGTACATCTTATAACAATCTAAAGCAATACAGAAATGTGACAATAAAACAAAATTTTAAAATAAGCAACCTACATCAAAAAAGTAACATTCAACAATCATTAGAACAGTATAAAATAATAATGTCAACATATAAAAGTTAAACAGAAATCCACTCAACAGTTCCAATAAATAATTTCTAAACTATAATCAATAAAACAATGGCAAGCCACAGTACAGTAGTACCTCGGGTTAAGTACTTAATTCGTTCTCGATGTGCGTTCTTAACCTGAAACTGTTCTTAACCTGAAGCACCACTTTAGCTAATAGGGCCTCCTGCCGCTGCTGCCGCGCCGCGTGATTTCTGTTCTCATCCTGAAGCAAAGTTCTTAACCCAAGGTACTATTTCTGGGTTAGCGGAGTCTGTAACCTGAAGCGTATGTAACCCGAGGTAAAGGTAAAGGGTAAAGGGACCCCTGACCATTAGGTCCAGTCGTGACCGACTCTGGGGTTGCGGCTTTATTGGCCAAGGGAGCCGGCGTTTGTCCGCAGACAGCTTCCGGGTCATGTAGCCAGCATGAATAAGCTGCTTCTGACAAACCAGAGCAGCACACGGAAACGCCGTTTACCTTCCCGCCGGAGCGGTACCTATTTATCTACTTGCACTTTGTGCTTTTGAATTATTTGGTTGACAGGAGCAGGGACCAAGCAACGGGAGCTCACCCCGTCGCGGGGATTTGAACCGCCGACCTTCTGATCAGCAAGTCCTAGGCTCTGTGGTTTAACCCACAGCGCCACCCGCGTCCCAATCCGAGGTACCACTGTACATAAAACAATACAGTACGGATTGAGAAGCAGAGACTAGAGGGTGGGGCAAGGCCTTGCCTGATGAAATCTCTCCCCTGACAGTCCTTGAACTCTGAATAATGACTCTTGTTTTTCTGGATGGAGGAAAGAGAAGGAAGTATGTAGAAACTTGCCTGTTGTACAACAGGATGTCGTAGCTTGGTGGTAGAGCAACTGCCTTGCATATAGAAGCTCCTTAGTTCTATCCCCAGCATGTCCAAGTTAGGGCTGGGAGAGACCCCACCCCCCTGAGTGCACTTGCCAGTCAGTGTAGACAGCCCTGAGCTAGATGGACCTATGCTCAGACTCAGTATAAGGCACAGTAAAGATTTGCATTGGTTTCTCTGCCCACTTTTGCCCCTGGGAACGGGCACCATTGGTTTTGATAAGACAATTCTGACTTTTGATGTACGTTTCCAAGCACAATTCCAAGTGTTGGTGCTGACCTTGAAAGCCCTAAACGACCTTGGCCCAGTATACCTGAAGGAGCATCTCCACCCCATCACTCAGCCAGGACACTGAGGTCCAGCTCCGAGGGCCTTCTGTCGGTTCCCCCCCTGCGAGGAGTGGGGTTACAGGGAACCACGCAAAGGGGCTTCTTGATAGTGGCGCCCGCCCTGTGGAACGTCCTCCCATCAGATGTCAAGGAAATAAACAACTATTTGATTTTTAGAAGACATCTGAAGGCAGCCCTGTTTAGGGAAGTTTTTAATGTTTGATGTTTTATTGTGTTTTTAATATTCTGTTTGGAGCCACCCAGAGTGGCTGGGGAAACCCAGCCAGATGGACGGGGTATAAACAATATATTATTATTATTATTATTATTATTATTATTATTATTATTATTATTCCAATCCTTTATAAGGCAGCTCCCTGTGCTTCTCATAGAAGCCTCCACCTTCTGCTGACGAGTGTGGATTACTTTTTGCATGTATAAAATACTGCAATATGGCTAGCTCATTCTCTACTGAACACTGTTAATGCCCTTCTGGTATCATGAGTTCTTCCTTTTATTTCCAGAAAGATAACGATCACAACCATAGGGTAAGAATTGCCTTGGGTAATGGCTTAAGGGCTGACGTTTGGAGGGAATTCATCCGGAGGTTTGGAAACATACGCATTTTTGAGTTTTACGCAGCCACGGAAGGCAATGTAGGCTTTGTGAACTATACTGGGAAAATCGGAGCCGTGGGAAGATTAAATTATTTGCATAAGGTAAGTGAAAATGTGTTTCAGTGGTCCCTGTTTACCAAGATTAGACATGATACTTCAGATTGAATATGTATATATAACAATATTTACAAAGCTTGTTTAATTTTGAAGATACAACAACGTTGTCAGAAGCTCACACTAACAGAATCCATGCATCATGATCTGAACCTCTGTATTAATACAGGTGGGGTTCCGTTCCAGGCCCCTGTGTTTTTGCGAAATCACATAAAATGGGGAGCACCCTGGAGAGTCCTAGTGACTCGCAAGGAGACCTGCCTCAGATCCCAAAGAGGACCTCTTCAGGCTCCAGGGGGGATCTCCTCGCAAGCCGGAGGGGCAGTGGGGCTTTGTTGAGCTGCTTAGCCTCACCGCCTAACAGCTGATGTTCAAGGTAGCGCAGCAGCCGTCGCTGCTTCTAAGTGCACCAGCTGAAGAAGTCCACCGCACTTCCATGCACGTATATGATGCTTAAAGTGTTCTCTTTTTTTATATAAACAGTATTGGGGGTCTGTATGAAGAAAAATGCAATGTATATGTAAATGTGATGTATATGAGACCTCTGGGTATAGGGCAGTATATAAATTCAATTAATAATAATAATCATTATCATCATCATCACCATTTTCATTAGAAAATAATGCGCTATGACCTGATTAAATATGATGTAGAGAAAGATGAACCTTTCCGAAATGAAGATGGCTACTGTATAAAAGTTCCTAAAGGTACATATGTTTTACTTCTTTATTTGCCGGTAAAATTCAGTGCTGCTATTTTTTTGAGCTGCCATTTTAGTAGGCCTTGTTTGCACATCATTTTGAAGTGCGGAAAACAATAGGCCTTTTAAAGGTTGCTGGACTGCAGCTCCCATCATCCCTGAACCCTGGCCATGCTCACTGTAGCTGATGGGAATTGCAGTCTAGCAACATCTGGAAGGCCACAAATTCCCTACTTGTGAACGAAACAACTCCATCTGTGAAACACTATCCCCAAGGAAACATGCCTGACACCGTCACTAACCGTCACTAAGACCTTTATATTCACTCAAATGTTTTGTAACTAAGAGAGCCTTCCTCTACGGTGGTGTTTATCTGGGGTGACTAGGACTTGTCAATATTACATTATTAGATGAGCATTTTGGGTATTTTGTATGATACATTGTTTTAAATTTGAGGGTTTTGATTGGTTTTGTCTGTTTTATTTTATCTCATTAATTTAATAATAATAATAATAATAATAATAATAATAATAATAATAATAGTAATAATTTATTTATACCCCGCCCATCTGGGCGGCTTCCAACAAAACACTAAAATACAATAACCTATTAAACATTTACAGATAGGTAGCCGTGTTGGTCTGCCATAGTCAAAACAAAAAAAATTCCTTCCAGTAGCACCTTAAAGACCAACTAAGTTAGTTCTTGGTATGAGCTTTCGTGTGCATGCACACTTCTTCAGATATCTGAAGAAGTGTGCATGCACACGAAAGCTCATACCAAGAACTAACTTAGTTGGTCTTTAAGGTGCTACTATTAAACATTAAAAGCTTCCCTAAACAGGGCTGCCTTTAGATGTCTTCTAAAAGTTTGGTAGTTATTTTTCTCTTTGATATCTGGTGGGAGGGCATTCCACAGGGCGGGTGCCACTACTGAGAAGGCCCTCTGCTTAGTTCCCTGTAACTTGGCTTCTTGCAGCGAGGGAACTGCCAGAAGGCCCTCGGTGCTGGACCTCAGCGTCCGGCCAGAACGATGGAGGTGGAGACACTCCTTCAGGTATACTGGACCGAGGCTGTTTAGGGCTTTAAAGGTCAGCACCAACACTTTGAATTGTGCTCCGAAACGTACTGGGAGCCAATGTAGGTCTTTCAAGACCGGTGTTATATGGTCTCGGCGGCTGCTCCCAGTCACCAGTCTAGCTGCCACATTCTGGATTAATTGTAGTTTCCGGGTCACCTTCAAAGGTAGCCCCACATAGAGCGCATTGCAGTAGTCCAAGCGAGAGATAATTTATTTTTTAAAGCAATTAACAAATGTAATAATAGATAGATTGATACATAGATTGTACCCAGCCCATCTGACTGGGTTGTCCCAGCCATTCTGGGCGGCTTCCAACAGAATATAACAAAACAGAGTGAAACATCAGGCCTTAAAAACTTCCCAATATGGGGCTGCCTTTTTATACTTGCTTGTTGTTGTTTTTTGTTCCCTACAGGTGAAGTGGGACTGTTAGTTTGTAAAATAACACGGTTTGCACCATTTAGTGGATATGTGGGAGCCAAGAGCCAGACTGAAAAGAAAAAGCTCAGAGATGTGTTCCAGAAAGGGGATTTATATTTCAACAGTGGTGATCTTTTAATGATTGACCATAACAACTTCATTTATTTCCATGACCGAGTTGGAGACACATTCCGGTTTGTTGGCTTTTTATGTATATTTATGACCTTTAAAAGGTGAAAGCAAATAATTGTGGGTTCTTAATGTATGCAGCAAGGGACACGGGTGGCGCTGTGGGTTAAACCACAGAGCCTAGGACTTGCCGATCAGAAGGTCAGTGGTTTGAATCCCTACGACAGGGTGAGCTCCTGTTGCTCAGTCCCTGCTCCTGCCAACCTAGCAGTTCGAAAGCACGTCAAAGTGCAAGTAGATAAATAGGTACCACTCCAGCGGGAAGGTAAACGGTGTTTCCGTGTGCTGCTCTGGTTCGCCAGAAGCGGCTTAGTCATGCTGGCCACATGACCCGGAAGCTGTACGCCGGCTCCCTTGGCCAATAAAGCGAGATGAGCGCCACAACCCCAGAGTCGGCCACGACTGGACCTAATGGTCAGGGGTCTCTTTACCTTTTAATGTATGCAGCTCATCAGAAAGATGATGTGCAGCAGAGAATTTGAGTGATCATGTCACTGTGCAGGTTGGGGGACAAACACACACACCTCTCTCTCTCTCTCTCTCTCTCTCTCTCACACACACACACACACACACACACCCTCTTTTGTTGACCTCTTACTGAATATGTGAGCTTACAATGAAAAATATTCTGTCAGAAATGGGTAGCACCAACATGCAAGTCATCACTTAGTGATGCCAACAATCAGCAGATGAATGTGTGGACTTATTCCAAGTCAGTCCACATACTGACCTGCAGAAATGGCAACATGAAATGGCCTTGAAGAGGGGGTTCCGTATTATTGTGTCAGGGCTGGAGCCACAAAAGCTGAACCCGGAAAACATTTCCATGGATTTGGAAATCCATTTCCCTATGTGGTAGCTAGTCAGAAGTTCAGTTTGGGGCATCTTCCAGAGGTTTATATGGTCTCAGGCTCTGAACTAGCCCCACCCACCCAGGGTGGCCATTAGGCCCTGTGGTCTAAACCACTGAGGCTCTTGGGTTTGCTGATCAGAAGGTCGGCGGTTCGAATCCCCGTGACGGGGTGAGCTCCCATTGCTCGGTCCCAGCTCCTGCCAACCTAGCAGTTCGTAAGCAATTGCAAGTAAATAAATAGGTACCACTCCGGCGGGAAGGTAAACAGCGTTTCCGTGCATTGCTCTGGTTCGCCAGAAGCGGCTTAGTCCTGCTGGGCACATGACCCGGAAGCAGTACGCCGGCTCCCTCGGCCAATAAAGCGAGATGAGCACCACAACCCCAGAGTCGTCTGCGACTGGACCTAATGGTCAGGGGTCCCTTTACCCTTTACCTATATTACTTGCAGGTTAGTTACTTAATTTGTATGGCTACATCTCTGCAAAGGAAAGTGGCGCAAGTGTCCATTATTTTGCAATGTTACTTGCTCTGAGTTTGTTTGCTTTAATGGGATTTTCTCCCCTGCTGCCCCCCCCCATCTCAGATGGAAAGGAGAAAATGTTGCTACAACTGAAGTTGCAGATATTCTGGGACTGATCAACTTTATTCAGGAGGCAAATGTATATGGTGTGCCCATTCCAGGTATAGTATGAATGCTCTGGTGTCAAAGGTGATAGTTTTGTGGCTTCTTGAAAAGAGAGAGAAAAATGGCCTTCTTTCCATCATTGTGGCTGCTACACTCCCTCAACACTCACCCTAAGTGATCAGAAGATCTCTGTCCCACCTTCTGTATTTTCCTCATAACACATTTGAATTTTTTGTAACCATGATTGCAGAGTAATGTATCAACATTAAAAAAAGATAGCAGCAGAGAAGGGAGTCATTAACTTTCTAGACAAAACCAAATACTGTTTTTCAGCATTTGTAAACACATTTTGAGTTGCAGAGAAGGGAAGTTGAATTAGGATGAATGCAATCAATTTTTAAATATTGGGAAGTCCGTGACAGAAGTGGATATTTTGTATGAACAGAAATATTAACTTAGTGGTACCTTGGTTTAAGAACAGCTTAGTTTATGAACAACTTGGATTAAGAACGCTGCAAAACCCAGAAGGAGGTGTTTTGGTTTGTGAACTTTGCCTTGGAATAAGAACATGTTTTGCTTCCTGTTGAGTGTGTTCCATTTGTAAATTGAGTCCCCCGCTGCTATGGGAAAGCACGCCTTGGTTTAAGAACGCTTTGGTTTAAGAACGGACTTCCAGAATGGATTAAGTTTGTAAACCAAGGTACCACTGCATACATGTCTACTCAAACATAAAGCCACACTAAGTTCTATAGGACTAAGTGCAAAGGATTGCAGCCTTATTTTACTATATACTTTTCTTTTCTCTAAAAGAATAAAAGACAGATCAGCGACAAGTTCTATTTATACAATTATGCACATTTTTTAAAAAAATATGTATTTATTTATATACCCTTTATATGCTGAAATGGCATCTAACCAGTTTACAATTATAAAATCAATAAAATTGTAATTACAAATCATAAGATCAATACAAATTAAAATACACAATAACAATTCCATTGGGGCATTGAAACACCCCCAATTAAATATAGAAATGAATGCAATGAATACAAAATTTTAAAATACAATTATTATCATTAATAATAATAATAATAGTAATAGTAATATCCTGCCCAACAGAATATTAAAAAGCACGATAAAACACCAAACATTAAAAACAATAAAACAAACCATTACAAAGCACAACAATCAGAAGAATTAAATGTGATTATGTGATTAAATGTGTTATGTTTTCAGTAAACGTCTTTTTTAAAAAAGAAAAAGGAAAAATAGCAAACAATAGGAGTCTTTTGCTGGGTGCTCCATTTCTGCCACCGACATTTAGAGCTTGATTACCAAGTGTGCTTCAAGCTGCTTTCCTTTGTTTTCACCTACCTCTGTTGAAGAGGTAAACACCTAATTGCCATGGGAAAGATTTCGCCAACAAGAGAACTGAATAATAGTCCAGAGTTCCTTATCCTCTCCTCAGATTATGTTACAGCAGATGGAGGAAATATAGCTCAGCTCCCCTTGGGCCTAAAAAACCAAATAGAAGACTGAAATGCCTAATTTCAAAGTGGTCTTGCAGCAAGGGGGAGAGTAGCAACTTGTGGTAACCCTTCACATTTTTTTATTATCCCTAGGCTAAACCTTTTCACCCCTTTTAGATAGATCCTATATATTTGCCACCTGACGTAAGTTCACAGGGACAGAATCTCTCCTAAACACTTGAGCCGATCTTGCAGATTCAGGTGTGAGCACCAAATATTCTATCCCAAACCACAAATCCTTTGAGTAAACAGTATTCAATGCCAGGTGTTCCTTTCCAAGTGACAAAAAGCACAGATTAGCTCAGAAGAAAGTATGCAACCATGTTTTCACAGCCCTGGCTAGGGGCTCCTGTGTCAATAACATTCAAGGTCATAGACCTTAGAAGCCCTGGGAGGAGGCTGGTTCCATCAAGACTATTCCAGCCCCTTCCCCTTAGGTTTTGGCTTAAAAAACTGTAGTCCTTTCACCTATGTGTACAAGGAAGCTCTCTCATCCCACACATAGCATGACTACAGTGTCAAACAGCCGTGGTTCAGCTGAAACCTCCAGGTGCCCAAAGCACTTACCGAACTGGAGAGATGGGCCTGATAATTTGGCTGTTTCTAGTTCATGTTCTTGATGTAGGGCAGCGGTAGACTTCAGGCAGCTATGGTCTTCTTCTCCAACTCATTTGGATTTGCACAGAAAAGGTCTAAGGGTTAAGTTGTTGTTGTTGTTGTTGTTGTTACCCTGCCTATCTGGCTGGGTTTCCCCAGCCACTCTGGACGGCTCCCAACAGAATATTAAAAGCACGATAAAACATCAAAACGTTAAAAACTTCCCTAAACAAGGCTGCCTTCAGATGTCTTCTAAAAGTCAGATACAGTGGTACCTCAGGTTACAGATGCTTCAAGTTACAGACTCCGCTAACCCAGAAATAGTACCTCGGGTTAAGAACTTTGCTTCAGGATGAGAACAGAAATCGTGCTCCGGCGGTGCAGCGGCAGCGGGAGGCCCCATTAGCTAAAGTGGTGCTTCAGGTTAAGAACAGTATCAGGTTAAGAACGGACCTCCGGAATGAATTAAGTACTTAACCCAAGGTACTACTGTAGTTGTTTATTTCCTTGGCATCTGATGGGAGGGCGTTCCACAGGGTGGGCGCCACTACCAAGAAGGCCCTCTGCCTGGTTCCCTGCAACCTCACTTTTCGCAGTGAGGGAACTTTCAGAAGGCCCTCGGAGCTGGACCTCAGTGTCCGGGCTGCATGATGGGGGTGGAGACGCTACTTCAGGTATACTGAGGTAGTCAAGTATACCTTGACTACTTGACAAGTTGTCAAGACAGTCTGTTTTTTATGATTTACACTGTTCGAAAAATTTTCTAGTAAGCTGTATCAGGAACTTCTTGAGACGTGGTTTAGAAACACAAGCAACAGATACAATGGGAAAAACTGATTTTAATAAATGATTACATAATATTTGTTACTTAAGAGAAGTGTTGAAGCCGCAAAGGGATAGAGGGAAGTCAACTAATATAGCAGGGATTCAAACTAGTTTTTCCAGAACAGAAAGAAAGTGACTATAAAGAAAGAAAGAAAATAAGGATTACAAATGTATTTATTTCTGAGACCTGGTGTATAGAATATTCAAATTACCGTTTGTACCCTTTGAACAATTAGTGTACTTGACTCATTCTTTTTCGTTTTATATTATTTACATTTTTTTCTTTTTCTTTTTTTCTTTTCTTTTTATATTTTTCCTTTTGATTTTTGAATATTTGGATGTAATGTTTAATTTATGCTTTCTTTGTAATTTTTAAAATGCAATAAAGATTTAAAAAGAAAAAAGAAACGCAAGCACCAATGATTGCTTTGCAGGTCACGAGGGCAGGATAGGCATGGCATCCATACGCCTAACAGACGGCTGTGAATTTGATGGGGGACAACTCTACAAACACGTCGTAGACTACCTGCCTGCTTATGCAAGGCCTTGTTTCGTGAGGATCCAGGTAAGTCTGCCTTACTAAGGACCATTTTCACCATGGAACAGGTTCTAGTATTAGTGGAAGTTACAATACGGTAGGAATCTACGCATCTATGATTCTACCGCTCCTGTAAGAAGACTGATAACGGCATTCAGGCTTTTTTTTAGAGAAAAGGCAAGCAAGAGTCAACAGGATGTTGTTGTTGTTGTTTAGTCGTTTAGTCATGTCCGACTCTTCATGACCCCATGGACCAGAGCACGCCAGGCACTCCTGTCTTTCACGGCCTCCCGCAGTTTGGTCAAACTCATGCTGGTAGCTTCAAGAACAGTATCCAGCCATCTTGTCCTTTGTCGTCCCCTTCTCCTTGTGCCCTCCATCTTTCCCAACATCAGGGTCTTTTCCAGGGAGTCTTCTCTTCTCATGAGGTGGCCAAAGTATTGGAGCCTCAGCTTCAGGATCTGTCCTTCCAGTGAGCACTCAGGGCTGACTTCCTTCAGAATGGATAGGTTTGATCTTCTTGCAGTCCATGGGACTCTCAAGAGTCTCCTCCAGCACCATAATTCAAAAGCATCAATTCTTCGGTGATCAGCCTTCTTTATGGTCCAGCTCTCACTTCCATACATCACTACTGGGAAAACCATAGCTTTAACTATATGGACCTTTGTTGGCAAGGTGATGTCTCTGCTTTTTAAGATGCTGTCTAGGTTTGTCATTGCTTTCCTCCCAAGAAGCAGGCGTCTTTAGAAAGGTATAAAATGATGCATAAAAAGGAGAAAAAGGACAGAGAAATGTTTTTCTCCCTATGCATCATAACACTAGAATTCTAAACGTTGGAAGAGGACGGACAAAAGAACATACCGTACTTTTTAACACAGTGCGTTTGAAATTGCTCCCACAAGGGGCGGTGTTGGCCAGCAGCTTGGATGGCATTAAAAGAGGAGCTCAGTCAGTAGAGCCTGAGACTCTTGATCTCGTGGGTTCGAGCCCTATGTTGGGCAAAAAGATTCCTGCCTGCCAGGGGGTTGGACTCGATGACCCTCATGGTCCCTTCAAATTCTACAATTCTATGGTTCTAAATTCATGAAGAATAATGTTATCAGTGGCAACTAGCCCTGATGGATGTGTTCTATGTCCACAGTCAGAGGCTGTATGACTCTGAATCCTGGAAGCCAAAGGAGGAGAGGGTGCTTTTTCTTTGGGCAATGTTGATTAAGGATACTTAATCCAGAGAGGTGCATACTCTAGTTATCTCCCGCTTGGATTACTGTAATGTGCTCTATGTGGGGCTACCTTTGAAGGTCACCCGGAAACTGCAATTAACCCAGAATGCGGCAGCTAGACTGGTGACTGGGAGTGGCCGCCAGGACCACATAACACCAGTCCTGAGAGATCTCCCATTGGCTCCCAGTACGTTTCCGAGCACAATTCAAAGTGTTGGTGCTGACCTTTAAAGCCCTAAACGGCCTTGGTCCTATATACCTGAAAGAGCATCTCAACCCCCATCGTTCAGCTCAGACACTGAGATCCAGCACCGAGGGCCTTCTGGCGGTTCCCTCATTGCAAGAAGTAAGGTTACAGGGAACCAGGCAGAGGGCCTTCTCGGTAGTGGCGCCCGCCCTGTGGAACGCCCTCCCTTCAGATGTGAAGGAAATAAGCAGCTATCTTCTTTTTAAAAGACATCTGAAGGCAGCCCTGTTTAGGGAAGTTTTTAATATTTAATGCTGTATTGTTTTTAACACTTGATTGGAAGCTGCACAGAGTGGCTGGGGAAACTCAGACAGATGGGCAGGGTATAAATAATAAATTATTATTATTATTATTATTATTATTATTATTATTATTATTATCATCATCATCATTAGGAATTGTAGCTCTGTGAGGGGGAAAAGCGTGTTCTCCTTCATGGAGAGCACGTGTTGCGGTGGGGGCCGCCAGGACACTCCAAAGTTGGGGGACGGGCTAATTGATCGTTGGCCACTGATGCGATTGGGGCTTCCCTTGTTGTTGGGAAGAAGTTAATGTTGCCATTTATTGATTGACAGCCAGAAATAGTAAAACTCCTTGCACGAGGCTAGGGCTTCCTCTTTTCGCCCGTGCATTGGATTGCCCGTCCCCCCCCCCCCTCCCTAGAATAGGGTTGTTTGCTTTGACCTTGCTATGCCTGTCATGGGGTTGTCTGCTTTGGAGCGAGGGCCTGGTAGGAATTTTGTCCATCTGGCTGATTGGCTGGGGCCATTTGGTTTTTGCCTAAAAGGTAAAGGTAAAGGTACCCCTGCCCGTACGGGCCAGTCTTGACAGACTCTGGGGTTGTGCGCCCATCTCACTTAAGAGGCCAGGGGCCAGCGCTGTCCGGAGACACTTCCAGGTCACGTGGCCAGCGTGACATCGCTGCTCTGGTGAGCCAAAGCCGCACACGGAAACGCCGTTTACCTTCCCGCTGGTAAGCGGTCCCTATTTATCTACTTGCACCCGGAGGTGCTTTCGAACTGCTAGGTTGGCAGGCGCTGGGACCGAGCAGCGGGAGCGCACCCCGCCGCAGGGATTCGAACCGCCGACCTTTCGATCAGCAAGCCCTAGGCGCTGAGGCTTTAACCCACAGCGCCACCTGCGTCCCATTTTTGCCTACTGCGTAGCAAATCGTCACAACTTGTAAGGTTCGCGGTTAGGCATTGGTTTATGGTTTGGTTGGTTGAGGGGCATGGATTGGCTGTGCCTGCTCCTCTAATGCTGCTGCTGCAAGGGATTCCGTTAAAGGACTTGGGAGCTAACTATTACTTGTCCACTCTGACAAGGGGGCTCGGGCCATAGCAATGAGCTCCTGGTTGCATTTGGGGTGAGGGCAGGTTCCCTCCTCTGCGTAACCCCCAAGTGTATTCCCCCATTCTGACTTTCGCATCGTGCGGAATGTCAGTCTGTCCCCCATGGTGGGGGCAGATAGTCGCAACCAATGCCTACGCAACCACTCACAAATTTGTATTTTAATAAAGTTGTGGCCAAAATTATGCCAGAAATCTTAAACAAAAATTTCTGTGTGATGTGTGAGTTATTGGGGTGGACCTGGGGACCTCGACACGCAACTACAATTCCCAGGATTCTCTGTGGGAAGCAATGTGCTTTAAATATGTGTGGGGTGTGCTTTGAATGTACAGTGCGATTCTGTCCTTAGTCTCAGAATCCTAGGTGTGTAACTTGAAACCCAACAGAGATGGACTCAACTTTAACCTACACCTTGGAGATGAGCCTAAAAGCTGACTTCATAGCTACACCAGCCAGACTAATTTTTATACTTCCTTTTTATTTTTTTGGCAAACTTTGTACTTTTCCTTTCCCCCCACTTCCTCATATTTTGTGTAACATCTTCCCTGATAAAGAGTTCTTGAGAGCTCAGACACTTGTCTTTATTTTTGGCATTTTTGTTGATTCCAGTAAAGATATGGCCCAGTTGATAATATTAAGGCTACAATCCTGTTTACCTGAGAGTAAGCCCCTCTGAATACTGTGCCTTACACTTGCGTAAACATGCATAGGATTGCACTGTAATTTTGCCTTTTCCCTTGTTGTTGCAGGATGCCATTGAGGTCACCGGAACATTCAAACACCGGAAGGTGCAGTTAGCCCAAGAAGGATTTGACCCAGCAGCTATCAAAGACACCCTGTATTTCCTGAATGACAAAGAAAAGACATATGTACCCCTAACGGAGGACATTTATAATTCAATATGTAGCAACCAACTGAAACTATAATGCACCCCAAGCTGCTGGCTGGTGGTGTTTGTAAGAGAAGCAAGAATCGGTTTTTATATAATGTTAGAAAGTTACCAAAATTGATTTGAAAGTGATTGCGTGTTTGTATCTAGAATCTAGTGCGTGGTTCCCTAGACCAGATGGCTGGGAGGGCTCCAGCTCTTGATGGGGTTACACTTCCCCTGAAGGAGCTGGTTCGCTGCTTGGGGGTGTTCCTGGATCATTTGTTGTCGCTCGAGGCTCAGGTGGCCTCAGTGGCCCAGAGTGCCTTCTATCAGCTTCGGCCGGTGACGCAGCTACACCCCTATGTGGACAGGGATAGCCTAACTACTGTTGTCTATGCTCTGGTAACTTCAAGGTTAGATTACTGCAATGCGTTATATGTAAAGCTGCCTCTGAAGATGCTTCGGAAACTTCAGCTAGTGCAGAATTCAGCAGGCAGGTTGCTCACCGGAGCAAGACGGTTTGTGCATATTACACCGATCCTAGTCTGACTGCATTGGCTACCAATTAGTTTCCGGGCCCCATTCAAAGTGCTGGTTTTGAACTACAAAGCCTTAAACGGCTCAGGACCGCAATACCTCAAGGACTGCCTCTTTCCATATAAACCTACCCGTACCGTGAGATCACCTTCTGAGGCCCTTCTTCGTGTGCCTCCTCCTTGAGAGGTGCAGAGGGTGGCAACACGAGAAAAAGGCCTTCTCTGCAGTGGCTCCCCATCTATGGAATGCTTTCCCCAGGGAAGTTTGCCTGGTGCTTCCATTTTATACCTTTAGGCACCAGGTAAAAACGTTCCTTTTAAACCAGGCCTTTGGTTGACCTGATTGACATCCTATGTAGTTGGTGGGGCGCGTGTTATTGGGTTATTCTTATTTTGATTTTATATATTGTGATCTTTTCTGTGAACCACCCTGAGATCTGTGAGTATAGGGCGGTATATTAATTCAAATAAATAAATAGAATTTTAAATCATAGAATCACAGAATCATAGAGTTGGAAGAGACCACAAGGGCCATCGAGTCCAACCCCCTGCCAAGCAGGAAACACCATCAGAGCACTCCTGACATATGGTTGTCAAGCCTCTGCTTAAAGACCTCCAAAGAAGGAGACTCCACCACACTCCTTGGCAGCAAATTCCACTGTCGAACAGCTCTGTCAGGAAGTTCTTCCTAATGTTTAGGTGGAATCTTCTTTCTTGTAGTTTGGAGAAAGAAGATTCCACCTAAACATTAGGAAGAACTTCCTGACAGTAAGAGCTGTTTGACAGTGGAATTTGCTGCCATTATGTTCTTTGTTTAACAGAAGAACTTCCTGACAGTAAGAGCTGTTCGACAGTTCTTTGTTTAACAGATTATGTTCATTTGCTGCCATTATGTTCTTTGTTTAACAGATATTTTAGTGGTGATGGTGAAGTTGTTTTACAACTCTGCCTTCACAGTTCTGGGCAGTATGCTTCCAAATGCCAGTTAATGGGAATCACAAGGCGAGAGAGTCCTGTTGCACTCAGATCCCATTTGTGGGTATCTGTGAGAACAGGATCCTGGGCTAGAGAGGGCCTGAGGTTCTCCTTCCCTGTCATAGGAGTTCCTGTATTCTTGTTTTACATACACATTCCTTTTAGCACTAAAATCTGCATGATCTGCATATGAGTTCCTGCCATGTGGCTTATTGAGTACTGAATGATCGTCTCCATTATCCCTGTGTAGATAGGCCTAGTGGTTGCTGGAAATCAAAATGGTCCTGGAGTAAGTGAATTAATCTTCAGACCACCTTGACATATTCAACCCTTTTCTAGATTGCCAAATTATTGGGACAATGTCCCCACATTTCAGGATATCCTTGTTCTATAAAGTAGATGCGCCTAACTCAGCAGCAATGTACTAACATGTGTGTCAGGGAACTGCCATCAGTGCCAGAGGGAGAGAGCAAAAGCCAGAGGGATTCCAGAGAGCGTCCAGGGATCAGGAGGAGCAGCCCATCTTCTGGGGAAGAGAATCAGCGTAGCACCAGTGGAGAAGGGGGGCAGATGGGGGAAGCGGCGAGGCGGTCCCATGACTCCTTGCCTGGGACCAGCGGGGAGAGTAGGGGTCCTCCGTTGCCCACGCCCTCCCTGCGCAGAAGGCTTTCGCGCAGGGAGAGTAGGAGGAGACTAGGCGTCAAAGAGCTTCTTTGCTGGAAGAATTTTAAGAAATGCCCACTCACAGATTCTGCCAGCGACTGAGTCAGCCACGGGTGAGTGGCTGTCCAGACAGAAAAGGTTCACTTTGGCAGCCCAGCCAGGTGTTTGCACCCAGCCAGGGAGATAGGCACCTGCTTACGCACGAGTAACCCCTTAGAACCATTACAATGTGTAAAATATTTTTTCTGTAAATTACCGTTTTGCAAAACAGATCCCATGAGTTTCAAGTATAATTTATTTCTGGCTGTTGGTTCGTGGTGTTTTTCCAACAGAAAGAAGAACATGGTTTCCTTGACAGCACCTCTCGTTGCAACATTTGTTGGTGCTATTCCTTCTTCTGAAACTAAAAAAGGCTGAGGACAGTTGACAACTTTTCATCTTAGCAAAGGTTTTTGTGCATCAAAAAGACAGAAATCCTACATGTTCAGCATTTCCTGGTCTGAAAATACCATGAGGAAAATGAGATCTGTTGACACTGTAAACAACTAAAAACTTTGGCAGGTTTGAGTAACGTTTGTAATGTACTAAAAACTAATGTAAAAATGGATTATTTAAGAAAAATAGAGAAAATATGTGAAGCAGTCGAAAAAGGTTGAATATGGAAATCATGGAAGGGTGGAGGGGAGTCTAGGGATTCAGGAAATTCTAAATGCTGATGCTGACGTCTAATGTTTGAATTTAAATGCGTAGTGTAAAACTGAATAAAAAAGATTGTACAAAAAAACCACACCAATTCTCAAGGGGTCAGTTTTGAACTAATGGCCTCTAGTTGCTGACCCCCTTTTGTATGATAGCTTGCCAACCCACAATGCAAAAATTCCATCTGGAAGCAGAGAATCTGCAATGAAACATGAAACGCCAAGCACAATGCTAAATAGTTTTATTTCTCTTTTAAACTTATTAAATATACAGGCTTTTAAAAAAAATAGCACAGAGTCTTCTGTAACTAATATAATTATTTTATATATTATTAGAGAGGGTCATAGATTATTGCGTTGCATGAGAATAAGCAGGCTTTGGTTCTCGCTGCCTCGAGGAGAGGAAGGGGACAGCCGTTGAGGGTGGAGGACTGACTACACGGTGGCCTGTAGAGGGCAGCACGGCAGCTGGAGCCCACACTGAATCGTGCATTCGGGAAAACTGGGCACGCTGTAAAATTTCAGGTGTTTCTTCAGGGCGCTTTTCTTGAGCATCAGTATCTCTCTGGGCAATTGGGAAAAGAGTTTCTCGCTGGTGCAAGGTCCACTCTTCCCGGGGACCTCCAAGCCCATGGACTTTGGGTGACTCGCTTCCCAAAAGCCAGCTGTTGGGACACTGAGGGAGCGAGCTGTCTTCTTCTTGCTTTGAACAGAGAACGAGGGCACTTTGTGGCTGGTGGGGCTCAGGCTGCCTTCTGCGAAGCAGTCGTCCAAATGAGGATCCTCAGGCACGCCGACGTTTTCACCGAACAACCACGGAGAAGGGCTCAGAGAGCCTCTTCGGGGCTGCACAGTTATTTTGCATGGGAACCTTTTGCTTTCTTGTTCCTCTAAGTCAAAAAAGGGAGCAGCACCTATTGATTTTGAAATGGGGCTGGTTATCACGTTGGGAACTTTGCCCCCTTCCTCTGAGATGGCAACAGGTTTGGGCGTATGATGCATGTTTAAGACTTGCACCGCAGTCTGTTGGATGAGGGCCCAGTCTCGTCGGATGTCTTCTCGGGTTGTAAACTGAGACGTCACAGTGAACCGAATGATGAACTTGTCGTGAACCGTTGCCGGAATAACAAAGAGCTTCCCTGATTTGTTCAGATCTTTTAAGACCTTTTCTGTCATCCAGTTAGGGCCCTGTTTTCAAAAGATATTGTGATAAACCACGTACAAATTGTTTTCAAAGTAATAATATAATAATAATTTATTATTTATACCCCGCCCAATTGCCTGGGTTCCCCCAGCCACTCTGGGCAGCTCCTAACAGAATATTAAAAACACGATAAACCATCAAACATTAAAAACTTCCCTAAACGGGGCTGCCTTCAGATGTCTTCTAAAAGCCAAATAGTTGTTTATTTCCTTGACATCTGATGGGAGGACATTCCACAGGGAGGGCGCCACCACTGAGAAGGCCCTCTGCCTGGTTCCCTGTAACTTCACTTCTCGCAAGAAGGGAACCGCCAAAAGGCCCTCGGCGCTAGATCTCAGTGTCCGGGCTGAACGATGGGGGTGGAGATGCTCCTTCAGGTATACTGGGCCGAGGCCATTGAGGGCTTTAAAGGTCAGCACCAAAGAGAGAAGCCATGCAACTGAATGCTCCAATTCCCATCACAGCCTTTGATTAACCCAGGAATCTGGACCAACACCAGTGAGTCAGGTCTGTGAACTTAAATTATGATTTTTCCTATTAAAAGATGACTTGGTAGAGGGTGTGTATGCATGACAGAAGTTTATAAAGTTATACTTGAAGTGGATAAATTAGGGGATTTTTCTCCCTCACCCATAGCAACTAGGATGTGGAAAGAGCCGGTAACTTAGACTGTATCTACACTGAGGGATATGAAGCAGCCTTGTTAATGGCCTGGCTATATTCTACCCCCCTTCAGCCTTTCATTGGAGATCTGATGTATACTAGAGATGCTCACAGTGATTCATTCTCTCCTACGCTCTTTCTTCATAGCTGTTTTTTTTTGGGGGGGGTGAAGTGGGTTGTTTTAAATTCTAGAGGGGGAACTTTTGCTCTTACCTTTAAACGAAACACAACCAGTCCAAGGTGTCTCTTAGCAGGGATTTCAAACAGGGGATCACTTCTAACCAGTGACTCAAAATATTTGGCCATCTCGGTGCCCTACAGTTTCCAAAAAAGCATAAGCAATTATTGTTTTACAATGATTTTTATTAAATCTTCCAAATTATTACATAACTCCAATCTTAGGTATTGGCTTGTTTATTTTTTACACATTTTCTTCTTGACTTCCTGCCCCCTCCTTCCTTGATTTTTTTAAATTCCCCCTTAATATCTGCATTAACACACATCTACATTTATTTTTTAAGCCTGTAAAATCCATTTTCTACATTCTTCCATTGCTCCTATCTCAAATCCTGCATGTGATTTCATATGACAATTATAGTTTGATAGGTATAATCCACCAACGGCATCCATTCTTCTATAAAAAAAATCACCATTTTGTCCTCTTATTTTAGCATAAGCAATTATCATTTCCAACAGAGCAGTGCAAAAGTCATAGGATGCAGAATTAAAATGAAACATGATCTTGCCCAGAACCAACGAGACGTCCCTGACCACCCTCAGGGACCCTCGAGAGCCAGTGTGGTGTAGTGGTTAAGAGCGGTAGTCTGCTAATCTGGGGAACCGGGTTCGCGTCTCCGCTCCTCCACATGCAGCTGCTGGGTGACCTTGGGCCAGTCACACTTCTCTGAAGTCTCTCAGCCTCACTCACCTCACAGAGTGTTTGTTGTGGGGGAGGAAGGGAAAGGAGAATGTTAGCCGCTTTGAGACTCCTTAAAGGGAGTGAAAGGCGGGATATCAAATCCAAACTCTTCTTCTTCTTCTTCTTCTTCCTCAAAGCTTTAAGTAGTTAACATTTTAACATACAGAAAGGCTGGAGAAACTTTGGGGTACCTACTCGCCATTGTCACTTAAAAACTGTACCTGGCTGCTGGCTAGCAAGCTTGCTTTCCTATCTGACTCATTAGCCAAAGTTCTGCATATTACACAAAGTTGCCAACAAAGATGTATATAGAATCATAGAGTTGTAGAGCTGGAAGGGACCACAAGGGTCATCTAGTCCAACCCCCCTGCAACGCAGGAATCTTTTGCCCAACGTGGGGCTCAAACCTACAACCTTGAGATTAAGAGTCTCATGCTCTACCAACTGAGCTATCCCAGCTGGATATATTGTTAGCAGAAATTCATACAAAACCGCCAAATCCGCTCCACTTCCCAGTGGGGAGGAGTTGCGGTGGACCACGTCAGAGCCCGGCCAGCCAATCGGCGGCGAGCCTTTGGGCTCTTGTGGTGGCTAGGCATTGTTTGACCTTGTGTGGGGGAGGGGAGGTGTGGCCATCACCTGCCCCTCCATGCTTAAAGGCATTCTGTTAAAGGAATCCGGGGGTGTTGATCTAGTCTGAAGCCCGGCTGGGGGCTAGGGCCTTGACACGACCCCAAAGGGGACAACAGGGGGAGCTTGAGTTGGTTCGCATCGACAGGGCTCCCCCTACCAGTGGCTTACCCTTACTGGACTTCCTGCACAATGGGCAGGAGTCAGATATAATCAGGTCCAATCAATGCCTAAGCCAATACTGCTCACATTCTGTAATTCAATAAAGTTGTGGCCAAAATTTGCCCAATAACATAAAGCTAGTATCCGTGTCCTTGTATGAGTTATTTTCCAACGAGGGGGTGGCTGCGGGGGCTCGACACGCAATGGATTTTCATTAGAACTGCACTTAAGAGTGAGGGAAATTAGAAACCAAAACTGACAGTTTCGCCCTTGCCCAGTCACACATGTACACCTCCAGTTCACCTACATGTCTGACGTGGTCTTGAAGCTTCTTGACACCAAATGAGCGGATCACAAACCAGAGCTTCAGAGAACGAAACCTTCGGCTCAGTGGGATTTGCCAGTGCTGCAAATCAAACAACAGTCAGAGGTCAGCTAGGAGGAAAAGGTGGAGAAGGGTTGGATGTCGAAACCTGCCAAGGGCACGAAAGCCACATATCTGGGATCTCATTCTACTTATTGATGGGGAGCAACTGTACCTTGGCAGCAGAGAAAGCTCATGCATCTGTCTGCGTTTCCGATAATACACTCCTGCAGCCTTCCCAAACCTGTTGCTCTCCAGCTGTTTTGGACTATAGATCCCATCAGCCACGGTCTGCATTTTGTGTGGGTCCAAACAGAGACCAGATGCCCACAAGGCCTCATTTGAGTTAGAATTAAACAGACACCGGGCACAGGAATCTCTCCTAGTACCCCCCCCCCCCGGTAAACAAAGAACGAATAAAAAGCGGTGCCTCCTTCTGAGATCTACTGATGAAGGGTGGTGTACAAATCTTTATAAATCTATATAAATCAGGCAAATAAGTAAATCTCCCCCTCATGACTGAATAACTGGAGAATTGTATTAGGGCAAAGGCCTTCCTAGCCACAGGGCATGCCCTCCAAACCCATTTGAGCCCAGTCCATCTGGTTTCAGAAACCAAGTTCCCATATGCGCTACGCGTTTCAAGCATTAGGATACCATTTTAAACAGTCATGACTTCTCCCCCCAAAAAAGAATCTAGGAACTGTGGTTTATTAAGGGTTTTTGTTAGGAGACCCCCTAATCCCCTCCCAGAGGTGCAGTCCTCAGAGCAGTTCAACAATCAATTCCTCTTCCTGAGTGCAGCTCTGTGAGGGGAATAAGGGTCCCCTAACAACTCTCAGCAACCTTAGGTAAAGGCAAAGGGACCCCTGACCATTAGGTCCAGTCGTGGACAACTCTGGGGTTGCGGTGCTTATCTTGCTTTATTGGCCGATGGAGCCAGCGCACAACTTCCAGGTCATGTGCCCAACATGACTAAGCCGCTTCTGGCGAACCTGAGCAGCGCATGGAAACACCATTTACCTTCCCACTGGAGCAGTACCTATTTATCTACTTGCACTTTGACATGCTTTTGAACTGCTAGGTTGGCAGGAGCTGGGACCGAGCAATGGGAGCTCACCCCGTCGCGGGGATTCAAACCACCAACCTTCTGATCGGCAAGCCCTAGGCTCTGTGGTTTAACCCACAGTGCCACCCACTCTCAGCACCCTTAACAAATGACAATTCCCAGGATAATTTGATGGGAGTCATATGTCACATACTAATATGTGACATATATAAGACTAATGTGAGACTAATATGTCTTCCATTTTTTTATATATATATTTTTATTAAGTTTTAGAAAAGACAACAAACATGAGAAAAAAACAAAAACAAATACACAAAAATACAAAGTTATAAAATACATAAGAAAAAAGGAAAAATAGTTTCAAGAAAGAAAAGAAAAAACACATTTTAAGAAAAAAGAAGAAAAAAAACACAAAAATCCCTCTTTTTACTTCTCATCTTTGATTCACTTATTTTCTTGACTTCCTCACATCTCCCTTTTTTGTATCCCTGTTGAAAATTAATTCAGCTAATTCATATCCAAGAGACTAATATGTCTTCTAAAGCATCTACTCTATTCCGAACTTAAAAATGGAATGCGTAATGCTGTTGGTCAACAAAAGAGGTCTCTCTCAAGGCAAAAGAAAAAGTAGTATAAACACTGATAACTGGGAAACACTGGCTCCAGTTGGAGAACAGCCTTTACCAAAGGTGTCATGGATTTTGAAGATGCTCAAACTCAGGACGAAAGGGAGAAATGAGCTAAGAGGAAGGCACATTTGGCAAACCCTCACTGTGATCAACTCCCACCTGGAAACCTATGTCCCCACTGTGGAAGGATGTGTGGATCCAGAATTGGTCTCCACAGCCACTTACGGACTTACTGTTCATGGAAGACAATCTTACTCGGCTACGAGGGATCACCAAAGAGGAAGAAGACTAATATGTAAGAACTACTACTACTACTACTACTACTAAATTTTATTTATACCCCGCCCTCCCCAGCCAAGTCCGGGCTCAGAGCGGCTAACAACCAATAATAAAAACAAGTTGATTAAAATACAATTTAAAAAACAAGATTAAAATACAACATTAAAACATTAGGATGCAGCCTCTTCACTGGAGGAGAAAGGAAAAAGAAAGAGGGGGAGGGAATCAAACTGATTCTAAGCCAAAGGCCAGGCGGAACAACTCTGTCTTACAGGCCCTGCGGAAAGAAATCAGATCCCGCAGAGCGTTCCACCAGGCTGGAGCCAGTGTTGAGAAGGCCCTGGCTCTGGTTGAGGCTAATCTACGGTAACTCCCTTAGGGCCCGGGACCTCTAGGGTGTTGGTATTTATGGACCTTAAGGTTAATACTGATGGTGATGATGTATGTTTCGCCTAAGGAGGTAAATAATTTGGGGGGATTTCTCATGGGATAAAAGATAAAGGAGGAGAGAATCAGCCCCTCTATTGCTATTTTGCAAACCAACACAGAAATCTGGTATCTGGTCTACAATAGCCCCCTTTTGCATTCAGTTTACTCACCATGAAGTCCGTGGCTGACCCCGTGTTGGGATGTCTGAGGTAGATGGGATTAACACTGAAGGTTTGCTGCAGCTTGTTTTTATCCTTGATCCTATACAAATGGGGACCAGGGGGGAATAATTGGTCATTGGGGGGAATTGCAGAGAATTAGAATTTCACGTGTGTGCATGCTTTGAGCCTCACACTCACCAGAACGCTGTGCAATCGAAGTGAACCATCATCCATTTGGAAGGGTTGAAGGTAAAAGAATCTGCGTGTTCTATTCCAGTCAAAAATGTTCTGAATTCTGGGCAGAGGAACGCTGTCCCAGCATAGGCAGCATCGACATGAAGCCAGAGTCCCTCTTTAGAGCCTAAAGAGTAATTGAAGGTGATGTTTGAGAAGGTATAGAGATGTATTGAATGTTCTCTGTCTGCCCTTGCACTAGCAGATGACCGAATTTAAAGGCTGCACAACAATGAGATCTAATGCAACAATTGCACTAGTGGAAGCTTGTTGCGCAACAGCTGATTCCTGCGCAACAGTTGATTTCTGTGCAATAGCTGATACTTGCGCAAGCTGTTGCGTTGCCATAAAATCAAGAATCAGAGATTTGCTTGGGGTAAGGGTTGGTCACCATCTAAGACTTGTTATAATGGTCCCTTTTGAGAAGTATTGAGACTACTTACATACGGGTCCCAGCTCCGAAAGGCTGTCAAAAGCACAGACTCCAGTTGTTCCAAGAGTTGCACAAACCTAGACAAAAACAGGGAGTTGTCAAGAAAGCACAGCAGAACATCCAAAAACACCAGAGACACGAATTTATTGGTCAACAAAATGTCCACTCGCAGGATGGAGACAAGTCGGCCATCAGTTTTCAGGGAGTTGAAGGCAATACGGGAGAGATATCATTGCTCATGGGGTGACCCATGGCAGCTGCTGAGAAAACAGGTTTTGCAAGTGTTAGAAAAACCTGCACAACTTGTTTTAACCAGAGATGGAAAGAATGGCTGGACGTGTTCTAAACAACGTCAGGGCTTCCACAACATTCAGCTCTGAAAAGCAAGTGTCACCTGTCTTTCTTCAACCATAGTTTTATGCTCCTTAAAAAAGTTGCTGTTCTAGCTGTCTGTCTGTCTGTCTATCTATCTGTCTGTCTGTCTATCTGCCTATCTGTCTATCTATCTGGTCCAGTATCTTATTCTGGTCCAATATCTGTCTGGTCCAATATCTATCTGGTCCAATATCTTATTCCCAGATGCCTCTGGGAAAACCTCATGCAGAAACCAAGCACAAGAGCACTCTCCTTTCCAGAAACTGGCACTTAGAAGCAATACTTCAACCAAGGAACTAGAGGAGAACTATCAAGGCCAGTAGCCTTCCAAGTATATAGAAAACAAAACTTACAAAGATGGGCACCAGGCCACGGCTTCTGTCTTCTTCAATGGCTTTTTTCAAGGTTTCTCCTCTCAAGGAAAAATTTTCATCCACAGGAAGAAATCTCATCTTCACGAGGGAAATTAAACCCGCCTTTTCTACTGAGGAGTGAGCCTGAGAAGACAAGCAAGGAGATTCCAGGGACTCAAGTGCTGGTAATGTTGGTCAAGAGAAGCCCATACTACAAGAAGATTTAGTCAATACAATTACAATTAAGTTTGGCTGAAGGCCTGAGCAGATTTGTCCTCGGTGCATATATTCAGCCCATATATTTTAAAGGATAGGTGTTGTTTGGTCCCTGCTCCTGCCAACCTAGCAGTTCGAAAGCACGCCAAAAAGTGCAAGTAGATAAATAGGTACCACCCTGGCAGGAAGGTAAGTGGCATTTCTATGCGCTGCTCTGATTTCATCAGAAGCGGCTTAGTCATGCTGGCCACATGACCCGGAAAAACTGTCTGCGGACAAACGGCAGCACCCTCAGCCAGTAAAGTGAGATGAGCGCCGCAACCCCAGAGTCATTCACGACTGGACTTAACTGTCAGGGGTCCTTTACCTTTACCTTTATGCAGCCTTCTTTTTCCAAAACTGACACCCCTACACATGCAGGCCTTCATCAAAAACACGGGGCACTTCCAGACTGTTGATAATTTTGAGTGGCATCCAAACAGCTAAATTCATTTTGCACGATCAGAGTTGATCGGGAAGTCATGAACAATAAAACCCACTTCCGCCACAGATCAGACTTTTTAATGATGAGGAACATGTGGGGTAAGGCATGGATGCAAGGTGATTTAACCTCCTTGCAAACAAATCAGAATGAGTGCCCACTGCTTCGAGTCCTACCCTCTGGAGTAGCAGAAAACAATTTTGCTTCATCTTCTGTGTAGCAGCCCTGTAGATATTTGAAGGTGGCTATCATAACATAAAAGTTTCCTTTTATCCAGGCTAATTATACCCAACTCCTTCAACCATTCCTCATAAGGCTCGGTTTCCAGACCATTTATCGTTTTGGTCATCTTCTGCACTTATTACCAATATTCTTCTTAAACTATGGTGCCCAGAACTGGGGTTAACAACTCTCAGCAAATGATAATAATAATAATGATAATAATAATAATAATAATGATAATAATAATAATAATGATAATAATAATAATTTATTTATTTATTTATACCCACCCATCTGGCTGAGTTTCCCCAGCCACAGTTCCCAGGATGTTTGGGAGGAAACCATGACTGTTTAAAGCAGTACGATACTGTTTTAAATGTATAGTCCAGATGGGGCCTAACTCATATACATGCAGACATACACTCTCATTTACCTGATCTGAGGCATAAGCAATGAGACGAGAGTTCAGAGCAGAATCGTCTGCACCTGGCTCAGACTCCTTCATTTCCAGAATTTTATTCTTCCTTGCAGCCAACAGAGCAACCAAGGTTGATTCACTAACTGTGCTCTGCAGAAACAAAGAAACAAACTCTCCTTATTATTAACAGCAACCTATATCACAAACAGGGAAGTGGGTGGCGCTGTGGGTTAAACCACAGAGCCTAGGACTTTCCGATGATCAGAAGGTCGGCGGTTCAAATCCCCGCGATGGGGTGAGCTCCCATTGTTTGGTCCCTGCTCCTTCCAACTTAGCAGTTCGAAAGCACGTCAAAGTGCAAGTAGATAAATAGGTACCGCTCCGGCGAGAAGGTAAACGGCATTTCCGTGCGCTGCTCTGGTTCGCCAGAAGCGGCTTAGTCATGCTGGCCACATGACCCGGAAGTTGTACACCGGCTCCCTCGGCCAATAAAGTGAAATGAGCACCGCAACCCCAGAGTCGGCCACAACTGGACCTAATGGTCAGGGATTCCTTTACCTTTACCTACATACAGCAACAGTATTTTGTGTTGTGTAGGCTCCTATGATGTAAGTAATGGGCCCGGCCTGCTAGCCTGCTCCCTAAAATATCACTGGTTTGCTCATTTCTATATATAGGGTGTCTACATTCCGCATGGCCTGGTTGCATGGCAACAAGTGCAAATGGCTTTAGATACCTATTAGGTCCATAAATTACCATACAGCATATATTCAACACAAGAAACAGCGACAATTTGGTGTTGACAAAGGACAGCTGGGGCCCCATTATCTTCAGTAGCTTAGGGTCTCATCCAACTTAAATCTAGCCCTGGGTGCAAGGTTCACCTCTGTCTGGAAGTGATACGGGTCAGGCTGGGTGCAAGGTTCACCTCTGTCTGGAAGTGATACGGGTCAGGCTATTTAGCTCAGCTAAAGCTTTCTGAATAGCAGCTGGCTGAGGTTTTTCTTGCCATCTACATCCTAGCCATCTTCTTTTTTTAACTGGAAATTATCAGGGATTGAACCTGTGACTTTCCACATGCAGAGCCTGTGCTGTGTCTCTGAGCTACGGGCTCCTTCCGCTAGAAAACTATACCTTGCTGTTTTAATCTACAAACTGCTAATTCATTTTGTCCCCCACTGCAGGTTGCAATCTATGAATCATTTCATCATAGGCCAATGGTGACACCTACTGTTTGCTCTAAGAAATGATATTAATCTCTCTCATTTATAATAATGCTTGTTTTTTGAAAATACTATTTATGTATGTGATCACGGCTGTGCAGATGTTGTTGGTCCAGAGATGGAAAGAAGATAAAGTCCCTACCAGAGAAGAATGGCAGATCAAGTTGATTGATTATGCTGAAATGGCTAAAATGACTGGAAGAATCAGAAATCAGGGAGACCAAAATTTTAATAAGGAATGGGGAAATTTATAATTTATCTTAAAAACCATTGTAAACAGTTAAAATCATTAGTAGGATTGGAATAACAGTTGCAGTTTAATGGTGAATTTTGGACACAATGGAGAGGTAAAAGATTTGGATTATTATAAAAGATGCAGGAGGAAATGACTAACAATAGGACCCACAAAGAGGAGGAGGGAAGCCCAAGAGATTCTTTGGAATCTTTTTTCTATGTTGTATGTTGGATATGTGACTGTAAAACTTTAATCTGAAAAACCAAATGAATATATAATAATGCTTCTTTTTTGTTTGAGGCGTGTCACAAACTATTCCCCAGTAGAAGGATGTAAATCAATTTTGACATGTCCAGAAAAGACGGTAGAACAAGAATAGGAAAATGATGTCTATGCCCATACTGTTAAAATTCCTGCTCCATGACTGCAGTCATGGGATTGTTGTCTATCACATGACGGGATATGTTTTGACTCCACAGAGTGGGAAGTGACGGAGACAGGATGTTTGTGTTACTGTGCTGCATGAAGTGGGACTATTGTCCTTTGTTCTTTCTCTTTGCTGTCTGATGCTAGAGAGAGAAGGAGCCATGTTGCAGCGCTCCGTGTGTGTTTATATGTAAATAAAGTGGATTAGCCAAAATGCTGAGTTGCTGAGGTCTGTGACGCAAGCTGCACAAACTCTGCAGATCCCTAAGTGTGCCGGTGTCAGTTGGCATCAGTCGCTGTGGTGTTCGGGCTGAAGAAAGCTTTTGAAGCTCCCGAACGATCAGGAGGGAGAGAACTTGCCAGTCGGGCATGTGTCTCTACCAAGGTCCTACTCGAGTGTAGGCCGACACATAGCACCCTTAACATGCTCGATCTTGTCTGATCTCAGAAGTTAAGCAGGGTCAGGCCTGGTTAGTACTTGGATGGGAGACCACTGTGGAATACTAGATGCCGTAGGCTTAAAAAAAAAAAGAGTAGGGAAATGGTGGCCCTCCAGATGTTGATGAACTCGCATCATCACTGACCATTGGTCATGCTACCTGTGGCAGATGGGAGTTTTGGGGTTCCCCAGACTCCCCATCTCTTGCACTAGAAGTTGTGAGCATGTTCAGACTAAAAGCAAAGAAAACACAGCCCTCCTGAGCTACTTACCTGCAGGATACCTCCGCCCCTGCTGTCTGGATGATGATGCAAGAAGAAATTTGGGAGACCTAACATTTGAGCCAACCAGTCCATCACGTTCATTTCCAGTTCTGTGCAAGCTGGGCTGGATGCCTGCAAGTGTAAAAAAGATACAGGATGAGGAAAAGGATCTCTTTTTACTGGGTCAAAGCCGACCGATGAACGAATATGCATTGTGTAGGGAAAGGGAAGCTTCTAGACCTGCAGCCTACTCGTGAGTAGGGATGCTTGAATCTCTCAGTTTCAGCTTCTCATTTTTTCCACTCTTAAGTTCAGCCCTTAACATTCTCACAGCAGTTTGTGGCTTGTTTGAAATCCCTGTGAAAACTCATCATCATCATCATCATTTTAGTGCAAATTCTCGTGGCATGCAAATCTTTGTATGCAAGTTTTCCTCACATGCATATTTCTGCAAAGCAATTTCCCTTAATATGATGGGTTGTGGGGTTTTTTGTTTTGTTTTGTTTTGTTTTGTTTTGTTTTTTTGCATATTTGTGATTTTGTATGCGTTTTGTTTAGCTGGAAAATTGCATTGTCACATTTGGAGAAGTGCAAATTTTAAAACATCCATCTATGATTTTTTCTTATCTTCATTAAGATTTAATTGCATTAGTTTATGTACCGGTAATTTATTTAGATTTCTGCTTTTCTTCTTTCTTTTCTTTTTCTTTTCTTCTTTTGTTCTTTGTAACCCTTTTAAATCTTTTCTCTTCCTTTCACATTTAAAAGTTTTGATTTGCATATATTTGCAATATAACTCAATAATAAAAAAAGCACCGGGGCCTTTCAGTATGCATATCAGAGCAAATTAGATAAGATTGCGTTAAAATGAAAACTACTGGATTTCTTCCCCAACACTATCTTACAGAAGTATTTTGTTAAAACACTTTGCATGACTGCCCTCTAGTGTTAACATCATGTACTAGTATGGTAGAGTAAATCTGTAAGAAGCTGTTTTGCCTAAGCAAATAAGTGCTTTAAAAATAATAATAATATGTTTTTAATAAGATTTTCCATAAGTAACAAGTATCACTGAAGGCTGGCTTTAATTGGGGGGGGGGGGGTGTCTGCCAGTGAGTGGAAGAAATACTACTTGTGTTCAGTCCAGGTAGGAACTGACCCTGAATCTTTTCCCCATCCCAAAGTGCTTCTGCATAGGTAATGAATTTGGGAGGATTTGTATTAGAGGGATGGCGGAAGATAGTAATTTGGGGAAATAAATTAATTTAATATGACTTTACCTAGAGGTGATTTAGGGATAAGGAATGGGGGTAACAAAAATGGAACTGAAATGATTGATTTTGAGCAGGATCTTGTTGAGAAATAATTTTCTAACACTATAGCACAAACTTTGCTTTCAATATCCAACTCCCACATTATTATTATTATTATTATTATTATTATTATTATTATAAGTTTGGATTTGATATACCGCCTTTCACTCCCTTTAAGGAGTCTCAAAGCGGCTAACATTCTTCCTTTCCCTTCCTCCCCCACAACAAACACTGTGAGGTGAGTGGGGCTGAGAGACTTCAGAGAAGTGTGACTAGCCCAAGGTCACCCAGCAGCTGCATGTGGAGGAGCAGAGACGTGAACCCGGTTCCCCAGATTACGAGACTACCGCTCTCAACCACTACACCACACTGGTAATATTATTATTACTATTATTATTATTATCATCATCATTATCATTATTTAGATTTATATACCTCCCTTCATAATAAGATCTCAGGGCAGTTCACAGAATAAAATGCAGGATAAAAACGTAAAGGTAAAGGACCCCTGACAGCTAAGTCCAGTCGCAGATGACTATGGGGTAGCGGCGCTCATCTCGCTTTCAGGCTGAGGGAGCCGGCGTTTGTCCGCAGACAGCTTTCCGGGTCATGTGGCCAGCAAGACTAATGTAAACTGCTTCTGGCGCAACAAGACACCATGACGGAAGCCAGAGAGCATAGAAACAGCATTTACCTTCCCGCCACAGTGGTACCTATTTATCTACTTGCACCGGAGTGCTTTTGAACTGCTAGGTTGGCAGGAGCTGGGACAGAGCAACGGGAGCTCACCCTGTTGCGGGTATTCGAACCGCCAACTTTCTGATCAGCAAGCCCAAGAGGGACAGTGCCACCCACAGCGCCACCCGCATCCCTTTTGCCAATGTTGCACAATGGTCTCAGCCGATATCGCTGCTGATCTGAGCTGCCTTCCCTCACGCTGAGGGAGACCAGGACAGCTAATCGCTACATTCCCCTGGCCCCGAGGTGGAGCAACTTTTCTCAGTCAGCAGGAAATTAGAAGAAGCCACAGTGGACATGCATTTTCGCTGGCTGCCCCCGCTGACAGTGGCTTGATGCAAACCCCCCCCCCCATCCCTATCCCTTCCCATTCAAACCAAGTGACTTCGCTTCCTCTCCTCCCCCACCCATCCGATCTCTGCAGCTGCTCCTTCCCTCGTCCCCACGCCTGATCTCCAATTTGCGGTGTTTCACTGCTGATATATCACGATGTCGAAAACCAGATATCGCTCAGCCCTAGTGCCGTACCTTGGAAGTCAAACAGAATCCATTCCGGAAGTCTATTCGACTTTGGAAACCAAAGTGCGGCTTCTGATTGGCTGCAAGAAGCTCATGCAGCCAATCAGAAGCCGGGGAAGCACTATCGGACATTCGGGTTCCAAAGAACGTTCGCAAACAGGAACACTCACTTTTATGTTTGTGGTGTTCGGGAGCCAAAACGTCTGCGTACCAAGGCATTTGGGATCCAAGGTACGACTGTACACCTAAAATCCTTTGCTTATTAGGAGCTACTCCACATTTTGTTCAAAAAATTGCTTTGCAGAGGTAACTACCATAGAGTTATCAAAAATTTAAACAGTAGGGGGTCCATGACTTGGCTTTTGATAAATAGGGGGTCCTCAGTAATTAGCTAATTGGGAACCACTGCTGTAGAATATCAGTCAGCCAAAGGCCTGGTTGAAGAGAAAACAATATCTCAGAGAGGCAATGATATTATAATGCCAGCCATGTACATAGGTAGTTAAACATAACAAATGTTGATATAATAAATGTATATTTAAAAGGTTAATCAGGTACAAAGTCTTTCAGCAATCGACAACCATGATTTTGTTGAGCAGCATCAATTCAACATGAAAACTCCCAAGAAAAGCGGTGTCATTTACCCAGGTAAATCCCAAGCAATTAATGGCGTCTGCCAGCATGTCGCCCAGGAGTGAAGGCCAAGAGGTGAGAGCCGGAAAGTAGGCATGCATGTGTGGACTCTGCCAGTGGACAACCTGGGTTAAAAACAAGAGTTGAGAAGTTGATGAGAGGGTGAGAAAGGGTTGATTACTGCAGCAAAAGGTTACCTTAACTTGCCCTCCAACATTTCTCACATGAAAATAAATTGATGATAATAATAATATTAATAATAATAATAATAATAATAATAATAATAATAATAATATATTATTTATACCCCGTCCATATGTCTGGGTTTCCCCAGCCACTCTGGGTGGCTCCCAACATCATAATCATATTCACAATCATAATCAAGAGATAAAACATCAAACATTAAAAACTTCCCTAATGTCTTCAGACGTCTTCTAAATGTATGATAGTTATCTATTTCCTTGACATCTGGTGGGAGGCCGTTCCACAGGGCGGGCGCCACTACCAAGAAGGCCCTCCTCTACCTGGTTCCCTGTAACCAGGGGCGAACGAAGGGTAACCGAGACCCGGGCCGGGGCAAACCACTGGCTGCGCATTCGTTGCGCCACTACGTACGACGCATTAATGGTGTCGCGATGTAGGGTGCATGTGCGGCGTCGCGACATACAGCACATGTGTGTGACACTGCACATGTGTTGTACATAGCAGTTTTCTGCCAGCGCTGCTCGAATGACATACAGACGGTGGCGGGATCCTCTGCTTGCAGCTGCAGCCGCGAACGGAGGTTCCTCCACATGCAGCTGCTGCGGCGCGATGGCTGCTCACGCCGCCGTGCCCAGGGGCAGCGGGGCGAGCACCCTTCTTGTCACCCCCCCAGACATGGCAACTGGTGCGCACTGCCCCCCCCCCGTCCCCTTGCGATGCTACTGCCTGTAACCTCACTTCTCTCAGTGAGGGAACCGCCAGAAGGCCCTCGGAGCTGGAGCTCAGTGTCTGGGCTGAATGATAGGGGTGGAGACGCTCCTTCAGGTACCATATTTTTCGCACCATAGGATGCACGGGACAATAGGACGCACCTTGATTTAGAGGGGGGAGAACATGAAAAAAAATTCTCCCCCTCTCTGCCTAGCGCCCCTTCAGCGAAGCGGCAGGAGGCGCTGCACAGAGAGGGGGAGAATTTTCCCCCTCTTGTTTTCCCGCTCTAAAACAAGGTGCCGTTCAGGCGGCTACCTTGGAAGCCTGGAGAGCGAGAGGGGTCGGTGTGCACTGACCCCTCTCACTCTCCAGGCTTCAGGTTCCTTTCGACCTGCTCTTTGGGCGTCACCTCTCCAGCTGGGAGAGGGTCGCGGGGCTATGGTTTCTTTAGCCCCTCACGCGCTCTCCCAGCTGGAGAGGTGGCGTGCAGCTAAAGAGGATCCTGCCATAGCCGTGCGTCACCTCTCCAGCCGGGAGAGGGTCGCGGGGGGCTTCTTTTGCCCCGCGCGGGCTCTCCCGGCTGGAGAGGTGACGCACGGCTAAAGAGGCTCCAGCCATAGCCGCGCGTCACCTCTCCAGCTGGGAGAGGGTCGTGGGGCTATGGCTTCTTTTGCCCCGCGCACGCTCTCCCGGCTGGAGAGGTGACGCGCGGCTATAGAGGCTCCTGCCATAGCCGCGCGTCACCTCTCCAGCCGGGAGAGGGTCACGGGGCTATGGCGTCTTCACTCCATAGGACGCACACACATTTCCCCTTCATTTTTGAAGGGGAAAAAGTGCGTCCTATAGAGCGAAAAATACAGTATATCCTGAAGGCATAGCTGTCAATTTTTCCCTTTTCTTGCGAGGAATCCTATTCGGAATAAGGGAATTTCCCTCAAAAAAAGGCAAACGTTGACAGCTATGCCTGAAGGGACATCCTATTAATTTTACTACAGTGGTACCTAGGGTTACACACACCTCAGGTTACAAACACTTTGGGTTACAAACTCCACTAACCCGGAAGTAGTACCTCAGATTAAGAACTTAAAATGAGAACGGATATTGTGCGGCGGTGGCAGGGTGGCAGTGGGACGCCCCATTAGCGGAAGCGTGCCTCAGGTTAAGAACAGTTTCAGGTAAAGAACGGACCTCTGGAACAAATTAAGTTCTTAACCCAAGGTACCACTGTATTTATACCCAGCCAACTAACCGGGCAGCCCCAGACACTCTAGGCAGCTTCCATCAAATATAAAGATACATGAGGACATTCCGGGATCAAATCAGAAACCAGGACGGCTTCTGTAAATCCAGGACTGTCCCTGGAAAATAGGGACACTTGGAGGGTCTAAAGCAGAGAGCCACACCTGCAAATGCCCTCTCTGTTGTTTCTAGTGATGTTCTATCTTCTGCACAATTAAAAGGATGCGTGTGGAACCTACAGCTTCGTTCCATGTCGCTCTTGGATGCTTTTCAAAGCTCCCCGCCTACTCTGCAAACTCCACCCACTTTGGCTTTGGCCCTGCCCACTTTGGACCATGGCTCCACCCACCACTGTCATGCAGATTGCTCCCCTGCAGGAAACGCAGTGCTTGGCAGGAGACAGGGGAAGTTGTCTACCCTGGAATTAAAGGCACAAGATCTTCAACTACCCCAGGTTGTTAGACCGCAAAGGGGGGAGGACTGCAGTCCTCGCCGAGTCATCTCAGATTTGATGGAAGCATCTGTGCATTTTTTTTATTAATGTCAAAGGAAATAGAAGAATGTGGGACTGGTAGATAAATGTCTCACTAAAGCAAAACCATTTATCTCAACGAAGCATGCCTCTTAAGAGGAAATGGAAACCCATCCATTAAGAGGAAGCGATACAGATTTTCAAAGAAGAAAGCTATCACAGTACAGTTTTCTTCTTGTTTATATTCATTATTTGTCGTATGTTGGCAGGAATACGCAGCTGACCCCTACAGGGATCGAATCTGCTACCTTGGCATTACAACGAATGCTTTTGTTAATTTTGCAGCTACTACTATCACCATCACAAAAGTAATAACTACTGAGCATTGATACCACACTTTTCAAATGTTCAAAATGCTTCATGTACCTTACCAAAAAAAAGCAAGGTAAGACAGCATTATCTCCATATTGCAAATGCTGGAGTCTGACAGATTATTAGTGAATAATGATGATGATGATGATGATGATGATGATGATACAGTGGTACCTCGGGTTAAGTACTTACTTTGTTCCGGAGGTCCGTACTTAACCTGAAACTGTTCTTAACCTGAAGCACCACTTTAGCTAATGGGGCCCCCCACTGCTGCCGCGCTGCCACCGCATGATTTCTGTTCTCATCCTGAAGCAAAGTTCTAAACCTGAAGCAGTATTTCTGGGTTAGCAGAGTCTGTAACCTGAAGCGTATGTAACCTGAGGTACCACTGTAATAATAATAATAATAATAATAATAATAATAATAATAATTTAATTTGTATACCACCCTTCATCCACAGATCTCAGGGTCGTTCACTACATAAAAACCACAAAATACATAGTAAATATAAGAACCAATAATCCCTCCTCCCACAAGGACATCGGATGTCAACCTGTGAAAGGCCTGGTTGAAGAAGAATGTTTTTGCCTGGCACCTAAAGATGCATAATGAAAGTGCAAATCTCCATGGGGAGAGAATTCCACAAATGGGGAGCCACTGCAGGGAAGGCCCGGTTTACTTAAGAACCTCCACTAAATTTGTAACCGAGGTTAGACTTCATTTAGAGAACTTCCAGCCCTGTCCCTCTGAAAACCGGGAGTTTAAAGAACCCTACACTCACATTTAAAACCAAAGTAGCTCATAAAAGTGCAAGCCCCCAAACCAACCATAATAGTAAACATGATCAGCATACAGTTCAGTGAGAACAGTAAGATATAATATAAATTATGAGACTCCAGTAGCATCAGAAATGCAGCAGCCCATAAAGATCTTCATTCAAGAAAAAGCAGCTGAAAGCACATAGGCAGGGAAATCTCTAAGGCTGGGGTCAGCAAACTTTTTCAGCAGGGGGCCGGTCCACTGTGCCTCAGACCTTGTGGGGGGTCGGACTCTATGGGGGGGGGGGGATGAACGAATTCCTATGCCCCACAAATAACCCAGAGATGCCTTTTAAATAAAAGGACACATTCTACTCATGTAAAACACACTGATTCCTAGACCGTCTGCAGGCTGGATTTAGAAGGCGATTGGGCCGGATCCAGCCCCCGGGCCTTAGTTTGCTTACCCATGCTCTAAGGTGTGTGTGGTTGGGGGGAATCATATTGTGAGTCTCTGTCTCCTCCTCTTTATGGCAATGGTGGTGGTATCCTCTCCTTTCCCCGACCCCCAATTACTTTTTGTTGGGGGTTTTGCTGCTGCTTTGGATCTGCTAGTTTAGATCTCCTCTGCTTTACATTTTATTTTTTTCTTTTGTCGCTGCTTCAGAGGTCATCCACCTCCTCCCTCCCTGGCTGGCTCTAGGAAGGAAGGAGAGATGGGCAGGAGTGTTGGCCAAGCAACCGGGTTGCCAGCCACGTTGGCCAGCAGCAGGTGTAGGCACCCCGCCCTGCATCCCTTGGCCCAGGGCAGCTATTAATTATTTATTATTAATTATTAATTATTAATTATTAATTATTAATTATTAATTATTAATTATTAATTATTAATTATTAATTATTAATTATTAATTATTAATTATTAATTATTAATTATTAATTATTAATTATTAATTATTAATTATTAATTATTAATTATTATACCCTGCCCTCCCCAGCCAAAACCAGGCTCAGAGCGGCTAACATCAAAGTATAACAAATTATCATGAAATCAGGCAATCAGTTAAAAGACTGTCTCGCCAGAGTGGTGCATGCTCTGGTTATCTCCCGCTTGGTCTACTGCAATGCACTCTATGTAGGGCTACCTTCGAAGGTGACCCGGAAACTGCAATTAATCCAGAATGCGGCAGCTAGACTGGTGACTGGGAGTGGCCGCCGGGACCACATAACACCGGTCCTGAGAGATCTGCATTGGCTCCCAGTACGTTTCCGAGCACAATTCAAAGTGTTGGTGCTGACCTTTAAAGCCCTCAACGGCCTCGGCCCAGTATACCTGAAGGAGCATCTCCACCCCCCTCACTCAGCCCGGACACTGAGATCCAGCGCCGAGGGTCTTCTGGCGGTTCCCTCATTGTGAGGTTACAGGGAACCAGGCAGAGGGCCTTCTCGGTAGTGGCACCCGCCCTGTGGAACGCCCCCCCCCATCCGATATCAAGGAAATAAGCAGCTATCCTATTTTTAAAAGACATCTGAAGGCAGCCCTGTGTAGGGAAGTTTTTCATATTTAATGCTGTATTGTTTTTAACACTCGATTGGGAGCCGCCCAGAATGGCTGGGGAAACTCAGCCAGATGGGCGGGGTGTAAATAATAAATTATTATAATATTATTATTGTTAAATGCTCACCAGGCCCAACTGTTTCTGCTGAACTTCTAAGAGCCTGTGAGAAAAAATGGAAGGCTGCTTTCATGCAAGTTCTTATGAAAGGGGAGAGATGACCCTGTTTGCCCTTCCTTTAGGGACAGTCTTCCAAACAGGTCCTTAGAATTGGGTCTCAAGGAAGGACTTGTGTAGGGGATGAAAGCAGGGCACACCTGCTGTTGCATCTCACTAGAAGTCCTTACCCCAGGCATGATGATCTTCTCAATGTCTTTAAAGATGTTGTCCCAGCTTTCTGGCTCGAAAGGTGCGCTGTCTGGCAGCTGGTCTCTCATGTAACCGGGCTGCACATCAGGAGACACCCGTCTCTCCCTAAGGCTGGTCAGGTACTGGCAAATGTAGTCCACCATCTCTTTTCCTGGAAGAAGAAGAAGTTGTGAACTCTTGAGACAGCTTTTCCTATCGATTTTGGGGTCAGTTCACCCCAGATGCTCATCACCACGGTATCAAAATAACGACTTGCATGGGTGAATCAGCCACTACCAATTAATCGCCACAAACGGAGATTTCTTTCGATGTCGCCTGATGTCAACTTCACAGTTTTTTTGATGGAGCCAGACCTCTCACAATGCTGTTCTAGAAGCCATGAAACCAAGGAGGTTTTAAGCCTGCAATCCTTACACCTGCTTACTAGGGTGTAAGCTTACTCCTGAGATTGCAATCTTACGTGTCCTTATCTATCAATAAAATTGATTGAACGAAAGGATTGCCAATTAAGGAGGAATGGCTTGTGAAACTGATGGAATATGCTGAAACTGCAAAATTGACTGCCAAATTAATAAGAGGACATAACAAGAAAGTGTTTAAGTAGGATTGGAAATCGCTGATGGAATATCTGTCAAATTATCACCAATATATGAAGTCACAAGCAGGATTTGAAAAATGAGCCGTGGATTACTGAAAGATTTGATGCTAGTGGGGTTTAGATAATAAAAATATGTGTGTTATAAAACAGCTGATAAAAAAAGAGTAAAGAACAAACATCAGGAAAGGAAGGGGTGAGGGAAGTCAAGAAGAAATGTTACATGTAAAAAAGGGGGGTATGACAAGTGCTCTGAAATATAGTTGGAGACTTAATAAAAATGATATGGGGGGAATTAAATTGGTTTAACACAGTGGTGCTTCCGAAGAAACATACATGCGATAAGCTTGTAAAGGAGGGATGAAGAACTGGTGGTCTTCCAGATGTTACTGAACTTCAGGTCCCATTGTCCCTGACCATTGCCAATGCTGGCTGGGTCTGATGGGAGTTGGAGTCCAAGGCTGCAGTCCTCTGCACATTTATCCGTAAGCCCTGTGGAACTCACTGGGACTTGCTTCTGAGTGGACCCGTCCCACAGCACTTCACCACATTTCATGTACTGGTAGTCTGACTGAATGGAGCACTTTTTCTTATTAGGAATAGCAGATTTTGTTTGTTTATTTTATAGTATGTATGTATGTATGCATGTATGTATAATTAGACAGATAGATGCAGATGGATGAATGGATAGATAATGTTTTCATAGCATTTTTGTCAAAATCACAAAATGATGCACAATGTAAAAACAAAATTACAATAAAGCTTGTTCTAGAAATCATAATAATGGATTGCATCCAATGTTCTGCTAAGAGGAGACCACTGAAATTAATGGACGCAACCAACTTAAGTCACATGAAAATAATAATAATAATAATAATAATAATAATAATAATAATAATAATGTGACACAACAACAACAACAGTAAACATAATCAACAACAGCAACGTAAGCACCATTTAAGTTTATAAAGTACTATCATAACCCAGTGGGAATTCCAGCAAGACTTCATCCATTTACTCACCTCTCTGTCTGTATTCCTCTTGGTCCATGATTCTGCTTTCTTAAGGAATCTCTTCTTCCAAACTGAGTTGTGGTGTGAGCGGGTAAATGGGTTGCAGACACCTCTGCCTTTTCTCAACTGATGCCCATCCGCTCTCCATCCCTTTTTATACCCTCCTTTATCTGCCAGCCATGGTAGATTGCACGTCAGCAAGTTATTAGGAAATGATGACTCCCTGCCTAACTGCTGCTCCCCTGCTTCTCTTCAAGAATACCTTTGATGTCTAGCATCCTTCTCTTGAGTAAATTAGGGACTCTATTAATATTTTCAATGCAACAGGAAACAAAGATGACTACGACAGGTTGCCCAACAAGGGTAATACCAGCAACAGTGACGGAAGGAAGAGGTACACACACACACACACACACACAGAGAGAGAGAGAGAGAGAGAGAGAGAGAGAGAGAGATTTAATTTGCACCAGGCTAAATATTTGGAACTGAATGAGTTCTTCATTGGGGAAATTCCTCAGACGCAATACAGTACTCTGTTGTTTTGAATTCAACCAAAGCTCATTGCAGAGGCCAAGCCAAAATAACATCCAACGGATCAGGACACGGGTGGCGCTGTGGTCTAAACCACCAAGCCTCTTGGGCTTGCCGATCAGAAGGTCGGCGGTTCAAATCCCTGCGACAGGGTGAGCTCCTGTTGCTCTGTACCAGCTCCTGCCAACCTAGCAGTTTAAAAGCACGCCAGTTCAAGTAGATAAATAGGTACTGCTGCGGCGGGAAGGTAAACAGAGTTTCTGTGCGCTCTGGTTTCCATCACTGTGTTTCGTTGCACCAGAAGCGTTTTAGTCCTGCTGGCCACATGACCCAGAAAGCTGTCTGTGGACAAACGCCAGCTCCCTCGGCCTGAAAGCGAGATGAGCGCCACACCCGATAGTCACCTTTGACTGGACTTAACTGTCCAGGGGTCCTTTACCTTTACCTTTTTTACCATAGATCAGTAATAATAATAATAATAATAATAATAATAATAATAATAATTTATTTATTTATATCCCGCCCTCCCCAGCTGAAGCCAGGCTCAGAGCGACTAACAACAGTAAAATAATACAGCATTCTAAAATCATTTCATTATAAAATCAGTTCAAATCAAATTGATGGCAACCATTGGGCTAGAGTTCTGTGAAGAATTACCCTCTTCCCTCCCTGGATCACTTGAAAATGGCTAAGGGTACCCTGGCCCTCCTGCAGCTCAATACCTTAAGGACTGCCTCTCCTCACAGAAACCCACCAGGATCCTGCAGTTGTCATCTGAGGGCCTTTTCTGTGTCCCTGCTCACTCAGAGATTTGGAGGGTGGCCACACAAGAACAGACCTTTTCTGTGGTGGCTCCCCATCTGTGGAATGCTCTCCCCAAAGAGGCTCGCCTGGTGCCATCATTACATATCCTTAAGTTCTAGGCAAAAACATTCCTTTGGTCGTTAAATGATCTTCTATGGTCTGTTAATGCTGGGGTAGGGCCTGTTATTATGATCATTTCATTATTATGCATTTTATTATGTTTTTATTATTATGCTCCATAAAATGTGTTCTTAATGTTGTACACAGTAAATAATCATAATGGGGTCCAGCCATGGTGCAACCATGTAGAAAAAAAACCCATGCAGAAAATAATAAACATCATATACAATTTACCCCAGGAGGTCCCTCCGGAATATATCCTATGTGTTGAGTGTTGTCTCTGTGTTAAGTTGTCTCTGAGATAAACACGAAATAAAGCTAAGCCAGTGTTTCTAGAAGTTTTGACTTTTTCTCTTTTTTGTTCTGTTTCTTTCCCACTAGGGTGATGGATCAAAATAGTTTTGCAATTCAAACAGTTCAAAGCCCTAAGCGACCTAAGCCCCGCCTCCTAATTTACCCTCCCGCATTTCTGCACTGAAAATAGGATATTATTATTATTATTATTATTATTATTATTATTATTATACCCCACCTATCTGACTGACTTGCCCCAGACACTCTGGGCAGCTTACAACATATGTAAAAACATAATAAAATGTTAAATGTTTAGAACTTCCCTATACAGGGCTGCCTTCAGATGTCTTTAAAGGTTGCATAGTTACTTATCTCCTTGGCTTGGGGGCGTCACATAACTCCATACACTCCAATGTTTCTTCGATGAAAATAGGGGCGTCCTAAGGAAAAGCGGGACATTCCGGGATCGAATCAGAAACCGGGATGGCTTCCATGGATCCGGGGCTGTCCCTGGAAAACAGGGACATTTGGAGGGTCTGAAGTTCCAAAGCCCCTGTCATCAGGGCCGGCCCACCCATGAGGCAAAATGAAATGACTGCCTCAGGGGGCAGGATTGATAGGGGCAGCATATCTGGCCTTCAAGAAATGCATCAGGAGTTGCTGCTGCATCGGCAGCAATGGCTATGGCGTGCTCCGCCTCAGCAGAATCCCCTACCCCACACACTCATTCTGTCCCTACAGGAGGAGCTGCTGGTCCCACCCCATACCCCTAGGAGGAAATGGAGGGGGGCTACCCAGTGGCGTAGCTTGGGTTGTCAGCACCCGGGGCAAGGCAAGTAATTTGCGCCCCCTAACCCGGGGCAAGGCATGTAATTTGCGCCCCCTAACCTGGGGCAAGGCAAGTAATTTGTGCCCCTAACCCCTAACCTGCCGCCACTGCCAGCTTCTTCTTGCTGCTGCCTGGGCTGGGGTATTTACGGTAAGGTAGCCACGGCGACGGCGGCAGGTCCGTGTCAGGTGATCTGAGGCGAGTTGCCGCTGGCGCTGCTGCCGCTTGCCCGGAGGAGGAGGAGGGCAGAGAGGCGAGGAAAATGCAACATGGCCCAGCAGCTGCAGCAGCAGCGGCGGCAGCGGGACTGTGAGGAGGGGCTGCCTGGCGCGCCCTCCACAGCCCTGACACGCGGGGACCGCGGCGAGCGCTGAGAGCCGCTGCCTGCCAGACGCCTTCAGCCCGGACGCGCGCACAGCTCGTCGGTTCCGCGAGACATGGGGCTCTGCTACAGCCTGCGCCCGATGCTCTTCGGCGACTCCGGAGGCGGCGAGCGCGCACCCCCAGATGTTGCGCCTGGTGCGGCCGGGCTCCCCTGCACCCCCCGCGCTACGCCACTGGGGCTACCCTCTGGGCTCTGTACCCACCTGGCATGAATCAGAGCCAGCTCCATTCTACCCTGTGGCGGCTTTTGATTCCCACTTCGACCTTCAGGTAAAGCTGATCTGATTCCCCCTCCCTTGTTCCTGATGTAGATCTTTATTCCCTGCCGTGTTCCTGATAGATATTAATTCACCCTCTTCTTCCTCTCTGGGCGGTGGGCTCCATCTTGTGATTTGCCTGAGGCGCCAAAATGTCATTCAGTTTTTTGGTAACAATATTGGGTGCAGGGTGAATGTGAATCACGGATATGTGAATTCATTTTCTGTAAACTTGAGCTGAATCACTGAGTATCCCTTCCCCTTTTCATTTTTATTTTTTATTTTAGCTTCCTATGTATTATATAATTATGCTGCTCCTCTTCTAAGGAACATAGACCAGACTGGTAGCTTCTACTGGATACTTCTGCTGAAATTTAACAAAACAAAGTGAAAAGGGCTATCACACCCTTTAAATTTCCACAAAAACACTGGAAAGCATTATAGAGTTACAGTCATTGCCTTATCTCTGCTCCCCGATCTCTACACTGAGATTGGTGAGACTGAATTAACTTCAGGGTGGCTACTTATATAACACACACACACACACACACACACACACACACACACACAAACACACACACACACGGGAACCCAGCCAGATGGGCTAGGTATAAATAATTTTAAACAATTATTAGTACAGTAGTACCTCGCCAACCTAGCAGTTCGAAAGCACCTCCGGGTACAAGTAGATAAATAGGGACCGCTTACCAGCGGGAAGGTAAACGGCGTTTCCGTGTGCGGCTCTGGCTCGCCAGAGCAGCGATGTCACGCTGGCCACGTGACCCGGAAGTGTCTCCGGACAGCGCTGGCCCCTGGCCTCTTAAGTGAGATGGGCGCACAACCCCAGAGTCTGTCAAGACTGGCCCGTACGGGCAGGGGTACCTTTACCTTTACCTTTTACCTCGGGTTAAGTACTTAATTCGTTCCGGAGGTCCGTTCTTAACCTGAAACTGTTCTTAACCTGAAGCACCACTTTGGCTGCCGCCACGCCGCCAGAGCACAATTTCTGTTCTCATCATGAAGCAAAGTTCTTAACCCAAGGTACTATTTCTGGGTTAGCAGAGTTTGTAACCTGAAGCGTCTGTAACCTGAAGCATATGTAACCCGAGGTACCACTGTATATGCTAATATATATGTAGAAATATAAATGTATGAATTATTACTATCATTTAAATACAATCCATCTCACAAGAGACCAAATGACCTGTGTACCTGCTCACTCTGCTGTCCAAGAGTTGCTTCCCTTAGGAGTATAAACAAACAAACAAACAAACAAACAAACAAACACAACAACAACAACAACAACAACAACAACAACAACAACAAATAATAATAATAATAATAATAATAATAATAATAATAGACATTTTACAGTGTAAGGTAAAGGGACCCCTGACCATTAAGTCCAGTCATGGCTGACTCTGGAGTTGCGGCGCTCATCTCGCTTTATTGGCCAAGGGAGCCGGCGTACAGTTTCCGGGTCATGTGGCCAGCATGACTAAGCCGCTTCTGGCGAATCAGAGCAGCACACGGAAATGCCGTTTACCTTCCCGCCGGAGCGATACCTATTTATCTACTTGCACTTTGACTTGCTTTCGAACTGCTAGGTTGGCAGGAGCAGGGACCGAGCAACAGGAGCTCACCCTGTCACGGGGATTCGAACCACTGACCTTCTGATCAGCAAGTCCTAGGCCCAGCGCCACCCGCGTCCCTATTTTACAGTGTACAGGTCATTAAAAGGCTATTTGGGATTAAAAGCATGGCAAAGATCTAGGATTATGCATGTGTTGTGTGATGATCACAGTAGACCAGTGGTTCCCAACCTTTTTTTGGCCATGCCCCACTTAAGCATCTCTAAAATCCTGACACACACACACACACCCCAGTGACATATAATACTTGTTATTCAAAAAGTGAAGGAAGCCTAAAAGGCCATTCACTCTGAACAACTCATTCTCAAATTGCCCCCCTTAAAAATCAAATTGCCCGCCTGTGGGGCGTGTGCCCTACTTTGGGAACCACAGCACTAGACCGAATTATTGATTGTTAAGTGTGGTTGGTAAGAAGCTTTAGCCATCCAGTTCCTAGTAGTAGACCGTGATGCACAGAACTTTGCCACTTTGGTGGTGATGTCATGAGTGGAGTGTGACAAAAGGAAGATGCCTGTCACGTCTTCCCTGCCACCAGTTCTGGAAAGACTCCAGGAACTTTGGAAGAGGAACCAGCTGCGAGCTGTTGCCAGCTTCTCGGTGGGACTCCTGTGGTTTCTTGCCTTCTTGCAGGACTGAAGCCATGACTCAGCAGCTCCCAGCAACAACTGCCACTCCAGCCCCAGCTGAATTGCATCATCTAGCTTGGGCTGGTTCATTGACTATGCAAAAGCCTTTGACTGTGTCGACCACAGCAAACTATGGCAAGTTCTTAAAGAAATGGGAGTGCCTGATCATCTCATCTGTCTCCTGAGAAATCTCTATGTGGGACAAGAAGCTACAGTTAGAACTGGATATGGAACAACTGATTGGTTCAAAATTGGGAAAGGAGTACGACAAGGCTGTATATTGTCCCCCTGCTTATTTAACTTATATGCAGAATTCATCATGCAAAAGGCTGGGCTGGATGAATCCCTAGCCGGAATTAAGATTGTCGGAAGAAATATCAACAACCTCAGATATGCAGATGACACAAGCTTGATGGCAGAAAGTAAGGAGGAATTAAAGAACCTTTTAATGAGGGTGAAAGAGGAGTGTGCAAAATATGGTCTGAAGCTCAACATCAAAAAACGAAGATCATGGCCACTGGGCCCATCACCTCCTGGCAAATAGAATTGATGCTTTTGAATTATGGTGCTGGAGGAGACTCTTGAAAGTCCCATGGACTGCAAGAAGATCAAAGCTATCCATTCTTAAGGAAATTAGCCCTGAGTGCTCACTGGAAGGACAGATCCTGAAGCTGAGACTCCAATACTTCGGCCACCTCATGAGAAGAGAAGACTCCTTGGAAAAGACCCTGACGTCGGGAAAGATGGAGGGCACAAGGAGAAGGGGACGACAGAGCATGAGATGGTTGGGCAGTGTTCTCAAAGCTACCGGCATGAGTTTGATCAAACTGCGGGAGGCAGTGGAAGATAGGAGTGCCTGGCGTGCTCTGGTCCATGGGGTCACGAAGAGTCGGACACGACTAAACGACTAAACAACAACAACAAAAGCTGGGCTGGTAGAGTAAAAGCTGGGTGTCTGCTGGAGCGAGGGTGACAGAAAAGGGGATGACTTCAAAGTAGTATTAGCAATATAGTAATGCTGATAGTTCAAGGAAAAATAAGTAGAAAAGATGCCAAATCCTGGTTGGGGGCAAGTACTCCATGGTGAGCAAACCCCGACAGTGATTTAACATCACGAAACATGCAGCAAAGTTTGAAAATATAGGTTATTAGATTTAAAAAATATGTCTTTCCAAGTGGGTTCCAAAAATAGTCCCCTCTTCTCCCAGCATAGGAAAAGACCACACAATCTGTAGGCTAAAAATGGTTTACTTACAAACTCCCCAAAGGTCAAGTTCATGTGCTTTTTTATACATCAGTCAGAAAGGTTGCACGTGCAATAAAAATTGGTTTCGTTCCAAAGTGGTTAAAGTTCCTAAATTACTGTTATGGGAACTCAATAATGGCTTGTGAGAGCCAAGTGGCTAAGCAGAACAACTGGTTTAGCCTCTTCACAGGTTGAGTTCATCTGGTAACCTGGGGAGGGAACAAAGACTTGATTACCTAGTTCCTCCCAAGGTGAGGGGAAGTGAACGTACCTGGCAGGACAGTTCACTCTATGGTCTTAACCCCTTTGTGCATAAATTAGACTTAAGCATGTTGGTTATATGAGACTGGTTACCCCACAAATATGCGCTCAACTGTTTTAGCAGCCGACTACAAAAGCAGATCACCAGCTGACTATTAACAGAAAATGTTCCTCCTGTCTGCATAAGGCTAGCATCAAAAATATGTTTGCAGCAAACATTTGAAAGTTAAGATTCTGATAGAAGGCGCCTGCTGAATCCCTACTGGCAAAGCATTCGCAGGCCCTGTCCATGTCAAATGAGCCTCCCCAACTCAGGGGACAACCAGCAACGCTCCTACAGATGATCTCAGTGGCTGAGCTGACATTGAAAGGTTCAGGCTATCCCTAAGACATTCTGGACTCAAGTTATTCAGGGATTTGTAAATTAATACAAGGATGTGGAACGTGGCTCAGTAGTGGATAAGCAACCTGTGCAGATGCTTTAACAATGGTGTTGCATGTTGGCAGCTCTGTGCCCCCATCAGAAGTCTAGCTGTTGCATTCTGCACAAGTTGGAGCACTAGAGCAGGATCAAGGGCAGCCCACAGAAAGTGCATTGCAGTAATCCAGTCTCAGTAACGCTAGTTGCTATAAGACACTTTGTTCTTTTCACAACAGCTGCTCCCTGAAAGGACTATCATGCTTTCAGTTTACAAAAGACAAAACAACTTGTAAGGTTGCACGCAGACTCAAAACTTTTTATAACAGTAAGCTGTCTGTCTGTCTGTCTGTCTGTCTGTCTGTCTGTCTGTCTGCCTGTCTGTCTCTGTCTGTCTGTCTCTCTCTCTGTGTAAATATATATACAGTGGTACCTCAGGTTACATACGCTTCAGGTTACAGACTCCGCTAACCCAGAAATAGTACCTCGGGTTAAGAACTTTGCTTCAGGATGAGAACAGAAATCATGTTCCAGTGGCGCAGCAGCAGCAGGAGGCCCCATGAGCTAAAGTGGTGCTTCAGGTTAAGAACAGTTTCAGGTTAAGAACGGACCTCCGGAACGAATTAAGCACTTAACTGTATATATCTAATGTGTTTGGTTGTAACTCTTCTCTTGGTTTCCTATAATATGTAAAATGGGTTAAGAATGTTGTAGGTAAAGGGTAAAGGAACCCCTGACCGTTAAGTCCAGTCACGGACGACTCTGGGGTTGCGGCGCTCATTTTGCTTTACTGACCGAGGGAGCCGGTGTTTGTCTGCAGACAGCTTCCGGGTCATGTGGCCAGCATGACTAAGCTGTTTCTGGCGAACCAGAGCAGTGCATGGAAACACCGTTTACCTTCCCGCCGGAGCGGTACCTATTTATCTACTTGCACTTTGACATGCTTTCGGACTGCTAGGTGGGCAGGAAAAGGGACCGAGCAACAGGAGCTCACCCCGTTGCAGGGATTCGAACCACCAACCTTCTGATCGGCAAGCTCTAGGCTCTATGGTTTAAATCACAGCACCAAATTCTTCCAAGCGTCTCTTCTCCTGCTGTGCAAATTGGTGACTGGCATAGTAGACTAGCTTAATATCAGCTTTGTCATTGTCAGTTACAGGGCAAGATATGATCTTAAATGGTATTTGCATTTAACCTGCAGGAGGTTTTTTTAATGTCAGTAGTATCAGCTGGTAGAAGGAGACTACAAAAGATGCAAAGGTGAAATGTAACCGTTTGTCCCATTATATTCCACTGCTGTATAGCTCAGTTGGTTAGAGCATGGTGCTTATAAAACCAAGGTTGCAGGTTCGATCTCTGCTATGGGACAGCTGCATATGGGGGGTTGGACTAGATGATTCTCCAGGTCCCTTTCAACTCCATAATTCTGTGAATCCAGAGAAAAATCACTTCTCTAAAGCTCACATTTGTTTTTTTGGAGGAGAGTGGAAGTCCTCAAATTTTCTCACTATATTTTGCTGATGGAGCTTTTTGCCTAGATTTTCTTGGTAAAGCAGATCACTTCTGCCTTTGTACCTTCTTGCACGACTGCAATGAATTATGAAGTAACGGGGGCATTCTCTGGAAAAGTTTGCATCATTAATATGAGTGGGACATGGGCATCACAGCACATTTTTGTTTAAGAGAGATTTCCCACAATGCACACGTATTGGTGGCAGATTGCTTTGTCTCATTAGAAGGCTTCATACCCAAACCTCAGATAGGAAATTATCAAATAGCATTCCAACTTCTTTATCAAATAGTATTCCAACCTCTCTCCTGCTATATGCCAATGATATTGTTAAGTTGTGGGTTGACATAGCAGACGACACAGCGATTTCTCCAAGTAGCTCTTTATTTTGTAAGCTGGAATAGAACTGACTGCAAACAGCTCAGCCGGCCTGCTTTTATAGGCAGCCGGCTGTCAACATTGTAGCAACAACAGCCCAGCGTTTCCCGCCTAAAATAACTGACGTGGACCTGAGTGAAAACTATCTACAGACCTGAGTGAAAACTATATGCAGTATCCCCCTGCTGGCCCAGGGTGAAACTTCACTACATAACAGATATGGTCCTTCTGTCCTCCTTGCAAGTGGGTTTAAGGAGTGTGGGTAATAAGGGGTTTCTTTGGCTCCCAGTACGTTTCCGAGCACAATTCAAAGTGTTGGTGCTGACCTTTAAAGCCCTAAACGGCCTCATCCCAGTATACCTGAAGGAGCATCTCCACCCTCATTGTTCAGCCCAGACACTGGCAGTTCCCTCCCTGCGATAAGTGAAGCTACAGGGAACCAGGCAGAGGGCCTTCTCGGTAGTGGTCCCCCCCCCCCCGTGGAACGCCCTCCCATCAGATGTCAAAGAAATAAACAACTATCTGACTTTTAGAAGACATCTGAAGGCAACCCGGTTTAGGAAAGTTTTTAATGTTTGATGTTTTATCGTGTTTTTAATAATCTGTTGGGAGCTGCCCAGAGTGGCTGGAGAAACCCAGACAGATGGGCGGGGTGTAAATAATAAATTATTATTATTTCTGCAATAAGCTAGTTTCTGCACACACTCGCTTACCTGGAGCTGAAATAAGTGGAAGGCAACAGCTTCTGGAGGGACCTAACTTGGGAAAGGCTGTTCCGCATCTCTAAACCTAATACCCTTGGGGTTTTTTTTTTCTTTTTGGGGTAGTATACCAAGAATAAGTTAAAAGGGAGATTTCCAGGAAATAAAGTTTATTGTATCACAACTCCCCTTATTATTTATACTTTCTGCATACCCTCCAACATGCCACAGCGAAAAACCGGGACGCACATCTTCAGGGACACACTCCCGTGTGAGTCACATGACCCATATTAAATTACGGCGCCCCAAAACAGGATGTCCTGATTTAATCAGAGCAGTTGAGAGGTATGCTTCTGTTTTCTTTAGATACTTGAAGAAGCACAACTGATAGGCCATATCATGTAGTTGTGATACTTTGATACAGGGAAGACAGAAGTATTGATAAGAAAGACACCAAGAACCAAAGAGTGAGGATAAAAGTACAAGGAGATACATTGTGATATGTGTTTTATTTTCCATTTAGCTTTTTTCTTTTCTTTTGCTTTTACTCTGTGCTATTTTTCTAGAAAAAGAAGTGCTGGAACTCACCATGAACGCCATTCTCTTAGAATGGCAATGGCAGCCACTGGGAAAGTGCCGGAACTGAATTCTGTCAAGTTCCAGCTGGAAAAAAATCCTGGTTTTACTTATTTGCTTTGATTTATTAACTTACAATGTTTGTTGAGCTTGGAAATAGAAACTTGCCTACAGTACAAAGGTGAAGTTCTCACTTGTTGCTCAGCTCATTTTTGCACCTGGCCCCAACGACCAGGATGTGGCCTCCAGGAGGTTACTTAAAAGAGAATGTGGCCCTTGTTTTTTCCATTCCTGACATAGATGCTAAATAGCATTGGGAACAGGGCAGGACCGTACGGGAGACGGGAGACATTCAGATAACCCAGTTGTTGCCCAATAATCCCAAGTTGTTTAGGGCAGCAGTGGGGAGCCTGTGTCATTTCACATGTTGTGGTACTACGATTCCCATCATTCCCGAGCATTGGTCATGCAGACTGGGAGACTGATAGGAACTGGTGTCCAGCAACATCTGGAGGACCAAAGGTTCCCCATCCCTGGTTGATAGCTTCATAAATCAAGAATAGAACTTTAGGTTTGGCCTGGTAGTAAACAACCAGAGCAGTTGTTTTTACAATGCTGCTGCAAATTCACAGTAGCTTATTCTGCTCCGCAACCTACCTGCTGTGTCCTGCATAAGCCACAGTTTGTGGACCAACCTTGAAGGCAGATCTCCCTCAGTCTGTCCTGGCATGATCCTGGCTGCTTTGGAAGCAGCAGCAGCAGCAGCAACCACAACAATTTATTATTTATACCCCACCCATCTGGTTGGGCTTCCCCAGCCACTCTGGGCGGCTTCCAACAAAATATTAAAATACAGTAATTTATCAAATATTAAAAGCTTCCCTAAACAGGGCTGCCTTCAGATGTCTTCTAAAAGTCTGGTAGTTGTTGTTGTTCTCTTTGACATCTGGCGGGAGGGCGTTCCACAGGGCGGGTGCCACTACTGAGAAGGCCCTCTGCCTAGTTCCCTGTAACTTTGCTTCTCGCAGTGAGGGAACCGCCAGAAGGCCCTCGGAGCTGGACCTCAGTGTCCGTGCAGAATGATGGGGGTGGAGATGCTCCTTCAGGTATACTGGACCGAGGCTGTTTAGGGCTTTAAAGGTCAGCACCAACACTTTGAATTGTGCTTGGAAATGTACCCTTTCTAGAAAGATCTTCTCACTCGCACCAAGGAAAGAAGAAACTATTGTTTGCACCAGCAAATGGCTCATTTCTAGTAAGTCAGGAATCCCAGTTTCTCGTGATGTGAGAACACAGTCAGATTCTGCAAAAGCTGGAGCTGGTCAGGCAGCCATGACAGATTATGGTATGTCTCTATTTATTTAGTTATTTATTTATTTGTTTGTTTGTTTGTTTGTTGGTTTGTTTTATTTGAGAGTTTACTAACTTTTATCATCATCATCGTTATATATGGGGTAAATCATATACATATGCAGAATGCCACTATGCAAATATTGTTTCAGTAGTTTTCTGTATGGTTAACCAGTGTTCCTAACAGTGCATATGGTTCAACGTTATTTTGTTTTGTTACAAGCAAACTCAATTTCTCAATTAATCTTATTCTGTCAGCTTTACTGCTTGAACCACTTCCCACATCCTTAAAATCCAGTCCTCCTGTTATGTAGTGAAGCTTCACCCTGGGCCAGCACGGGGATACTGTATATAGTTTTCACTCAGGTCTGTAGCTATATTTTCACTCAGGTCCACGTCAGTTATTTTAGGCAGGAAACTCTGGGTTGTTGTTGCTACAATGTTGACAGCCGGCTGCCTATAAAAGCAGGCCGGCTGAGCTGTTTGCAGTCAGCAGCTTTGGAGAAATTGCTGTGTCGTCTGCTATGTCAACCCACAACTTAACACCTCCAATGTGGGTTTGTTTCTTTTTTCTTCTGTTATAGCTGATGGCAATGTGGGCAGCTATTATTACTATCTCTCTACCTCCTTCCAAGACAAAATCTTTAACGTAACCAAATAATATAACTAAAAGATCTATATATCCAGTTATAGCTTGACTTTCTCTTGTTGTAGTCTTTGTACGCTATACTTTTAAGCATGTTTTTTAATATATATATATATAATAATAAGCCATTTCTCCACATTTTCATAGGTCCCTGAAGACTCTTCAAATGGCAACAAAGATGTGATCTATGCCATACGCTCCACATAGTCTCACTGATATTCCCTCATTTGAAGAGTTTGGTAAAATAGGCTCCCAGAAAGTGTGCCATTGAGAAAAACATAAGCTATTTAAAAAAACTATCAGATTGTATATAAACGGCGAGATTACAAAACCATGGAAAAGAGCGATTCCAAATCCAATTTGGAAGAATAAATAGGAAGCCACCGTTTATTCCAAAATGTTTTCAGATCTCACGTCATAAACCCTGGACGTGACATTTATTTTGTATCTCTAGTCCCGAAACCATTTCACTGTGAGCCAAGAGCTTTTCATTCATTGGAGGAATGAACAAACAGAAGCAGAAAAGGGACAGAGGAAATGAGGGGGCTCAGAATGCACCCCTGGCAAATATTACATGATGCAAGCAACAGTTTTGTTATAGTTACCCTGCCTCTGGGTGGAATGGGTCGCAAGCTACGGTTTCAGGGCGTGTTTGCTCAAAGGCAGCTCCATGAATGGAAATAGTCTTTTGGTTAATTGCTAAAAAGCTCTGTGCACTCAAAGCCTTGGGAAGCTAGCATATGCTCTTGAATGGCTTCCGCTCTGTCTGTGAATCGACTGGCTTCCTGTTGTTAGCATAGACAGGTGGTTTTCAAGCAGCGTGCCATGGCACCCCAGGGTGCCTTGAATGATGGTCAAGGGTGCTGCGGGCAACTGGCCTCTGTCCTTCTTTCCTTCCCTCCCACCTCTGATGCCCTCTCGCGTCTCTGCCTCCCAAAGGCTTGCACAGCTGTTTATTGCAGCAGCCCTGACTATAAGCTCCGCAGGCGAATGGTCCCTCTCTATGGGGTGGGAGCCAGAAACAGCTCAGAGACCAGGGCGGCGGCAGCAGCTGCCCAGAGGATTCCCTAGGAGAGGGAAGAGGAGAGGAGGCTGATGGAGGATGTTTGAAAAAGGGTGAGGGGCTGTCAGCCCTGCAGGCAGGGAATTATTATTATTATTATTATTATTATTATTATTATTATTATTTATACCCCGCCCATCTGGGCGGCTTCCAACAAAGTATTAAAATACAGTAGTCTGTTAAACATTAAAAGCTTCCCTAAAGAGGGCTGCCTTCAGATATCTTCTAAAAGTCTGGTAGTTGTTCTCTTTGACATCTGGTGGGAGGGCGTTCCACAGGGCGGGTGCCACTACTGAAAAGGCCCTCTGCCTGGTTCCCTGTAACTTGGCTCCTGAGCCCCACAGGGGTGCCGCAAAAAGAATATGGTTGGTCTAGGGCAGGGGTCGGCAAGGTTTATCGTGCCTGGGCTGGATCGGTCATGCGGAGATCTCTCCGTGGACCGGATCGAATGTGTGTGTGTGCCGGTTTAGCGCAGCATGCGAGCGGGCAACTCGGTTCGGGGCTGGCTTGTGGGCTGGTCAAACAACCTCCATGGGTCACTTTTGGCCCATGGGCCTTAGGTTGCTGACCCCTGGTCTAGGGAGCCGCAAACTCAAAAAGGTTGAAAACCTCTGGCATAGACTGTCAGTGATCTAGTCCTTTCAACCCAACCACGCCGGATGCGATTTATGCCTTGTTTCAAAAAGGGTAGTGGCCGACCAGTCACACTGTTGGAGTCACCGTCAAATGGTTGCGATATTGCAGTCAGCCAGGGAAATTCTGTCTATGGTATTCTGTCCATAGGAATACAGTGGTACCTCGGGTTAAGTACTTAATTCGTTCTGGAGATCCGTTCTTAACCTGAAACTGTTCTTAACCTAAAGCACCGCTGTCAGGGGTTCAGGGAGAGAGGCGCAGAGGAGGGAGGAGACCGAGAGTGAGGGAGAAGGATTCCAGCCTGACGAGGAAGAGGACGACAATGACCCGAGATGGTCCATGAGTCCGTCCAGTGAATCGGAGGATTCCCAAAAGGGAGCCCCCCTGGTCAAGCCAAGGGGAGCCCAAGGGGGAAGCAGTCAGGAGCAGGGAAACGTAGGGGGAACCGCCAGTGGGAGTTGGAGATCGAGACCTGCTTCTCCACCGGAACGGAGTGAAGAGGGTGGAGTTACCAGTGTGTCGGGAGGAACAGAACAAGGAGCAGAGGGGGGAAGGAGATCGGGGCAAGACGTCCTGCCGGAAGGGGCGGAAAGCAGTACCGGGAGCAGTGTGGCTGTTGAAAGGAAGGTCAGGAGCAACGTACGCGCGCCAAGTTCAAATGTGGAGGCGCGCGGAAGTGGGGAGAGCTCTGGGGAGGAGCCTGGTGCTAAAGCACGAAGGAGGGGGCAGCAGGCAGGAGAAGACTCAGCCTCTGGGGAGTCCCGGAAAGAGGGAACACAGGGGGGCAGGAAGACCCTGCGGAAAAGGAAGGAGAGGAAAAGGTGGAGCAGCACAAGCCTCTTAAATTGGTGCAGGGGAGGGACGGACTCAGAGGGGACTTCTAACATCTAAGGGTAACAGATGTGGAGCCACGGAGTTTGGATGTAATGACGACAATGATCTTCAATAAAACCTTTGGTATATAACTTGGACTGGACTTTGGTCTCTTGTGAGCTGGGACCCAGGGTGGCTCTGACAGTAAGTCCCCTCCAAAGAACGCAAAAATTTTTTTTTTGCAAAGCTCACGAACGGTGACAGCCATGAGTGCGGAGGAGCAGTTGACAGCTCTGCGAACTACAGTTTCCGAACTCACTGCTGCAGTCCTTGCGTCTCAGAAGAAGCATGACGAAATGGAGAAGCGCTGCCAGGACCTGCAAACCAGGTGGGAACGTGCAAGCAGGGAAGGGTTCCCAGGGTCCAGATCAGAAGGGATTGGACTTGGACGGAGGGGGGGCAGCCTAGTCACCCACTTCGATGGGAACCTGAAGCACTACCCCAGTTTCAGAGCAGACGTTTTGTATGCATTGCACTTGCTTCGTCATGACTTTAAAGATGAGGAGGAGAAAGTGGGGTTTATTGTTTCTCACTTGCATGGGCCGGCCAGAGACTGGTTGCGCAATTTGTGGCGTGAAGATGGCCCTGCCCGCCGCGATGCAGATGAATTCATTAAAGCAATGGATGCCTGCTTCCAGTCAACTGTAGATGTGGATCTTGCACGCAGGGAAATTTTTGGATTGCGGCAAGGCAAAGCCACTGTGCGTCAGTACCATTCCAGATTTTTTGCTTTACTGACTGCGCTAAGCTGGGAGAAGGATTGTGCACCTGTGAGGGATTTGTTCTGGGAGGGGCTCAGCGGTCCCATTAAGGATGAACTTGCCAGGGGAGACAGACCCCAGACCCTGGAGGAGCTTGTGCGGAGGGCTTTGGCGATTGGGATAAGGCACGAGGGACGTCCTTGGCACACTGAGGAAGAACGTCAGGTGCGTCCACCAGCGAGGACGTCTTCTTTCATCCCCAGGGAGTTCAGTCAGTCACATCCTTCGCCACTGGGAAGGCAGGGGGAGGAGCCCATGGAACTTGGTGGTGCTAAGGCTCAAGCAACAGCCAGAGCCCCAGCTTCCGGTGCAGTAAAGGCACAGCCTCCTAGAGGGACCAGGAAGTGTTACATTTGCGACAGTGCACAGCACATGGCGAAAGAGTGTCCCCAGAGGCTGCAGAAACACACTGCAGCTTTAGCAACTGTTGCAGCAGAAATGATGCAAGCAGAGCAACCTCAGGGAAACGACAGTGCCTGGCTGGAGGCAGAGCTGCTGGGGCTCAGCCAGGCGAATCTGTAGAGCAGTCCCCAGCGCTTTTGCAACGCACAGACCCTTTACCACCCAAGCCAGCGGTGCAGCTCACTGCAACACTTCAGTTGCCGAATGGAACCACCCTGGAAGTCCCCATCACGATTGATTCTGGGAGCAACGCAGATTTTGTGGGGACGCACTTTGTCAAGCAGCATCGCATAGCGCTTCTGCCAGCGACAACACCTCTGAACGTAGTCACGGTGGATGGCAGGAAATTGCTAGGAGGACAAGTTGTGCAACAGACGCCTCCCATGGTGATGAGGATTGGAAATCATCGAGAAGTCATCAGCTTCAATGTCACCCGCCTTTCAGACACGCCTATAGTATTAGGCATGAGTTGGCTGGAGAGACACAGTCCTGCTGTAGCGTGGTACCAACGGCAGATCACCTTTTGCTCATCGTACTGTGCTCAACATTGCATCCAGTCCAGCCAGGAGGAGGGAGCTGAGCAGCAGTTGCAACTTGGCATGGTGCAGGCAGTACCCCGCAAGTACGAGGGGTTCCTGGAGGTTTTCTGCGAGAAGGAAGCTGACCAGTTGCCGCCCCACAGGCCTTATGATTGTGCCATCGACCTGGTGCCAGGGGCGCAGTTGCCGACTGCAAAGCTGTATTCCATGTCTGAGGACGAGATGCAAGAACTCAGGGAGTTCATAGAGCACAATTTGAAGCGCGGATTCATCCGAGAATCGAAAGCGGTGGGGGGCAGTCCTGTTTTCTTTGTAAAGAAAAAGGACACGCCCCAAAAAAGACTCATTGTGGACTATCGATTCATAAACAGTAAGACCAAACCCAAGGCCTTCCCCATGCCCAAGATAGATGATCTCCTGGCAACCGTAAGGAAGGGGAAGATCTTCACCAAATTGGATCTGCGTGGAGCGTATAACCTCATACGCATCCGGGAGGGCGATGAGTGGAAGACGGCCATGTTCACGCCTCTGGGCACGTACGAATACAGAGTGATGCCATTTGGTCTCCAAAATGGATCTCACGTCTTTCAAGCATTTATGCATCACGTGCTAGCGGGACTTCTATACAAGAAATGCGTGTGTTTCCTCGACGACATCCTGATCTTTTCGGAAACGGAGGAGGCCCATGAGAAGGACGTAAAGGAAGTCCTGCAGAGACTACGGGAGAACAAGCTTTACGCCAAGTTAGAGAAGTGCCAGTTTGATGTGACGGACGTGGATTTCCTAGGCTACAAGCTGTCCGACAAGGGGCTGGCCATGGACAGCGCCAAGGTCCGCGCGGTGTTGGACTGGAAGAGCCCTCGCAATCGGAAGGAAGTCCAAAGATTCATCGGCTTCGCCAACTTCTACCGCAAATTCATCAGAGGTTTTGCAAAGGAGACGGCAGCGATCACGGACACTCTCAGTTCCAAGAAAAAGAGGTTCGTGTGGACGGAACAGGCGGAGCGCTCTTTTCAGAAGCTTAAAAGCCTTTTCGCCTCCGAGGAGCAGCTGCTGCACGTGAATCCAGGCAAGCCCATACGAGTAGAGACCGACGCGTCAGACAGAGCGGTTGGAGCCGTACTCCTGCAAGAAGATCCACATGGAAACTGGAGACCCGGTGCCTTTTACTCCAGAAAGCTCAGCAAAGCGGAGCAAAACTACACCATATGGGACAGGGAGCTGTTAGCCATTCACGCAGCGTTCAAAGCGTGGCGACATTTCCTCATTGGAGCCAAGCACACAGTGCAGGTCCGCACGGATCACAAGAATTTAGAGTATTGGCGCACGGCGAAACTCCAGAGCCAAAGACACATGCGCTGGGCAGAGTTCTTCGCGGATTTCGACTTCAGGATAGAGTACGTCCCAGGGGACTCCAACGTTATAGCCGATGCGCTCTCCAGGAAACCGCAATATCTTGAGGAAGCGGCGCCAATAGCAGCCAGGCACATTTTTGCACCGCAGGCGTGGGCGTGCGCTGCCATCGCTGTCGACCTGGACGCAGTGCGACGCGCGTTGCAGGTAGATCAGTTTGCACAATCCAAAATAGAGGAGCTGCGTAGGGGTTCGCTGAGAGACGATGAGTTCCAGTTACGCGACGGACTGTTAACTCACAAGGGTGCCCTCTACGTGCCGAGCGACGAGCTCCGAGCAAAGGTTCTGCAGCAGTTGCACGACGCTCCCAGTGCGGGCCATTTCGGCAGGGAGAAGACAATAGAACTGGTGGCCAGGGACTTTTGGTGGCCCCAGATGCGAGGAGAAGTAGCGGAGTACGTCGCCAGATGTGACACTTGTCAGAGGTCCAAGCCAGTACACCAGAAGCCGGCGGGCTTGCTGGAACCACTGGAAACACCACAGCAACCGTGGGAGAGGGTGGCGCTGGACTTCGTCACTGACCTGCCCAGTTCCAGAGGCAAGACGGCGGTACTGGTGGTGGTGGACTTGTTCACCAAGATGGCGCACTTCATTCCCTGCGCGAAGGTGGCGACGGCGGAACAGACCGCCAAGCTCTTCATCGACCACGTGTTCCGGGCGCATGGGCTGCCGCGGGCCATCCTGTCCGACAGGGGGCGCCAGTTTATTTCCAATTTTTGGCAGAAGCTCCTAGGTATCCTGCGCGTCAAGATCAACCTAGCGTCGGCAAGACATCCACAAACCAACGGCCAGGCCGAGAGGGTCAACGCGATCATGCAGCAGTACCTGAGATGTTATGCAAATCAGCGACCCACAGCTTGGGTGGACTACCTACCGATGGCGGAGTTTGCCTACAACAACACGAAGCATGCGTCGACGGGGGTGACGCCGTTCTTCGCGAACAATGGACGTCATCCCAGGACCTTCCCGGGGTTCGTAGCACCAAGAGAGGGGGAGCCGCAAGAGGCCGACCAGTTCGCTGCAGAACTACAAGAGGTGCACGAGGAGCTGCGGAGACATTTGGAGCTAGCCAAACAAGCATATAAGGTGCAGGCAGACAAAGGCAGAAGAGTGGGAGAGGACATCCAGGTGGGGGACTGGGTGTGGTTAGCGGCCCAGGCGATGCCAACCAAGTCGTTGGCCAAGAAGAAGCTAGGGCACAGGCAGCTAGGACCATACCAGGTGGAGGCTAAGATCAACCCCGTGGCTTTTCGACTGGCCCTCCCCGAGGGTTCCAGAGTCCACCCGGTTTTTCATAGGTCGGTGCTCACTCCCTACAAGGCCCCGCACAGGTTTCAGGAGTCTGAAACAGTACCGCAGCCACGCACAGAGTCACCTAGGAGGGAGGGATCGCCTAGGGTCGAACCACTCAACGAGGTCACAGAGATCCTGGACTCGAGATGGGGGGAAGAGGGAATAGAATACTTTCTAGTCAGAGAGGGTGCACCAGTCAGTGCCAGTGGGTGGGTGCCGGACTACGCTTTAGACGAACCTCTTTTAAAGGACGAGTTCCATGCCCTTTTCCCACATAGACCCATGCCAGCCGAGTACTTCGATGACTGGCTCTTTACCCCCACATGTTCAGGCAGCACTTTCCACGGCTTTTCTTCAGCCGAGGAAAGAACGCCGAACTCAAACTCGCCCAGGGGATCGTGTTCGGGGGTGGACACAGAGCCCTCTTATTGGTGGGATGAGCAACCAGAGGAAGCCTGGCGCAAGAAATGGCTGAAGGGGCCTTGGCCGGCAGCACCAGACGAAGTAGCAATGGAAGAGGGAACTGCGAACATTTTGGGTGAAGAACCCGAATTCGAACACACGTACACCGAGCTGCCAGCAGAGGTCATGGACGTAGCCGAACTGTATCCTGCATCTACCTCCGAGGAGCTGCAGTTCCCACAACCCGCACCCGATGGGGGGGAGGGGGGAAGGGGGGGCTTCGAGGGGGGGATGGATGTCAGGGGTTCAGGGAGAGAGGCGCAGAGGAGGGAGGAGACCGAGAGTGAGGGAGAAGGATTCCAGCCTGACGAGGAAGAGGACGACAATGACCCGAGATGGTCCATGAGTCCGTCCAGTGAATCGGAGGATTCCCAAAAGGGAGCCCCCCTGGTCAAGCCAAGGGGAGCCCAAGGGGGAAGCAGTCAGGAGCAGGGAAACGTAGGGGGAACCGCCAGTGGGAGTTGGAGATCGAGACCTGCTTCTCCACCGGAACGGAGTGAAGAGGGTGGAGTTACCAGTGTGTCGGGAGGAACAGAACAAGGAGCAGAGGGGGGAAGGAGATCGGGGCAAGACGTCCTGCCGGAAGGGGCGGAAAGCAGTACCGGGAGCAGTGTGGCTGTTGAAAGGAAGGTCAGGAGCAACGTACGCGCGCCAAGTTCAAATGTGGAGGCGCGCGGAAGTGGGGAGAGCTCTGGGGAGGAGCCTGGTGCTAAAGCACGAAGGAGGGGGCAGCAGGCAGGAGAAGACTCAGCCTCTGGGGAGTCCCGGAAAGAGGGAACACAGGGGGGCAGGAAGACCCTGCGGAAAAGGAAGGAGAGGAAAAGGTGGAGCAGCACAAGCCTCTTAAATTGGTGCAGGGGAGGGACGGACTCAGAGGGGACTTCTAACATCTAAGGGTAACAGATGTGGAGCCACGGAGTTTGGATGTAATGACGACAATGATCTTCAATAAAACCTTTGGTATATAACTTGGACTGGACTTTGGTCTCTTGTGAGCTGGGACCCAGGGTGGCTCTGACAACCGCTTTCGCTAATGGGGCCTCCCGCTGCTGCTGCCACGCTGCCAGACCACAATTTCTGTTCTCATCCTGAAGCAAAGTTCTTAACCCGAGGTACCATTTCTGGGTTAGCGGAGTCTGTAACCTGAAGCGTATGTAACCCGAGGTACTACTGTATCAGAATAGACATTTTCCGCTCCTGCTGCCGTACCATGGAATGCTCTTCCTGCTGCCATACACATGTATCAGGAGAAGCGGCAAGCGCTTCCTGGAGGGTGGCGCTGTGGTCTAAACAACTGAGCCTCTTGGGCTTGCTGATCAGAAGGTTGCCGGTTCAAATTCCCACAACGGAGTGAGCTCCCGTTGCTCTGTCCCAGCTCTTGCCATCCTAGCCGTTTGAAAGCACGCCAGTGCAAGTAGATAAATAGGTACTGCTGCGGTGGGAAGTTAAACAGCGTTTCCGTGCACTCTGGTTTCCGTCACGGTGTTCTTTTGCACCCAAAGCGATTTAGTCCTGCTGGCCACATGACCCGGAAAGCTGTCTGTGGACAAACGCCGGCTCCCTTGGCCTGAAAGCAAGATGAGCGCAGCAACCCCATAGTCGCCTTTGACTGGACTTAACTGTCCAGGGGTCCTTTACCTTTACCTTATCAGCATCACTTCCTTCTGACTTCTTGTAATGACAGATCTTTAGGCCCAGGTTTTCCTCCCTCCATATGACCGGGCCCTGTTTTGTGATTCTGTATTCTCCACAAATTCCTTTTATTAATTTTTATATGATCTTATATGCTTCTAAAAACTGTTTCACTGGCTCTCTGTTGTATTTTTTATACAATATTGCATATTGGTTTATATCATGCATTGGTTAAGAATTTTTAAAAACATTAAGTGGTTTATAAATGCTTTTAAATAAATAAGCTGAAGGACCAAAAAAGTCACAACTGTCATTTGACATCAATGATGGCCCAGTGGCGGTTGTAGGCCAGTTTTAACATGTATTGCAAATTTTATCTGTTCCCTCCATTCCTGATGTTTTGTCATGATCTGGTTAAAAAAAAAAACCCAACCATTTCATTTCTCAGAAAAAGCCATCAACAGAGATAAAGGTATTCCGCTGTTCATTGTTGCCTCTGTCTTTGGGTCTTGTGTGTAATTCATTCGGCTTTGCTGGGTTGTGATGATTTTACATTCACTTGGATTTTTGATAACCACCATATTAATTAAAGAGGATATGGGTTTAAAATTGTTTGTATATGGGAAACTAATAGGGACTTGCAAAAGAAGAACAATAGCCTGTGTAGGAAAAATTCCCAAACAACATTAGCACTCTTTAGAAAAACATCCTTAAAAATCAAGCAAAAAGTTCTATTTTACACCTATTTATGTAGCACAAATGGACAAAAAGTACTTACTTACTTACTTACTTACTTACTTGCCAGATAGGGATGAAGAGGGAAAGGGTATTTTCCCCACATGGTAGGATTACATAGAAGCTTCTAAACACTGAGGTTCTGTTTTCTTGAAATTTCAAAGATAGTAGGCAAACAGGGAGGTGGGGGACTATGAAAGCTAGCTCTATTGAACTTATTTAGTGGGAATAATTAAGATCCATTATACACTGGCAGGAGGAAGAACATGAACTGCCAGATTCTGGAAGGACTTAAGGGAATAAGCCTTCAAAAATGATATATGAAGGTTTGGGAAATTGCACTTTACACTGAAGCTCAAGCAACGTGTCTGGATTGGCAAAGAGAGAGAGACATTTTAAGCATGTTGCGAATGTTCATAACTTATACAAATTAGTCTAGCAATGAAAGACCCATGCTAAGTAAAGGTAAAGGGACCTCTGACCATTAGGTCCAGTCACAGACAATTCTGGGGTTGCGGCACTCATCTCACTTTATTGGCCGAGGGAGCAGGCGTACAGTTTCCAGGGCATGTGGCCAGCATGACTAAACCGCTTCTGGTGAACCAGAGCAGCGCACAGAAACGCCGTTTACCTTCCCGCCGGAGTGGTACCTATTTATCTACTTGCACTTTGATGTGCTTTCGAACTGCTAGGTTGGCAGGAGCTGGGACTGAACAACGGGAGCTCACCCCGTCGCGGGGATTCAAACCGCCGACCTTCTGATCGGCAAGCCCAAGAGGCTCTGTGGTTTAACCCAAATAAGTCTATCAATGAATGACCCATGCTAGTCACCTTCAAGAGCATATGGCTATATAAGAATTGTGTGAATTATGTACCTCCCAAAGGATTTCCTCTGAGATGAAGCTGTGCGCCTTTCTGCTGGTTTTTATTTTATGTGGTTGGAGGCTTTCAGACCTCAACATATTATTTTATATTGTATCTTAGCAAAATAAAGACAGAACACAGGGCTTGAAGGCAATAGTTCTACTGCACTGTTGCCAACCAGCAACTGGGATTCAGAGGCAACAGTGGGCTTTGAGATTGCTATTTTCAGGTAGGATCCCATTTCATACCACCACATTCAGGTTAAGCAAATACAAGTGATCTTCCACAGCAAACCTGCTTCCGCCCTTTTTCTTTTGTAGTAAGGGAAGTGACAAGAAAATGCATTGGAAAGTGTAGGGCAACAGTTGGTTGAGGCATCTTAAAACTTCCTTGCAAACTAATCAGAACGAATGCTTAATAAATAGGTCACCTGGAAGCGACCACAGTGTCCTTGTCTGAAATCCTGAAGAGCTGTGTGGATAATATTAAGCTAGATGAGACATGGAGAAGTTTTGGCCCTTTAGATGTTGCTGAACTACAACTCCCATCATCCCTGGCCATTGGCCATGCTTGCTGGAGCTGATGGGAGTGGTAGTTCAGAAACACCTGGAGGACCAAAGGTTCCCTACACCTGAGTTAGATGGACTTTTGCAAGACTGTTTCCTAAGTTTTGGTAAGTGGCAGTAATCGGCAATCCATCCCCCAAGAATTTTGTCTAATCCTCATTTAAAAGCTATTGCCCATCACAACATCTTGCAGTAGCAGCAGCAGCAGCAGCAGCAGCAGCAGCAGCAGCAGCAGCAAAATCTTTATTTGCATCAGCCACTAGCCATAGCAATAAAATGAAATGTACTGAAGGTAGAGGTAAAAACTTAACTATAGAAAATACATTTTGGGGGTTTACATCAATAATCAAATAATAGATCTTATTCTAATTGCCCCCACTAAAAACCTTGCAGTTTTCGCTGTCACCTGATACAAGAACTTGTATCAGTACAATAACTTAATTGCACATTTTGTAGTGTCCATTGTAACTTCCCTAAGTCAATTCTAAATAACAGAAACTCTGCTTTCACTTGAGGCCAACGGGTCTAACAAAGACTAGCAGGGCCCGAGGGGTGTTGTCAGTTCCCTTTTTTTCCCCCAAGAGTCTTTCTCTGCCTTCTGTTGTTATAAAGAAGTATAGTTGCCTTAATCAATGTATACTATTTGATTGATTACAAGAAATGTTGTTTCTCCAAAGGTGGCAATCAGAGAGAGTTCCCGCCCCAAGGGAAAATAATTTCTCTTGCTCGTCCTACCTTGCCAACAGATAAGACAGCTTTCCAAACTGTGTGTCGCGACACACTAAGTGTGTTGGCTGCAGTGTGCAGGTGTGTCATACGAACACCCCTCCCGGGGCTGGAAAGTGGCTAGTTAAACCTCCAGTTTGCTAGTAAAACTGAATTACTGTGTCGTGAAATGGTGCATGTCTAAAAAGTGTGTCACCAACATGAAAAGCTTGGGAAGCTCTGTTCTAGAGACATGGGGTGGTTGCAACAGAGTATAGTGCCATCAGTACACAATTATAAGCAAAACCTCATTTGTTCCTTGCAGAAATGACGTTCACAAAGTCATCTTAGAGCTTGTTCCAGCCATTGTAGCCAGTGACATACGTTATCCTAAAAATCTTCCTCCCAGCATTTTCCCAGGCTTTGAAAGCTTACCTGTGTCATGGGTTGACAGCCACCTATATAATTCTAACACCAGACCTCTGATGAATAGCTGAGGGGGTAATGCAAGCATAACAAAGTGCAGCCATCAACACCACTGGATATCTATTGTAACGTCTTCTTCTTTTTTAAAAAGTAAACTGACACTTCAGTTGTGGAAAAGATATTTAATTGTAAATAGAAAAAGTAGGCCAGAGTACAGTTTTAAGGGCAATTATTTTGTATAGGTCATCTTCTAGATGATTTTATAAAGTTATACATTTTCATAAAAGCACTGAAACAGACACAGCAAAGCACAAATCAAATACAAAGTATACTCTGAAATAAAGGAGCTGCACAGTAGTTTGAAGTGTAACGCAATGTAGACTCAGTAATCTTTAAGGCAGTATGGTCTAAGTGAAGGTCTAAAAGCCACAGGTATCTGAATGTTGCTCTTGGTTCTGAAGCACTCTGGCTGGCTCTACACTTGCAGCAGGGCGGTGCGATAGAAAAGGCTGTACTGCCCGAGAAAGTCAATCATGTTTCTGAACATTCCACTGTGTAAAAATAAATTTTAAAAAGCCCCCTGCAAGTAGAAAACTAGCAGACAAGGGTGGATCAGCACCATTCCCTCCAATGTGCTAGCTTTCTTCTTGCAAGTTTTCTTTAAAAAAAAACAACACAAGGGAACATTAAAAAATGACAGTCTCCACCTGCAACCGGAAGTGGTACAGTCTGTTCTACCTCTCATTCTTGCTGCATGCGTAAAGCAGACTTGAGTTGTGAGGTCCTTGGTATGTGAGATTACATCTATTTCCCCTTCAACCCCAGTTCCTGGGACCGTGCTGACTACTTCCCCGGGATGTGACAACACTCCGATATTCTCAAACGTAATAGTGATTATGGGCTGCCCCCTATTTCTTGATATTACAAAGATTCAAAAAGATACAGTGTTGTACGCTGGAAGTGCTATGTATCCTATCTTTGATGGCTGCACAAATTCAAACATAATCCTAGCCATCAGAAACAACTGTAGGCAACAACAGTATCAACTCATCGTATATATTTATGTTGTTGCTCAACTGTAGATCTTAAGTGAAGAAATCCAAATTCAAAGGTTTCCCTTTGCAAGCTCCACTGAAACAAGCAAGAGCAGAGATCGCAAGAGCGGTGGAACAGAGGGAATGAAAGAACGTGGGGCTTCACCTGTGTGGTTTCTACGTAAAGTGAATCCAAGCTGCTCAAGAGTTCCATCTTCTGCATTCTTGCGTTAATTTGAAGGGGCTTGCAGAGGAGAAGAGCCCTGCTATTGCACCCAGCGTTCCTATATTTCTTTATACTGTTATTACAAGAAAGTCGTGGTCCTGAAAGACGAGAGAGGAGCGAAAAGAGGTTGGAGTGTGGGCAGCAGTTCTCTCCATGGTTCCAATTTAACCTTTTCTCCTCCACTGCGCAACCTCTATGCTCTTGCTGCACCAGATAGACAATAGCTCGAGTTCAGCTTGAGCCAAGTTACTTCTGTGCCCGTGTTACACACAAATAAGTGAATTGCTATATGCCGTTGTAAATCTGGACTCCTTCCTGTCAAATAACTCCACCCTCTTCGGAAATTTGTGCAGCTCATGCGATACCACCTTTTGCTATAGAGACACCTGCATGCATAGATATCATCAAATGTTTTCAATGAGCTCAGCTCATTCGGGTTTGCTTTCGGTCAATAAGAATCATGTTATGCCGTACAGCTCTGTGTCATTCACCTATAGATACTTTAAAGGGGAATCTGCAACCCCTCTCCACCCATCGCAAAGAACAATCGCAGCCACCTTCTTTGTAATGCTTGGAAGTGAAGCAAAGTTAAGAGCCTGCAAAGTTAAGGTGGCAGCATAGGAGGAGAGGGAAAGTTAACTGGACTGCTTTGCAACTTGGTCTCCGCCTGTGGATTTGTGGCCCAGATTTGCTAGACACGCTAAAAATGTGATTTCATGCTCCACGTGGAATAAATTTCAAATAATCCATATATTACATCAGCCTTTGTGCCAACCTGGTGACCTCAATATGTTTTTGGACTACAATTCCCATCAGCCCCAAGCAGCACAGTCAAGATGGCTGGCAGTGATAGGAGTTGTGATCCAAAAACAATCCAAAGGCACCAGGTTGGCGCGAAGGCTGGTTTACATACAAACCTGTCTTGGTTTTCTTTCTCATCCCTCAAGTTACATTTCATCAAGAAATGGGACTTGCATAAAACGACAACAAACCACCAGCTTGCTTCTGTCTCCCCACCCATGACCTATAGATTAGACATTTTTTCTCATAATTTTTGCTCTTCTTTCCTGAAAAATACTTCTGTAAGTTGTATGTAGAAATTATATATCTATATACCTATATATAGATATATATATAGATATAAACATGCAGCATATGTACAAACTGAAAAGTTTAAAAAATATCAGCTTCATATACATGTCAATCTACTTGAATATAACAGTAATTAAATATAAAAAATTACACTTTTTCTAAATAAAAAAGGGAGGGGCAGGGTTCAGAGACTCTGGACAACTACTTAAAGCTGTACAAAGGATTTTCATGAGGAGATGTATGAACTCAGAAGTCTAAGTTGCTAGCCTTCGGGACTGGTTCCATCACATAATTCATTTTCACACCGTCAGTTCAAATCAACAGTTATCACCCTTAAAACTGTTCTGTATTTCAGCAGTTTTGTACTAAAATTAAAAAGGTCTCAAAGACATTGCCTTTGCATGTTTGTGGATCCCTTCAAAAAGATTCAGCAACTAATTTTGGAACTGTAAAAAAACAACTATTTACAGTATTTCTTTTTAAATATTTTTTCTCTTTTTTTGCACAAAATGTCTAAATTCTGAGTTTACTTATTATACAAGAAATTCACCAGAACTCATGGCTTAAGTCCAGTTTCAAACCTGTAGCATCTTCTCTAGCATATAATCCCGGGGCTGCGGCTGATGCGACACGTAGGTCCAGATTGTACTGCTGTGTTCTAAAACTGGCTTGACAGAATGCTTGCTTCAACCATTCAGACAGCTTCTTTGTTAGTCTGGAGGCGGGTCATTGCCTCCAACTTCTGCCTATAGGCTTCCGCCTCCTGCTCCTTCTTCAGAAGCTGCTGGCGGTACTTCTGCGCTTCCCGATTTGCCTCATCCAGCTGCTTCTGTAAAGTTTCTCTTTCCTGTTAAAACAAAACGCAGAAAGGTATAGGTAAATTGTGTGAAAAATGAATCAATGGCTGGTTTGCACTTGTTTAAAAGCGCCACTTCATTGTATCTGAAGAACAAATATACAGGAATTCTGGCATGTTCCTTGAGCTTATTCTTTGAAGAGGAGGGAGAGGGGAAATACCGTAGTTAATTTTAAAATATTCTAAATAAGGGAACATGATATCACAGAAAGTCAGACAATTTGACGTATGTGGCATAAAATATGGGAACAGGCTAGTTTTAAAAGATCCCTTATATAACCAATTGGCTAGCTGTTAACAAACATAGCCTTGCAATTAATTTTAGCAACAGAATATTTAAGTCTGGAGAAGAAGGAAGTTAATCTAGCTTTCCACTTAATAGTTTTAACAGCTACTTTTAATTCTTCTGTTACAAATTCTACTTACAAACAGCTCTCCTTTTTTGAAATAATTTTTATTTGATTTTACAAGTTATAACAATACAAAATACATGTCCATATTTGGATATTTCTCTGAATCTCTAGACTTCCCACCTTCCCCTCCATGTGTCCGATTATAAACCTTTTCAAATGCATATTATTTCATCATCCAAAGATTATGCCTCTCCCCAAATTCTCTCCTGAGTTAGTGACCTACACATTTATTTTGTTACATCTACAGTGGTACCTTGGTTTTCAAACGGCTTGGCTCCCAAACAAATTGGCTCCCAAACGCCACAAACCAGGAAGTGAGTGTTGCAGTTTGTGAACATTTTTCGGAAGCCAAACGTCCGACGCGGCTTCCAATTGAGTGCAGGAAGCTCCTGAAACCAATCAGAAGCTGCACCTTCGTTTTTGAACCGTTTCAGGCATTGAACAGACTCCCAGAATGAATTAAATTCGAGAAACAAGGTACCACTGTATATAGTAGTAGTAGTAGTAGTAATAATAATAATAATAATAATAATAATAATATATTTATTATTTATACCCTGCACATCTGGCTGGGTTTCCCTAGCCACTCTGGGCAGCTCCCAACAGAATATTAAACAGAATAAAACATCTTTAAATGCCTATTCTCCAAGGAACTAAGGGCTGCATATGCCTGGTCCTACCTATGTCCCTTCCCTTTTTATCCTCTAATAATGTTGTAACACGGCAAATGGAGATGGGTGTTAGAAGGACGACGGAGTGGAGGAAAGTGTATTTGCCTTTGAATCCCAAATCCTTAAATTCTATTCTATTCTATTCCTGGAAATGTTGTGAAATCAATGGGATTAGCAAACCCTATTCAGGCATTCTAACTCATGTCTGTAGTCTCTAAGCTGTGTACAGAAAGCTTACAAAACATACAATAAAGTCAAGCCAGTTGAAATCAAGAAAGCTTATTTAAAATGCCTGCCAAAATTAAACGCCAGAAGCTCAACAGGGAGCGTGGCCTGCCTGATCTCAGCCAGGCAGGAGTTCCACAAAATTAATAATAAAATAATAATAATAATAATAATAATAATAATAATAATAATAATAATAATAATAAATTATTTATACCCCCGTCCATCTGGCTGGGCTTCCCCAGCCACTCTGGGCGGCTTCCAAAAAAAATTAAAATACTGTAATACATCAAACATTAAAAGCTTCCCTAAACAGGGCTGCCTTCAGATGTCTTCTAAAAGTCTAGTAGTTGTTGTTCTCTTTGATCCACAACAGTGAAAGCATGACTGCTGGTGGATATAAGGCAAGGGTCTAAGCTAACTTGGGGATAACTTTAGCCATGAGACTTTCTTATGTGTATAGGCTTCCTATACAATTGAGAAACTTGATCTTCTGGGGTCACAAGTCATGTGGGGAGGCTATCCAGGTAGCGGAAGCTCCCTGCTGCAGATGTTTGCCGCCAATCTCTGGGAAGCAACAAGGATGGTGATGGAAAAGGCGTCATGGAGCGATCAGGAACATCCCCTCTGTCCATCACATGATTAGAATTGTGTGTGCTATCTCACCGTGTTTTGGATTAAGATAGATGTCTACAGTCTACAAACCAAAAGTCTGAATTCCTCCACTCAAGTCAGCTTGCTGACCCCACAGACCTGTACCAGCACACTGAAACTTTAGCAGCAAGTGCGTAAGAATGCTAAAATGTACCAGGAGAACTTAAACACAATTTTCCTCTCTTTATTCAAAGTTATACTTCTTTAGATTTCTTTCCACTCTATTGTATCACATGCCCTTTATCTGTGGCCAACAACCTTCCATTATTGGGCTACAAAACCACCCAAACAACTTGCATGAAAGAAGTCCATGGAGAACACACAATATATTGTGTCATTTCATGTAGGAATGCTTGGAGATGGAACTCAGAACCTTGGGTTACTATTATTATTAAATTTGTATATTGCACTATACCCATAGGTCTCAGGACGTTTATAACATAAAATCACTACACATTTTATCCAACTAACTTCTACTCAGATCTATTGATATTAATGACCACAACTAACTCAGATACATTGATTTCAATGGATTTACTCTGAGTAGAATTTAGTTGGCTAAATTTCTAAGGTCTCCCAAGTTCCCACTGCCTTGCACAAGGATGTTGAACACTACTATACTGCAATATCCAGCAACCAGAAAGGTCATGGCTCTTCTGCCTGCTGAGTCCCCATTATGACATCAGCTGGTTGCCCAATGATACCACCTAAGGGCTATTCTAACATGATAGTTAAAATATGCTGTTCTCTCATTCCGTTATCACAACCACTATGAAATAGGTAACTAGTGCCTGAATTTTATTTCAAAGGGTGCTATCTATTCAGTCCCTCGCCCAAACCTCCTTTTTCCCTCCATTCTTTCCAGAGGAAAAGTAGTGGGAAGAGAGACTGAGACCAGGCATGAGACAAGTACTCTAAGTCTTGTTCTCCAAGTTGCAAACTAAGGGTGACTAACTTGGAAGATGCTCTTCTTCCTTTCATACCTTGACTTCTCCAAAGTGGCTCACAAGTAAAACTAGTTGCTAGCCTTGGCGGACAGGCCTGGGGATTGCAGGATCAATTCTGTGTTGTTTTTTATTAGAACCCCCATATCTGTCGACTGATGCAAAAGACACACATTTGCAATGTAAGAATTTTGAGCCTAGGGATTTGTTCCGAGTACCAGAACTGCACTGAGCTCACTGCCATGTACCAGTCTGCCCACCCCATCCCCCAGGGAGCTCTCATCTGCCGTTTCTCAGCAATTAGTGCTGGTACCCCTGTCTTCTCTATTACATGTGCAGGGTAAGGAAATGTGTTTGGTTTTTCCCCCCAGACAATAATAACTTTTTATCTGCTTGAGGAAGAAAGCTTGAGGGAGAAAGTGTTTGACATATTTTGATGTTTTCCAGGCACAGGCTACAAGACCGTCTGTTTTTATCAGGTAAAACATTAGTAATACTGTTAAATAAATGCATGGTTTTAAAAAAATATTCAAATTACAGGGCTGTTACATAGTTACTTTTGTGAAACAGCATTTTACATAGATTAAATGTTGTGCCTGGAAATTGATTGGCAGCAGCCACTGAGAACCAGAGAGACAGCCATAGATGAAATTACATGAGAAGCAAGGCCACTATCTCAGAAGGCTAACTGCAGAGGTTCTATGGACCAAGTGGGCTGCCTCTTGAACCAGGACACTATGCAAGGCATTTGAGAGACAGAAAACAGGGGCCAAACGGTAGGATAGTACTGCTGCAGGGGTTTGCACTAAAAAAAATTCAGGCTTGATTCTCTTCCCACTGATGGCAAAATTATTTTCCCATTTCAACATGAAGATACAGCATTCGCTTGTTACATTAGTCACACAATGCAATTATTATGTGAGGGTTTCCTGTGCAGCTGGATAACATAATGCTATTCCTTGCTAACATTCTTATTCTCTTGAAGAACACATCTGTCATGAATTTTTACTTTGGACTTTTATTCTAAGGGTGTTCCCCTCCCACACACACAAAGGGCACTGCTCTTTAAATAGTGACTGGATTGACTGACTCCCCCCACCCTGCTTAATTTGACAAATAATTCAACAAAGTCAAGTATGTTGAGCCAAGCCACCTATTCCATTTTCATTTGATGACAGAGAACAGTTTCATGGTCAAGAAAAAGCACTTGAGTTCAAAAGCAAAAGAAATTTTCTCCATCCTACAAAATATCCAGCTTGGAATTTTGGTGAACCCAAATGACCAGCTCATGACATGCTGCGATCTTACATGAGCCAAAAGGCAACATTTCCACCTTATTAAGAATAATTGCCTAGGAAATAGCTTTGTTCTGATCCTTACACAAGCAAAAGCCTTTCCCCTCCTCTTTAAAGGACTCCATTTTTAAAAAATATAAATAAGCTAATTTCAGCCATGGTTTCCACTTTAATCACTAGGTAGTACAATATAAAAGGGACCAAGAAGGTCCATCTGTAAACACTGTTTTGTTGAAATGAAATAGCAGGGTAAAAAATAATAACCTTCCTCTTCTTCCTTCTGATGATATCCCTTTTTCTCTTACAGAATGATCCCAATCATACTTTCTGGGAATAAGCTTTATTAATCTTAACTTTATTTAGTCCCCAGTAAATATATTTGGGACTGAGGCACAAGTCCATCCTATCTATGGTTTGTGTTCCAAATTCTTTTCCTGTTACTTGTCAATTTTTTTATCATCCAGTTGAATTGTGCTCCAGCACTCAAAAACTAGCAATTCAGGTACCTGATAAGTGTTGGTCAGTCTATTCTTCTGATTGCTCAAAGGTCTCTTGCTCTCCAACAATTCTGCCCATTTGTTCTTGCTTATACCTTCCTCCTTGAGGACAAATATGTGGTCAAATCCTCAGTACAGTGGTCCTCGCAAGACGAAAAGAATCTGTTCCGAGAGTCTCTTTGTCTAGCAGTTTTTTCGTCTTGCGAAGCAAGCCCATTGACGGCTTAGCAGATTAGCGCTATTAGCGGTTTAGCGGCTTTTAGCAGCTTAGCGGATAAGCGGCTTAGAAAAAGGGGGGGAGGGGAAAAAACCCGCAGGAACTCGCAAGACATTTTCGTCTTGCGAAGCAAGCCCATAGGAAATTCGTTTTGCGAAGCACCTCCAAAACGGAAAACTCTTTCGTCTAGCGAGTTTTCCGTCTTGTGAGGCATTCGTCTTGCGGGGCACCACTGTACTCACTTTCCCTGGCGAACCTTTGTCTGAATATGTTAATCTGCATCCCTCACTAAAATGAAACCTAAATGCACAGCTGCTCAGTGCCATCCCAAGTGGCCCTTGCTTTGCCATCCCTTCTCTCTCCATATTGTCTTCACCACTGTCAAAATGTAGATTGCTTATAAAACTCTGCAAAGTACCCTGCACACTGATGGTAGCTTGTAACTCTAAAAATAATAGTATATCTAAAGTATGCTATGTATACGTAAAAGCAGAATGCCATTTTTTCCATAGTGAAGTGGGACACATGATTTGAGTGGGAGAACAAGAAGAAAATCAATAACAATTTTCTAAAGCAGGCATCGTCTCCTGTAGCAATGCAGAGCACCACACAAGCAGAGGTTTATTTTACTTATTTTACCGAGTCTAGGAATGCTCCACCTCAATTAAACAGTCAAAATGTACCGTATTGGCCCGAATATAAGCAGCACCCGCAAATAAGCTGCACCTTCAAAATTCAGGGGGGTGGGGAAAAAAAGACATTCCCCCGTTCTCCCGGACTGCTTGGGGGGGGGGGTTGGCTGCCATCAAAGTAGTGCGGCTCCCCCACCCCCAGCACGGGGCAACGGCATGCAGCTCGCCTGCCACTCCAAAGCCTCCCCTGAGCTGCTGGGAAGAGGGAGGAAGGGGGGAGGTCGCCGGCAAAGGGGAGCTGTTCCCCCCCCCCCGAGCAGCCCGGGAGCATGGGGCAATGGTGCCCAGCCTGCCCACTGCTCCCAAACCTCCTCCCGGGCTGCTCTCTGGGAAATGAGCCGTGCTGGTGGCATAAGGTCACAAATATGAGCCGCACTTTAACTTTTCACTGGCAGAATTGGGGGGGGGGGGAGTGGCTTATATGTGGGCCAATACAGTAACTTTCAAAAGAAATCTAAATGGACAGCTGTATTTTTAAAATCTAATTCATTCCTGTAGCATGACAACAGAGTCCATTATACATTCTCAGTGAGAAACCTTTTAATGAAAAGAAAATCAGGGTGATAATGTGTAAAAAGACTGTTGATGGGTTTTTTATTGTAGGAATACATTTTTGCCTGTATCACAAAGAAAAGCAATAAAATTCTGCACTAAAGCCCAAACCTTGGAATGATGAAGGTATAATGGAATTGAGATGATAACTAAACTTATTTACTGAATTTGCATTAAGCAACTTTTCAGACTATATAAGGAACAAAATCTTTATGATACATAATTTTGAAAATACAGTTACTTAACATTAACTTCATCACAGTTGTGATGTATGTAGACTTTTGACCACAAACAGGTAAAGCTGCTGATATAAATGTACACATGGGTTCAAGAGTGTCCTCATTTTATACAAAATATAAACAAGAAGAACTTCAGGGAGAAAATCTATGACATTTTATACCAAAACTTTAGTATACTATGCATAATAGTATAAATAGTATAAATATAAGTTTGGTCGGATAATATCATCTTGGGGGGGGGGGGAATCTAAATAAAATATTTCTTCTTGGCTTCTCCATTTACACCAAATCTTTGTTTGTCATTGAAAAACTGTTATTATATTTAAGGCCATCAAACCACATGCAATGTGACATTTATAACAAATATATCAGAGACAAACATATAATGCAGTTATAAATATCTTATTTTGTGGTACTACAAAAAAACTATTAAGAAAGATGAAAATAAACACTCAGTTTAGAAAATTTGAATAAAACAACTCAGCTAACAAATTCCTTACTTCTATTTCTGCAGACTCCACCCGATTTTCAACTATCTCAATACACTGTCTCTTGACTGGAGGCTCTTCACTGATCACCGTTTCTTCAGCAATGTCAGTCGCTGGTACTGTAAGGACTTGAATTAAAATACATTTGTATCAGAAATATGGAGATTACACATGCTACATTCAGGTAAAAGAACCCCTGGAGGTTAAGTCCAGCCAAAGGCAACTATGGGGTGCGGTGCTCATCTCGCTTTTCAGGCTGAGGGAGCCGGCGTTTGTCCACAGACAGGTCATGGGCCAGCATGACTAAACCACTTCTGGCACACGGAGGACCGTGACGAGTGCCAGTGCATGGAAATGCCGTTTAAATTCAGATGCTTTGCTAAACCACAAGAGATTTGAGTGATTTCTTATTCAGATTCTTTATTCTGAGATAGAGACAGAGAGAAGCATTGCAGGGCAGTCTGAGCTAAAGAAACATCTTGTGAGCCTTTAAGCAAGAGCCTTGGGGGAAGCCAGCTGGGGAGATGGAGAGCTGTTTCTCAAAGTTCTGTTTGGCGATATGTGCTTGGCAATATTTGAGTCAGCCTGCAAGGCGATTTTTTAGTCAGCTTGCTGTAGCAACTTGTAGCTATTTGCTCTGTTGCAGCAGAGACTGACAGTGAGTGCTAACTGGTGCTCTGAGCTCTGTTTCTCAGAGAGCTTGGAGATACAGTGGTACAGTGGTATCTCAGGTTAAGAACTTAATTCGTTCTAGAGGTCCGTTCTTAACCTGACACAGTTCTTAACCTGACCTGCAGCGTGCTTTTGCTAAAGGGGCCTCCTGCTGCCGCTGCGCTGCTGGCGTGCGATTTCCATTCTTATCTTGGGGCAAAATTCTTAACCTGGAGCAACCACTTCCTGGTTAGCGGAGTTTGTAACCTGAAGCATTTGTAACCTGAAACCTCTGTAACTCGAAGTACCACTGTACCTCTGTTTTCGAACGTCTCTGTTGACCAGGGGTCGACAAACTATGGTCCGCAGGCTGGATCCGGCCCAATTGCCCTCCGGATCCGGCCCGCAAATGGTTCTGCAATTGCCGCTTGGATCAGCGTGATCACCAATTTTTCCCAATTTGGGGGGGGCACCATTTTTTGTGACCCCTCCCCGAACTACAACTCCCAGCATGCTTTGAGGTTGCTCAGACTTCTGCAACACTGGCCAATCTGAAGCCTTAGCAACCTCAGGCCTCCCCTCCATTGGCCGGTTTGACGCGAGACGGTGGCCAATGGCGACCCTTCCTGAGACTTGCTGCTCCAATCGGGGCGAGGCGCAGGGCAGGGCGCCTTGTTGACGTCTAGCTCCAAAAAGGGAGAAGAAGCGAAGGGGCAGGAAGAAGTGGGAGCAGAGAGCCTGCAAGGAGGGAGGAAGAGGAGGAGAACTCTTCTGTGCTGCTCAGCGGTGGCATATTAGCAGCATGGTCATGGACACCCTGGGGTAGGGGCCCTTCCCGGCAGGGTGGCTGCGCCCCTCTGCGCAAGCTGAGACCCAGCACTGGTGGGGCGCCCCCTCCCCAGCCCAGCCCAGCCCGCTCCGTCTGAACGCAGTGAGTGGAGGTATCTCAGCTGCACTGTCTCTGAGGTAGGGAGGCAAGGCATGTGCGCGCCCGGTCCAGCCCGCCACAAGTTTTGAGGGACAGTGAACTGGCCCCCCAAAGAAAAAGTTTGCTGATCCCTGCCGTTGACGAACATTTCGGTTTTCAAATGCTGTAAACCCGGAAGTAAATGTTTCTGTTTTCAAATGCGCCTCGGAAGTCAAACAGAAAACATGGATTTCTTATTCAGTTTTCCATTTTGAGGCTTCCGTACTGAGTTTTCGAACATTTCGGAATACAAACGTTCTTCCGGAACGGATTACATTTGAAAACCAAGTCACTGTATTTGAGTCAGCCTACTGTAGCGATTTCTTGCCCCTGCAAGAGGCAGGGAAGAACTGACTGAGGTACAGTTAGCAAGGGCTGCACACACAATATTGTGCTTTTTTTGAATACCACACACACAAACTGCAATAAACTGCAAGGTCGTTTTTTAAAAAAACGGTTATCATGATTTGATCTATTATTCGATATCAGACTAAATATTGATTTATAGCACACCCCTAATGTTAAATACTTGCTGGTTGCTCCCTTAAAAGCTACTGTTTTTCCTGAGCCATTTGTATTCCCATTTTGCCCCTTTTAAAAAAAAAAAAAATTGTGGCCTGGAGTGACTATTGAGTTGAATGCAAAAAAACAAAACAAAAAATGTTTATATGCATTGTTCAGAAGAGGATTTGAAGTCCTCATTTTACATATCCTTTCAGCTCACCTTGTTGCCCATCTGGCATGGTCACAATAATGGGCTGACCCATTCCACTAGTTGGAATGGAATGGAGGTTTCCAAGCTGAATCCCATCAGTTACTATGGTAATAACCTGTTGACCTCCGGAACTGACAACTTGCTGAATTGCACCATCCACAGATTCTGCAGTCACTACTTCTTCTGTAGCCACAACTGTTAAATAATAAAAAGGATAAGAGTAATCAGGATGCTTATTGACAAACTTGCTTTTAAAAAGTTAAATACCTACCATTTGCAGAAACCATTCTGCTGGCCTTTATTATTTATTAGATTTATTAAATCCTATTAGCTGTCTTACAAATACAATTTGCACTATGGTTATGGTTGTGTTGTTATGGGAAGGGGCTGTAGATCTGAGATAGAGCATCTGCTTTGTCTATAGAGGTTCCCAGGTTCAATTCCCAGCATCCCCTGGGAGAGCCTCCTGCCTGAAACACTGGAGAAATGCTGTGAGTTGGTGTAGACAATGCTGAGCTAGATAGATCAATGGTCTTACTCATTTAAAGCAGCTTCCTATGTTCCTTCTGTTGTAATAGACAGTTACTGACTCACAACTGCATGCATGAAAGGGTTTACCTGAGCTCAGGTTGCAAGTGGGTGTGGCTTAGCAGGTTTTCGGCTCCCTGCTCACAGTCATTTTTTCTTTGTGCTTCCTGGAATAAGCAAGGGGCCATGCGGCTACGGCTCCCAACTCCAAGAAAAACCAAGTGAACTGAATCTCTCAAAAATGAGATTTTATAGCCTGTATCTTTGCTAACTCCAAAATTGCACGATCCTTTTTGTAAGGAAACCAAGTGCTTTCCTTTATGGCATTTGGAAGCTTTTTTCCTCTTTATTTTACTTGTTTGTTGTAACTTCTGGAAACTGTGAATAAAATCTCCACTTATTTGGAAAGTCAAGTGTCTGTGATTTATTCTAGCCTAAGTATTTTTGTGGGAAACATTTGTTTAAAGGTGGATAAGGGCAGATGCAAATCTAACCAAGGTTTAATGTGCTAGGAGGAAGTGTCATTGTGCTCAACTCAGTTAGGAGAGAGTAAGATCTCGCTCTTCCAAACCTCTCTCTCCAACACCTTTGTGTGAAGAAAAGGCTGAGAAAGGCTCTTTGGGGGGCTTTCCCCCTTCATCACACTTTATACTTACAGCTAACTTCAGTGCAGGAGCAGCTAAACCACTTTTTCATATACAAGGCATGCCCAAGTTTTGTAAACCCATCATGTCACTACCAAAAGATAATAAAAATCACCGCAATTTGGGGTAAGAGGGGGGCAAAGACGAAAGATGGAGATTACAGTTTTCTAAACCTGAATGCCTAGCACAATTGATACAAGGAAATACATTTATTTGCTGTTTCATATTAGTACCTGACATAAAGCAAAGTGGATTTACTAGTATAAAAATGTTTTGCCATTTCCAGGTACTTTCTCAATGGGTAGAAAGTTGGAGTTTGATACATGGGTAACCTTATTATACTGAGAAATGCAAATTTTAATATTTAGAAATTATTTTAACACTCAGCATTAAACAAAATCCTGTTTCTGGGTACTTATTAGTCTCAAACTAACATTGGCCATACTACCTTTTTTAGGTTTTAACAGGAGAAAGATCATTAAAAGCCAATGCTGAACCACAAAAAGCAGCAATTCGAGCAGCTATGTTTACATTCAAGCAGTTATATTAAAATCAGCTTTGAAGTTCACAAAAGACAGGATGCACACCAGAAGGCTTTCTATCAAAATCTTTAGAGCATGATTTATGTCAGAAAGATCAGACATCAAATACAATGGAGACGCAAGTCAGAAGCTTTCATCTTTGCCATTAATTGCAATCCTATTTATAATGATTTTTCTGCTCAAATAGTGATTGCCATTATTGCCTTCATAGAAATGGCATTATTATAAGAAGAATGTTAATTTTTTTTCAGGATTTTGTGAAGGAGATGAAATTTTGTCTGTTTTCTTTATTTTTAATAAATGAATGAATGAATGAATAACAATGTGAATCCCTGTTTTAACATCCAAATATTTTTTCCTCACCTGGTGTTTCTGAAGAGTTGGACAATGGAGCTGAAGCTTCTGCCAAGGCAGCCAAAGTTGCTAGTACTGAAGTTGAGGAATTACCGAACTGGACAGCAGACACTCCTGTATCATCTACAAGGAGATAATACAAAAGTCAAACCACAAACGACGTCAGCAGGTTGCATAAATATTCCTTTCAAATGTAATGTACAAAGACATCATCTTGTCTGCAAATCCAGAGCCTGACATGTGCTTGAATAACTCATACACAAGCAAACTTCCCATCCATTTTAGTAGCTGACTTAGTTTCCTGTACACATTCCACTGGAACGAATGGGGACAAGAAAGGAGGACGATTCCAATGCCAAACTTTAAGCAATTAAAAAAGTCTGAACTGGGGGATGATGGAAAAAACTAAAGGGCAAATGATGCACTTGCTGAAAGCTTACCATCATTTTATTCCTAAGCATTTTGCTTAATAAGGTGTACAAATCATTCCCAACCCCTTGTACACCTGAATACCTGATGTATATGATGTATTTGCAGAAGATACCAGACCTGTTAGGTTCACTACCCCGCCAGGTCCAATGATGAACTGAGGCGTTGCTGCATGTATCGTCACAGTGTCGGGACTTTCTGGGTTTGTGTTGATTTGGTTCTGCATTGCAATCTATGACAGAACAGGCAACAAGAACATCTTATTTCCACCTTCATTAGGGGGGAAAAGCCATCACACTCAGATTTTGTATAGTTATTGTACTACTGTATTTTGACATTTTATTCTTTTTTTAAAGAAACTGTGAACTACTTTTAAACTGTCATGGGACCTTAGAATGAAAGGCAGATAATGAATTAAGAGGAAGAGGAGGAGTCAGTATAGTTCACAGAAAATAAAGGAGACATTTGGAAATGCAATTGATACCTAAACTCAGGTAAATTCAAATAACTTTGTGGACATGCACCAGACTAACGTTAGGTAGAATGAATATGGTGAGAACATCAGTAAAGGCACGATGACCAAGTAGAAGAAGTGGATAAAAAGGTAAAGGGACCCCTGACAATTAAGTCCAGTCGCGAACGACTCTGGGGTTGCGGCGCTCATCTCACTTTAAAGGCCGAGGGAGCCAGCATTTGTCCGCTTCCACAGAGTTTTTCCAGGTCATGCGGCCAGCATGAATAAGCTGCTTCTGGTGAAACCAGAGCAGCGGACAGAAACACCATTTACCTTCCCGCTGAAGCGGTACCTATTTATCTACTTGCACTGGTGTGCTTTCAAACTGCTAGGTTGGAAGGAGCTGGGACCGAACAACAGCTCACCCCGTTGCGGGGATTCGAACCGCCAACCATTTGATCGGCAAGCCCAAGCAGCACAGTGGTTTAACCCGCCTGCTGTGATAGAAGAAGTGGATATCAGTCAACAAACTTATCGGTTGGAGGGAGTAATGCTTCTGAATATCAGTTTCTGAAAACCACGGGGGGGGGGGGCGAGGAGAATACTCATTTGCTCAGCTCCTGCTTAAGGTTTCCCACAGGCATCTGGGGGCCATTGTGAATGCTGGACTAGATGGCTCATTGGCCTAATCTAGCAGGCTCTTACATTCTTACAGAGGTCCAGGAAAGACTTTGTTGAAGAAGGTTTTGAGTTACCTGTAATATTTCTGCCAGGTCTTCAAACCCATTGTCCACAGCGATGTCAAATGCTGTTTTGCAAAATTTACTCTGCGTATGGACATCTGCTCCATATTTTACTAAGAGTTCCACTACTTCTTGGTGATTGTGTTCTGTAGCCCAATGAAGAGCAGTCATCTTCAGCATGTCCTTTGCATTTACGTCAGCGCCATGCTACAAATAAAACAAAACCCACAAACTACTTCAGATTTCCATCAAGAGTTGAAAAACTGAAAGACACAGCCCATTTAATAGTTATTTCCAGTCCTGCAGCCTTCTACAGTATTTGCCATTTCATGATCAGTAACAATCAAGCAAAGCATACACAACATGGACTTTTTTTAAAATGACAATAAATATAGTCACTTGTTAACTAAAATGTACCATCTCTGTATAAACAATGTACCATTGTTGCTTATGGCTGGGTGCAATATGTGGGAAACAGTGTGCATGCTTTCCACTGAAGTAGCTTAATGGCGCAGCACAGAATTTAAATGCAGCGTTAAATCCCCAGCTTTTCCAGATAGGGCAGGGAAAACTTACTGAAATTTTGGCCCAAGTCAGTGAGCTAGATGGACCAATGGCCTGATCTAGTGCAAGGCAGTTTGCTCTGCGTCTGTACACCACATTCTCCAACCCTATGGCTTTGGTGGGAGGCGGGGGAGAGGGGCTCTAGGGTGGAGGACCCAAAACCCCAGCTTGCACAAGGAACTACCTTTGTGGCATGCTTTGAGCCCAAGCAATATTATTAGAAGGCTTCTTTGAATGCCACTGATAATGAAAAGTCATATTCGCATCAACTAGCAAATGAGCATTTTTCAGCTTATGAACAGTTATCACAAAATGTGCATATAGCTATATATTTACCTTAAGTAACACCTCTACTATGCTTGCATGGCCTTCAGAAGCTGCCATATGTAATGGAGTTCTGTCCACTTTGGTCCTGGCATCCCGACTTACACCAGCTCGAAGCAACACTTCAGTGGTGGAATAGTGCCCATATTGTGCTGCTAGATGAAGAGGAGACGTTCCCAGCTGCAACACAATATATAGCACAGTTAACAAACAAACAAACATCAGGCTAAGAATTAACTTCCATCTATCTTCTAGTTCTGAACACACAGAATATTTATACTCTTCTAATTTAACGGCATCCCTTCCTTAAAATATTTAATTTTGAGTGCCATGAATTATTATTTTTTAAGTGCATTTAGGGTGAGGCTTTCTTATTTATTTATTTATTTACTTTTAAGGGTGATCCTGTAGAAATGCTGCTGGAAGAGGCTTTCATTAAACTCACACAGATTTGTAAGCTCTTCTCAACTTTTGATGTTGAAGTGACTGATTTTGCCCTGCTTACTCATATAGTTACTCCTGCATTTCATAAAATTTGATTCATAAATAGCCAGTCCAATACTACATTTTCTAAATAACTATTTGTGCTTTTTTCTTGCTTTGAATAAATGGGATTTTAAATAGTAAGTACAGTGGTGCCTCGCAAGACGAAATTCATCCGTTCCGCGAGTCTCTTCGTCTTGCGGTTTTTTCGTCTTGCGAAGCACGGCTATTAGCGGCTTAGCGGATTAGCGCTATTAGCGGTTTAGTGGCTATTAGCGGCTTAGAGAAAGGGGGGGGAGGGGAAAAACTCACAAGAAGCAAGCCCATAGGGAAATTCGTCTTGCGAAGCACCTCAAAAGACGGAAAACTCTTTCGTCTAGCGAGTTTTTCGTCTTGCGAGGCATTCGTCTTGCGGGGCACCACTGTATGTAGTATTGCAGTCAGGCAATTAATACCACCATCATTACTGGCTGAGCTGGTCAAGATACCCTGGTGTTGGAGAACTCCAGAACAGTGGTGATGGAGAAGTTCAATATTCATACTGAGGCTGCCCGTACTGGGCTGGTTTGGAACTTCAGGGTCTTTGGGAGGAATTCAAGATTATGCTGTTGAACGTTCTGTCAGCACAAGCATTCCAGCTTGTTCATTCCAGCTTGGAATGAACTTCCTCCCCCTGTATGCTGTTCTCAGGATTCTCCTGATTCCCACCCCCCAAATCAATTTTAGGGGGCATGAGGAGGCGGGGAGAGAGATAGCCCTGTTTCACAAACAGAAGTCCTTGCATCGGTTTCCACTGGTGGGACTCATTAGTTGAATCCCACCCTTTGATGCCAGCATGAAATTGAGCAGAACCTGTTCTCGTCACACAATTTGGATCCAGATGTTATACACTTATTTCAAATGTCACTAATCCAGTGAGTCTCTCAGAAATATATACAAAAGGCCAACAGAAAAGCAAAACATGCAATTCAAACAAATAAAAGATGTTTCCATTACCCAGTCTGTAGTAAAAGGTGCACCATTGGCCATCAAAATGCGAACTTCGTCATCTTGTCCTGCTCGTGCAGCTTCTAAAAGCTTCTTTCCCAAATCTACCAGGGACATCTGGTGAAAGATTTCAGATGAAAAAGAATTACTGTAAGGTTCATTCAACATGCCAGTTATGAAATAAATGGACATATATTTAAAAATGTGGCATGTATCATTGAAAAAATTCTGAAAACAGAGATGCAGGCTGACTAGATGGTGGCTGCTGTGTTGGCACAAACAAATCCTGTCTTAAGAAGCTGAGACATGCTTCATGCATTACAGTGGTACCTCGGGTTACAGACGCTTCAGGTTACAGACTCCGCTAACCCAGAAATAGTACCTTGGGTTAAGAACTTTGCTTCAGGATGAGAACAGAAATCACCCGGCGGCGCGGCGGCAGCAGGAGGCCCCATTAGCTAAAGTGGTGCTTCAGGTTAAGAACAGTTTCAGGTTAAGAATGGACCTCCAGAACGAATCAAGTTCTTAATCCGAGGTACCACTGTAGCATGAAGCCCCTTGCTCCCCCACCCCTGTTCATCCCCCCCCCCTTTGCAAGAGCAAGCAAAGAAACTAAGAAGCTGCAGTTCACTCTAGCTTCCACTTACCGTATTTTTCACCCTATAGGGCGCACTGGCCCATAGGGCGCACCTCGTTGTTTTTTTTTGGGGGGGGGAATAAATAAATAAATAATCCCCCCCCCAGCTGCGGGGCTGGGGCGGGGGAAGCCCGAGCTTCCCCCGACCCTAGCCCCCAGAACAGGCTGCTATCCGCAAGCCTTCAGAGCTTGCAGACATCTGCGCGAAGCACGGGGCGCGCTCCAGAGCGCGCCCCGTGCTTCGGGCTGCAGGCTGCTGCCCGCAAGCCTTGCGAGCCCGGCAGGAACTCCCGCCGGACTCGCAAGGCTTGCGGATAGCTTCCTGAAGCCTGGAGAGTGAGAGGGGTCGGTGCACACCGACCCCTCTCGTTATCCAGGCTTCAGTGAAAGCCTGCATTCGCCCCATAGGACGCACACACATTTCCCCTTCATTTTTGGAGGGGAAAAAGTGCGTCCTATAGGGCGAAAAATACGGTACGTCTAAACTGAGAACTATGGTTAATGCCTTTCCACAAGCCAAGATCTGCAAACCAACATTAAACCATGGCTTTATATTCTGGACTATTTGGAAGCTCTTTAAACTGCTTGTCTTGATCTTTAAACCCCTTAGCAGCATAGGGCACACATATCTAAGGGGCCATACGACTGGCTTATGCAGCAGTTGCAGTCATGATATCAGGTCTTGCTCTGCATGTGCTCTTCTACCTTACTGAGGTCAGATTAGAAAAATGACACCTAGGAGCAGGGCCTTTATCGCTGCAGTCTTGGAATCTTTTAGCTATAAAAGAAAGGGGGTGATCCTCTCTACCCGGGTTTTGTGGTGAGTTGATGGTGGCTTTTAATTACTATTTTGGGAGGTGTTTATTCTAATTGCGATTTTTATCCCTTTGTTGGGTTTTTAATATATTTTTACTCTAAATTGCTTTGAGTGGTTTTGGGGTAAGGTTTTTTGGAAAAAGAGTTTTTAAATGTTTAAAACATTTAATATACTTTTCTTTTAAAAAACCATACATAGCGGCTTAGAATGAAAATATGGTTTAAAACAAAATTGATCAGATCCAAAGGGATAAAATTAACAAAGAATATCAAAGAAATTCTAAACTTACTTAGGGCAAAGTCCAACTAAACTCATAAAAGATTTATTTTCAAGTAAATAGGCATTGTATTTGGCTTCATAAATGATATAAAAACAACAATAATAGCATGCCTACTCCAAACTCTCTCATATGCAAATTAAATGTAAGGAATTATAACTAACTGTGAGCAAAATCATGGGAGGGGTGTTTCTAGGACTAAGGTGAAATGATGAAGCTCCCTTGTTATTTTTTCTACAGGATGCTGCATGTTTAAGTAATCTTGTTATATTTATAGTACTGAAATGTGGTTTTTGGTATGTTATTATATTTGCTATTGTTTGGCTATGTTATTATGAAATTGTTTTTGTAGTGTTTGTTTGAAATGTATTCCTGTTGTAAGCTGCTTTGAGCAGGATTTTTTGCGGAAAAGCGGCATACAAATAAATTGAACGAATGAAGGTTACACACTGTCCTAAAGAACAGGAAAAAAATATCCTAATGCAGGCATAGGTAAGCTCGGCCCTCCAGATGTTTTGAGACTACAATTCCCATCATCCCTGACCGCTGGTCCTATTAGCTAAGGATGATGAGAGGTGTAGTCCCAAAACATCTGGAGAACTGAGTTTGCCTATGCCTGTTCTAATGCAATACCAGAAATAAACCCAACTAATCACTGACAAATCTATCTTTATGCCAAGAGCACTCAACTTTTGTTTCTCCTTCCCATCAGATTCAAGCTACCGTCCAGCTACAATCAGGCACAAAATTAAATGACAGTAAGGCCAATTGAACCAACTGAATCCACCTAAGTATTTAGGAACTTCCATTGCTCCTGATTATTCAGAGGCACCTCATCATTAAGGTTCATAGAAGCTTGGGATGCTCCTTAACTGTGCCAATCATGAGCCATGTGCACCCACCCAAGCCACTGCTTTTAGGGCCACCTGCTACCATCATCACCACTGCCGTATCTCCAAAGCCAACTGGTGCAAAAAAGCAGCTAGTGAGGCTTCTTCAGAGCCCCAAAAGCCTCAGGTTGCTGCTAACATAGCATCAACCTAATTTCAAAAAGCAAATTGGAAAGGAGGTTGGGAGGTGGGTGCCCATCTCAAGTGGAAAGTGTCTTGTGCCGGTCCGGCTCCTGAATCTTGAGAAAAGTTGCAGTGACAAGGAGTGCCTTGCACCAATTTTACTGAATTTTGTACATCACCTTGAAACCTGTGTATGGAAGGAGGTTAAATAATGACGACCATGATAATTATTCTAATGGGTGCAAAGTCTGAGGCCTTTTCTTTCCAGTTCAAATCGACTGGCTGTTGTAAATTACTTAATACCTCAAACCTAAGCCACAATTAGTGAAACTGTGCTTGAAAACTGTCTGGAAATTTAAGCTGAAACGAAATGCAGTGATGGAGCATGTTACAGTGGCCCCCCAACATCTACATTAGCCACTATAATAATCCAAGGACAAAGGTGAATTTATTTACAAAGTCATGAATGGTTCCAGCCCTATGTACATTAGAGGCTCCTGTCTTTGATCCTAGGGCAATCACCATTGCGTTCCATGAAACCTCATTCCCTTGCAGACTTCCCTGCATCCTTTCAAAACAGCCTAACTTTGAGAGCTGGATTTAGATAACCAGGATAGCAGCTGTAAATGCAGTAGAGGTTGGCATGTTTTTGTGTATATATTTGCTTTGTTATTGTATGCATGCATTTCCCCCCTTAAATTGTGACCTACATCAACAGAGAGGAAGCAGACTAGAAATCCTAAAAATTCTTAACCCTGATTCCTCTTCTCACAGTAGTCAATAGCTAAAATCTGATTTTGCTAGTGAATAATCGGGGACTAAATTCTAATTGACTTTATTAAAATTAGTCTTTTGTTACAGATAATCAAAAGAAATGGTTTGAGGCCATCTAGTGGAGAACTACTACCTTACCAGATTATGTTATAACAGTGTCATACCATATATTAACACCATAGCAACTGACAAGATTCTTCACCTCCATGACTGACCATTTTAAATGTAAATGATTTTGTCTATGGAATTGGATTAGTAATTTTGTTTTATTCAACAGCTTTTTTAGACTTATCACAGAATATGGTCCCTCCCTTTAATTTGTATACTGTATTAATTTATGTCAACTTTTAGTATCTACGGTTCTTATGAGTTCAAAAGTAGCCTTTAGTTTACATTCTTCAGAGCAGACTACACAGAACTGGAAGCATAACACACCGGAACAGACTTCTCTATGTATTTAAATGCTGTCTATGCACTTCATACAAGGTAGTCTACAGAGTTTTGGCCTATAATTTGTGCATAATACAAGGACGTATACCCCCATGTGAAAGAATTCATAAGCTAAATTTGACAAAAGTCAGTACTGCCTGTCACTAAGAGTATATGAAACAGAACCTTTTATCTCATTGAAAATATTAAATCTAGGAGCGTAACATCAGCATCAAGAGCATATTAGAAACTACTTATTTTCCAGTTTGGGGATGTGCAGTTTATGAGCTACTTATAAGAAACCTGTAGCCCTTCAAAGCAGCTTTCAAATAGCCACAGCCTATATGCGAGATTCCTTAAGCTGCGGAACTGGATTTTATATCACAGACAAGGAACAAGAATACGATGGGGAAATTGCAAAAGTGTAGTATGTGAATTTGGAGGGAGGGGCAGAGGGGGAGTCCAAACTCATGGTACACAGCACCTTCCCCAAACATGTGCCTGGAATTCTAAAAAGCATATGGAATCCATTGCCTTGTTCCTTCAAAAAGCAAGGACTTTTCCATCCCCAAAATAAATGGGCATGAACCTGCATGGACCGTTGGCCCTTCAGCCTATTTCTGTGTCTCCTGCAAGAGGATAGCTCACCTAAGCAAAGCTACCTGAAACTCTTTTAAATGCTAAGGCAAAGAGTTAAACCTAGGTCTGTTTGTATGCCAAGTTGTCTGGATCCCAACTCTGGTTGTTTGTTTGTTTAAGATATGGTGTAACTATGGCAATAGAACAATTATTTCGAGAATAGTTTGTGTTTTCATCAACAGCCATGTTACTTTGGCCTTTTAAGGTAAAGGTAAAGGTAAAGGTACCCCTGCCCGTACGGGCCAGTCTTGACAGACTCTGGGGTTGTGCGCCCATCTCACTTAAGAGGCCAGGGGCCAGCGCTGTCCGGAGACACTTCCGGGTCACGTGGCCAGCGTGACATCGCTGCTCTGGCGAGCCAGAGCCGCACACGGAAACGCCGTTTACCTTCCCGCCGGTAAGCGGTCCCTATTTATCTACTTGCACCCGGAGGTGCTTTCGAACTGCTAGGTTGGCAGGCGCTGGGACCGAGCAGCGGGAGCGCACCCCGCCGCAGGGATTCGAACCGCCGACCTTTCGATCGGCAAGTCCTAGGCGCTGAGGCTTTAACCTTTAGCGCCACCTGCATCCCCTTGGCCTTTTAAGGAAGGGCACAAAAGCTACAAACCTGCAAGCAAGAACGTCCTGGTTGGGGGCTGGCAGAAAAGAAATGGGGTGCTCCATGTCTCCAGCAACCTGTTGCATTTCTGTGCTAGGAGTGGAGGAGCTGGCTTTTCTCTTCTGGAAGCCCACTTGCTTTCTGTGCTGGGCACAGAGGAGCAGTATTTCCTTTGCCGCCTCTGCCAGCCCACACATTCACTTGAGTGCAATTTCATGCACTCACCTGTATGCAGTTCTTTGTCTCCTATGGCGACCAGGCAGGCACTTAAATATAAGGCTGGTGTTGCTTAAGTGCTACAGTCAGCACACATTTTTAAAGTTTTTTTTAGATGATACGTGTTTCTTGTTTTGGCAGTGTCTTAAAAGACGGTGCCAACAGATGGAATTCATTACAACCACGGTACTCCCTGAGCTACAACTGTCCTAGTTATAACTCATTAGAAATTATCCATCAGGCTTGAATGGACTCGCTTTGCTTTCCTGTTATCCTTAATAAAAGCAGACATCAGCTTCAATTCAGATTAAGAACTTTATTTTAAGGTTTCAAAGTATCGAGCAAACACTGGCCTTACTCCAGATGAATACATCAGGTTTAAAACATCATTGTTCGCTGTGTTTCATCGTAGCGATCAGCACAAATGGAGTGAATATGCAGCTCGGATACAAGATACGGAAACAAACATGTCACTTCAGAATGAGAGATTTCTACAAAATTACAGGAAAGATCCAATGGTAATTTTACACGCTTTTACACAGCGAAGCCTACCACTTCAGGGAGCGGTGGCATCTGGCAGGACTCAATGGGAAGAGGAAGGCTACTCTTCTTATGCAGCAGTCACTGTATACAATGCTTTTTTTCTAAAAAAAAAAATGTTTAGCAGTACTCTCATTTTCCTACTCATATTGAAATACTGACTCTCAACGAGGCCAAACATAGATTCACAAAATGTTTAGGGGTATGTGTACCCCCAGGAAAAAAAAAAACACTGACTGTATCAACACCATTTGCCCCATGGAACAGAGGCAAATTCATCCTAAGAGGGGGGTGTCCAAAAAATGAAACTCCAAGGCGACTAGATGTTATGTTTTGTTGGCCATTCCCCCCAAACAGCCACCCATTCGCCCTCGGGAGTGTTTGAATCCACTACTCAAAAAGGTGCAAGGGAGGACTTTTGTCACACAACGGGAAGCCCGCTTGCTCCAGAGGAGACCAAAAGACGAGAGAGTGGATCCTGAGCAGCCCGATCCCAACTGCATATCTACTCAAACAGAGCCACCGGCTGCCTTCAATGGGGCTCACTCCCCAGGACTGCGGTCTTACTCCCGAGTAAGCCCGCGCCCCGACTTCACGCACGCTTACGCACAACCCAACGTTCCCTGGGGTGGGTGGGTTTAACGAGGCCGGGTTCCCAAGCAACAGGCGCACCGGCGGGCCCGAGGCCACCACGGGGCCGCCCAGAGAGGCGCTCCCTTCTCAGCAGGAGCAAACCCTGCCTCAAAATGCAACCCGCGTCGGGCGGGAAGGGCAGGCCTCCCCGCTCACAGCCAGCTCCCCGGGGCCGAGGCTTCTTTAGCCCAAACGCGCGGAACAGCGCATGCTCAAGAATAAACACGGGTCGGGATTCGAAGGAACGTGTGAACGGCAGCTGAACGCGAGTGTGGGCACGAAGGGCAGTCGCTCGCGCGGCTCAGCTTCGGCCAAGGCCTCGCTCGCCAGCTCGCCCCGTCTCCTGCCTCTGCCCTCACGCAGGGAGCCTCGGCTTCCCGCCGGCTCCATTTCCCTCAGGCGGAGCCCCCCTCAGCGCCAGATCCCCGGAAGGCCTCTCCCGTCCCCGCTTTTCCCCGACAGGAAATCCTGGCTGGGTTGGGCGCTTGAAGGGAGCGGAGGGAGCCGCGGTAAGCGCCGGGTTCCGGGGGAAGTGGAATTATTTTTTACCAGCGAAGAAGAGATCAACTTCCACATCCGGTAACAAGGGCCCTATACAAAAAGGCGCAGACTGACCTGGAAAAGCTTGGCCGGCCCGGCCATTGGAGGTGGGGGGAAAGGAAGGGAAGAGGAAGGGAGCAGGCCTCGCTTACCGTGCTGCCCGCGCCCGGCCGCCGCCGCCCACGAGCACGACGAGCAGGGGCGCCCAAGGCCGCCGCCGCTTCTCATAGGCGCCCAAAAGCCCCACAAAAAAGTCCCCGCGCGCGCTCGGCGGAAGGACACAGGCGGCCGCTCTGGTGAGGAGGAGTGAGGCGAGCGAGGAAGGAGGAGAGGCCCGAGGGGGCGGGGGAGCCAGCGCGGCGGACCCACTTTGGCCGCGCTGAGGCGCCTCTCCTGAGGAACACCCTCCCCTTGTGGAAACGGGGAGGGGGCCGCGCCCCCGAGCTTGCGAACCGGAGGGGGCGCATTCGCCCTCATCGGGGCGCGGGATTATTTTACCGCACAAACGGTCGGTGGACAAAAGAGGGGGGAAGCGGCGGAGGGATACGGCCGGCGGAGGAGGCGCACGGCGCACGCGCAGAGCCCGGAAGAAGGGAGGGGGAGACGAGGCGAGAAAGGGAGCCGCCATCTTCTGCCGTTGGGGGTTTTCTTTTCCCGCCTGAACGGCGGAGGGGGTGGGGACGGGTTCAGTAGTGGAGGCGTGTTTAGGCTCCTCAACAGGCGCTTCACTGAGGGCATTAGGTCTTTTTCAGCTCTAGGATAGTAAGTCAAGAGGTGCCAAAGAGGAGTATTAATGTTCAGTTTGCAGTCCCATGCCACCTACCTAGGAATAGCTTCGTAGGTCTTCTTTCTGAGCAGACACGTGTAGGAGTGGGCCTTGAGTTCGCAGTGAGATCCTGTGCAAACCTCAATATGTTCCAGTGTGTTTCGTTTCCAGGGCAACGTATGAGAGAGTGCAAAATTTAAAAAAGCAAGCTTGTGTCTGTATGCTGCTCGGTGCAGTATGGCTTACTCGCAAGTAGGTTTGTATAGGATTGTAGGTGAAAGAAAGCCACTTCATAAACTTAAATTAGAAAATAAGTAGGGTAGCTCTGTTGGGCAGTGTGCGCAGCCATGCATTTCAAGCAAAGCACGCCGCCCCCCCCAAAAAATAATGGGAAAAGTTTGCGCGCGTGCACACACACACACACACACACACACACTGAAATTCCCAATACCTTTAATAACTTGCCAGAATTCTTCGACAGAGGCTGGAGTGTGCTTTGGATGTATGGTGTGTGCACAGCCTTACTGTAATTAGGGAAAATCCAAAAAAGGAATAGTGGGGTAATACCATTACTAGGACCCCACAAAATAAGCAGTCTTCATCAAGCCTGGTAAATGGGGTGGGGAGCATTGTATGTGTGTTTTATGAAGAAACCATGCCCTGTCAATTCACTGCAATCATTGTGTTCTGGGCAGCTCAGAACAAACCACGTTTCAAAATATATTGTAAATTTAATAAAATATACTTTGTATTTAGTAAGTTTCCTATAAGATTCAGAGTGCTTTATGTTGGCCACATGACAGCTTCCACTGTGCTTTGTAAATGAACAGAATATTCCTGCAGGGTCAGTAGTGAATGCAGGCTGCAAGCCAAGTGCAGACAGACTCCCAGAAATGAGGAGCTTTTCTACTCCTTTCTGATCTCATAATTTTTCTGCTGGTATCTTGATTCCAGGCCTATGAACATGTTTTTGTGATTCTTGCAGTATCATCAGCAAAGCTGTGCTTCTATTGTTCATCCAATGTAACTAACCTGATGCTGTTCTGTGAAAAAAACAGGTGCTTACCGCATAAACTGTGCAGCCCACATTTGTCCTGTTCTTCTAGTCCTCTCTTGCCCTACATTTCCACTTGCAAACCAGGTCCTCATTTCTGTCTGGTGTAGGACCTTAAGTCTGAAACCCTGCATTTTGATGAACAGGTTGCTGAATGGAATGGACTTTTAATCCAAATGGTATCTTCTGTTGCATTAGCTAGTGCAGGTAAAAATAATGACTGCTTTCAGAGGTTTAGCTGTTCTCAGATAAGACCCAAACCATTATGTGATATGGCATGGTAATGTCGGCTTCAAGGATTCAGGCAGAGATCCAGAGATTGAAGGCTATGTAGGGGATCTTGAATTCAACATCTTTATTAAGGCTGACATGAGTGTATCCATGTGAGTTACAACAATGCAGATGTTTTATTTATCCCAACCCACTACAGTGGGTGATATAGCTGCATTATTTGATGCAATTAATTAATAAGGCTGTACCAAGTATACGGGTTACATTACTGATTAGTACTCTTTTTTCCCTTTAGAGATAACAAAACAATGGAACAATTTGAAGATCACCTGTCTCTTCAACAAAAAAAAAAGGTGTATCATTCAGCATGAACCATCAAGGACACAATCTGCAAACCAACTATTCAGCATACAAATCTGTGAATTCTGAGTAACTTTGGATGAAGCTGCTTCTGTGCAAAAATGTACTTCATTGCTCAGTAGAAAAACACACATTAGAAATAATGGAAATACCTGATTTACTGTATCATAGAGGTTGTAGAGCCATGATCACTGGGAGAAAGTTACTGGAGTTGAAAGCAAAAGAGCTTGAGTGATGGGGATTGAAGCAGTGATTACGGAGGCCAAGAGGTTTATGAACCTGTCTCTGTTTTCTGTTATGAAAAATGAAACATAAAAAGTTATGTTTATCATGGCTGTACAGATAGGAGCCAATCCAAAAAAATGAGTGCACACTAAAAAAAGAGATTCTGACTTCAGTCGTACCTTGGTTGCCAAATGCCTTGGTACTTGTATATTTTGGCTCCCAAACAATTGAAAACTGGAAGTGAGTTCCGGTTTTTGAATTATTTTGAAAACTGAACATCCAACGTGGCTTCTGATTGGCTGCAGGACGCTCCTGCAGCCAATTGGGAGCTGTGCCTTGGTTTTCGAACTCAAAAACCAAGGTACGACTATTGTGAGTTGGTAACTAGGACATAGTTGCAGCAGTGCAATTTTATCATCAGTCTTCCCACAAGAAATTAACAATTATCAACAAAAAACAAGATGAATGATGAATGTGCAGGATGGTCTGCACTCAGAAGCTGATGGATTCAGTTGAGTTCCAGACAGCTTGGGGAGATTTTCCAGCTGACAAGACAGCTGTTTCTTTTGAAGCCTTGGCCAACTTGTGAAATATCCAAAAGGCTCTCCTGCTTCATAGAGCCTGCTTGGCTCCTTGGTATACTCCAGAGTTCAGAGCAATGAAACAAGTTGGAAGATTGCTTGAACGCAAGTGGAGGAAAACTCCAGTTGAATGCAGTTGAACACTGCTGAGGGCTTATTATCAAGCCTACTCCTTGTCAGTGAAGGCAGCAAAGAAGGCATACTTTACTGCCACCATTGCATCCTCACTATGCTGTCTGACAAAGCTTTTCCAGATAGTACAGGGCCTTTTACAGTATGGCCTGGGAATCCCAGTTACTGTAAATTTAATAAATAATAGTAAAAGACAATAGATGGGTTAACAGCCAAAGGCCTGGTTGAAGAGAAATGTTTTTGCCTGGTACCTAAAGATCTGTAACAAAGATGAGCCTCCCTGTGGAGAGCATTCCACACACAAGGAGCCACCACATTATTGTCAATTGCAAAACCACTATAGGAAGGAAATATTGTGAGTAAATCAGAACTTTAACTGGCATGAGAAAAGGTATCTTACTGTGAAGATTTTTTCAGGGCAGGGGTAGGTAACCTGTGGCCCTCCAGATGTTACTAGATTACCATTTTAATCCCTGATCATGGCCTTGCTGACTGGGGCTAATGGGAGTTTGAATCCCAACTATGGAGAACCACAAGCGTCTTATACCTGCATCAGGGATTTGAGTTGTTCATTATTGTAAAGTAAGTAAGCAAATTGAGCTTGAGGAATAAAAGTTCTAAAAATCAGTGTTTTAGAGACTGGGCAGAAAATCTTAATTTGTGGAAAAGATTCACTTTAAATGGATGTAGGTACAGTATATGTAACTCCCTAGTATTCCAAGCTTTCCTAACGTTTCCTTTTCCTGAAAACTCCCTACAAGCATAAAATTTGCTGGTAGTCTAACCTTACTCTTTCCGTCTTTGGGAACAAATGTTTTTGGGAAGTAGTGAAAAACTCACTCTCAACTTCCTTACTTCAACCGTATCTCTTTTATTATTTAGCTTCTGTTTTTTGTTTTTGTAAAGCAAGCAAAAAGCAATAGAAAGTACTTTCAGAGTACAGTGGTACCTCGGGTTAAGTACTTAATTCGTTCCGGAGGTCCGTTCTTAACCTGAAGCTGTTCTTAACCTGAAGCACCACTTTAGCTAATGGGGCCTCCTGCTGCCGCCGCGCCGCAGGAGCACGATTTCTGTTCTCATCCTGAAGCAAATTTCTTAACCCGAGGTACTATTTCTGGGTTAGCAGAGTCTGTAACCTGAAGCGTATGTAACCCGAGGTACCACTGTACCATTAAATTACCAGTATGTTACCTGATATGATGGGCGCGGGTGGTGCTGTGGGTTAAACCACAGGGCCTAGGGATTGCTGATCAGAAGGTCAGCGGTTCGAATCCCTGCGACGGGGTGAGCTCCTGTTGCTCAGTCCCTGCTCCTGCTAAACTAGCAGTTCGAAAGCATGTCAAAGTGCAAGTAGATAAATAGGTACCGCTCCGGCAGGAAGGTAAACGGCGTTCTGTGTGCTGCTCTGGTTCGCCAAAAGTGGCTTAGTCATGCTGGCAACATGACCTGGAAGCTGTACGCCGGCTCCCTCGGCCAATGAAGCGAGATGAGCAACGCAACCGCAGAGTCATCCGCAACTGGACCTAACGGTCAGGGGTACCTTTACCTGATATAATACCCTGTATGCCATTCTTTCTCCATGAGCTATCCTGTTAATGAGTTGTATTGCAGTTTTTGTCTTCCAAGGAGCTAGGGTGTCACGTGATCTCCACTTATCCTGTGAGGTAGGCTTAGCCCAAGGTAATATAATAAGCATCATGGCTACGTAGGATTTGGGTTCAGTTTAACATTATCCATTATATTAGTGGTGAAAGAACTGAGAGAATCATAGAGTTGGAATAGACCACAAGGGCAATCGAGTCCAACCCCCTGCCAAGCAGGAAACACCATCAGAGCACTCCTGACATATGGTTGTCAAGCCTCTGCTTAAAGACCTCCAAAGAAGGAGACTCCACCACACTCCTTGGCAGCAAATTCCACTGTCGAACAGCTCTTACTGTCAGGAAGTTCTTCCTAATGTTTAGGTGGAATCTTCTTTCTTGTAGTTTGGATCCATTGCTCCGTGTCCGCTTCTCTGGAGCAGCAGAAAACAACCTTTCTCCCTCCTCTATGTGACATCCTTTTATATATTTGAACATGGCTATCATATCACCCCTTAACCTCCTCCCTCTTCTCCAGGCTAAACATGCCCAGCTCCCTTAGCCGTTCCTCATAAGGCATCGTTTCCAGGCCTTTGACCATTTTGGTTGCCCTTCCTCTGGACACGAACTGTGGTGCCCAGAACTGGACACAGTACTCCAGGTGAGGTCTGACCTGAGCAGAATACAGTGGCACTATTACTTCCCTTGATCTAGATTCTATGATTCTATGATTCTAAGATGCTATACTCCTATTGATGCAGCCCAGAATTGCATTGGCCTTTTTAGTTGCCGCGTCACACTGTTGGCTCATGTCAAGTTTGTGGTCAACCAAGACTCCTAGATCCTTTTCACATGTACTGCTCTCAAGCCAGGTGTCACCCATCTTGTATTTGTGCCTCTCATTTTTTTTGCCCAAGTGCAATACTTTACATTTCTCCCTGTTAAAATTCATCTTGTTGGTTTTGGCCCAGTTCTTTAATCTGTCAAGGTCGTTTTGAAGTGTGATCCTGTCCTCTGGGGTGTTAGCCACCCCTCCCAGTTTGGTGTCATCTGCAAATTTGATCAGGATGCCCTTGAGTCCATCATCCAAATCGTTGATAAAGATGTTGAATAAGACGGGGCCCAAGACAGAACCCTGTGGCACCCCACTAGTCACTCTTCTCCAGGATGAAGAGGAACCATTGATGAGCACCCTTTGGGTTCGGTCAGTCAGCCAGTTACAAATCCACTGAGTGGTAGCATAGTCAAGACCGCATTTTACCAGCTTCTTTACAAGAATATCATGGGGCACCTTGTCAAATGCCTTGCTGAAATCAAGGTAGGCTACATCCACTGCATTCCCTTCATCTACCAGGCTTGTAATTCTGTCAAAAAACGAGAGGGCAGGTATGGAGAGGGAGGTGGAAAGAGATAGGTTCCACCCACCCACTAATGGGTGTAAATTTCTTAACTGGTTTCATAGACACATTAAATGTGAAATGACTAAACAACGTGCCATAAGCAAATTTGTAGGGGTTGTTCTATGGGGCATCAGTGTCAAGGAAGAGGTTTCATTGCCTAGATGAGATAGCTCTTTCAAATGCAGTGTAGATCTTGCAGACACCTGCCAAACATCGAAGGGACAGTTTAGTATTGTTTCTTCAACTTCATTGTTCCTACAGATATTTCTGCAAATGGAACAAGTGTTTCTGGTATTGGAAACTACTGGTAGTTGGGAGCAGGACAAAATGTTTGTTCGTAGAGTTTAAAGCTTTGTTCTCCAATTACTGGTTCTTCTCCTAACCTGGCCAAATGGAACTAATGCTGTACAATAAGGGAGCTTCTGCTTGACAATAGAATTACTGATTCCTAAACAAGATTAGCTGTAAATTATAAAAAATTGATTACATTAAAAACTATGGGCTTGACAGTCTTGGGTAGCTTTTTGAAAAGTCAGGGAGGGATAAACAACATCTTTGCAGCCATTTATCTCATTTATTTTTTCCTTTGAAGCACTTGATTCTATTATTTATTAGACTTCTTGGTCACTTGCGACAAATCTCCAAATGAATTACAACACATTTAAAAACAAAAATATATTTTCCCATTAACAGATCCAAATAAATCACATTCAGCTCATTACGTGCCCAAACACAAAATCCCGTAACAGCAATTTGAAGCTTTGGCAACACAGTTAGCAAAATATCCCGTTTTTCAGGTTTTTATTTATGGTGTTTATTGGAATTGGTTTTAGTCAGGCGTAGGCAACCTCGGCCCTCCAGATGTTTTGAGACTACAGTTCCCATTATCCCTGACCATTGGTCCTGTTCGCTAGGGATCATGGGAGTTGTAGTCCTAAAACATCTGGAGGGCCAAGGTTGCCTATGCCTGGTTTTAGTATTTCTGTTGTGTTTGTAAGTTGCTTTGAATCATTTTTATTAGTTGTTACACTTCTTTTTATTTATTTCTATAGCATTTTATGTTTGTTTTAACCTGCGAAGTAGCTTGCCAAATCTAGATAATGCCATCCAGTTTTTTATACTGTGCTGCAGAGTGCCAGTTATTTGAATAACACTGCATGCCATAGGGAAGCAGGTGGCGCAGTGGTCTAAAACCACTGAGCCTCTTGGGCTTGCCGATCAGAAGGTTAGCGGTTCGAGTCTCAACTCCTGCCAACCTAGCAGTTCAAAAACGCCCAAAAGTGCAAGTAGATAAATAGGTACCACTCTGGCGGGACGGTAAATGGCGTTTCCATGTGCTGCTCTGGTTTCGGTGTTCCGTTGCACCAGAAGCAGCTTAGTCATGCTGGCCACATGACCCGGGAAAACTGCAGACAAACACCGGCTCCCTCGGCCTGTAAAGCGAGATGAGCGCCACAACCTGAGTCGGCTGCGACTGGACTGGACTTAACTGTCAGGGGTCCCTTACCTTTTTTTATCTTTATGCATGCCATTAGGCATGCTACAGATTGATTACTTGTTTTATAACCGCTGTTTTATAATACCATGGAGCATCCTGTTTGGTAACATTTCATAAGGAGAAAGGAATCCATAATGTGCTTTGCTGCTGCTTGTATAAGCAAGACTGGTGTGTTTTTATAAGATAAAACCTGAACGTAGTTTCTCGTTCAGGTTTTACTTTTACAGTATGAATAATTACGGAAATATTTGAGAAGGCTGGTAAAGTGGTATTAATTTCTTAAATGAGAGGGATCATATGATGAACTCTGGGCCACTAACTGCTTCACCCTAATGATGTTTTAACATTGCTGGGTGAAAATAAAATTTCAATGTGAGATGCCTTCTCCATTCCCAAACTGTTCCTAACACTTCTCTGCTATTTTTATTTGGCGGTCAGATTATGGACTTTGCTTATGTAGCTTTGCAGCGAGGAGACAAAGAATATGAGTTTAGGACACCCTGCCATTGTACTGTAGTCCCAAAGATAAGACTGAAAGCAAATTCCTATAATCAAAATAGCACAAAGCTTGTGCCTCCACTTAAAAATTCCACTATATCCCTCTTGTTGACTCAACCTCTCCACCCAGTTCTCCTGTGGAGTTTGCAATTCAAAGTAACCCTTTTCACCCATTTTACAGAGCAATCCCGAGTGCAGAAGCCTATTGTGGAACCAAAGAGAATTAAAGGTAAAGGTAAAGGTACCCCTGCCCGTACGGGCCAGTCTTGACAGACTCTGGGGTTGTGCGCCCATCTCACTCAAGAGGCCGGGGGCCAGCGCTGTCCGGAGACACTTCCGGGTCACGTGGCCAGCGTGACAAAGCTGCATCTGGCGAGCCAGCGCAGCACACGGAAACGCCGTTTACCTTCCCGCTAGTAAGCGGTCCCTATTTATCTACTTGCACCCGGGGGTGCTTTTGAACTGCTAGGTTGGCAGGCGCTAGGACTGAGCAGCGGGAGCGCACCCCGCCGCGGGGATTCGAACCGCCGACCTTTTGATCAGCAAGCCCTAGGCGCTGAGGCTTTTACCCACAGCGCCACCCGCGTCCCTTAGAGAATTAGTAAGCCTCCAATCTAAATACGTTTGCTCAACAACTAGTCCAACTAACTTAAGTAACTATGAAGTATGCTGGGGCTTGCAAAGTGTTTTATAAGTTTTATTTATGAGATGGCGATTCACTAGCAAAATGACTGGGCAGACTTTCTGGAATAGAAAAAATGCAATGTATTGGTTATTTCCAAGAAGCTCAGATCTTTGAGTTTGTTCAGTTATTTTGCAACAGGTGAAACAGAAAGTTTGCCATCTTAAAAAAAGTTGCACAGCATGGACAGTTCGGCCATCTACACCAACAGGGCATTACCAAAAGCTTGTGGGTTCATTATATCACAGGAATCCAGCATCTGCTTTAATTATTGGAGAACTGGAAAGCGAAAAGCAACATTTTAGAAGTTCTCAAAGAACTTATCTACCTTCCTCATAAAACATCAGGGTGCTTTACAACAACATAAAAAGCATAAATACAAAAAAGCCTACAGTATATCATACTGTATCTGACGGTTGCCTTTTGCTGCTTAAAGCAGCTCTGTCTGCTTGCTTTTTTAATTTTATTTATGCTTTTCAGGTTTATACATTCACTAATTTTACAATCATTTTAACATTTCAAAACTTGACTTCCTACCCCCTCTTTCTGTGGTTCCTTAAATTTATTTTTAATATCTTATGCATACTCCAAATTAACTTAATTTGCTCCTTTATTCATCTTTAAAATATATGCTCTCCTGAAACTGCATGTTATTACAACAGTCCTGCCAATGTTCTCATCTGTTTACAACTGATCTGTAAATATTCAATAAACCATTACCATTCTTTTATAAAGAGTTTGTTATCTTGATTCCTTATTCTTCCAGCAAGTTTTGCCATTTCTGCATAATCCAGAAGTTTTTGCATCCATTCTTCCTTTGCTGCTGCTTTAAATTTTGGGGCGAATAAGTTTCTATACATTTTAGGTAATTCTGTCCCTATAATTCCCCCCCCCCAAAAAAGCTGTTGGTTTTGTTTTTTTTACAAAGGTTATTTTGAACATCCTTTTCAATTCTTTGTATATCATTTCCCAGTAAGCTTTAACCTTACTCAGGGCAGGATTTAGGTTTGATGAGGCCCTAAGCTACTGAAGGTAATAGGGCCCTTTATATGTCCAGCTGTCCTTTGTCAACAACAAATGACCACTGTTTTTTGTGTTGAATATACGCTATATGGGGTAATTTATGGACCTAATAGGTATCTAAAGCCATTTGCACATAACAAAATATGTATTTTATCAAACTAATTGTTGCAAAGTGTAGGCACCCTATAGATAGAAATTAGCAAACCAGTGATATTTTAGGGAGCAGGCTAGCAGGTGGGGCCCATTACTTGCATCGTAGGAGTCTACACAAAACAAAACACTGTTGCTGTATGTAGGTTTTATTTTATTTGTTTTTTATCTTATATTTTGGAAGTGTACATCTAGGTTCCCCCTTTTTTCCGGGCCCCCACAAAAGGGGGGCCCTAATCTATAGCTTGTTTAGCTTATACCTAATGATAAAAACCGATAGTTCTGTCCCTATTATAATTCACAAAAGAAAGCAGCTCTGCTTTCCCAGAAGGACTAAATTTTTGGCAGGCGAATCCTTCAGAGAAAAGACGGGCAAACCCCAGTCCATCAAGTTCCCCACCTCATATATAGGCTCTTGAAACCCTGAAGAAAAAAAATAATAAAGATTTGGTGGCTGCTGTTTATCAGTCGGCGACCCCAACACACGCTTCCCTACCAGTAAGTAAGCCATTCCCGCAGCCCAGCCCCTTTGCCAGGGAGGCTGGGCCCGAGCCTATCCCCGCCCACGGGCCGCCTCTCCGCCGCCTCAGCCCAGTTCCGCCTCGGAAGCGAAGGCCGTCCTCCAGCCCATCTTCCCTCCGCCGTTTCGCCTCTGGGACATGGGCCTGGGCCGGGTCGAAGGGAGGAGGAAGAGGTGGTGGCGACGGCTGCGGCTGCTGCGAGACCCCCGAAGCGGTGAGTGCGCTGGAGACGAGAGGGCCGAGAAAGGCGTCCTGGAGGCGGAGCGGCCTGCCCTCTTTTACCTCAGGAAGGACCCCGGGTGGGCAAGCTGGTCTGGAGCCCGGAGAACGAGGCTTGCTGGCGGGGGGGGAGGGGGTTCGGAGGGGGGAGACCCGACACGCGTCTGTGGGCTCACACGAGACGGCGGGGTCCGTGTTGGCCGTGGAGGAGGGGCCCTTCTGTGGGCCCGCAAGGAGGAGCCCGGGGTGGCGGCGTTGGGGAGACTCGGGTTGTGAGGTGGGAATGGGCGGAGGCCGCGAGATGACGGGAGGCATAAGGAATTGAGAGAAAATCCATTCTGAGCAGAAAAAGGGGAAATAAAGGGGGGAACCGCGGGAGTCATCTCCCCCCCCACACACACACCGATGTCCATTAAAATGTCACCTTGGTGAGTGACCTGGGAGGTTGCATTCACACGTTACTCGAGTTTAAAACACCCCTCCCCCGCGTGATCAGCAGGGAACCGCAGCCAACCCTGGCCCTTTTCCTGGAGCCTTTATGTTACAGGCGTGTTTTCAAATGCCGGTTTGGCCCATCCACGCTGTATATATGCCCTTCTAAGCATATGCTTAAACAAAAATGGGTGTACACATAATAATAATAATAATAATAATAATAATAATAATAATAATAAAAAAACAACAACACAACAATAATAACAACAATAGTAATAATAATAATAGTAATAGTAATAATAATAAAAATATTTATACATACCTACATACCCTGCCCAACTGGCTGGGTTTCCCCAGCTACTCTGGCCGGCTCCCAACAGAATATTAAAAACACAATAAAACATCAAACAAGGCCAGTAGGAAGCCTGCAAAATATTCATTGGGGTGACTTTACCCATGATGAAATTCACACATGGAGGATCTGACCTGTAGGTGAGTGTGTGTCACGTTCCAGTATTTGGCTCCTCTTCCTCACATGCATTTGTAGTGATGCAGAATTGTCTTACATGAGTAATGGAAATTCAAGTGTGGAAGTAGTTCTGTGAAGTAAGCAGTATGTGCTCACAGTTTTAACTTGCGTGTTGTGGATTTACAGTGAGTAATGCCTCCCAAACCTTTCCATGTGTTGAGACTGAATTTAAGCAGAAGCCAACACCATTGGATAATTGTGCCAATAAGATGTGGCAAGTTCTTGGGATGTCCGTACATGTTCTAGGAGCACGAGAACATACAGCAGATCTTTCCAAACTTTATGTCGCGACACGTTAAGTGTGTCAGCTGCCGTGTGTAGCTGTGTTGTGCAAATGCTTCCTGTGCTCCTCCCGGGCCTGGAAAATGGAAAGTTTAACCTCCGGTTTGCTAGTAAAATGGGACGCGGGTGGCGCTGTGGTCTAAACTGCAGAGCCTAGGGCTTGCCGATCAGAAGGCCAGCGGTTCGAATCCCCGCAACGGGGTGAGCTCCCATTGCCCTGCTCCTGCCCATCTAGCAGTTCGAAAGGATGTCAAGTGCAAGTAGATAAATAGGTACAGTAGTACCTTGGGATACATACGCTTCAGGTTACACACTCCGCTAACCCAGAAATAGTGCTTCAGGTTAAGAACTTTGCTTCAGGATAAGAACAGAAATCGGGCTTCGGCGGTGCGGCGGCAGCAGGAGGCCCCATTAGCTAAAGTGGTGCTTCAGATTAAGAACAGTTTCAGGTTAAGAACGGACTTCCGGAACGAATTAAGTACTTAGCCCGAGGTACCACTGTACTGCTCCAGCGGGAAGGTAAACGACGTTTCCGTGCGCTGCTCTGGTTCGCCAGAAGCGGCTTAGTCATGCTAAGCAAGTAAAGCAAGATAAGCGCCACAACCCCAGAGTCATTCGCGACTGGACCTAACGGTCATAGGGTCCCTTTACTTTTACCTTGCTAGTAAAACTGAATTACTGTGTCACGAAATGATGCATTTCTAAAAAGTGTGTCACCAACATGAAAAGTTTGGAAAGCTCTGACATACAGCTTCTAGGAGCATGAGTACATGGTGGTATGTTCACATGGGAGACTATAGTCAGTGAAGTTATAGGAATATCATGGACTTTAAAACATATATATCAGCAACTGTGTAAATACCGAAGGATAAAGTAGCCAGGAGAAAGATGGATGTTGAATTTGTAATATTTATACTCTGCCAGAGCTGATTGTTGACTGGTTGATACTCTACCTACCTTGTTGACTGTCTGATTATGTTCGTGTAGAGGTACAGTGGCGCCCCGCAAGACGAATGCCTCGCAAGACGGAAAACCCGCTAGACGAAAGAGTTTTCCGTTTTGGAGGTGCTTCGCAAAATGAATTTCCTATGGGCTTGCTTCGCAAGACGATAATGCCTTGCGAGTTCCTGCGGGGTTTTTTTCCTCCCCCCCGCCCTCTAAATCTCTAAGCCGCTTATCAGCTGATCCGCTAAGCCGCTTATCAGCTAAGCCGCTAAGCTGCTTATCAGCTGATCCGCTAAGCCGCTAAAAGCTCTAAGCCGCTAAGCCGCTAATGGGCTTGCTTCGCAAGACGAAAAAAACGCAAGACGAAGAGACTCGCGGAACGGATTCTTTTCGTCTTGAGAGGCACCACTGTATTGGTTTTGCTAGCTGACTCTTCCTCAGTCTTACGACACAGTATATATGTGGGGAATGTAGGAAGTGTATCCTTGTTTCCTCTTCCTGTGCTTATGTGTTAATGACAGTTCATGTGTAAATGCAAGCAATAAATGGTAAGAACATTGTAGTACTGCTTATTACTTTTAACACCAGCTTCTACACACTTGAAGGAAAGGGCATAATGAAGGAAGGCCAATTGAGAGTATATGGGTAAAAAGTGTAGGAAAGGGAAGCAACAGTGACCTTACTGTGGCTGTTTGCTATAGACTTCCAAGCCAGACTGAAGACTTGGATGATGCCTTCCTACAGCATATTACCAGACATTCAAAAATGAGAGATACAGTAGTCATGGGAGGCTTCAACTACCCCAATATCTATGGGAACTCAAACTCTGCCAAGAACGTAAGGTCCAACAAATTCCTCAATTGCCTCGCTGACAGTTCATTTACCAGAAGGTGGAAGAAGCAACAACTTAGACCTGGTCCTCACTAACAGGGAGGAACTAACTTGACAAAGTGGAAGTACTGGGAAACGTGAGAGGAAGTGATCATGGTCTCTTGGGATTCATGAAATAGAACCAATGGAAAGCTGGGTGTAATTGTAAAAACACTCTGGATTTTAAGAAGACTGATTTCAAAAAACTTAAGGAACTAAGTGATACCATGGTCAGAAATACTCAAAGGGAAGGGACTCCAAAATGGATGGGCGTTTCTCTAAGATGATACATTGAAGTCACAAAGGCAGACAATTCCAACAAGAAAGAAAAGTAAGAGGCATCTAAGGAAACCGGTGTGGCTGCATAAGGAGCTTACAGATGACCTGAGATTTAAGAAGGGTATGTATAAGAAATGGAAGGGGAAATCACAAAGGAAGAGTATACATAGGTGGCCAACAGTTGCAGGGCGAAATGACAGGTGGACCCGGCTTGCAAGAGAAGTTAAAAATGTTTTTTAAAGCTTTCTTGGGCTATGTTCAAAGCAGGAGGAAGAACAAGCAAGTAGTAGGTCCTGTGTGTGGAGAAGATGGAGAAATGCTATTTGGGGACAGAGAAGGAAGAACTGCTCAACACCTACTTTGCCTCTTCACCCAAAAGGAAAGCAGTGCCCAACCTGGTGATAACAGAATAAATGATTTAAGGAGGGAACCACAGCTCAATATAAGAAAAGAGGTGCTAAGGGAACACTTAGCTACTTTAAATGAATTCAAATCTCCAGGGCCTGGTAAGCTGCACCCAAGGGTACTAAAGGAGCTTGTGGATGTAATCCCAGAGCCTCTGTTTATAATGCTTTAGAATTTTTGGAGAACAGGTGGACTGGAGGCAAGCAAATGTCCCCATCTTCAAAAAAGGGGAAAAAGAAGACCCAGGTAACTACCGACTGATCAGCTGAGCTTGACATTGATACCAGGTAAGGTCCTAGAACAGATAATTCAACAGTCTATGAGCACTTAGAAAAGGATGCAGTGATTACTAAAACCCAGCAGGGGTTTCTCAAAAAAAAGTCATGCCAGACAAATCCCATTTCTTTTTCTTTTCTTTTTCTTTTGGATAGAGTTACAAGTTGGTGGATCAGGGGAATGCTGTAGACTTCATGTATGTTGATTTCAATAAGGCTTTTGACAAAGTCCCATGATATTCTCGTGGAGAAGCTGGCAAAATGTGGGCTGGACAAGGTAACTATTAGGTGGATTTGTAGCTGGTTGACTGACCTAACCCAGACAGTGCTCACTAATAGTTCCTCATCATCCTGGAAAAAAGTGACAAGTGGTGTACCACATGGTTCTGTCCTGGGCCTGTTGTTGTTCACCATCTTTCTAAACGACTTGGACGAAGGAATTGAGAGGATGCTCATCAAATTGGTGGAAGACACCAAGCTGGGAGGGTTAGCTAGTGTAGCAGAAGACAACTGGGCCAAAACTAATACAGTGGTACCTCGGTAATTTGTTCCGGAGGTCCGTTCTTAACATGAAACTGTTCTTAACCTGAAGCACCACTTTAGCTAATGGGGCCTCCTGCTGCTGCCGCGCCGCCGGAGCACAATTTCTGTTCTCATCCTGAAGCAAAGTTCTTAACCCGAGGTACTATTTCTGGGTTAGCAGAGTCTAACCTGAAGCGTATGTAACCCAAAGTACCACTGTAAAAGGAATTTCAATAGGGACAAATGTCTGGTTCTGCACTTGGCAGGAAGAACCTGCTACACCAATATAAGATGAGGGACGCCTGGATTGCCAGTAGTACATCTGAAAAGGATTTAGGGGATTTAGACTACAAGGTTAGGATGAGTCAACAGTGTGATACGGCAGCAGAAAATCTAATGCTATTCTAGACTGCATCAACAGAAATATAGTATCCTGATCAAGGGAAGCAACAGTCCCGCTTTATTCTGCCTTGGTCAGACCATACCTGGAATACCACATCCAGTTCTGGGTGCCACATTTTAAGAAGAATATTGACAAGCTGGAACATGTGCAGAGAAGGGCAACCAAGATGATCAAGGGTCTGGAAACCAAGCCTTATGAGGAACAGTTGAGGGAATTGGGTATGCTTAGCCTGGAAAAGAGGGGACTGAGAGGAAATATGATAGCCATCTTCAAAGATCTAAAGGACTGTCAAATGGAAGATGGAGCAAGTTTTTTTCTCTCCTGCACTGGGGAGTAGCTCCCAAACTAATGGCTTTAAGTTACAAGAAAGGAGATTCTGACTGAACTACAGGAAGAACTTGCTGATGGTATGAACTGTTCAACAGCGGAATCAGTTACCTCAGAAGGTTGTGCTTTCTTCTTCCTTGGAGGTTTTTAAGCCGAGGTTGGATGGCCATCTGTCATGGATGCTTTAGCTGAGATACCTGCATTGCAGGGAGTTGGACTAGATGACCCTTGGAATCCCTCCCAACTCCACAATTCTGTGATATCTGTTTTGCAAATACAGTGGTACCTCTGGTTACGAACGGAATCCATTCTGGAGGTCCATTCGTAACCGAAAACGAACCATAACCTGAGGCGCCATTAGCAAAAGTGCGCCTCCCTCTGCGCACGCACCTCCGGCATGCAGTTTCCACTCGCATCCTGGGGCAAAGTTTGCAACCAGGAGCAGCTACTTCGGGGTTACCGGAGCTCATAACCCACACCGTACGCAACCAGAGGCGTTCGCAGCCAGAGGTACCACTGTATGAACAATTACTGAGACCCAGTTCATGGTAAAGGTAAAGGTAAAGGTACCCCTGCCCGTACGGGCCAGTCTTGACAGACTCTGGGGTTGTGCGCCTATCTCACTCAAGAGGCCGGGGGCCAGCGCTGTCCGGAGACACTTCCGGGTCACGTGGCCAGCGTGACATTGCTGCTCTGGCGAGCCAGAGCCGCACACGGAAACGCCGTTTACCTTCCCGCTGGTAAGCGGTCCCTATTTATCTACTTGCACCCGGGGGTGCTTTCGAACTGCTAGGTTGGCAGGCGCTGGGACCGAGCAGCGGGAGCGCACCCCGCCGCGGGGATTCGAACCGCCGACCTTTCAATCGGCAAGCCTAGGCACTGAGGCTTTTACCCACAGCGCCACCCGCGTCCCTTTCAGTTCATGGTACTTGTGTGTTGATAGTTACTTAAAACAGGCTATGATCAGGTTTCCACATAATATTGGTGTAGTCAGTGGAAGTAATCATATGATCCAGATACTAAAACAATCTAAAACAAAAATTACTGGAATACTAATGGAATGTAATTAGTATATACTTATTAAATCAAATGAAAACAAAAAGCTTATTTAAGTGCATGACTTCATCTTGCTCTCACATGAAGTAAATTGATAATTTAAAAGGGGGAAGTTAAACACAAAATATATGTTTCCCCAATTCACACATACGTGCAGATGTTCAAATGCAACTATTGTCTATATTTGGGGGGGGAATATTTATGATATTACCAATGTCTTCATTTAACGTCTCTTCCCATGAACACTGGATGCACGGTCGCCATGGGAATTGTTTTCATCTGCCTGTTATCTGTGCAACAGTGAGCAAGCTGGCTGTATTTTTATGACCTTGCAGATGTTAGTAGCCTTTAGTAATAGTAATGTTATAAGAGTTTTTTTCTCTCTGTTTGGATAATACCTAATGCAATACTGCATTGAATCTCAGCAAAACCTAATCACAATGTGCTGCTTTGGTGGTGGAGAAAAAATAATGACATGACGTGTTGAACCTTGAAGTTATATTTAGAAAAGGCTTCAAGTTTCCAGGATATGAAGTCTTTGTTATTGGTAATCCACAGAGTGGGAGAAAAAACAGCTAAGATTACCTGCTTGAGACTAATTGAACAAGGTACGTATGTATATTACTGGATGGAGTGAAAATGGACTATGTCTTCATGGTGAGGGTTGTAGAAAAGAGCTTGTTGCCAGTATTTTTGCTCATCCTTTTTTTGTGTGTGTTTTTTTGTGTGAGTACATTTTCTCACAGATAATTTTGCACCACATAAAATGCATGCCTGGAAGCTGAAACAGATAACCTGGTGTTTTTTGAGAAAGCAGTAGGGTTGAATAGAGTTCTATTCAGTGAGGTTTTTTTTGCAGGGGGTGCTCAATTACCCTAGAGTACCAACACCTCTTTTTCTAAGGGAAAAGCCCTGGTTTTACTTGAACTGTTTCAAAAGTCATTTCACGCTTGTGTTCGTGTTTTTAAAGTTTCTGTAGGCAAGCATTCATAAAATGGTCAAAGGATGTGTCTTTGTATTTGTTAATAAGATCCATTTGAAATCTTTTTTTTTTCTTTCAGGAAACAGCCAGGGTTGCTGAGTAATTCAAAGACCTATAACATCCCTTTGAAGCCTTTAGCATCCTCCTGAGGAGACATATCTATATACTAACATGCCTGCGGTAGCATCTGTACCTAAAGACCTATACCTCTGCACTTCATTGAAAGATCTTAACAAAAAGACAGAAGTAAAAGCTGATAAAACAAGTACTAAGAGGTATGGATATTTGCTTAGTTGACTTAGTCTTCATCTTGTTTCTTGGAATTAATGGAAAATATGTCCTAATAGATATTGTGCTTCATACACATAGCTAAAACAACATTCACACTTTAAAAGAGTGCTGTATCATTCACTTTCCTGGTTGTAAAGTTCCAGGAGGTGAGTTAATGTTTAAGGAAGCTGAGCACTTTTTGCAGAAAATAATTTAAAGGTAGATCATAAAATAACACTGACTTGTCTTTTGAGAAAGAAAATTGCTTGTTCATACATTTGTTCTTTAAAGCAGCTTATCATTGTAGGTGGAAGTTCTGCTTTTATAATAATAATAATAATAAATTTTATTTATATCCCGCCCTCCCCAGCCGAAGCCGGGCTCAGGGTGGCTAACAACAATAAAACAGTACAACAGTATGTAGTCTGCATTCATGACAATCCAGTAACTTTTGTGATTTTGAATTCTTTGCCTCCATTTCAAGTTATGTACAGAGTGCCCTCAAGATCTTCAAAGCAGCTGAGGAGTGCCGGTTGGACAGAGATGAAGAGAAGGCCTATGTACTTTACATGAAGTATGTGACTGTGTATAATCTTATTAAGAAGAGGACAGATTTCAAACAGCAACAAGTAGGTATCCAGTTATGAGTAGTTTTATGTTTATTTTGGTGTAAAGTTAAATATTGCATCTGAAAATTCAAGATAATAAACAACTGATTGGAGAAAGTAAAACACTTCCGTCAGGGACACCATAGGTGAAAATTTGCATTGGGCACTAGGCACCAAAGCGCATGGCAATAATCCACTATTGTGATGGACATTGGAGGTGCAGTTGTCTCTGCTCCTTCGCTCTGTAAGATCTGTAAATTCAGAATAATGCTCTGATGTCAGAAATGAGACTACTCATTTCCTGTAAGTTCAGACCTGGAATCTCAAGAGGGAGAGCAGCCACTCATTGCAATCTCCATTTGAAACTGTCAATTATTCATCTATGACATAGTGCCAGAAAGATCATGACTAATGGATTTTTTCTGTATACATTGGACAATGGTACACTGCTTGAAATGGTTTTATGCCTCTTGTAATTTCAGGATTACTTTCATTCAATGCTTGGACCTACAAACATAAAAAAGGCTATTGAAGAAGCTGAAAGACTTTCAGAAAGCCTTAAACTCAGGTATGCTTAAATAGCATTAAATGTTAATACGTGTGCTTGGTTTTTTGTTATCTTCTACCGTATTTTTCCTTATTAAGCACAGAGAAGCATTCCTCCTGCAACATTTGCCATTAATTGAGAGCTCAATAAGAGGCTAAAAATGTTTCAGTATAGAGTACCTCTGTAAGTGAACGAGAGAACGATTGCAGTGGAACTTGAATCTCCTATGATCTTTATAAATGACAGTGCTGCATTCATGGCTTGCTATAGTGTTAGCCCTTGGCTTTTAGACACGTAGCAGAAACTTGGAGTCCTAGACCAGCTCATTCAGGATGCTATTCCCAATCTCTCTCTCTCTCTCTCTCTCTCTCTCCCTTCCTCCCCCCCCCCCCCCCCAGCAATTGGTGAAGATTGGGGAAATTAGAATAATCAGCAGCAGTTCATCACAATAATAATGAAAGCATGAGCAGCAGCAATTGATATAAAGCCATATCCAATATTAAACAAATCCAAAAGCACTCTGGAACATGACAGTCTTGGCCAGCTGCCTTAAAAATAACAGGAAGGAAGGGAGATGTGCATCCCTAGAGGAGTGGCTTGACAATGTTGCTGCTGCAGTTGAAAACATCCTGATCTGTGTGGCCAACCATTGTAATTCAGACATAGGGGGCACACAGAGGAAGACCTAAGAGGAAGATCTTAAATGTGCAAATGAGAAGTATCCAGGCTCATATTATTTAGAACTTTTAGCATGCTTGCCATAAAAGCATAAGAAGCTGCCTTTGCACAAGAATCAGACCATTACCCATCTTGCTAAGTATTCTTGACTTGCTGGCAGCTATCCAATCAACTTTCTCGCCTAGATATGGCATACGTTGAATCAGGGGCCTTCTAGATGCAAAGCATGTGTTCTACCACTAAGCTGCAGCTCATACCAAACTATTGACTACTTCTGTTTCGTTTTGTCTCAATAATTCTATTATCCTTTAATACAACTATAACCTTGTAAGAGTGCATTTTTCCTTATTTTTATAAATATGATGAAAATGTGACCTGATATGTGTAGGAAAACACATGTAGCTTCTTATGTTCCCCACACAATTTTGTAGGAGAGCTATGGCATTTCATCTGGGCCTTTGATACTGTGGTGCTTTTCCTTAAGAAATCTTTTAAATAGTATTTCCTGTTTTCCAGACCCCCGAATGTAGTGGCATAACTACCATTCAGTGCACAGATATCAGTCAGGCGTCCCCTACTCCTCCAAAGAAACAATGTGCCCTTGTTTTTCAAGGGCAACAGTACGATAAAGTATTTGGAATGCTCCCAAGATATTCATGAATTAAATACTTTGGGAATAATCCAAATTCTTTCTTCGACGCTTCTACAACAGACTCCACGTCAAGCTCTAGTAGTACCATGTTTTGTTTTTTCTGTTCTCCTGTGGTACAAGAGCAGTTAATAACTGAATTTAGAATTTAATTAATGTGCAAGTGGTGATTAAATGGTATCTATAAGAAGGAGGCAGAGCGGTTGACTTCTGCCTTGATGAAACCAGATGAAGTCTTTTATCTGACTTCCTTTAAATAAAAAAAATAGAATTTTCATTACTCAGACATCAGTTTCTGAAGTCTTCTTTCAGAATTTAATATGCTATTCTTGTTCTGTAGCCAAGTGAGAATATTAGTTACATTTGTTTACTCACCACATTTGGAATGCTCACATACATACGCTATTCCGACAAACCGTCCTATAAACTGTGATTTTGTGTTTGTTTAATATATTTAAAACAATAGAGATCTTACATTTTTGTCAGCTTCGAAATAGCACTTGCTATGCATTTCTAGTAGAATATTAAGGCTTCAAACCCATTCTTGCGTCCATCGGAGTAAGCAGCATGTAAAAGGATGCATGATGTTTTGGGTCTATTGTCCAGAAAACCAAATGGCAATCAGATGGTAAAGATTTAAGGATTATCAGGCTTTGGCTGATGTGTTTAGTGAGCACTTACAGTCTTCCCCACCTAGAGGCAGGCTCTGGTAGGTCTCAGCAGTGACTGGCTCCCATGTCCTCCAGGAGAATGGTTCACTTTGCCTTCTTTGGTGGATGAAGAGAGCCAGTCACTGACCAGGACCTTCAAAGCCTTGGTCAAAAGTGTTACTGATGTCTCCTGGGAAAGAGGATGAGGAACACATGCAAGTTACGTAATGAGTTTCCTGCCTAGGCTTGTTGGAGGCATTAACCCAGCAATGACTGGCTTTCTTCATTCACCAGAGACTCGGGCATCTTAACAGAAAGTGCCAACAAAACAATCTCTTGCAATGAAAAAAGCAATTTGTAAATTGTAATTCTTTTTAAAACTAGATATGAAGAAGCCGAAGTGCGGAAGAAACTGGAAGAAAAGGAAAGGCAAGAGGAGCAACAGTTGAAAAAGCAGGAATTGAAAGATGATGCAAAAGTTTTAACCAAAACCTCTTCAGAAGATTCATCAGATCCCAAAGGAAAAAATCAAATGGTAATTGGGACACTTAATCCTTAAAATGTTATCTGTTGTAAACAAAAAAATCTAGTCTAGAATATTGGAGGTGGGGGGAGTTGGCTTATATCTGGCAGCACCTAAAATTAGATTATTTAAGTTTGAAAATAAAACTTAGCGGTTACTTAGGGTTAAGTGTACTGTTCATTAAATACATTGTGCTTAATATTTCATATATTCAACAGGCTTATCCTGTTGAATAATTCTGAAGGTTGTCTATTTTAAATCCTACTCAGGCCCTAAAAGGCCATCACCATTCTAGCTTGTAACTGCTAAACTGAGCGATCTGATGTGTGGCTCTTTGTTCATGTTGCAAGTGGGTATATCATTGGTCTACCTTGAGCTGTGAAGTTGAGATGGACCTTTAATATTGAATTTCTTTAGACTGATGCTAAAGGCTGGAAAATACCATATGATCACCAAATCCTGTCCCTGTTAAGGCACTTAATTCAGATAATGGATTTTTAGCAGTGCGTATACATGCCTCGAGACCTGTCGACTCCAGGGAACTAAAAAATGGAGCTAGGTGAAAGCAAAAATCCCCAGTCTGAATTTCGGGGGGGGGGGGGGAATTCTTACTAACTTCAACTCTGGCAGAAGGCTACCTTGTACTGTGTTATGATTGGTCTGCATAAATCTATGCAGCCACTTCTGTTTTGCCATTTTGACAAGAGTGGTTGCTTTAGAAAGGCCTGGTTTAATCACAGGTGTAAATCCTGTTGAATTTAATAGGGCTTACATTCAGGTAAGTGGGAACAGGACTGCAGCCTTACTGACTTCAGAAAGTTGTGTATGTGTGAATTAAGAATATAAAAACAGCTGCTTTTAATGCATTTTTAATTGCTGAAAATCCTTTTTTTTTTAAACGCTAACATAATATAGATCAATGGTGAGAAGAAAAGTTCAACAGAAATAAAGAATCAGCCTGAAACCGGTAAGTGACATCTCTCCATTAATCCTCAGTTCTGCTCTCCACAGTAGAGACTACAAACAGAACAGGAATTTATCTGTAGATCACTCCTGTCTAAATGACTCAAATAAGTCAATTCATAGGGTCACTACAAGAAAGGCAGCTGTTCCTCCTCACCAACTACTCCCATTCATGTGGGGCTGCCTAGATAGACCTAGGAGGGAATTCCTTTCTATCACTAAGTATGGAATTTGACCCAGAGGTGAGAGCAAAATAAATGCTCATAAATGCTCCCCATGGTGAAGTGTCTGCCTGAATGCTCCTCCGTATCTCGGTTCAAGTAATTTTTTTTAGCATTTGCAATGGATACTTTACATAAGATCTGTATGTGCTATCTTCACCCCGTTCACATTTTGTGTTCCGGAGGGTAACGATAAAAAGATACTATGATTTGAAAATGGGGCTATAATGCATGGTTGTTCCTAACCAACCACCGAGATCAGACGGGATTGGGCATGTTCGAGGTGGTATGGCTGTAGGCGATCCTAAGCAACGAGCGTGAAAGTTGTAAGATACCGCTCAGAAATCTGTGCACCTACATTCTGCAATTTCTTTATGGGCATCTTCACCCATTTTAACAACAGCTGTTCTCTGGAGGTGTGTGGGAGGCCTCCAGTACAACCAGGAGTGAAGCCCCGCCCCCTCGTAGGGATAGGCAAGTCATGTGAAATAGGGATGTAAAAAGGCTCTGCCTGCAGCTCTTTTGACTGCTTTGCTGGGAATAGATTTTTCTCAGCTCCTTCTTGTCTGGATTTCCCTTGATATGAAATAAGTGGCTTCACTAAGTGCAGTAAGTGATTGTGGCCAACAGGGCAGCAATGGTGGGGCTGTGTTGATCTCCTGGCTAACCCAATGCAGCTCATTGCTGCCACTTGCTAAGAGTGAGGGACAAGGCAGCGGAAAACCTGGCCTGGTGCAGGTGCATTGGGGAAACCAATCCATAGAATCAAAGAATTGTAGAGTCGGAAAGGACCCCAAGGGTCATCCAGTCCAACCCCCTGCAATGTAAGAAATCTCAAGTAGATTCTCAGCATGACAGATGCTCCCAAAACCAATGCTTTTAAAGTTGCGCCCACATCATTATTGTTGTTGTTGTTGTTGTTGTTGTTGTTGCCAAGCTTCCTCATGCATTGCTTCCCTGGCAGCCCCTACTGGCATTATACTTGTTCACAAGCATATTTCAGTGAAAATCATCTCTTTAAAACATTAATAGTTATTTTTAAAAAAGAACTTTAACAAGCGTTTGTATTCTGATCTATCAGCTTTTTTAAAAAAAAAAAGTAATTTCTGTCTCCCAAGGAACAATCACAGCAGAGGAATTGTTTAAAATGATGATGGACAAAAGCATTAAGTTGATGATAATGGATGCTCGGTGCTTGAAGGATTACCAGGAGTCCTGCATTGCAAACTCTGTCTGCGTTCCAGAAGAAGCTATCAGTCCTGGGTATGGAATAAACTTTCTTAGCAGAGTCTTAAGACTGTGTACCGATTAAGCGTTTACCATTTATCAGGAGTAGAATGGAGAAAATATGGAACACCTGTTTGTCCAGCTACAATAAAAGGCCTAAAGTACACACAGTAGTCTTGACGACTACTTCTTTTTTGTAAAGGTGCTTAGTTGGTCTACGGAACTTTAGGACATGGGATATGCTGATGGTCCCTAGTTAAATGGACCTTTAAAAGGGCTTAGCAATATTGACATCACTTGTATAAAATGGTTGTGAGGCAATACTTAGGCTTGGTCTTGGAACCTTAGGAGTAGACAATCGAGAATGGTTGTATCCAGTACTGTTCCTAATCGGAGTAGACCCATTGAGATTAATGGGCATGACTAACTGAGGTCCATTAATTTCAGTGGGCCTACTCTGAGTAGGACCTAGCTGGTTACAGCCCTCTGTAATATACGGTACTAAGCATGGTTGGAGCAATAATGCCATGGTGACAGTGACTGTTGGCAATAAGCTTGTGAAGATAAGTAGGTGTTAGGGAAGGGAGTTTGGCATCAAGCAGTCCATGGGGAGGAAAGTATGTGCCAAGTCACTGCTTGGGCTCCCCTGTCTCCCCTTATTGTTTTCACTACTGTGCTTTTTGGTCCGTTTGAAAGGGCCTACCTCAGCTCAGCTGAACCCTGCATTCAATCAAATATCCAACAGCTGGTCACCAGAGATCAATGTGAAATGGAAATGTGCATGTTTCTGGTTGCACACTTGGTTTATGTGAGAAGCCTACTAGACCAGGTGGCACTAAGTGTCACTTCCAGAATTGAAGTCTCCAGGCTTTACCAGGTCCATCCCAAGACATTTTGCTGCCTGAGGCAATAACAGCAAATATGCCCCCTGCCAAAAATAATAATCAAGGTACTTAGTAACGTAAAATAGCCAACATTTTTGTATCTGAGACAGAAAATCCCACATGTCTCTCCTTGGGAATAGAAATGCAATAAGTCAGTAAATAAACATTTAATTTCTCTTTATGACACCCCAAATTAGTGCCTGAGATGGCTGCCTCACTCTGCCTAATGGGAGGGCCGGCCCTGCTTGTTAAGATGTAACGGAGTGATGTCAGGCTTGGCGACCTGGGCCTACTCTGCATTTTATTGTGTAGTCACCTTTGTCCCCTTGGATGGCAATTGATTGCTGCCACCGCTCCTCCTGCAGTTGAATGACAGATTGCACTTTGTGAATTATTTTTTCCCCCTTTCCTCTCCCCCCCCCCCTTATCTTTTATGTTACTGCTTCAAACTTTAGAGTCACTGCTAACAGGATTGAGGCTAAACTCCCAGATACATCTAAAGAACCATGGAAGGAGAGAGGACAAGTTGATTATGTTGTTCTGCTTGACTGGTTTAGTTCAGCCAAAGACTTGCAATTAGGAACACCTCTGCGGAGCCTCAAAGATGCCCTTTTCAAGGTGAACATGCTCGGGTTTATTTTTTTCTAGTTACCTTGATAAATGAGATTCCCAGTAGATGTAATTCTGTATCTTAGAGGGCTGTGTTTTGGTAGCTCTGTCAACAGACACAATCTTTTACTATTTAACTTAAGTCTGCATAAATTTCCATAAGTGATACTGTCCCATGTAGACATAGCATTTGCTGATGGTTTGTTTTCCTTAACAATAGTTAAATGTTATCTCTGAATAGCTAAACAGTGATTAAAAATTGAGCACAAACCAGAATGTGAACCTGTAGTTTTAAGGCAATTAACTGTGCCTCAATAAAACATTGGTAAAGGATCTTTCATGCCTTTTGGAGATAGGGTTCAGTTAAATATTTAGGATTTATTTCGTAGTTTTATATTGCTAAGAAAGAGTTTCTTTCAATAAATGTAGATGACCATGGTTTTGCTTTGCATCTGGGATCATAACCCAAAGTTAAGGCAACCAATCATAGTTAAGTGTTACATTTCACTGGGCCATTGAATGAAGGGGCTGTGGTATTGTAGTATTCTCCTAAGTTTAAGTTAGTTGATTGTACTAATATAGTTTATTCTTTTTCCAAAGTGAAATAGATACAGACTAACATGACTTTAGCCTTCCTCAAATAGAAAACAAAATGTTATGGCAATAAATGTAGATGGGTAAAAATGGCCTCAAGTATGCAATTTCTAAACAGATACTGAGGTTTTTGAGGTGGTGTACTGAAATGTCTAAATATTTAGAATAAACTGCCCCATAATAAACAAATGTCAGAACAACTACATTGTTCTGTTCTATCCGCCATTTTTATATAAGCTATGTTAAATGTATATTTGTTGTAAAAATAAGGAAAAGACAGTCCATCTCTTCCCATTTCACAGAGTGCATTATCTAGCCACATGGCCTGATTTTGATAAATATGAGCTTCACTTTGGAAGTTCTGTTGCTTATTGTAAAATGTTTTGTCTTTCTCTTCCAGTGGGAAAGTAAAGCTGTACTGAAGAATGAGCCCTTGGTCTTGGAAGGGGGTTATGAGAACTGGCTCCTTTGCTATCCCCAGTATACAACAAATGCCAAAGTAACTCCACCGCAACATGACAGGAATGAAGCCGTTTCTGTCTCTTGTATGTATTAAAAAGACCTTCTGATCTAAAGAAAAAGCTTCCTTAATACAGTGGTACCTCGGGTTAAGTACTTAATTTGTTCCGGAGGTCCGTTCTTAACCTGAAACTGTTCTTAACCCGAAGCACCACTTTAGCTCATGGGGCCTCCTGTTGCCGCGCGATTTCTGTTCTCATCCTGAAGCAAAGTTCTTAACCCGAGGTACTATTTCTGTGTGGAGTCTGTAACCTTAAGCGTATGTAACCCGAGGTACCACTGTACTGCAGTTCTGTCCACAACTTACTCAGGAGTACATCCTACTGAAATCAGTGGGGCTTGCTTCCAAGTAAGCTCCTGTAAGATTGAGCTGCACAGATTGCGTTTCTAAGCCTACTTACTTATTTGTAGATCCCCAAAAAATATTCAGACTGTTGCACGGGACTGTTATTGCAGGTGAACTGTCTTTTTAAAGTCAGGGTGGGAATATATTTCATGACCTATGATGATCTTACCACCTGCTTCAGAGACAAGAAGGTTATAATTTAGATATCAATAATCTCACTACAGCTCTGTTTCTTGAGGGCTTGGCTTGTCATTGTTCATATGGATCACTTTCAGGTGATTGCTTGTAGGAGAGTGAATTGCTGCCTAAATGTCCTTACCTACTTGGAGCTTTTGGAGGACATAATCCAAATTGAAATAAGACCAAACGGCCACGGTATTACACATTGAACACATGATAAATCTGCAACTGGTTTCACTCTGTTGTCAGTTGGTATTTCATTAAGTTTAAATAGTAGATCCTAATGGTTGTTACACTGACATATCTTTAATCCTCTGTAGCAGTTGACCAGATTTAAAAACAGTGAAAGCAATAAAGCATAGAGGTGCACAGTTACAAAAAAACAAAATGTAAAACAGCAGGCTCTGACTGAAGCAATAGATTAAAAGCAAGCTGAATAAAAATGGCCCTGGACAGATATCTAAAAACTAAAAAAATCCTGGTGGATCTCCTTTGGAGGGTTTATAGCAATCTCATTGCCATCACCACAAAGGTCCTGTCTTGGGTACTTGTCTGTTTAATCTATGATTGGGGAACCTTTTTGGCTTTAGGAGCCAGATCCTCGTCAGGTCCTTGCAGGCCAAATTTGACAGGTAGCCTGACAGCCACATGGTGTCATTGTGACGTCATGTAATTGACAGGTGGGCGAGGCTATCCACCTGCCAAAATGCCTCTCATGGGTTTCGCAAGCAAAGACAATGGGGAGAACTTCTCCAGCACTCTGCCTTTGCCATCCCCTCCAGTCGTCCCTATTTTAACGGGCTATTCCCAGACTTACAGAAACCATGGCTTCTGATTTGATCCCAGAATGTCCCGGGGACAAGCCAGCACTTAGAGTGGTGCCATGCTCTTGCACAAATCAGTTGACTTGGGAGAGAGTGCAGCCCCAAAAGATGTACTTTTTTAGTACTGTGCTCTTGCCTCCCAGTTTTCATCAGGGGACTGTTGGAGGATATGCTTTGCTTGTGAAACATGGCTCTTTTTCTCCCTTCTCTGTTGTTTGAGGTGGGTTTTGCAAAAAAGGCAGTGAGGGGGCTTCTCCAGCACTGTCTTTGCTTGAGATCATGGACTTAAGATGGGATGAGGGAAGAGACTTGCAAAAGCCTTCTCCCTTCCCTTTTAAGTACCCAATCTTGAATTTGAATTGAATTTATTACGGTCCCAGACTAGACTCACATACCATACTATACAAATCAGAAACAATAAAATTAAATTTAAATTAACAATCAATGTAACGATAAACAATACAATTATGGCCACAGTTAGAATATGGTTTAAGTCTTAATCTCTACAATATTATCTATTATTTGCTTCTAAGACCTTAGTCTTTATAATAGCACAGCTTGTTCCCTAAGTTTTATGGCAACCGCACAAAATTTGGCCACCTTTAACGTGATCTCTGGATCCTTGTCCTCTATCAGAGATTTTAAATTCCCACTTGGAATTTTCTGTATAACAGGGGTGATAAAAACCAAGTGTATATCCCTGTAAAAACGGCATCGTAGCAGGACGGTTTCCACCTCTATCATGCCGCAGGGGCAGTACCCAATCTTGCACCAATCTGCCTCCCATTTTTAATCTTCACTCATCAGACAATGAGTGGAGATTAAATCCTGCTCCCTAGGCTGGGTGATCCTGTTCTATATTGGGAGAGAAAACCCCTGTTTTCCTACCCATCAACCGGCATCCCCAGTGACATCAGCAGGTGGGCATAGTTTGGGAAACGCCCTTGGCAGGGCCAGGATAAGTTTGCACGCTGGAGTTTCTCCATCCCTGGTGTAATCTCTCAAAAGGGCAGAACCAAGAAGTGTTCCTCCAAAACGGATATTGACTGTGGCAGAGGAGGAGACACATTTGGGTAACAGTTCATTTAAACGTACATTATTTCTCCTACAAAAAATTCTGAAAACAAAAACATAACATTCTTTTCATGTTCCAGTGGATTTTACTTACCCATCTTTGGAAGAACCAGCTCCATCTCCAGTTCCTGTTGTCCATGTAAAACCTTCTGTGGTGGAAGTTACCGAAAGACCTAATATTGCAAATGATCAAGAGGAGAGGGTGGACACGTTTCAACCACCAGCTCCTTGTGGATCAACTGCTACTCCTGCTAAGTCTGAAAACCTACCTGCCATAGTCCAACCAGTGTCTGCAGTAAAGATTATTCCTCAGGTGAGTGATTCTTAGCAAGAAAATAACTTTCTACTTGGACTTTGACATAACAGGGCCACCTTTTTGCTACTGATAGGATGAGCCTGCTTTTTCTGAAGTACTAAGAGAAAGGAAAGGCCTGCACTGTAATACAATAATTGCAAGGTGAAATAGCTATCCTGTAAATGTTTTCAGCTGCCTTGCTAAGAAATATGAAGGAAAGACCCTGGTAACTGGTTGGGGAAGAAAAGACCTTGTTCTGCATGGACAAAAATCATAAACCTTAGGCCTGTGTAACCTGCTGGGTGATTGTCTTTAACTGGCAGAGCAAACCTACTTGAGTCGCACAACAAAAGCCTTTGGAAGCATTCAAAATTGGCTTCTGTTTGGAAATTTCCAATGCTCTTTTCAGCATTATCGCTTCCAAGGCAGATAACAAGACCATTAAAACAGTAAAACAAATACTCAGAAAAGCAATAATAATAAGCAGCAGAGCCATAAAAATCACACCAGTGACAGTTGAAGACAAGTTGTTTGAGTGGAGATTTTTGTCTCAGATTTTATCAGTTCTGGATTGAAATTTATGTGTGGGGATTTTTCCTACTTAAATTGCTTTTGGGAGTTATATGGGAAGTATTTAATAAATTTAATGAATAACATTTAGGGGAGGAGAATTGTTCATCCTAGAAATGCAAATGGTCCGCAACTACAAATACGTGTTCAGGTATTTCTCACCTAACCACCCCTGTAGGTTCTCCCTGGGAAGAGGATGGGGCTTTCTCACTTCTCTCACTACAGCAAGACCCGATTCTGGGCAACTGAGGATTTAATCTCCCAGGATGAGGAGAAAACCCATGTTCAAATAAAACTGGCTAGGCCATACAAGCATCATTCCTCCCGCCCCAATTGTGTGCAAGTTTGCATTAGGGTTGTAGCATATTCTCCCTTATTACTAACTTTTAAGAAGGGTCTAAAAACATTCCTGTTTATCAGTGCATTTTGTGGCTGAAAGATCTGTTGTTGGCAACCCTGAAATTCTTAGCTATGAAAGCAGTTGATCGTGTGGGTTTTTAAAGAAGTTTTTAACTGTTTTTATAAATTGTATATTACCATTGACGTGTTTGCTGCCCTGGGTTACTTCAGGAGAAAAGGCAGGATATGAATAAATAAATACTTTTGCCCAGACTGAAATACCTTTGTAAAACCATAAAAGTGAGTAGTAGAGAATGTTGGCACTAAGTGATCTTTGAGGGAACGTAGCTTGCAAATCTTACCAAAATATGTCTATTTAACTTTTTGGCCCTTTCAGATTGATCGTACAAAAAAGCCTTCAGCAAAAATACCAGATGCTGATAACAGGCCAAGAGCTGAAAGCCCAACCATTGGCAAGCAGCTCATTTCAAATGGCAGAGTGGTTCCAGATCGTTCCACAAAGCCTCCCTTGGATGCTAAGGCCAGTCTGAGAGAAGAGGAGAAAGGCCACCTACCAGCGGAAAAGGCTTCCCAGTTGGAAAAAAGCAAGCAAGAAAAAGAACTGCAGGAGAAGCAACAGGAAGAACAGAGGGAGAAGCTGAGGCAGGAGAAGCAAGAAGAAGAGCAGAGAGCGAGAGAGGAGCAGAGGGAGAAGGAAGGCAGGGAGCACCTCCAGAAAGCAAAAGATAAAGAGAAGGGAGAAAAAGACCAGCCAGCCAACAAAGGGGCAGCTGAGAAGCAAGAGGTGGAGAATGCGCCCAAGGAGCTCACAGACATGAAAAAAGGAAGCAGAACCGAAAATGAATCCCCTGAAATCAGAAAACCGGACACTGACAAAATTGTTGTGGGTGAAAAAGACAAGGTTACCTGGACACCAGAAATGCAGAGACGCAGATTTGCAGAGGAGTCCCGGGCGTCCATGAGGGTGGATTCTGGCTCAGGCAAGGTGAGCAATTCATGGGCATAAAAGGCAAGCATCCTGCTTTGTCTAAAGAGTCTTCCCTTTACCCCCTGAAAATGAGTAATTCTATCAAAGCCAGAGAGGCACCTATACTGTTTCAGCTCCAGCCCTATCAGGAGGCAAGTTCCCAACTGAGGTGAATTGTGGAGGGAGAAAGGCAGACTAGTGAATTTTCACATTCCTAATAGGGAAAGGGACACGGGTGGCTCTGTGGGTTAAACCACAGAGCCTAGGGCTTGCCGATCAGAAGGTTGGCAGTTTGAATCCCCGTGACGGGGTGAGCTCCCGTTGCTCGGTCCCTGCTCCTGCCAACCTAGCAGTTTGAAAGCATGTCAAAATGTAAGTAGATAAATAGGTACCGCCCTGGTGGGAAGGTAAACGGCGTTTCCGTGCGCTGCTTTGGTTTGCCAGAAGCGGCTTAGTCATGCTGGCCACATGACCCGGAAGCTGTACGCTGGCTCCCTCAGCCAATAAAGCGAGATGAGCGCCGCAACCCCAGAGTCGGCCACGACTGGACCTAATGGTCAGGGGTCCCTTTACCTTTACCTTAATAGGGAAAGGGCTTGAGAGGTTTTAATGAAGCTCCCATAGATTTCTTTATCTCGCACAGGAAACCTTCCTGCGAACCTTTCACACAGCAGGAACATTGGGCTTCCCACACACCCATCCCCACTACTCTGCTGCATGTGGTAGAGGGGTGAGTAAACCTATCATGTCACTCAGGGCTCCTGAGAAGGCACTAAGCCACCCACCTTTCCACATTTTCAACCATCTGCATAAGGTTAGAGTAGCACAGAAGTGATTGCTAGGTGTTTTGTAGAGCAGAAGGCAGCAGATGCTGAAAACACAGCAGAGGGGTTGTTGTTTTTTTAAAAAGGAAGGCAGTGGTGATTCAGAGGGTTTTGTTTTTTAATCCTTGCCACAATAAAACATTGGTGGTCTCTACAGGCCACAAAAACCCTCCTGGAAGCTGTAAGGCCCACTGGCCACAGCTTTACCATCCTTTCTTAAACTAAAACACGGGTGAAATACCAATTCATTTACAGGATTTGCTGATTAAGGAGTTTTGCTCTTCCTCCCCACCCCCACAAAAGCAGATACATATAGAAATGGCTTGCCATTGTTGTTGTTGTTTTTACTGATCGCTTTTACTGATCATGACTTGCTGCTTTCTTGGAAGAGAAAAAATCCCTGAGGAACTAAGAGATGTTTCAGATGAGAAGATCTAAGATTGGCAATGTTCAGGGTTCTCCATGGACGTAATGTTCGTTGGGGGGAAACCCCCACATGTTCAGGGTTCTCCTTGGACATAATGTTCGTTGGGGGGAAAACCCCCACAAATATCTGACTGAAACATGAACTGCTCACTAGCAGCGATACCAAGCATGTTCAGCAGAATTTTTCAAGGGCTGAGAATCCAGAGGTTTTGGAGCAATTTTCTTACAGGGCAGTTTTGGCTAGTTGCGTGTGAGTCTTAGAAAGTTATATTCCTTATACAGTGGTGCCCCGCAAGACGAATGCCTCGCAAGACGAAAAACTCGCTAGACGAAAGAGTTTTCCGTTTTTTGAGGTGCTTCGCAAGACGAATTTCCCTATGGGCTTGCTTCGCAAGACGAAACGTCTTGCGAGTTTGTTTCCTTTTTCTTTAAGCCGCTAAGCCGTTAATAGCCGCTAAGCCGTTAATAGCCGCTAAGCCGCTAATAGCTGTGCTTCGCAAGACGAAAAAACCGCAAGACGAAGAGACTTGCGGAACGGATTAATTTCGTCTTGCGAGGCACCACCGTATATTGGTACCTTGGGTTAAGTACTTAATTCGTTCCGTAGGTCCGTACTTAACCTGAAACTGTTCTTAACCTGAAGCACCACTTTAGCTAATGGGGCTTCCTGCTGCTGCCGCACAGCCGGAGCACAATTTCTGTTTTCATACTGAAGGAAAATTCTTAACCTTGAAGCACTATTTCTGGGTTAGCGGAGTCTGTAACCTGAAGCGTATGTAACCCAAGGTACCACTGTATACAATTCACGCAGCTAACAATTTTCACTTTGAAATACATCTTCAAATTCATCAGTGTTTTGTTTTGGGTGTCTTTGTACTCCGTAGCAATTCATCCAGAGTAAAGTGCTATTTTATGTGATTCTGTTGTGTATTGCAGTCATGTTATACTAACATTGAGGCGTTTTGGAGCTTGATAAATTAATTAATGAAAACTGAAAGTTTCTCTTTCAAAATCTTTTACAGCAGACTGGGGTTACAGGACAACCAGAAAGAGACACCCAAAAGCCAGAAGCCATTAGAGATGATACTGAACAAGACTCTGAAAAAAATAAAGTAAATTCACTGTGAGGTGTCTGTGTCTAGCTGCTGAAACCTAGTGCCGATGTCATAACATGGCCTCAATTTACATTCGTTGTCATGTAACTGTTTGTGTTACATTTCATAAAATGCATTTCAATATTTTGTTTTTCATAAATAATAATAATGGGTTGCAGCCAGTGGTAGTCCTTCTCAGAGTAGACCTATAGAAATTGATGGACATGTCTAACCTAGGTTTAGTAATTTCAGTTGGTCAGCTTTGAGTAGGACTTAGTGGAATACAATAGATACAGTGGCTTGTATCTAACGTAGTGTGAAGTAACCATCATGTCTGTGCTTGGATTTTTGAATGTGCAACAGGATGGTGTTTTGCACTAGCCCGAAACATTGATTGATAACTTGAACTTTGTGAATTTTTAAAACACATAATCTCCTTTATGCAGAAAGCCTGCAAAATGCTGAGGACAGCCAAAGTAGGTATGTATCTTTTAAGACCCACAGTTTTGATCTGTGTTGTTCTTTTCAGTCTCAGCGGGAGCCACTAACAAGGGCACGGAGTGAGGAGATGGGGAGGATAATACCAGGACTTCCACTTGGTTGGGTCAAGGTGAGTAGAATATCTTCTGATGTTCTGGGTTTTTTCTGCTTGTGAACACTCTTGCGCTGAACCCATTTTTATATTTGCTGTTTGGATGTTCAGAAAAATATGGTAATTGCCATATAATTGGACCCAGAAGTTAAACCTATAAGACTGAGAAGAGTGGCACAAGCCAATAATATGCCAATATTACGTCACTCTAGAGGCCATTATAATACTTTTCCATCTGGGTTATGCTGGGAAAGAAATACGAATTTCAAAAGTGACTGTGCAATCTTTGAAGTTGTCATATAACTTGCTCCCTTTTCTCTTTGTGCACATGTCACGTGAAGTTTCTGGAGCCAGTCACCGGGACTTTTCGTTACTACCACACTCCAACAAATACAGTTCACATGTATCCACCAGAAATGACTCAGTCAGCCACTCCACCATCGACCCCGCCAACACATAAACCAAAGACTCAGGCTGTTGATCAGCGGGAAAGGGAACATTCCAAATTGAAGCGCTCTTACTCCTCGCCAGACATAACCCAGGCCATTCAAGAGGAAGAGACAAAGAAAATCACCGTCAAGCCTACTATCAACCGTGAGAACAAGTACGTCTGCTGGAAACTCACAAACAGTGTTATAAGACTTGATTTTCTAGGGTACCTGCTAAAAATGTCTTTTACAGTTACTGAAATATGTGAAGGATTAGAAATGTTTGCCATTTGTGTGATTATGTTCCACCATGTCCGGTGTGGGGGACTTTTGGCTATCTAGATGTTGCTGAACTACAACTCACATCATCCTTAGCCATGATTGCTGGAGCTGATGGGAGTTTCTCTTTATCTGGGGGTGGGCAAAGGTTCCCCCGCACATGCGCAATGTGGATATTGCAGAGACGTGTTTATTCCCATAAAAGCTTGTTAGAACAAATCTTATGCAAGCCTTTTAAGTGTGTGTATGAACACACACATATACATGCCCACCCACATACGACTGGCTGTTGTTTCAATATATTGTCCAGAATAAGTTTGAAGTCCACATCATGATATCGGCTTCATAATATCTGACATGGCGATACATCGTGAATCACGATGTATGTGTGTGTGTGCGTGCGCTATGTAAAAAATTGTGATATGGGGAAAGCCAGTCATCGCTTCTCTCCTGATTCTTGCCACCCCTGTTGCTCTGTACTATAAAATAACAGTTGTAACAATATGGTAACAGTAAGTAAAAACATATCAGTTTTTGACCCCTAAGTAGTAGCAGTTGCTATGTAGTTACATCGTTATTTCAGACATTGTGATGTATATCAGTATATCGTGATGTTTAGCTGGTGATATCACTCGGTCCTAGCACACACACAAACTATTGGTTCAGCATTTCATTTCCATCCTTCGAAAGCCTGATGTTTCTATTTTAAAACTTACAGCTTGCTAGGGCAAGGATACCTTGTTATCTGAAAGGAGCAAGGTATCACAAAGACTCTCAAGTATCCTTTAGTATTTATAATCTGAATGAGTTTGGGCATGATCAAGACAAAGTTAAGCACTTTAAAGTCTCATAAGAGAGTCAAGCAGACAGAGAAGGTTAAATCTGTATTAATCTGTATTAATATTCTACTCTACAAAGTAAAATTTTGCAGTAGCATATGTAACAAAAGCACTTAAACCTTTTTTTTGAAAAAAGTCGTTGCCACCTCACTAAAATGAAAAGGGCTACAATTAATATTATATAGCGCATACTTGTCTGTTCCCTCAGTTTTCTGGAAAAACACTTTTGTTCCATTGATTCATGAGAGACATGCTAGTGACACCATAGAGACGAATGCGGCTTGGATTTTTTTAAAAAAGCATGAAAATACATTTCACTCTTTAATATTACCTCTTTCCTTACAGACCAGTAAGCTATCCTAAAACTGAAATCTCAAGGCTCTCTGCGTCTCAGATTCGTAATCTCAACCCTGTATTTGGTGGAATGGGACCAGCTCTGACCGGCCTCCGTAATTTGGGAAACACTTGCTATATGAACTCTGTGTTACAGTGCCTGTGTAATGCACCGCACCTGGCTGATTATTTCAACAGAAACTTGTATCAAGATGATATCAACCGGTATTTATTTATTTGCTTGTTTGTTTGACTGCTTCCATTAACACACAGCTGAGTGCGAAACTTGTTTCATCTATTTAGATATGCTGCTTTAGTGAAATCATAGTGTCGTTTATTTTATTAGCACATTTATCTCGGAACTTAAGGCAGTAGGCATAGTCTTTCCAAGGCATCTCCCATCCAGGAACTGAATAGCCATAGACATGATTTATCTTTAATCTAGGTTTGGTTTATTTACTCTTACATCTACCGCCTTGCTCCTTTTATCTCAAAAGCGGCTAAGGCAAGTACGAAACAAAATATGAAAACAACAAAACATCAAACGGAATACAGCAGATTAATGTGCATCAGCTCTAAAAAATAAATAACATCAGCCAAACAAGGCAAAGCCCATTTCTGGACAGTGTGACCAAGTGATAGCTAAGCAGATCTCATGGGGCAGGTAGTTCCACATCTTGGGCCCTGTAGTGGAGAATGGTTTGTTCTGCTTCCGCTGCCTGGGGCAATGTTGTGCGGATGCCTGATGATCGTCTTCCAAAGCAGCTACTCTATTCCGAACTTAAAAATGGAAAGCGTAATGCTGGTGGTCAACAAAAGAGCTTTAAAGACTCTCTCAAGGCAAATCTTTTAAAATGTAGTATAAACACTGACAACTGGGAAACACTGGCCTGCAAGCGCTCCAGTTGGAGAACAGCCATTACCAAAGGTGTCATGGGCTTTGAAGACACCCGAACTCGGGACGCAAGGGAGAAACGTGCTAAGAGGAAGGCACGCTTGGCAAATCTACACCGTGATCAACTCCCGCCCGGAAACCAATGTCCCCACTGTGGAAGGATGTGTGGATCCAGAATTGGCCTCCGCAGTCACTTAAGGACTCATTGTTAAAACCGTGTTTATGGAAGACAATCTTAACTTGGCTACGAGTGATCACCAAAGAAGAAGAAGAGTTTCTTGGAGTCACAAGGGAGGAGAGAGCTTTCTGTAGTCATGCGGTTTGATCAGTGTGAGCAGTGTTCGAAATTAGCCAGGCCCCAGGCACATTTTGAACCTGGCTTTCAACTGCTTGCCACCAAGTGAAGATGTCTGGGCACCAGGATGGGACCTGACATCTCCACCATCTGGGGATCATTGGATCTGGACTGTTTTTTGCACCCTAATACCCCATCCTGTAGGGACGCAAGTGGCGCTGTGGGTTAAACCACAGAGCCTAGGACTTGCCGATCAGAAGGTGGTTCGAATCCCTACAACAGGGTGAGCTCCCGTTGCTTGGTCTCTGCTCCTGCCAACCTAGCAGTTCGAAAGCACGTCAAAGTGCAAGTAGATAAATAGGTACCACTCCGGCAGGAAGGTAAATAGTGTTTCCCTGTGCTGCTCTGTTTCACCAGAAGTGGCTTAGTCGCGCTGGCCACATGACCTGGAAGCTGTAAGCCGGCTGCCTCGGCCAATAAAGCGAGATGAGCGCCGCAACTCCAGAGTCAGCCACAACTGGACCTAATGGTCAGGGGTCCCTTTACCTTTACCTTTTTACCCCATCCTGTAGAATTCTATCAGTCATATTTTATTTGCACAATCAGAATGAATTTCTGGAACCAAATTGCTTTTTCTGTGCAGCCTGAGCAGGAGCAGACACCGTTAAGAAAAAGAGGTCGCAATAGGCCAATAGATATGTCCCTGGATCAAGTGACTAAGTCCTCAAAGCTCTGAACTAGCTGGATGTTGAACTGAACTGAACTGCTCTTCTTATGTTCTTAATACCCTCTTCCATGTTCTAGCCAGCCTGGCCTCTTTGAAGGCGAGGGGCCATACAGCATTCTCCAAAGTAGGCAAAATATATTCACTTAGTCAGTGTTTTACTATTGATGTATATATTGCTCCACTCGGGGAATAAGGATAAACATGCAAGTGACAGCATTCTGTTTGTTTCAGATAATTATGTCTCTAAAAATGGTGTCAGCCATTAAACTCTCTTGTTATTTGCAGGTCAAATTTCTTAGGGCACAAAGGTGAAATTGCTGAGGAGTTTGGCATTATCGTGAAAGCTCTTTGGACTGGACAATACAGATATATCAGTCCAAAAGACTTTAAATTTACTATTGGGAAGATCAATGACCAATTTGCAGGGTACAGCCAGCAAGACTCTCAAGAATTGCTTCTGTTCTTAATGGATGGTCTACATGAAGATTTAAATAAAGTAAGTTTGATTTTTGGTGAAAATTAAGCATTTCGTTTCAGAATTTAACATGCTAACCACCCGGCCCCCAACCAAAAGGTTTTGTGCTTACTCTTTTGTTTGAACCATGAGGGGAAAGGGGAGGTTGCACTTCTGCCTTTACAAGCTATTTGAAGTGTTTGGGTTTTGTTTTGCTTTTTAAATAGAATTTAAATTCTTTAGGTTTTTAATTCTGCATGTTTTATTGTTGTAAGTCACTTTGAGACCAATAATAATATTTGTATGCCGCCCATCTGACTGGGTCACCACAGCCACTCTGGCGGCTCGCAACAGAGTATTAAAAACACAATAAAATATTAAAAACTTCCCTAAACAGGGCTGCCTTCAGATGTGAAGTTGCCTAGGTGGTGAAAAATGGGATATATATTTTTAAAGCGAGTAAGGAAGTACTCAAGCACACCTGGGCAGACTACATGACAAACATCACACTTAGTTTGACCTAAAATCTAAAGTGGGCAGTTGTTACTGCTTTGGCTGTAAATTTTTAAAAAGTATTTCTTCACTCATTGCATAATTATATTTGCCATGGGATTTTTGATGTTTATTAACATAGACCAATGAGCAAGTGAGACCTCCAACGAGATGTCAAAGTGTCGAGTACTTTTCTTTAGCATGCCAACCAACCAGCTGCCTTTTAGATTGCTCCATTCTATTCTACAAACACCCATTTTCCATTTTTAATTCCAACAGACACTCAACATTCTGTTGTTGGTTCCCCCCCCCCCATGCATTTTCAGTTTTAACAGAGCACCATATACATTTTATCTTACAGTGGTTTTTTTTACAGACTTACCAACCTAATCTTCAGCGACATTCTAACAAAGTCTTGTTTTGCTGCCTATCCATAGTTTAACACACTCAAAATTCTGTAGCCACTGAGCATGATCAGTCCTTGTTTAGCTGTTCTGGATTCTGCTTTTGTGTCTTTACCCCCCCCCCCCCCCTTGGAGGGACAGTTTGCCATATTGACTCCATATAGCTCTTTAGAACCAGGTTTTGTAAAGAAACAATAGAGGATGCTTTGCTTTTGAGCTTCACAGGGTTATCTAGCTGGGATACAGTTGACAGATGATATACAAAATCAGATGAGACTTTTTGACCTGCAGCAGCAGAACAATGTCTATGTTCATTAAGCAGTTTCCTAAAAGCGGAAACCTGGTGCAGAAATCATGAGATCGTTCATGCTTTTTATAGAGAATGTGGCCCTACTCAGGCATTCTACTTATGTGTAAAATAAACATGTAAATAGGAAGTGGGACTGTGCAGAGTAGCCCCACTCCTATGTTGCATGTGCCAAGTAGCATGAAGACAAATACTAGGGGTATTTAAGCACCATTCTTTATGTACTGATGAGGACAAATTCTAGGAACTCCTGGTTGAGATGATTACCAGAAAGGTTGCCTTTCTATTTAATCAAACCGATGCTAGCCCTAAGATCCTTAATTACAGCAAAATATTCACTCTTTTCCCCATCGAGTTCATCATTGTTTCTTTCTGCTAAAATGCCCACTTAAAGAATGAGAAACTCTAATGCAGAGGCAGATGTGTGCAGCTTAACTGATCTCTAAGCAGAATTACTTTAGGAGAAAGCATCTATAAATATAGCCAAGAAATTTAGTATAAAACTGCTTTGCAATATCCAGTTTGTAACGATCAAGGAATTGGGCACAGTCTGTCAAGGACAACTATACTAGTTTCCTTTTGAATTTGAAGGATTTATTTTCTTATTAACTAAGTTCAGTTTTAAAAGGTTTGTCCATCATGTTATCCTCATCTAGCTTACCTTTCCTGAAATTAGCTATGTAATAACTGGATATATATTTTTTTGCAAGATCTGTTTTTCAGTCTTTTTTTTCCTTCCTATTTTTACAAAAACTATGATGTCCTCTTAGAGAGTAAGTAAACCAAAACTTTATTATCCATCTTCTGTCTAGTACATAGATTTATTGTTTGTTTTGCCATGTCATGAGTGTGATAGGAAAAAAAACCTGTTCTTCATTTCACTCTTGGATGCCACTGTAACTATTCAGTGTTCTGTTCCTAAAACAAAAGGTCTGCAAAAAGGAGGTTATGGTTACAACCTTATTTGAGTGTGTCTCGTTTCTCCAATCCATTGCAACTGCCATTTCTTAGTTAGGTTACACACACAGCAGAATTAAATTGCAGAATGGACTGTGCTACTTCAGACTGCAGATGGGGGAACACCATTCTGAAACGCTCCCTCACTTAACCACCCCCCCAAAAAAAAAACACCTTACTTCAAATAGAAAGTTAGTATAATAAGAAATCCCTTTGCCTTTTGGGCTCATATTCTGCTTAAAATGTGTTAAAGGGATCGTTAAGAAACATGATATCCCAGCAGCAATTAAGTGCTATGGTCCATTCTGCCATATTCCGCTGTATGTGTAGACTCTATTCAACATTTCACAAACTTTTGAGTTGGACCTCCCTCTGCAGGTAGACTAGAGAAGACACAAGAGAATGTTGCCAACTGAATTCTCCATCTTCACTTTTCCCCAACTTCAGTTAGGAAGCCTGTAGCTACCCGAGCTTGAGAACTTCCTTTAGATTACAAGCAGGGATGGCATGATTCAGTTGATCTTATACACACATACATACACACACACACACACACACACATACCTTCGTTCTTGAACGGAATCCATTCCGGAAGTCCGTTCGACTTCCGAAAACATTTGAAAACCAAGGCGCGGCTTCTGATTGGCTGCAGGAGCTTCCTGCACTCAATCGCAAGCAGCATCGGATGTTCGGGTTCCAAAGAACGTTCGCAAACCAGAACACTCACTTCCGGGTTTGCAGCGTTGGGGAGCCAAAACGTTCGAGTCGCAAGGCGTTTGACTACCAAGGTACAACTGTAGATAGTGTACAAACTGGTGTGGAATGTAGCTAAAGAGCTGAGCTACCAATTTGAATCACCAGTTTGAATCTTGCTTTTGCCATGTTCTCTCCAGATGGCCTTTACCCCCAACCCCAATTGCTCAGCCCTAGCTTTCCATGCCATCTTCAGTATGGGGTTTGGTGGTACTCACCTGCTTTAAAAGCTCGCTGTAAGCCTTGGGAGGCTTGTTGTAGCGGGCAGGGCAGTCGGAGGTAGAGGAGGAGGGCAAAGGGGGCAAGAACCAAACAAGTGACGAGAGAGAAAGTTAGGAGTATTTGCAAGTTATTTGTTCAGATCTCTATCAAGAGCAATCTTGTCACTTGCCTGGCAGCTGCTCCCTTGGGGGTGGAGGGAGGAGAAAGAGGGAAAGCAGGGTCCTATTCACTGCTGGTATGTGGCCCTTAAAGAAATGTGTCTCTTTTTTCAAAAGATGCATTTGCTGGGGGTTTTTGTTTACATACACGTAAAGCGTATATTTGTAATGATAAAACAACAGTAGCAAAATAAGCCAAACACATGAGAGAAAAGGAGAATAGTGGTAAGAAAAGCAAACGAAAGGATTCAAAGAAAACTATCCATCTGTTCTCGCATGTACAAATAATTGCTTTCAGTCTGTGACTCTTGGCAGAAGGTTTCCATTCTTCTGGCCAAGAAAAAAAGTAATAGCACAACGTAGCCAGGGTGCTCAAAGAATCTGTTTCAATGTTTGCATGTTTAGCATTATCACCTTCCTTCTGTCTTTCCATAGCTCCACCTGATGATGTTCCTGTCTGTAAAACTTACCTTCATGTGTCTCCTGTATGCTTTAAGCATTTTTTTTTAACTTCCCAACTTTCCAGGCTGACAACCGAAAACGTTACAAAGAAGAAAATAACGACCATCTGGATGACTTCAAAGCAGCGGAACTTGCCTGGCACAAACACAAACTGCTCAATGAATCGATTATCGTTGCTCTCTTCCAAGGCCAGTTCAAATCCACAGTTCAGTGTCTTACGTGTCACAAAAAGTCTCGGACCTTTGAGGCTTTTATGCATTTGTCCTTGCCACTTGCCTCTACCAGTAAATGCACCCTACAGGTTAGTCAAATGAGTGACTTTAGGTCACTAGTTAACAATGTTTAACTTTCCCAGTTTTTCTTTCAACAAAACTGTTCCTATAAATCCTCACCTCTGCTATAAACCTTTGAATTCAGGTTGTGTTTTGTTTTTGCTTTCCCCCCCCTCCCCCCAGGAATGCCTTAGATTATTCTCCAAAGAAGAAAAACTGACGGATAACAATAGATTTCATTGTAGTCATTGCAAAACCCGAAGAGATTCTTTGAAAAAATTAGAAATCTGGAAGCTGCCTCCTGTTTTGTTAGTGCACTTGAAGCGGTAAGACTCAAAAGTAACTGTACAGATTATTTAGCCTTCCTAAAAGCTCTAAGGTGATTTTTTTTGTTGTTTAATATAACATATGAGCTGTTTCATGTTGTCCATTTGGTTCAGTTGCAGCTCTCTGGAATGTCAGAGACATTCCAGGCCCTACCTGGTGCTGCTTCTGTTTCATGTTCAGAAATGTAGTCTCTGAAATATATATTTGCATGGGGTAGTGTTGGAGGATACATAACATACGTATTTTGATGTGAGAAATGTAATGCGTTCAGAGTCTCTTATGGGCTTATTTTACATTTTGGTGGATAACTCTGGTTCGCAGGCCAGTCTTGTCTGCCAGGGGGTCAAATTCAACCCAGAATGCAATTTCTCAAAGCCCACACCTAGTCAGCTGACATCCCTCCTATGGTGATGGCAACTAATGGGTGGGGTTGAATTCTGTCTTGGCTGCTCAGCCAAAGCACAGTGCAGGGCTATTTGAAAGCCCTTTTGCAAACAGTTTTGCATTGCTCTTTAAAACTCCCACAGGGCTTCTTGCAAAAAGACTTTCAACTAGTCTACATTTTAAAGTCCTGACAACTGGAGCTTCAATGCACAGAATCATAGTGGTGCTGGGTGATTGACTGGTGGGCAGCTCCACCCACTTGTCAAATTTTGCCCAGCACTGGTGGGGAGATAAATATTTGGCCTGCCAGCCAGAAAACATTCCTTGCCCCTGCTTTGCATGTTACATTGGCAATATGACCTGGTTTCCTGCCGACCAAATTAATTAAACCAAGGAGTAGGTTTAATTATACCCAGGGAACTCCTTAAACAAAAGCAAGAGATTTTCAGGATGTGAGATTCATCCTAAGCCATCCTGCTATTTGGTCACATAAGCAACTAATTGGTCTGTGAGGTGACACTTTGGGAAATTTTGCTTTATTTTAATTTTATTTATAAGATTTTTATACTGCCCGTCATCAGAAGATCTCAGAGCGGTTCACGAGATTAAAACACAAAACAGAAGCAACAAAACAGTATGGTGGCATAACATGTGCAATGGATAGCAGTGTGGAAATCCTTGCTTTAGTTTTTTCCGTAATATCTTTTCAGCTTTTAATGTAATTCTTCATGCTTTTCATGCCTAGGTTTTCTTACGATGGACGGTGGAAGCAAAAGCTTCAGTCATCAGTGGACTTCCCATTGGAAAACCTTGACTTATCGCAATATGTTATTGGCCCAAAGAGTAACTTGAAGAGATATAACCTGTTTGCAGTATCTGTAAGTAATTTTGTGTAGCTATGAATCTTATCTAGTGTTGTTTACTTACATTTCCCCCATGAAGGCTTTATTCTTTTCAGTAGCACTTGGGAGTAGTTTATGCCTTGATTTTTGAGTACTGGGAAGTATTCGGGCCAAATAACATTTTGCGGTCCCCTAATTTCATTCCTGTTCTGTCTAGAATCATTACGGAGGGCTGGATGGAGGACATTACACAGCCTACTGCAAAAATGCTGCCAAACAGCGATGGTTTAAGTTTGATGATCATGAAGTCTCGGACATCTCTGCATCCTCTGTGAAATCCTCAGCTGCTTATATCCTCCTTTACACTTCTTTTGAACAGCGAACCGCCGATATAGCCACATAAAGAAACATTTGAAGAATATTGGTGTCTTTTTTGTAAATGCATCCTCTAATGAGCTGAGCTGTGATGAGTAAAAGGTCCGTTGCTGAGGAAGAAGATGTTTGCAGCGGTTTCTCAGCTGACGTGTCTGTTATTGCTATTGCTTAGTCCAAAAATTGTTAACTCTGCCGTTTAATAATATGGAACAATTAGTTTTGAAAGCACTTATTTTTAGTAATGCTCCAAAATGATAAATCTAGCTTAGCCCTTTTTAAAAGTCATTAATATATGGGTTTAAAATTCCCCTGAACCCAACAATATCTTTTTTCGTCTCCCACATTTATGCCTTTTCACACTAACCTTAAGCTTGATTCTACTGTGAATATCTTAGAATGATGTAAACAGGTAGGAATGTATGTGTACATATTGATTGCAGACTTGCACATGCGAAGTATGTATATAATAAAGGTATGTGGCCCTTTGAGAACCACTAGAACAGAAAAGGGGTTGCTTTTGTTTTGGCTAGAATATCTTCATTCTTACAGATAAGAGCACAGCTGTATTTTTTTGTTTGAGCTATGGCATTGATATCTGCACACCCTAAAATGTATATATTACAGAATTGATATTTTCCTTTTTAATAACTTATTGAAGCAATTATTTGAAAATACAATGGCCTGTTAAAGAACTTCTTTGCCTGTTTTGGACACTTGACAAGTTTGGATTTTCGGCTTTCCCTCATACCTTGTGAAAATAATCCCATCTAGATCCCAAAAAGTGGTATTATGATGGGAGGGCAGGCAATGTTGCCCTGCATGAGCCTTACTGGGTACAACTTGAGTGGATGAAGGCGGTCACTGCCTGCTGTCATTAGTTCTCCTCTTGACAGGGCCATAATTGGTCCAGCTTATTAATAACTTGTCTTGAGTGTCTGTTCCCCCTTTTAAGGCTTGTGGATCTGTGTCCCTGGGTCTCAAAGGTCTGCTACATATATGCATATGTATATAACCCATTTAAAATTATATTTCATCTTGGATTCTGTAATAATAAAAAACAACACTCCTTTAGACTCTGGCTGCCCAGGAAGACTTTATTTATCTAGCGGTTTGTTGCTTTCTCCGAAAGCTTACTGAAAATGAGTTCATGTCTGGCACCTGTCTTTTCGCTGAAGGGAGAAGCTGTTCACAATCCCATTTTTAAATACCACGTTACAGCCTGAACGCAGGCATTAGGAAATGTGGTTCCTCTTCCTTAAAGATGACTCGAAACCTGGCCGGCCCGGGTCAGGAAACGTTTGCTAACAGTACCACTGCATCCTATGTACGCGATGGTTTTCAGTGCGTTTCCTAGCCATTTTGGTTTTTTACCGGCACAGAGAAAGTTTGACTGCTGTAAAACAGCAGATAAGCTGCAGACGTTTGCACAGAAGGGTCTGGGATCTCGTTGATCTGAGAGTCGTCAAAGTTGTACCAGCTTTGGGTGGGAGGGTGTTTGCAGTACGCAGTGTAGTGGCCACCATCCAGATCTCCAAAATGGTTCTGCAACAATAATGGCAGTCAATCAAAAAGTAACCAAAAGAGCATTTTGTTCATTTGTTCCAAGGAGCTAAGCCTGGTAGGCATGGTTTCATGACTACCACCCCTTTCCCCCTGCAAGCAGCACATTAAGAAATTGTAATCTGACTATGGTCACTTAGCCAGCAGGCCGGTGGCAATTTCAACCTGTCTCCCTGATCATAGGCTAGAGAGATGTGTTTTGAAGAGCCCAAAGTACCCCCATTTCCCAAGACAGTGTCATCACCTTCTGCCTTCTAGGATTGGTCATAAGGAAAGGGTTAAATAGGTGTGATGTGGTTGGCCAGTGAGAATGCAAGGGGGGAATAAAAGTTAGAGTGGGAGGTTTTGAAAGTTAGTTGAGTTGAGAGTTGAGGTTTGGGAGTTGAAGAAGGAAGAGGGAGGTTTAGGTGTGGGTTGGTAGAGTTGTATTGTGAGAGAGTGAGAGGAATTGTTAGGTGGAGTCAGATAGATAGTTGGAATAATCAGTTTGGAGTAGTTAGGAACTAAGAATAAGAAACTGTCAAGAAAAACTAACTGAAACCATAAGCTTGTTCCTGCATTTAAAAATAAACTTGATTATTTGTTATGTTAACTACTGACTGGACTCCGTGTGTCCCCGTGAGATACGGGGTGGTGGCAGCGGAAAAAGCAATCGAAGTGGCGGCACAGGGTCAATAGACCGTCAAACGTCCAGGGGCCCTGTGTGTGATCGCCATACCTTCCCCTCTCACCTTTTCTTACCATATCACTCTCCAGCTTTGATGTGATTCAGGAGTGTGTTGGACCAACAGACTTATATGCACTAGAATAGAGTCTTCTATGTCACTTACCACCACAGCAAATAAGCTGTATTTTGGGTTTTTCCGAAAGAGTGGATATATGTAAGAGGACAAATCCAGGTTATTTAACGGATAGTAGATGTCGGTTTTCAGTTTCTTTTTGTAACTGCCTTGACAGTCAAACCTGAAAATAAATGATCATAATCAGAAATCACTTTCAAATAGTTTACCCAATCTACTTGGCAAATTATTCCCCCTTTCCCATCTTCAGCAACCGTTTCTTTGTGACCTGCACCACAGCCACTTGGAGAGCACATGAGATGCTGTAAATAAGAAGAACGGTACCTCTTTAGATGAAAGATAACTATTTTGGGCGCCTTCGCTATGCTGGCTTTCACAGCGGCATCTGTCTTTATCCCACAGCAGGAGCAGTTAATTTGGTTGTTCCAAGTCAAGATGTCTTGCTGAAAGAAGCATTCGAGGCATTCCTGGGCCCCCCAAAAGTGGGGATTTGGGGGGGGGGAAGAGGTGGAATTATTAGTCAACATGTCAAACCACTATAACTAACTTACCTGCAGACTGTGCTCTGTAATTGCAGAAAAGCAGAACTCCTCCATCGGCTCTGCTGAAAGACTAGCTCCATTAGGCTCTGTCACATGGCAATAGCCATTCCATCAAGCTGCTTCAATAGGCGAGGTGGGAAGCTGGGTTCCTTCCACCAATTTGCATCACAAGCCAAGCTCGATCAGGCGCCTCCTTGCCCTGAGCTGTTCCTATGCCACCTGGTCATTATGAGATCTACCATTTAAGATTTGGTACCTGAGTTTGCTTCTCCCCCACTGTCCCCTCCCTGTCCCTTTCCGCTTGTGCATCATGTTTTTCAGATTGCCAGTCAGGAGGCAGGGACTGTCTTGTGTTAACGGATTGATTGTGAGTCACTCTTGCTGAAGAGAGGCGTACAAATTATCTAACTTGTGAAGGTTAGCTACCCAAAGATTTGTCTTTGTGTAGCTGCAGAGCTATTTAACACTACAACCCATCACTGCAGGGAGAGAGACCTTCTACCTGCGATCAACATCTCAGGACAAGCATGACCCATAGTCATGTTCCCGTTTACCATGTAAGAACGCATAGGAAGAACACAGGAACATAGCTGTCAAGTGTCCCTTATTTGAAGGGACAGTCCCTTATTCCAGCGCCATGTCCCGCTGCTGTCCCTTATTGATGGATGTCCCTTAAATGTCCCTTAAATGATGTCCCTTAAATTTCAAAGGAAGCAGCTCCTCTCCCTCCCTCCCTGCCGGCCAGGGAGGAGGGAGGCTCCAACTGTGTTGCTTGGCTGTGTTGCTCACCCAATAAGAAGTCTAAGAATGACTGGGGGGTGGAGCTTGCATGCCTTGTGTGTGGCTAGTTAATGCAAGCTGAGGGGGTTTTTGAACGCTGGACGCCATTTTGTTGCACGTGCTGCTGCAAACTTTGCAGTGCAAAGCCAGGCTGGGGAGCCATCTTAAGTTGAGGCTGCATAGGCCTTGTGGTGCATGTGATTCAGATTCTATTCAGTTGAACCTCTGGTTACAAAGTTGGTTGGACAGTATTCTCGAAGCTACCAGCATGAGTTTGACCAGACTGCAGGAGGACAGGAAGACTGGAGTGCCTGGAACAGGTGAGGCTGCAGGTCCCTTATTTTGGCTGCTGGTCCCTTATTTTCAAATCTGCAAGTTGACAGCTATGCATAGGAAACTGCCTTATACAGTCATACCTCGGGTTACAGACGCTTCAGGTTGTGTTTTTTTTGGGTTACGGATGCAACAAAACCCTGAAGTACCGGAATGGGTTACTTCCAAGTTTTGGTGGTCACACATGCGCACAAGCACTAAATCAAAGCGCATGCGCGGAAGCATTGAATCGCAACCCGTGCATGTGCAGACGTGACGCGGCGGGTTGCGAACGTGCTTCCCGCACGGATCACGTTCACAACCCAAACGTCTACTGTACTGAGTCAGACCATTGGTACATTGTCTACCCCAAAGTTTCCCAAGCTTGGGTCTCCAACTGTTTTGGTTTTTTTTGACTACAATTCCCATCATTCCTGACCACTGGTCATGCTAGCTAGGGATGATAGGAGTTGTAGTCCCCAAACAGCTGAAGACCCAAGTCTGGGAAACCCTGGTCTACACTAACCAACAGCATCTCTCCAGGATTTCAACCCTACCTGCAGATGCCTAGGATTAAATCTGGGACCTTCTGCTTGCAAGGCAGATAGATTCTCTACACTATGGACCGATGGGCTTGCATTCTGACAAGTGGAGGCTGGCTGTTTCCAGCCCTGCAGGCAAGTTGCCTAAAGAGGGTTAAAATCAACATTGCAGCAACAATTTGAGCTGGGCTTAAGCTCAGGCACCTTTGCTCAGCAAGGGAGAAACTAATACCTCTAGGGAGCATTCAGTTTCGTAAGGGATGGGAAGAGATAATACGGTGAAGATCTCGTTTTTGTATGTCGTCGTTTGGCATTCCAAACACATGATGTCATAACTGAGATGTCCTTCAAAAAGCCGGGTGATTATGGAGGACTCGCCGACGCAGCCCCTGGATTCCCAAGCAGACGATGAGGTCCCCTGGTTTCTTCTCCTACTTGTCTGCAAGGGAAGAGATGTGCCGTGTCACAGACAATATTTCCACCCTCCCGCTTGCTATTGTAACTAAAAGTCTTCTTCAAAATCATCCTCGGTCACAGCAAGAAATTGCCGTTAAAAGCATAACAATCCCATTTGGATTCCGTATCAGAGTCTCAGGGCTAGGCCTCGATTCCTTTATTTCGGGGGTTTTTAATGATGGCTCAGATTTTTAAATTACATTTATTCCCATATGCATTAAAAACAAGTGCTTGGCTGCAGGTAATTACTCCCTCCAATCTCCTCTACCATTTCCTATATGCATAAAGTCTCCACTATAAATTTGCTCATTGAAGTCTCAGCTGGAACTGAATGATTTATTGCTAAGCTTCTGGCTGTATCACAAAATAATGTTGAGTATAGATTCCTGTATTGTTTTTCCTCTTTAAGGGAAGGAAATTATTTGGCATTACATAAGGAGGCCATAGGAGCCTGGGCTATGGGGTGGTCCCTCCCAACATTTAATTCCTGGCTCTTGACAGACTATGACTTTCTACTCTTTTTAATTGATTATAATTTATTTATTTATTTATTTATTTATTTATTTATTTATTTATTTTGCAATTCTTGAGAGTGAAGAGCCAATGTGGCATAAATAAAATAAACTATTGACTATTGCTTTATTGAATAGTAGGTGCTTATTTTAAGTCTTTTTTATTATGACTTATATTGGATCAGATTGTTATAAGATGTGTGATCTTCGTTGTATTTCTGTTGTTTCTTCAGCATGTGTGTATAGGCAGTACGGGTTAACTCGCAAGTTACATGCATTCAACTTGTGTGCATTCAGTTTTATGGCAAAAAAAATATTAAAAATGGGGTGGAGAAAAAAGACTTTGGCAATCCCACCCACCACTGAACCTAATGTGTTTTGACTATACACAATTTTGGCTTTACACACTATCCCCAAAATGCAACCCAACCGTAAGCCGAGAGTCACCTATATACTAATTAAAAGTGCACTGCAATTAAAAATTGTTATGTCCACAAACCATGCTTGCAAGCCAAAGATTGAATGTGGATTTATAATCATATTCATCTAGTTCAGAGGAAACAGGCAAACTCTGGGTTGCAAAAAACCCCCAAAATCCCAACCCACTCAGGAAGTAAATATGGGAATTGTGGTGCATGAGGGGGAAAGCTCAGAGCTCCTCAAACCTCACCCAAAGCACCCCAGATCATAGTTTACCCAGTGAAACATTCACACACGCTTATGTAACACTTGACTGAGAGCATTTAGCGTCTCATAGCTGTTACACTGAAAAGGATGGTATTGAGGGGGTGATTTGCAGACAAGCACACACAGAGCAGCATTTGTGAACCAGCTCTAAATGAAGTACAAGACAAACTGCTGAAATCAAAAATACTATTCCCACCGTCTTAATCTGACTGTGGAACTCATTGCCACAAGGTGTTGCAAAAGATGAGAATTCAGTGGACAGCTAGAGTGGCAAGTTATAAAGACAGAGAGGAATTCAACGTAGCACTCTGGCAATCATTCTGTCGGTGCAAGCTTTTCACATTGCCAGGTAGAACGATCTCCTTTCCCCCAGGTGATGTTCTGGGGATTTTCCTGACCTGCCAGAGGCGATTTTAAGGGGTGCAGGTGGAGGGAAAGGGGGAAAGCCCTAGTCTGCTTGTGGAAGTCCTTGCACAGGCTTCGGTGCTAGTGGGGCTGGTTAATTGAATTCGACTCCATGACTCACCTTCTTGAGAGCTTCATGCAGCTCATTCAAGACATAAATCAGAAACTCCTGGGCATCCTGCTGGGTCTTCTTGATGAAAGCTGGGTATCGCTCACCAATGACCAATCGGAACACCTCTGGGGACACGCAGTCAAAGTCCCCCAGCCACATCTCATTCATCAAATAAGCAAAAGCAGTCGCTATCTCTCCATCCTCCCTTAAGAGATTAACAGGGCAGTGCAGGATCATTTTGAACAAGATAATCATCCATCATGGTTAACACTGGAAAAAGTACGATCCCCAATGGCTCCTAGAATTCAGTAGGCAACCCAACGGCTCAAAGCATCTTAGCAAAACGTGTACATCTCACTTGCTACACTGAGTAAAGCTTGAAGTGTATGCAGCCTTTGCCTTTGGGTAGTAGCTCCTCATGATAAGCCTCCGTCTATTGTTTGCTAGATTGGGAAAATGTCTTTTTCATTATTGCTTTTAAGCTGTGCAAAGCCTTCTTTTGCTCTGCCCTTTTTGACCTATTGAAGCCCAAGCTTAAAAGTAAACATAACCTACAATGAGAGATTTGCAGGGAGAAAACCAGCAAGGATACAGTCTCCAGTGCAGAATGTCATGGGTACAACTATCTGCCTGCTGGACAAAAGTTGTGGGTATGTGGTTGGAGCTTTTCCTGAGGGAAGCGGCGGGGCAAATGGAAGTATCGATGAGCCTTCAGAGAGGTATCAAAGACATTTGGAGGAGACACACCATGCATACGAACGTGAGCAGAGGAGGGCAACCAAGATGATCAAGGGTCTGGAAACCAAGCCTTTTGAGTAATGGTTGAAGGAATTTGGTATGTTTAGCCTGGGAAAGAGGAGACTGAGAGGAGATAGGATAGCTATCTTCAAATTGTGGGATGTAAGAATCAGGTGCAGTCAAACACAACATTGCTAGAGTAGACATGAAGGTTGTCTCAGTCCTCCAGCCAGAACTTCCTGCTTTCCAGGACTGAGACGAAACTTCCTATGTGTAACTTGCAAGTCTTGCGAGTTTTTTCCCTTTCCCCCCCTTTTTCTAAGCCGCTAAGCCGCTAATAGCTGCTAATCCGCTAATAGCGCTAATCCGCTAATAGGGATGCTTCGCAAGACGAAAAAACCGCTAGACGAAGAGACTCGCGGAACGGATTATTTTCGTCTTGCAAGGCACCACTGTATGTTCTAACCTTTTAAGTCTGCCTTCTGGGAACCTTTGTGTGAACAGATGATTACTTGTGAATCAACATTTTATACTTTACAGAAGACTGTGTAGCGTCTTATTTTAGGAGGGATTAAACAGGGGAAATACCAGGAAATACTTACAGAGACTCTAGCGAGTCTGAGCAAGCTATCTGCTACGTGTATGTTTTTTTAAAAAAGGGGAATGTTAACTCTGCTGATTTTGTTGAACTTGTAAAGAGAAGTTGGGATAGGATATCTTAGACAATATATCCTCCCCTGCATCCCTAAACATTCCCACACAAATATCTCAAGGGCTGTCACATGAAAGAGGGAACAAGCTTGTTTTCTCTCGCTCTGGAGGGTGGGACTCGAACCGATGGATTCAAGTTACAAGAAAGGAGATTCAGGAAGAGCTGTTTGAAAGTGGAAGTCTCCCTTGGGAGGTTGTGGACTTTCCTTCCTTGGAGGTTTATAAGCAGAGGTTGGACGGCTGTCTGTCATAGATGCTTTAGCTGAGATTCCTGCATTGCCTGGGTGTTGGGACTTGGTGAGCCTTGGGGTCCCTTCAAACTCTACAGTTTTATGTTATACAGTGGTACCTCGCAAGACGAATGCCTCATAAGACGAAAAACTCGCAAAACGAAAGAGTTCTTCAGTTTTTGAGTTGCTTCGCAAGACGGATTTCCCTATGGGCTTGCTTCGCAAGACGAAAATGTCTTGCAAGTTTGTTTCCTTTGTCTTGCAAGTTTGTTTCCTTTTTCTTAAAACCGTGCATTCACTTCGAGGAGCAACTCATAGCACGTGGTGTGGTAGCCTTTTTTGAGGTTTTTGAAGACTTTGGTGATTTTTGAAGCTTTTCCAAAGTCCGTGCTTCGCAAGACGAAAAAATCGCAAGACGAAAAACTCGCGGAACGAATTAATTTCGTCTTGCGAGGCACCACTGTACCAACGGTAGAAGCTTCTGAGCCAAAATAGGTGAGCTGGGGTGCTTGTTCTTAGGAGGAGAGGGTAGGTCTAGAATGCATAACAGAAACCTGGTGAAATGGGAGGAGTCATTGGGGCATGGTTACTTTCGCACATAAACTCTATAGGACAGGTGAGGGTGGTGCATATCTGTATATCAGTGAGGACTTAGGACATGGGTAGGCAAACTAGGCCTGGAGGCTGGATGCAGCCCAATCACCTTCTAAATCTGGTCCGCATATGGTCCAGGAATCAACGTGTTTTTACATGAGTAGAATGTGTGCTTTTATTTAAAATGCATCTCTGGGTTATTTGTGGGGCATAGGAATTTGTTCATATTTCCCCCCCCCCCCCAAAAAAAAATATAGTTCGGCCCACCACAAGGTCTGAGGGACAGTGGACCGGCCCCCTGCTGGAAAGGTTTGCTGACCCCTGACTTAGGATTCTAACATGCTATAAATCCTCCAAGGGCAAGGCTCCTCCACAGAACGGCCCCCAATAATACTTCAGTACTGGGGACATACTCTTGTCCTCCCTGACTAAAACGCCCATGCCGATACTGAGATAAAGTAAGGAATCAATGAGGCATCTCTAGGAGGAAGTGCTGTAGCCATGGGCTTCCCCCTAATTCCCAGAGTGGAAGTGGGTCAGAAAGGAGGATGCTCTCCAGAGACACCTTGCCAACAAGCCCTTCAGTCCCAGAGCCAGTCCAGGCTCTGATCTTCGGACAACCAAAATTAAGCAGAGCAAGGCCATTAACTTACTTGTTTAGCGATGCTGTATACCTTCCAGAGAGGAAATATTCCACCAGCGGGGAAACGCTGCAGAGGCACTGTATGACAGCATTCATGTAGCAGGTGTTGCCCAAGTTCCGCAGACCAGTTAGTCCTTGGTATTGGGGGTTTGTCTCGTCGTCGGATCTGTCCATTGCCTCGTCCGAACTCTCCAAGGGAAGGGCACCCTTGCTGTATTCCCAAAGCCAAACTATAGTCAAACAAGCCTCGTTCACATTGTGACAAAAGCAAAGACTTTACATTTATCAAGTGCATTCAGACATTGCTTTTCATATATACCCGACTATGTCTCTGTGCTGTACATTGTCTCCCTGTTAATTTAACTTATACAGTGGTACCTCAGGTTAAGTACTTAATTCGTTCCAGAGGTCCGTTCTTAACCTGAAACTGTTCTTAACCTGAAGCACCACTTTAGCTAATAGGGCCTCCTGCTGCTGCTGCGCTGCCGGAGCACGATTTCTGTTCTTATCCTGAAGCAAAGTTCTTAACCTGAAGCACTATTTATGGATTAGCAGAGTCTGTAACCTGAAGCGTATGTAACCTGAAGCGTATGTAACCCGAGGTACCACTGTATGCAGAATTCATCATGCGAAAGGCTGGAGGGTAAAATGTAGTCTGAAGCTCAACATCAAAAAAACTAAGATCATGGCCACTGGTCCCATCACCTCCTGGCAAATAGAAGGGGAAGAAATGGAGGCAGTGAAAGATTTTACTTTCTTGGGCTCCATGATCACTGCAGATGGTGAAAGCAGTCACAAAATTAAAAGACGCCTGCTTCTTGGGAGAAAAGCAATGACAAACCTAGACAGCATCTTAAAAAGCAGAGACATCACCTGGCCGACAAAGGTCCGTATAGTTAAAGCTATGGTTTTCCCAGTAGTGATGTATAGAAGTGAGAGCTGGACCATAAAGAAGGCTGATCGCCGAAGAATGGATGCTTTTGAATTATGGTGCTGGAGGAGACTCTTGAGAGTCCCATGGACTGCAAGAAGATCAAACCTACCCATTCTTAAGGAAATCAGCCCTGAGTGCTCACTGGAAGGACAGATCCTGAAGCTGAGGCTCCAATACTTTGGTCACCTCATGAGAAGAGAAGACTCCCTGGAAAAGACCCTGATGTTGGGAAAGATGGAGGGCACAAGGAGAAGGGGACGACAGAGGACGAGATGGTTGGACAGTGTTCTCGAAGCTACCAGCATGAGTTTGACCAAACTGTGGGAGGCAGTAGAAGACAGGAGTGCCTGGCGTGCTCTGGTCCATGGGGTCATGAAGAGTCGGACATGACTAAATGACTAAACAACAACAACAACAACAACTGTTTGGTCAGATTGTACACCCTCTGGAATGGTGTCAGTTGTCAGGACATCCCTGAGTATATGCCCAGCAAAACACAAGAACATGATCTTCACAGATGATGCTCATTTTTGACGGACTGTTCAAGCAGTAAAGCACTGGGTGGGGAAATAAGTTGGAAATAGGCTTGGTCCTCACCCAAAGGTCAATGTTAGAGTCTTTCCAGCACCATGAGTAAATGTTTAATGTCCAAGCAAACTTTCTAGATAAAAAGCAGGGAAACCATTTCCCTGTCCTGATGCTTATTTGCTGGTCGCAACATTCAGTTCTTCAAGGAACAAAGAGAAAATGCAGGGATTTCTCCCCAGTCGTTAGATGGTAATTAATTAGCAATTGGTTTGTATAAAACAGAAACTCACAGTAGATGGTATATATTGAAGTTGTCGGGCATCTTTGTTGACCTAGAAGCCATTTGCAGGCTTGCAAGAAGACTAAGTGGTGCTCTCAATGGAGTTGGGTTGGCGGCCCGTTCACCACCCCTTTTTCATTTTGACACTTGGATGGTCTGCTTCCTTGTGCAATCACGTTGCTTCATCTTACGCCTGTTCAGAGGACCCAAAATACATGGGCTTATCCTGATGACTCTTTGCACTGCTCCCCAGTGTTCCAAAACGGATTCTTCCAGCATCATAAATGCACGCTCCCTTGTTGCTAGGGGATGGTGGTTGGGGACTTTCCTAACTAGAAGGGCCAAGCGGTTCTAGAACCATAAACGTCTTCAGAGAGGACTCTAGTCAGTTGCCTTCTAAGGGTGAGTCAGCTCCTGCAGGATGCCTGGGCAACAGATTTTATTAATGAAGTTGTTTGGGGTTGTGAGATCCTTCTAATTCCTCATGATGCTCAGGTTTGACAGCACAGGACCATAGCCAAGTTGGGTTTAGCTCAGGGTGGATAAAAATAAATGATTTTTTAAAAATAATTTTAAAAAATCAGTTTTTTAAAATTTAAATTGGATTTTTAAAAATAAAATGCTTTTGGAGGAAGAATCTTTCTAAAGATAGTTTTCTATTTAAGTTACATTATAGTCCAAAGGCTATCCAACAGGAAATAAGGATTTGTTTTAAGTTTTTCATGTGTGCTAAAACTCAGTCTAAGTTTAAAAAAAAGAAAAAAGGAAAATTATTGTTTTTCTACTTCTAATAAAGTACAGCAGAAACGTTGTCCAAATATAAACAGTTAACTTATTAAACCTCACAATAATTTCATAATTATCTATGTATTTCTAATAGTATAACCAAATCAGTAATTTTTAATATAACTGTAAAAACTACTCTGAAAATTTATTATTCCAAAAATGAAATCTGCATCTGGTTGTAAATATTAAGATTATACCAGCAAGAATGAGTATTTCTGTTAAAAAATTGATTCAAATCAAGTCTTACTTACTAGTGATTTAAACTGATTTGATTGAAATTATATCCACCCTGGTCTAGATTCCTGGCTTGGTGTAAGCTCTCTTCCTAGACAGTTATTTTCTTCCTTGAATACCTGCAAGCACTCTCCCAAGTTCCTTGATGAGCAGAAACAGGTTTTTCCAACTGACCAGATAATTAACAGCCTGGCAAGTTCGCCTCCCAGGTCATAAATTCCAGAGTGCACTGAAGGTGCTTCGAAGAGAAGATTATTTTGGTAGAGTATTGGTTACATTATCATAGAATCATAGTTTGAAGGGACCCCAAGGCTCACCAAGTCCCAACACTCCTACAATGCAGGAATCTGAGTTAAAGCATCCATGACAGACGGCCATCCAACCTCTGCTTATAAACCTCCAAAGAAGGAGAGTCCACAACCTCCCAAGGGAGACCATTCCACTTTCAAACAGCTCTTACTGTCAGAACGTTCTTCCTGATGTTTCGTCAGAATCTCCTTTCTTGTAACTTGAATCCATTGGTTTGCGCCCTTCCCTCCAGAGCAGGAGAAAACAAGCTTGTTCCCTCTTCCATGTGACAGCCCTTGAGATATCTGAAGATAGCTAGCCTATCTCCTCTCAGTCTCCTCTTTCCCAGGCTAAACATACCAAATTCCTTCAACAATTCGTCATACAGCTTGGTTTCCAGATCCTTGATCATCATGGTTGCCCTCCTCTGCACACATTCCAGCTTGTCAATAGTTCAATGCTTCTGCGAGGCTAACCCAAGTCATTTTGCTGTCTAACAAAAGCTACACAGTAGTATTAAGACTTGATGACTCACTGACCTCCACCTGATTCTCAAAGTAGCCCCAGCTGGCTAGTCACACTACTTGCACATTACTTACTAAAATATACTTCTATTGGTGGGCCATTCTTGCAGTCCAAATTATTCTCAAATCAACAGATTAGTTTTTACCTGTTCCTTTCCTCCCTCTGACCCTCCCTCCCCGGATCAATCAAATCAAATAAAGGTAGAAGCTCACCAGTCTAAACAAGAATAAATTTATTTGGGATTGTTTAAAGATTTATTGATATACAAAATGTATACAGTTTTTTATCTTTAATACACTATACCTTTCCTCCCCCAGCAACATAAACCACCATTTAAACAGCTATTGTGTTCGTGCCTTAATGTCTGTATCTATAAGATACACTACAGAATTTTAAAAAAGAATAATTACTGGGCGTTATGATGCCGTTCAATTAAAATTTACAATTAGTACCTATGTAACAAACAAACAAAAGTTGCAGCATGAAAATTCAGTTGGACAACAGGTTCTTCTTGTTGAATATTCAACAAATTTGGGACAGGAAAATGACATTTTATTGGCATAAAGTTTGCATTGCAATCTCCCACACATTACATAATGTAAATTCATCCTAGTTCCTTTTCTTTTAAATAAGTACCATATATAATATTACATTAAAAGGTGTCTTCACACAATATTAAATACAACTAAGGGGCTGCTCCTTACGTCCCTGCGGTGGTGTGGAGCCCACAACAGGCCTGGTCCTTACAGCACCGCAAAAGCTGAGGTTGGAAAGCACTGGTCCCAGGGGACAAGTTCACTCTGCAGCTCACTTCTACGCCCGCATTGCTCCCGCCGGAAACCGAGGCAGCGCTGGCAAGACGAGCAGTCCCAACCAGGACTCTTGCCCCATGGCCCAGGACTTCCAAAGTTACCCAAATGGCGTGAGAAGGTACCAGACTGCAGCAGCTCCAACACTGCTGTGATAAGATCAGAAGAGGCCCCCAAAGGTTGACGCATACATTCAGCTTTATTTTACTGGTTTTAGGAGATCTTTGGAAGGCAACACTTCTGAAGCGGCCATTATATGTAACAAGTAATAGCAACTTCCCTAACGCACCTGCTCATTTTACAAGGCAGCGTCTTACCCAAGACCAGCTGTTTTGTTCTGTTATACAAATGTGATCAGACTTGTCTTGCGACTTTACTACTATTGGACAGTGATTAGATAAAACTGAAATGTATCGTTTTAAAAAAAACAACAACAACGACACAGGAGGAGGAGGGATTTCACTATGCGCAATCCATCCCATCCATCCCGAGAGAACTGGCTCCACACTTGAGGATGAATCCTGATGCAGGAGACAAGCCATCACTTCTTGTTTGGAACCAGGCGTTCCCGCTCCCTGCAGCTCAGCTTACTGGCGTTAACTAAATATGGACAGATCCTTAGGAGCAGCCTCGTTCCATTGAGCCACATAAAACATACATGGCACTGAGCAGAGAGAGCAATTATCTGAGACACCCTGAGAAGTGTCAAAGGAATCCTTCGGTGTCTGTGGGAAGGTGGGGGGGGGTGCTCCCTCCCGTTTCTCTAGCCAGATGACAGAAACCAGCTGCCACAAAGCCCCCAAACCATCTGCCTTAAAAACCATCAGCACAAAAAGAAAAACATCATTTGGTCAAGGGCATATTGCACTACAGGATGAAGAGGAGGAAAGGCCCCCTCTCATGGACCAAGGTAAAATGTTAAGTTATCCTTCTGCTAAAACGCCTCTTTAAAAAGCTATTTCATAAATACTTAATTTCATTCAACCTTTTTTTTATATAAAAAAAAACAGCAGCTGCCAGCTACTCCTTCAGAGGTGATTCCCACATTATGCTAGGCCACTCAACGGTGGACAGTTAACTGTACCAGCGCCATCAAAACAGTTTGGTCCTTTTTCATGCGGCCTTTGTTTTGATGAAGGGCAAACGAACCCCGTGACTTCTGCGAGGGTTTGGTTAGAGCAAGAGAGCTGTGCGTATCTTTACAGCATGAGGTGACTGGAACTGGCAGAGTCTGATTCTTTGGTGCAGCTCCCAGGCCGAATGGTCAGTTCTGGAGAATCATCTTGAGGCAGTAGGATTTTATCGGGTGTGTAGTCGTTTCTCTTCAAGTCTACGGGGAAACAACAACCACCCGAAATCCCACAGATACAGTTGGGTTGAAGAGGGGGAGAGGAAGATGGAGAGGGAGAGAGAATATACAAATTAGCAGCCTTACTTCTGATTCAAATGAGAGCTCCTCTCTAAAATAAGGAGAGAAGGCGAATTAATGTCCTGCCAGAGTTATACAGGCAAGGTAGGCCTTCAGGTTCTTCCCAGTGCAAAACTCTGAGCTTTGAAGACTGGCCCACAGTTGTCCAGTGGGCATTATTGGGTGGTAGAGGCAAGGTGTCTGATATCAAAGGATGTGCGGGTAGGTTGTCCCACAGACTTGCCCTTATGATGCTGGCCATCTTGTGCCTGGCTGGGCCACAGTCAGATTTCCCAACAGGCAGAATCATAGAACTGTAAAGTTGGAAGGGACATTTTTGTGTTGTTATATTCATCATCTAGTCCATCCCTCTGCAATGCAGGAATTTGCAGCTGTCCCATACAGGGATCAAACCTGCAACTTTGGCATTATCAACACCATCTCTGACCAGCTGAGTTATCCAGGCTGTAGAGAAGGTCAAGTGTCTACAGCAGCTTTCCCAATCTGGTGTTCTCCAAATTTTTTGCACTCCAGCTCCCATCAGTCCTGGCCAACACAGATATGCTGGTTGGGACTGATGAGAACTGCAGCCCAACGTAACAGGAGGGCACCAGGTTGGGGAAATGTTGCTCTAGCAGAGTGTATAGGCTTCAGCATTGTTGAAAGAAAAAGGGGAGAACAACAGTCCCTTTGTAAACACACTTCCAAGGCAATTCCTCTTAATAAATATGTATAATAACAACAACAACAACAGCAATAATAATAATAATAATAATAATAATAATAATAATATTATAGTGGCAGAAAAGAAGCCCTTGCTGATGTGTGGTTTGTTCCTCTCTTCCTTCAAAAGACCTGTATTAGTCACTTTGCCAAGTACCAAAACTTTTTCAAGAAAATAAATATTTGAATTATAAATTGCTCAGCTCTGGTTCAGCCTGCACTATGGCCTCTGGGTGTAGCACAACTTGCATATGATATCAATCTATCAAGTGACTTTAGGCCTAGGTTGGTAATTTCAGGACAATTTGTGCCTGACTACCTACCACAATTTTTTAGGGCTCGTCAGGTCCATGGAAAGGAAATTGGGTTCTTGGAGTTGATCGTTCACAGAATTAATAAAAGCCACTGAGATGCATACAGAGGCTTCTAGCTGACAGGGCAGAAGGCGTTCCTCCCCCCCCCCCCAAAAAAAAAGGGTCAATAAAGCCATTTTTTCTCTTCCTTGCAACAATATATTTAGGGCATTTGTTATAGGTATTGAGTTCAGGCCCACTGAAAAGGTGAAAGAATTAGTTTTCGGGGCAGATTTTCTTTTGGGAGAGAAAAATAAGTGTTTCCTCGTGAGGTTGCAAGAGCAATCCAATGAGGTCCAACTGATCAATGAAGCTCAGCTTGGTTCCAGCAATTCATCCATTTTATGTGGAAAGAATGCCTTACCCCCATATCAATGTAAAATTCAATTTATCATAGGTAGAAGCTACAAGAGAGAAGTTATCTTTCATAAATCGGGGGCTGCTATTTACCTGGAAGCTTAAGTTTCCTGCAGCATGAGTTGCAGTGGTGCTTAGCTCTGAAATTTTTGATGGCATCATCTCCCAGATTTGCAGGACCAAATACCATATCGCTTGACCTTTAAAAGAAAGCACACATTAAAAAAATACCTACAGCCAAACATGATTTTTTGTGTGTGTGGTCATCACCCCTTGGCTAGATATGGGGGAGGTTTTGGGTTGTATCCATTGTTGGTCCTACTCAAAGTATATCCACTGACATTGGCGAACATTGGAAAACCTTAGGTTCATTCATTTCAATGGTTCTATTCTGAATAGGACTAGCACTGAATACAATCCTAATTATGCAGGTAAGAAAGGAATGCTCTCCCATAGTATCACACTGGCAATTCCCAGCAGAAAATTTGCTGCTGATGGTGTCCTTAAAAATCACAGAGGTAAGCTAACTTAAAGTTTCATCATAAATCTGTCCTTGGTATCTGTTAATTGGTACACCTAAAGCAGAAGGGCAGCCCTCCACGCTTGCCACATGTGGCCATAGGAAAAAGGAATTTTGCACTGCTTACCTTTTTTCTTCAGCTTTTATCACAGAAGGATCTGTCAAATTTTCTCCAACACCTTCACAAGAAGCAAAGGAAGTTATTATCCTGTTAGCCAAGTAGCACAAGAGTAATTTTAACATAAAAAGAGAAATTATAGCAGATGAAGAATTTGAACAGCTGAAATACAGGTGCCCCCTACTTACGCGGGGGTTACATTTTGTGCCCTGCGCCCCGTGCATATGTAAAAATTGTGTAAGTGGGGAGCACCCTCTGAAAAGCCATTTGTTCCTGTTGTGCAGCTCTCTCTCCAGACAACTCTCTTCAACTAGAGTTGAAGTTCTGTGGACAACTGGAGGTTGTGCAGAAACGCAGCTGCTGCTGTGCGACTGCACGCATCAGCTGTTAGGCGGGGAGGCTGAGAAGCCTAAACAAAGCATCACTGAACCTCTAGTCTCTTTGGGGCTTTCTCCTCCCTCACTGAAGTCCTCCTCAGGCTCCGTGAAGGGTCTCCTCATGAGCCACAAGGACTTGCCACCTCTCTCCCAACATTTCCTGGTCTGAATCTATCAATCTATCTATTTCCAAACGCTGCATGTATACACAGTCACATGCAAATTGATTGTGCGTTAAGTGGGGGGATGCCTGTATCTGAAAGACTGCATCCATCCTGACAGTCCCTCTTGCATCTTAAGAACAGCACAGGTGACCATCTCGGGGGGGGGGGTGATCCAGGAGATGGCATTCTCTGTGGCAGTCCCTAAGTCCCTCCCTACAGAGCTATGTCTGTACCTTCAATGTACAGTTTTTGGTGAATACTGAAGACCTACCTCTTTACCCCAGCCTTTTACATCTGAGATGTGTAGTTTTAGTACTCACCCTACTTCTGTGATTATAATTTGCTTTAATCTGCTTTTAATGATGTATTTTAAAGTGCTGTAACCTATCCTGGGGCCTTAGGGTGAAAGGTGAGTGAGTAAGTAAATGAATAATACATCATCATCATCATCATCATCATCATCATACTGTTTGCAGAATGCCCCCCCCCCCCCAAAGAAGAACAAGGTATTCTAAATACAGGAGAGAAAATGGTAAGTGGAGTTGGTTACAGGAGATTGAAGAGAGACATGCAAGTATGAGTATGGATGGAGAGAAATTGCAATTGAGTAGATTGAAAGTCTAACACAAGGGTGGGGTGAGGGGTGAGGGATGGTGGTGGGAAAAGGAAGTATCTGTGGGACTGAGTGTGGGTATGTATGAATATTTTTAAGGATTGTATGAAATGTATGTTTGTTTGTATATTCGTAATATGTATTAATGTTGAATTTTTTTAATAACAAAAATTAATTTTTTAAAAATGAGTCTTTTCTTGTGGCAACAATGAAATTTGATGACAATCCATATTGTGCAAGTCACAAGCTTCCGGTGCCATTACTACAGCACACACCTCTGTGTCACATCCACACACACACCCATTTACCTTGCAGATCAAGGACCAACAGCTCTCCTCGAGTATATTCGTATGTCCAGTGGCTGAAGGCTAACATGACCTCCTCTAGCATGTTGGTTGGAATTATTTCATCTCCATTGTTGTTGTTGTACTTTCTGAATTCTCCTGTCATGCACTCCTCAACTGCAAACCACTGGCCAGCTGAGTGACAATATAAGAGGAATGCTTCCAAGAACCTTGTAAGAAAACACATAGGAACGAAAACACTGTGTGAACCACTGATTCATTAGCCTCGCACTCTGGTGTGGAAATTCCTTTTTGTTCCATTATTTCACGTTACATTTGAAGATGTAATAATGCCTACCTTGGAGAATAGGGAATAGATTTTGGCTTCATCTGATTGAATGCAAACGTGAGTTTCTGAGCAGCCCTCTGTTGCTGAATTTCCTATTGATTTAAAAAAAACATACACCAAAGACTTTACTCAAGATAAACCTCTAGCATGGAGAAGAAACACAAGGAACTGTATTACATTTTTTTTCTTCTAATTTCCGTATTTTTCTGTCTATAAGACGCCCCCTATTTTGAGGGACTCCAATTTAAGAAAATATTGTGTATTTTACTATCCATGTATAAGACACCCACCCCCTCAAATTTTTGACATGATTTTTAAGGGGAAAAACCTAGTCTTATACACGGAAAAATACGGTACATTTTTGTGTTGTTATATTCATACAAAGTAGTTAAGACAATAGGCAGAAAATTCCTACCTTTGTGGTCCATTATTGCTTTATACAGTACGATGAAAGTACACAGTGCTTTTCAAAGAATGAGAGCACAGGTCCCTTACAATTTAGAAATCAACACAAAGGAGAAAGAGGGAGGCAAACGGAAGCAGGAAAAACAGTGAAGCAAATGTAATTTTTGCAGTTATTCATAGTTAGGCTTAGTGGCATTGGGATATAGAGACTAGGGACAGTGTCAAAGACGTAACAGAAAAATGTGAATTTGGAGGAGGGTTTTGAAAGAAGTAAGAGAGGTAGTATCATGGAAGAATTCTGGGATGCAGCCCCATGTATAAGGGATAAAGGACAAAGCTGCTGGAGTGAGCAGAAAATCTTTGGACAGCAACCTTTGGACAGTGAAGGCCGTATGCAGGGATGCGTTGGAATATAAAAGCAAGAGATGGGGTGACAAGGCTATGGATGAGCATAAGGATTTATGGAAGGATGCCATATGGTTGGGAGTGATAAAAAGATGGGTGGTTTTGGCAGCAGAGTGCTGGGAAGAAGTGAGGTGATGAAGGTGTGAATGGAAAACTAGAGAGCAGAATGTTGTAGCAGTCAAAGTGACAGATGACCGGAAGTTTTGCTGATGTGACCAATGTATTTTTCTAAATTTTTAAAGGGAGAAGCAACATAACTGGCAACTGAATATGCAGAGTAAGAGAGAGAGAGATGGAGTGAGGAGTAAAAAAGAAAGCCAATGATCAAAAGTTGGGCAAGAGGGTAGATGGCAGTGTTGTCAATGGAGGACAGTGAAGGAAAGAAGGGATGTATCTTGTTTGTCCCAACAGTATCCAACTGCTAAACATGTTTAAGCATCTGGTGGATATGTACTAGATGAGCAAGAACAACAACTTACTCTTAAACAGAGATGTAACACTGTGTCTTCTTTGTAAATGCTTGACCAAGTATTGACAACTTCCGGAAGAAAAGATTTGATGATATAAAGGTGGCCTGATTTCAGAATATCATACTCGGACCAGGTGCAGGCCACCTTGAGGGCTCGTCGCAAGCCTCCTCCCATCTCCTCCTTGCTTAGGAATTCTATTTTGGCACAGAGACCCAACTGAGACCAGGAAGACATGCTGTTGTTCAAGATGTTGGGAGAGCTTTCTTCAAGACGATACACAGTAACTGGTTCGCCTGTAATGTCACAGCACAAAGAAGTGAAATGCAGTTAAGCCTGGGGTAACGTTGACTTAATGTCTATTTATACTGTACTGGTGAACACCTTTTTCGGACAATGGAGAGAAGATATAGCCAGACTTTTGCATAATCAATTATCTAACCAATTATTAAGCTTTTGATACAATAGAATCCTCTGTGTTGACTTGGAGACCTTTCTCCATTTACTGCTAAAAACTAGCAACAAAGGCTTGGGACTCTAGCTTTTTAAGAGTCAGCTTCAGTATACATTTCCCCAACCTATCCCCAGAATTTTGATGGTGAACTATTGCCTATTTTCCTGTGCTGTGAAAAACAGATCTATCACTATTAATTATTTTTTTTTCTCTTTTTTTTCTTTTCCTTTTCCTTCTCCTCCTGCGATGAGGCTACATTTTAATATTTTAATGTTCCATTATTTTAATGTTGCCTTTTTATTTTGTTTTTAAGTTGTAATCATCTTGTTTTTATTATTGCTTGTAAGCCGCTCTGAGCCCGGCCTTGGCTGGGGAGGGTGGGGTATAAATAAAAAATTATTATTATTATTATTAAGCTTGACGATTAAGGAATAATATTATTAAAATCTGAAAATCATTCCAGAGGCTACAATACGTTTTCCTACCTCTTGGAGGCACAGGAGTGAATGGTATGCTTTGCGATAACCTCATCAAATTATTTCTTTCAACAGCTGAAAAGACAGAGAAATTCATTGAAGAAGATGACGCTTCTACTTTTTATTATTTTGCAACCTAGTTTTGGACACTTACCTGAATAGTAGTAGGTGGTATCCATGATGGGTTTAAAAGGAGAGGCAATTCCTTTGGAAAAAAGGAAGGGAGTGTTATATTTTTACATAAAACTCGTGATTTAATGCATCCTGGTTTTTAAAAAAGGGTAATGACAAAGAACAAAAAGCACTCTAGGCTCACAGGCAAGACCTTGATCATTTATGGTGATTCTTATGGTGAGGAAAATGATGATGGTGATTCTTATGGTGAGGAAAATGATGATGAGATGCTCTAAGATTGGAGAAGAGCACAAGCACCAAGGGGGTTTTCCCTAAATGAGTCTTGTAATGATTACAACCTTAAATAAGGGCTGTTGGCACTAAAATGCATAACAAACCTCCATCAACATCATCTTTGGCAGCCATACATTAGTTTCCCACAACATGTTAAATTTATGGCAACACCGAAGTTATCAGCAGCTTACCATTCAGTGCATCTTCCTCAGAAGACCTGCAAGAGACAGAAATTGCACTCAACCCAAATTCTGTATGTACCTCTTGGTTTTTTTATTACTCAACTTCATTGCTCTGGTCACTTTGCTCTGCTTGTAATAGGTAAAGGTAAAGGGACCCCTGACCATTAGGTCCAGTCGTGGCTGACTCTGGGGTTGCAGCGCTCATCTCGCTTTATTGGCCGAGGCAGCCGGTGTACAACTTCCAGGTCATGTGGTCAGCATGACTAAGCCGCTTCTGGTGAACCAGAGCAGCACACGGAAACGCCATTTACCTTCCTGCTGGACCGGTACCTATTTAGCTACTTGCACTTTTGTGCTTTCGAACTGCTAGGTTGGCAGGAGCAGGGACCAAGCAACGGGAGCTCACCCCGCCGCGGGGATTCGAACCGCCAACCTTCTGATTGGCAAGTCCTAGGCTCTGTGGTTTAACCCACAGCGCCACCTGCTGTCCCTGCTTGTAATACCCTAAGCCCAATCACCCATCAGACCCAATACTGCAACCTCTATGCCTTCAAAACAAATGAACAGCAAACAGAGCAGGGGAGGGGAGAGAAAACAACTCTGAAGACTTAAAATTACTGTGAAGGCGACGGGTGCTGCAGCAGTGCTCTTTAATGAGGCTACGAGCCAGGTGTTTCAAACTGGCTACATCAGGTTCAATTATCCCCCTTCAAGAACAACCACAACAAGATAAATGCCCAGGTCATCAGGGTTGCTTAGGAACGGGTGGGCAGATAGATTAGATGACTCCTCCCATGGTCTAACTGCCCAGCAACAATCGGACAGGCTTAAAAGTGAATGTGCAGTGTGCTGGCACACAGGGAGAAAACTGCAGCTCACTCAATGCCTCCCCAACTCCTGGGGAGTTTGGAGATACCTGGACAGTTCTGAGTATTGCCATTTAGACTTTACTTACATTTGATTGCTATACGACGGTCGACCTGCTAACCAATCCTGCAAGAAAAAAAGAGAGAGATGCACCTATTTCGTACATAACTTAACTGATGGTTTTAGAAGCAATATATCAGACTTTTGTAAGAGCACTACAAGGCTCCCTCAAAAAAATTAATTGTGAAGATGTTTTCAGCCTCAATATGCTTCTGAAGCATTGCTAAGTCTGCTGGTCAAAAGAAATTGTACAATCTGTTCAGCAGAAGTGCCTGGATAAAGAGACTAGGATTGCAACTATGTAGCAAATGCAGCCACAGCCTGACAGGTTACCTGCCTTACCTTGGGCTATTTTGGTGATGTAAATTGCTTACTTGAGCAGGCTCTATTAGCTGTGCAGGCAGAAATGGCATGAACATTCTGCCAGCACTCAAAAAGGTGGTGTGAAGGTGCAATCAAATGCCATATGGACACAGTCCATTCTTTTCTCCTTGAAGACCTATTACAATTCGCTCTTGTCGACCTCCAACCCTTACTCTTAAGCATGAGAGCTAGAGAGGACAAATTTGCCCAGCACATTTCAAGAGAAGAAAAAAACTGCCAATTTGGAGGCTACAGGCAACTCACAACTTACGTGGAGATTATGGGGTGTAAAGTCAAAATCGTGTATAGTCAAAACACATTGGGTTCAATGGCCGGTGGGGTTTCCAAAGACTCCTTTTCCTGAATGCCTGTCCCCTTTTGTTTCTATTTTTTTTTAACTGCCAAGTATAGAAAGCTGAATGTGCACAAGTTAAATGCACATAAGTTGTGAGTTACCTGTACTACCATAGCAGGTCACACTAAATTGTGATGGACAGTGAACTGTGTTGCCTTGTACTGCTTTCTATCAATTGCTACTATGATTCAATTTTTGTATTTCCTGGGTTCTTTTCACAGACACTGAGGGGAAACATTGTATGCATTGTTATTTTGTTTTACTCACTGTGAGTAAGGCCGCCTTGGAATCTGCCTGATGAGGCTCCTCAACCGATGGTCTTCTGCTCTTGTGCACTGGAAAATGATTTTGCAATTAGAATGGCCACCTTTTGACATGTCAACAAATACTACCAATTCTTCAACATATGTGTCCAAGATCCTGCAGGGAAAGCAAGATACACTTGCTTTCATACACATACATGGGCTTGGATACAGAGAATCACAAGACTATGCTTCAGACGCACATATTGGGCACATGGCAAAACTCATTTGAAACTAAGGTAAAGGGACCCCTGACCATTAGGTCCAGTCGTGACCGACTCTGGGGTTGTGGTGCTCATCTTGCTTTATTGGCCAAGGGAGCTGGTGTACAGCTTCCAGGTCATGTGGCCAGCATGACTAAGCCGCTTCTGGCAAACCAGAGCAGCACACGGAAACGCCGTTTACCTTCCCACCGGAGCGGTACCTATTTATCTACTTGCACTTTGACGCACTTTCGAACGGCTAGGTTAGCAGAAGCAGGGACCGAGCAACAGGAGCTCACCCCGTTGCGGGGATTCAAACCACCGACCTTCTGATTGGCAAGTCCTAGGCTCTGTGGTTTAACCCACAGCACCACCCGAGCGAGTTAAAGGACCTTCAAAGGTTTGTTTGGGGCACAGAATCGTAAGTTTATGTGTTGCGCAATTTTTTTAAAAAAAATCTGCCGTGGACATTAAAACCTTTAACATGCTCAAAGAAGCTGTCTGGATATCAGTCAAAAGCTACTGTTAGAAGGAAGACAAGTTTTTTAAATAGCAAAGATGGGTGCCACTCTCACCTCTCAGTATTGCCAGTTCACATTGCTCCCCAATCAATCAAAGTTTAATTGACTGATGATGGAGCAACTATGCATTTATGTAATTCCACATTTTTAGGGATGGTTTGTTTACAGAATCCAATCACTGAGGCTGCAATCTGAAGTAGGCACTGACGGCTGGGTAATAAGGCCTCAACCACTCACGCCCCTGTTCTTTTCCCCACCAAAACTCACTCCCACCAAGCTGCACTCGCAGGAAAAGACATGAGCAGCGGCAGCTTTTAGCCAGAAGGGATAAAGTCAGTAGGAGGACAATTTTCAGTAGGGAAAGAAATGAGAAAGAAAGAACCAAGAAGCCCCTCTCTCTCCAATGCCAGTTCCCTCAGACAAATTTAGCCACAATGGCTGTGTTTTGTAAAATAAAGCAGTTTTGAAAATACAGGAAATGGCACAAAGGAAAAAATGCTGTATGCTAGTATTAGTTCAGAAAATTCAGAGATCAGAAACTAATGTGTTTACTTACTTTGCTCTGATAGTGCTGCTAATGAGCTTCTATGGTAGTCGGTAAAACCACCACATGAACTGACAGGCCTCAGGTTGCCTTCTGCATTACTACCACCCTGTGTATTCAACAAATAATAATGTTATAATTCACAACTCTACTCAAATAATCTTATCTGTGTCACCACTTGAAAGTTACTATACAGTACTTAAGAAGTGACACACTTGCTTTTTGAAGGAATATTCAAATGTTACTGGCTATTTGATGCAACAATGAAGAGATGGAACACAAATGGCAAAGTTATACCTGTTGCTTTGTTGTCTCGATGCCTTCCAAAATTGCTTTTTTGAAATCTTCCTGTTGCTCCTATAGAAGGTATCAATAAATTGCTTTTTAAACTTAGGTTAGTAGTGAAGTGGCTTTAATAAGTCTCAAACTTTTCATAAACTCTGGGCCAGAAACAAGAAATTAGGGTTTGGGGAGACCGTTTTCCTACAAGTGTTATTTTAGAGCTCTTACTTCAAAGCTGAAACACTCCAAAGCTGGCATCTGCAGGTTTTAGTCCTGGTCTAAAATTTCATATTTGTGTTCTGATGTCCATGCATGCTCACACGAGTCAAAGTTTCCTGCACACTGCCATGTTTGTTTGACTGAGTTAACTTATATGCCACTTTCCCACAATGATCTGTGCCCAAAGCTGCTTACAGAAAACATTCAAGTACTTTGTGCTATAAGACTGCACAAAAGAATGCTTTAGAGAACAGGGGAGGACATTAGGAGTTCTGGGTACACACTGTGATTGCACCATGCTGTCTGGGCCGGATCTATCATGAAGTTAAAACTGAGTACAGTACTGATGCTCTCCAAAATGCTGTGCTTCCTAGCAACCTGAAACATAGGAAGCTGCTTTTTCCCAGATCTAACCCATCCCTGACTACTCAGGGATATCCATTTAACCCAGCCCTAACTACTCAGGCAGTCTTGATTCCTTTAACTGGTGGTGACAGGATCAGACCCTGAGGCTTTCTCTGTACAGGATATATACCCACTACCTCTGAGATATAATTCCCCCGCCACCTAAGTCTTTGAACCTGGGACTACTCAGCTAGCAGCTCAAACTTATAATGACAAAGTAGAACAGGCGCCTGCTTAGTTAACACCACTGAAAACCATCCTGTAACGTGATTGAATGCACATGTATTTGAGATTTGAGTTTAAGTGAACTCCCTGTATCGGAACAAAATAAAAAAATTCCTTCCAGTAGCACCTTAAAGACCAACTAAGTTACTTCTTGGTATGAGCTTTCGTGTGCATGCACACGAAAGCTCATACCAAGAAGTAACTTAGTTGGTCTTTAAGGTGCTACTGGAAGGAATTTTTTTATTTTGTTTTGACTATGGCAGACCAACACGGCTACCTATCTGTCCCTGTATCAGCTTAGGACTAGGACCTCAGGACACGGCCCAGATCATTCTCCCCTCCTCCCAAGCCACACAGCTCACTTAGCCCTGATCTGTGCCTTCCACTGGTTATTTCACCTGGCTGGAATGTGCCCTTGGGGTATGATAAGTACTTCTCACTTGCCTGGATGCTGTGTGTCTAGCCAGACACACTTTTGCCACACCCACCACTGACATGTGGCCCTGATAAGGCTGCCTATGAGGAAATGTGGCCCTTGGCTGAAAAAAGGTTTCTCACCCTGGCTTGGGCTACTGCTCAACTTCCGCCGCAATCTCCCTCTTACCTCAATATCATCACTTTTTTCTTTGCTCTTAGCCACAGTCTCTTTAAATCGTTGCAATTCCATGCTGTCCCTGTGACCTTTGGCGACACCATTATAGGAACAGAAATAAAACGGCAGATTTTAGAGGGGAAGCACCAAACAGATGCAAATTTGATTAAGGATACTGCTGAGATCAGAAAAGTATATAGAAGGACAGTTGACATTTTTAATGGTAGGTTGAGGAACTATTGCTTTTCCTACATATAAGTGATGACATAAGAAACAATTTCAGAGGAAATATTTCATACCACTACCCTGGTTTCAAAGCCATGAGCGTGTTATTTGCTTTCAGAACCATGCAGTGTGGATATCAGTATTTTTACAAAATGTAGCTATTAGTAGAAAAAGCACAGTTCAACACAATAGATTTTAAAAATATAAACTTCACCCTCAAAATGTAAGAAAACAACAATGACATGGCCTATGGTGTTCTCTTTCTCACCCTTTCTCACACCCATTCAAAATAATTTACCTATGCCAACATTCAGAATGCCTGTGTAGTGAGCAGAGCTTTCCTTGCCTGCCATTTTTACACTAGATTATATTTGCATAGAAACATACATACGTGGGGGCCAAAGCATATAGGCTTGAATCATGGAATCTGTAAATTACATGGAACTGAGGTGCACAAATCATGATTTCAGGTTTATGCACATTGTCATTTCACATGTAAAACATTATGCAAAGGTGAAACCAATGGCAGGTAGAGCCAGGATGGAGCTTGGGGATCACAGAGATCATCCACTGCACATATATGCTGAATGTCTTCACAGGGCTATCACTCCTCTGTCTCCAAAATTCTACAGGACTGAACATTAAGGATGAAGATTATATTATAAATGAGAAGGCACCCCGGCACCAAACCTTTTGCCACAGTAAAAAAAAAAAAAGTGCCATTATTCAGCTGTGTGGTTAGTGAAGTAAATATAAACAGCCTGATCTTGAGCCTTTGTATCTAACTTCTCCCCACTCCCATTTTTTAATTAAAAATATACATTTACAATTATTACAGCCATTTTCAAAACATGTGAATGGGGAATCAACTATTAAACACACAAATCTGGTAGCTTAAAAGCACTAGCAAAAGTTAGATAAAAATATTACAAATAAAGTCCATTCAGAATAGATCTGGGCCTCAGGCAGATGTTACTCAAACTTGTAGTAAAAGATTGTAATCGCATGCATATCACATCCTCAGATCTTCCTGAAGCCTCTATTCATATTTGAATAGAGGCTTACATGCTTATTGCAATGGGGCATATCAGGAGTCTACATGTTTAAGGTCCTATTTAAGGGCTTCCACTGCACAGACATCAGGGGTCCCAGAAATAAAACAGGATGGCGTGAAAACAATCTACCAAATTTAATTGGCTTTACATGGCTAAAGGCACTTTTGGAGTAGTCTGAAATGAATTTTCTGGTAACATTGACAAGTTTAAATTAAATGTAATCTTTAAAAAGTTATCATGTTGCAAGATAAAAAGACAATTCATGCTCACTTTGAGCCACTGAGGCAAAAAACCTCTTACCTTAGAAATGGTCTAGATCAAGGGTGCACAACTTGCAGCCCTCCAGATGTTGTTGGACTACACCTCCCATCATCCCTGATCACTGGCTATGTTGGCTGGGGCTGATGGGGGTTGTAGTCCAGAAATATCTGGAGGGCTGCAGGTTGTGCATGCCTGGTCCAGAATAAACTGAACTCAAAGTATTTTGTTAGCACACCTCTCCTTCCATTGTCTTGACAAACAGAAAATCTGCCACCATTTTGCAAAAAAATTTCCAGTTAAAACACCACTTGAATAAACAACAGAATCTACACCAAAATGGTTAAGTGCTGATTTACAAAGTAAAGAAACATTTTGATAGTTTGCGGAAGTGAAGAGGTTAAAAGCAAAGTGCACCACCTGCAACCAAATTCCGCTAAAGTTCCCATACAATTTTTGATAAATCAAACCTTGAGATTCAGATTTGATCCATAGTTTCTGAAGACGTACAGTGGTGTTGGAACTTAAATCATGACCCTTTTGTGCTGTTTCTGGAATGCTTCCAGGAGGTTCTTCAGTATCCAGTGTCCCATTCAGATCATTACTGGGGTCACTTCTGACCTCATCAGCAGATGTCAATTGTAATTTAATTTTGGCGTCGTTCTTCTTCAGCTTCAAAGAGGACTGAGGATTCCATTTGTCTGTGTAGCTCTCAGCACTAGTATAACTTTCCTCATAAATAAATCCATGATTAACACATCCTCCAGGTTCAATACAAGGCTGGGAGGTGGTAGCAAGGCTAACAGAGCAAGAAGCAGGAGAGTCATGGCAACCAATAGCAACTTTTGGAAGTACAGATTTTGGTGTGTTATACTTACCCACAAATGCACCAAATTCAACAGCATTCTCTCCATCAGCAGCCTTAAGGACTATAACCTGGTCGTCCTTTGTGGTACTTTCTAACTGGCTTTTACAGCTGGGCTGAGAAGGAGTGCTAACGAAAAATTTAGCTGTCGAAGATGTTAGATGTGGCATGCTGTTTAGCGAAGTGCCCGTCTTTTTATTCTTTTGAACGCATTTCGATGAGTCTGTACCCTGTATTCTTTGACGAAGTTCTGGGGGGGATAGAGCTCTTGGAATTAAGGCACTGCCCGAGGAACCTGCCTCTGGAAAGTTGAATTCATCCCTCTTGGGGGGCCCAGTCATCTTATGTCCAGAATCTCTTTCATCTTGCATAGAAATGTTGCACAGTAAAGCATTATTACTCTCAAGGCCTCCTTGAGGAAAAGAAGAACCAAATACATTGCCAATGCTGTGCTTTCTCCACATGGAAGATCTTAAAGGACCGTCATCAATGGGGTTTTGTGCCAAATGCTTTGAGATACTCAGTTCTCGTGTAATTTCATTATGAACCTTGCTAGCTTCTGAAGCCTTCTGGGCAGTTAATGTTTTCAAAGTATCCACCGTAAGAGCAGAGAGGTCTTGCAAGTGGCCAATCTGTGTATCGAGAGAGTGCAAGGAACGCTTGATATAGTTGACTCTGTCACTAACCTCCTTGATTTGGATGCACATTTGCTCAACGCTGGAAGGGGAAGGGAGAAGATACCATTGGGTGAGAAAAAAGAGAATCAGACTTTTCACTGAACGCAAGGACTTCTCAAAACACACGAAGATCACAAGTAGGCCATGTGAAATAATTACAGGTCCGTTAGCATAAAACAAGGGGTTGGACTAGATGACCCTCAGGGTCCCTTCTAACTCTGCAATTCTATGATTCTTTGGTAACAACCCACCCATACCGAAGGTTGTGTACTGTGTTTCTGCCTTACTGGTCTGGTCGTCTTCTCTGGTCTTAAAGTAAAGGTAAAGGGACCCCTGACCATTAGGTCCAGTCGTGGCCGACTCTGGGGTTGCGGCGCTCATCTCACTTTACTGGCTGAGGGAGCCGGCGTACAGCTTCCGGGTCATGTGGCCAGAATGACTAAGCCACTTCTGGCGAACCAGAGCAGCACACTGAAATGCCGTTTACCTTCCCGCTGGAGCGGTACCTATTTATCTATACTTTATATTTATACTTTGATGTGCTTTCGAACTGCTAGGTTGGCAGGAGCAGGGACTGAAGAACAGGAGCTCACCCCGTCGCAGGGATTCAAACTGCCAACCTTCTGATCGGCAAGTCCTAGCCTCTGTGGTTTAACCCACAGTGCCACCCGCGTCCCACCCTTACATCCTTCCAAATCAACTCCCACCAAGAAATTGTGTTGTGTCCCTGCATCAGGCATGATCAGATCACTGAATCAGTCTTGAAGACAATTTGTATAATCAACAAGGTTTGCCCAGTAGTTTGCCCAGAATAGTTAAACAAGCCCACGTCCCAACAACATACTAAGCCAGACTATGGGTTGGCTCAGCAGCAGAATGACCAGGGAAGAGCGAAGTGATTTCCTCTCCCTGAGCTCATGCATTCTGTACCAACCCATGGCCTATGCTGCACCTTTATGGGCTGCCTTTGCAAACCTCTCACCATTAGAGTCACTTCAAAGCCAATTCTTACGTCGACTTTTAAAATTACCAACATGCATAAGTAATGCGGCTATTCGCTTAGAAATGAAGATCCCGTCAGTGGAGTTAGTTATATGGAGGAGAGTTTTGATTTATTGGATATCCCTATGGCATAAACTCCCGAACCACTATCTCATTCAATGCATGTGGCGAGATGACTTCACAAATTTGTGGTCAGGAAAAATCCATGCCAAATTGCTGTCTTATGAGATCTCGCCCACTGAATTGCTTAAACTGGATTTAAATGTGGCAAAAAGGTGTATAAATCAAAGGCTGGATGATGTGGAGCTATACCAAAATTTCGTAGCTGGTGGTGGAGTCTGCTCGCCGTTAAATTTCGGCATAACCCCTATCTACCGCACTCCGTCCTACTTAACATCGCTTATGGCCGCGTCTCACCAATATGCCTTCATTAGAGCTAGGTTTAATGTCTTTCCAACAAACGTGCTGAGACATAGATTCACTAAGGGCCAAGTCCCTTCAATGTGTGCTTGTGAAATGAAAACATCTGAATCTCTACGTCATGTTATGTTTATCTGCCCTTTGTACAGTTCAGCCCGTGCTAGCATACTAAACTCCATAATCCAGCCTATGGCTGACAAACCAGTAGACCTACAGCTTGCTTGGGTTCTTCAAGATGTGGATCCTTATATTACCCTACAGGTTGCTAAATTCCTAACAGCCATCCTCTCGTACAAGAGACGGAATGGAATGTTAGCTGATTATTGATAGTTATAAGAATTTTCTATAACGACATCAGATATTGATTTTAGTGTAGTGCAAATTTTTTAAAATTTTAATCTTAATCTTAAACTTTTCTTATGAATTGGCTAATATTTGTCCTTGTGAGTTGTGAACTGTGTTATACTACTTGTGGCTTGTACGAATCCGCTGTTTTATTTGATTTGTTTTGTTGTGTTGTGTTTCATGATGGGCGTAAAGCCGAATAAACATTTGATTGATTGAACCCATGGTTTGGCTTAGAGCGACCTGTGAACCAGACCAGGGAGATTACTGTAAGTATGCAACAGAGATCTGCTAAATGAGGATAATGCTTCATGTGCCTGATGATGTATGCTCTAGTCCATGAAAGCTTGTGTTCAAATGTGGCCTCTGTGTTGCTTTTGATGCAAACAGACTAAAATGGCTACTGGTCTGCAATTAGATAATTTTATAATGGACCCTGCCAATCAAAGGTCCACATGTTAAAACAGGCTGCTGTTGGTCAACATCTACTATGATAAATGTAAATCGGAGTTTGATTTTAAAGTAACTGAAAATGTGCTATTCACTTAGCTGTTCCAATCATTCCTGGAAAAACTGAAAAGAACAAGGTTGAAACGGTCATTCCTTATTATTTCATACCGTTCAGAAGTAACTCTAATTCTCTCTTCACTTCCAGAATGGAATTTATCATCTTTTTCATTGAAATACATCTCAACACACAACTCTTCAAAATCATGAAGCTTCTTTTGATCTTCTTCTGTTAGAAACAGTTCTAGAGAATGAAAGAAACAATCCATTTCAGAAGCTTGCTAATGAACCACTGCAGAAAAGAAGTAAAAACAGTAAAAAACCAAGGAAATGAGTATTCCCGTAGCCAAGGGCCTCACATTATGAGTGTTGGATTTAAGTATACAGTGGTACCTCTGGTTAAGAACATAATTCGTTCTGGAGGTCTGTTCTTAACCTGAAACTGTTCTTAACCTGAGGTACCACTTCCAGGCTAGTGGCATCTGTAACCTGAAGTGTCTGTAACCCAAGGTGTCTGTAACCCAAGGTACCACTGTATCTGGGGTTTTTTCCCTTTCCCCAAATTAGGTACACTAGAATATAATGCACCTCCAAAAATGGTTGTTTGTTGGGTTACTAACACATCTATTCATATACTTTTAAAGTACAGTGGTACCTCGGTTTTTGAACAGCTTAGTTAACGAACAACTTGGAAATCGAACGCCGCAAACCCGGAAGTAGGTGTTCCGGTTTGTGAACTTTTTTCAGAATCCAAACTGTTCCGTTTTGAGTGTTACACTTGCTTTTTCAGGGCCACACTTCCGTTTTGAATGTCCCTGCTCCTGCTTGCATGGGAGTAGGAGCTGAATTGGGGCAGCTCAGCTGGGGAGCGTGAAGCCTCCCTTCCCAGCACGAACCCCTCAATGGTGCAAGCAGGAGTGGGTATCTCTCGTGGCGGCTCAGCTGGGGAGCGCGAAGCCTCCCTTCCCAGCTGAGAGATCCCTGCCCCCGTTCCTGCTTGCACGGGAGTAGGAGCTGGATCGGGCTGCTCAGCTGGGGAGGTGCAGGCTCTGTCACACTTTCCATTGAGGGGTTCGTGGCTGGAGCCCCCACCTCAGCATCAGAGCCCCTGCACCACCCAAAGGCAGCCAGGTGGAATAGTTGCTGGGAGGGCTGTCTCCGCATTGCCACACGATGCTCCTTTAAACTTCTCTATTCGAGGTGAACGCAGGCACGCACCCCTCAATGGAAAAGTGTGACGGAGCCTGCACCTCTCCAGCTGAGCAGCCAGCAAACTTGAAAAACTCATGAAAAGGCAGCAACACAACAAATTGAAAAAAGCAAACCGCCCGCAAATGAATCAAAATCACAAGAAAACATAAAACAACACTGACCTTAACTCTAATTCTAATCCTTACCCTAACACTAACCCAATCCTAAAATGAACCCTAACCCAGAAATGGTCTTGTTAGATAGTAAAATTCATGTTAAATTGCTGTTTTAAGGGTTCTTTTTAAAAGTCTGGAACGGATTAATCCATTTTGCATTACTTTCTATTGGAAAGTGCACCTTGGTTTTAGAACGCTTTGGTTTTAGAATGGACTTCCAGAACAGATTTAGTTTGGAAACCAAGGTACCACTTTCAAACCCCCTTCCCCACATATCTATTACTTGCTCACAAAAGAAGCTCTTAATCAGGCTTGGGATCCTCTGCCCACAGGTGGTCTGGCCCAAGTCCCGATGTGATATCAGGTGTCTGACAAGTGGGAAAGCAGCTACCAGGAAACAATGGGGAATCTTTAAATTGTTCCTGATAGTTCTTGGCAAGGGAGCTTTGATGTTGGTGCTAATAAGCAGACTGGTGCTGTCAGCAACTCTGCGGAAATCTGCTGCGCTACAGAGTTGCCCATCAGGAACTTGCACAGTGCTGGGATCTGCACTTACAGCAAACCCACAAGAAGGTCTTGCCATAAGTGCAAGTGTCCCTTCGCAATGCTGGCTTCAATTGAAAGTTGAAATGCAAAAGATCTTCCTCTGTAGGGGCAGCTGGTTTTGCTTTGGTATTGTCAGGCGGTTGACATGGATGCGCAAGGTCCTTCCCAACTATCAAAGATGTCCGCAGTGATGGTGAGAACAAGTCCTTGTTCAGCTTTTTAAGAATTCCACTTACAGTGGTACCTCGGGTTAAGGACTTAATTTGTTCTGAAGGTCTGTTCTTAACCTGAAACTGTTCTTAACCTGAAGCACCACTTTAGCTCATGGGGCCTCCTGCTGCCGCTGCGCCGCCGGAGCACAATTTCTGTTCTCATCCTGAAGCAAAGTTCTTAACCTGAAGCACTATTTCTGGGTTAGCGGAGTCTGTAACCTGAAGTGTATGTAACCTGAAGCGTCTGTAACCCGAGGTACCACTGTATAATGAAAGCATTTTTGTAGCAGTGGTTGGGCAGAGATAAAAAAATGTGCTGTCACCCTAAGTTCTCTTAAGCAGCATCCTGTTCGCCCCAATCCTGAAAACAAGGCAAAATATTCTGTCCACACACCCACACCCAAATTGTTGAGCCTCCACTCCCACTTTGCCATCCACTAATGGGGCAGTGAACTGAGGGGTGGGATTTTGCATAAGCCCTACACATAAACCAGGCTCCTATCAATCCCTGGATTTCACATAATGCAAAGAACAACCCAACGTTGCATATTTTTGTTTGTTCTTACTTGGCCCATCAGAAGTTTTGTCTTTCTTTCTCTGCTTGCATACACAGCAGAATAGGGAAGCCATATGACTAAGAATAATAAGAGGAGGGGGCAGGATCGGCTTCTCGTGATATGCCATAACAAAATGATAACGCTGGTATTTCCATACAATGTTGGAAATTGCTTTCACCTGTAAATATACATTGCTAAACAAAAAGAGAAGAGAATAAAGAAGGCAAACATTTTAGTTTGATCATCTTAGAAACTAGCAACAATGATCTTACATTCTACTCTGTACAAATATTAAAAGAGAGTACAAACAAAACAAACAAACAGCATAACTTCTATCACATTTATTTTATTTATTAAAAAATACACCACTATGTCATAAAATAAGCAGTTTACCATAATATATATATATTTAATAAAAACATGGATTCTTTAAAAAATCAGAGACCATCAACTAACTATTACGGGAGTATGTTTTCTTTATTTCCTGCATAAGACTTTCAGCAGAGAAAAAAATTTCAGCAGGCATTTAAAGGTTCAAAAAAGAGGCACCTGCTAAATTTCTGCTGGCAGAACATTACATATTCTTCTGACACTCTTGCAAATGATCTCAGCTATTGTCCCTATGGTACCGTAGACCAAAGTTGTTCAGGGCTTTGTAAATTAATACAAGGACCTTCAACAAGGCTTGGTCATAGAAGGGCAGCTGGTGTGTATGTTTTAACGATGGTGTCACATGTTATTGGTCATGTGCCCCCACCAGCCATTTGGCCTCCATATTTTGCACTGGGGGAGCTTCCAAACCACAAAGAGCATATTGCTGTAATCCAACCTTGAGGTTACCAGTGTATGTACTATGGTAGTCAGTTATCGCTGTACAGGTGATGAAGATGCATGCAGTGAGTACCCCATGGCCGTATAATCACCAAGCTACTTTTTAAAGCACTGATTTAATATCAACTTAAAATGTGAAAAACATACTTGAAAAAGGCGATGAGAAGATTGACCATAATAATGTACTGCACGAAAAGGTAGACGGCCTGAAGGAAGGGTGTCAGCCATGCTCCAGTAACACATGGTATGTTTGTTTGGGAATCATTTGCACATACTTTGCAGATTAAGAAAAGAAAAAGAAATTTTTGACAAGATTTAGCAGTTTACTTGTTACTTAGAAGCAAAGCTCTTTATAGCGCATCAACAAAATATTATCACCTATACTTTTTCAACACACAAGTAGCAGAAGCCGCTGCAAAGCTTAGCCCTTAACAGAAAATTTATGAATAAAACAGGTCTGTGGGCGTTAAATACCCAAACTTCCAACCTCAGCAACTGGAAAGTTTATTTAAATCAGTTAAGAACTGTCTTTCAGTTCATGCCCTTCAAAATGAAAAAGAAATAAAGCTTTTCAATAAAATAAAATTCCTCCATATTTATTAAATGTATATCCCACTTTTCCATAATAAAATCATGTTTACCAAAATAATTTTGTTATCATATTCTGAACAAATACATGCATCACTGTAGATGAAAAACTAAAATTTTAAAAATCAAAAGAGATTTTAAATTTGTTTAAACATGTTTTTTATTTTAGGTTTTCCCCCCCCTGGTTTAAAATAATACCTTAATATTACATACATTAGAATAATGCTTTCATTTTTATTTATTTAGAAAGGTTTATGAAATACTTCATCACACTCTGTGGGGCATACAATACAACAATCTAGATAAAACACAGCTAAAAAATATATCAATAAAGCAATAAAATCATTATGAATGAAATATAGATTCTAGATTAGCCCTCCCATCTCTGTGCTCTTTAGACACAAGAAAAATTTCCCCTCACCTGCTAATAAATAGAAGGAATAAAAATATATTACCATCAATTTCATAGGCATAAACTTCACCAAAGATCATCCAATAGGGCCGAAAGACAATATCTCTTGCTAAAACCCAGGATGGTTTTTCATTAGGATAAAGTATTGCCTTTCTAGGGACTCCAAAACTAAGCAGCACAAGTGCCATAATTACTACAATGTAAAACATGTTGGCCACCTGTTTAAAACAGAGTTAAGAGACAGTTAAAACAGTGGAGAGCCCTCACTCAAGCCCTCCAAACTACAGCCCAACCCCTTCTTTGTTGTTGACATTCATATTCAACACATTTAGAAGCACTCTGGACTTGTTTTTGTCCATCTCCACTGGTCAATCACCTTTGGACAGTAAGTAAGTAAATTTTTATTTATACCCTGCCCTCCCAGGCCAATAACAGGCTCAGGGTGGCCTAACATCAAATATCAAATACATTAAAGCACGATCAAACAATTGATTAAAATACAGCTTAAAAATTAGAATCAGGATAAAATTAAATGACTGCCCATGAATTACAACCATAGGGATTGGGAACCTCAAGTATTCATCAGCACAGCCAATCACAATAATCTCTACATTCCACCCATCCCAAGGGGTAACTTTTAAATTAATAATATAATATAATATAATATAATATAATATAATATAATATAATTCCAAGAAGAGTGGCTTAGGGAGGGCAAGTGGCCACTCTGAACTTCCATTTTGACTTTATTTCCCTTCTGAATTCCTCAGAAATGCACTGTAACTTCCATAAGAATTAGGGCAAGACTGTGAAGAGCATCCCACCCCAATCATAGAATCATAGAATCACTGAGCCAATCGGATGCATGCATCTGCAATATCCCTGCTCTTCTCTGAGGCACAGCTAATTTCCCCCTTTTAACAAGCACCTAGGGACAGGCCAGTCTTTGAAACAGCAGCATGTATCTGTGACTTCAGTGTTCAACTGCTAAGTTCCCAATAAACTTAGAGAAACTTTTGTGTAAATGTCTGAGTGCCTACAGCAGTGGAGTACTGGCGAACTTGTGGAACTTCCTGCTACAATATTTCAAACTGATCATATGGTGTGAAATACTCCACATGCCAACATTGTGGCTTCTTGTTGTTCTCCACTTGTCCTCCTTCTACACATACAGCAAACTGCCTTAGAAAAACCAATACATAGCTGTCCATCTTCATTGGTGGAATACCTGTTTCACATGACTGTAAAATACAACACTTCTGAAATGTTTGCAAATAAAATATATCTTAAGGACCACCTCTTCCCATATGAACCTACCTGGACCCTGAGATCATCTTCTGAGGCCCTTCTTTGTGTGCCTCCTCCTCGAGAGGTCTGGAGGGTGGCAACATGAGAACAGGGCCTTATCTGCAGTGGCTCCCCATCTATGGAATGCTTTCCCCAGGGAAGTTCGCCTGGCACCTTCATTATATACCTTTAGGTGCTAAGCAAAAACATTCCTTTTTAACCAGGCCTTTGGTTGAACTGATTGATATCCTATGCCCTTTTAAAATGTGGGTTTTGGGGGGAGAGGGGGTTTATTGGGTTGTTGTTTTTATTCTGATTATGTATTTTGTGGTTATATATTTTGATTTTATTCTGTGAGCCACCCTGAGACCTCTGAGTATCGGGTGGAATATAAATCATCATCATCATCATCATCATCCCACACACCACAATTTTAATTTTGGTAGGGAAAAAAGCTTACCATTTTCCCAATCATCATGACGTAAGGTCCAGCATGTTGGTTTACAGCCAAAAAATCCAGTAATCTCACATACCAAAAGATTATATTCAGGCAGTAAGTTAGCCTTCCAGCAACGAAAACATAATTTGAATTGTAAGTATCTTCACTGAAGTTTCCCTGTGCTCCAAATCTTAGTCCAAAACCAATGAAGAATGTGATAATGGCTACAGTATCACTGACATTGAAGTAATCATTAAACCACACTTTAGTCTTTTGACTGATCTTGCCCGCCTCTGACATAAAGATCTGTTGTAAAAATAATGAGAAATTGGGCACAGTTCATTTTGTCTTACATCAAAAGGCACTAAAAAGCAGGTAGCAGTTATGTACATACATCGATACAAAACAAGTTTAATGTAAATCAAAGACTGGAGCCATGGTAGGAAGTGGTTCCATGAACTACAGCAGGCATAGGCAAACTCCAGCCCTCCAGATGTTTGGGACTACAATTCCCACCATTCCTAGCTAACAGGACCCAGTGGTCAGGGATGATGGGAATTGTAGTCCCAAACATCTGACAGGCCAGAGTTTGCCTATGCCTGAACTACAGTAATGAGGGACTCTGGCTTGCATTCATCATGCTAAAAGCTAATAAACAGAGAAAGGAATTTGAATCCAACAAAACGGAAGAGGAAAGAGCATGTGGCAAGCCCCCAATTTACAACATATGACTTGCAGAAAACGAGTACTGCATCAATACCCTACCACAGGCTTCCTCAACATCAGCCCTCCAGATGTTTTGAGGCTACAATTCCCATCGTCCCTGACCATTGGTCCTGTTAGCTGGGGATGATGGAAGTTGTAGGCCAAAAACATGTGGAGGGCAACAAGTTTTGCACAGCGTATTTATGCCGACTCTTGAAAGTATATTTAAATCCTCTTCTGCATTAAAGCGCACGTTACAAATGCAAATATACCTCACGAATCTTCTCAACAGCCAACGTGAAAATATATGCAATGACAATCCATTCTTGAATTGAGGGCAGCTCTTCCATTTTCACAAGAATCACAAATGTATAAAGCATCAGAAATCCTAAGTAGGCCAACTATAAAAAGTAAAATATTGAAAATAAATATTAAGAAAAGTAGTTGTTGTTTTTTTCAAAAAAAAGAGTTCTTTTTCCAAAACAAAACATAGAAACAAAAAACTCACCGTGTTAAACCAGAATTTCACTATTGGTGCATGATAGAAGGCATAAAACTTTCGCGTAATGGGAAGCCTCTTGGGTTTTACTGTTGCCTCCATGTCATGCCTTCCTTCTGTACTGTCCAAGACCCTTACTTCTTTAAACACTTCCTAACATTAAAATAACACATTTTAAAATCATGTATGAGAGTAAAGTTAGTCTTCGTTGTTAAAAACGTGTTAGTCTTTGTGTGTAGAATTACCATTGGTATCTCTTCTGCTATGTTTTGAAAGTTGTTTTCACTGTCTTCCATAGTCATTTGATGTGCATCTTGAGACTGTGGAATATGGGACATTTCTGCCTTGGTTTTGTATTCTAGCATTAGTATGGTAGGGGGAAGTAAGATGCTCAATATTACCTGTAAGATGTGAACATCACGTTATTAAGACAAAATAATTCCCGTTTTTCTAATAATAAAAAAATCAGAACTATCCAGCACACAGAAGTCCCCTCTTCCCCCCTCTCCCACATTTCAGCAAAATCTGTCAGGTAGCAAGTAAAAGATGTAGAAGAATGATTAGGTTTTTAAAAAAGTTAACTACTACAGATACACATAGAACATTCCATAATATTCTTGAGGGGAAAATATCTGCAATTTCTAAAAAGTTGTTAGACAAAATGTGCTCAAATAGATTTCTACCCCTCATCCTAATGCTTTTATCAGTATTAGACTATGTAGAGGCTGCAGAAGGCATATCTCCCTGATGCCATTGAAGAATCATAGATTCTGAAGCACACCCACCCACCTTCATAAAATGAGTGTTACTCTTAGTTGACTAGCAAAGCAAGTTAGAGATGACAACTTGGAACACAAGACAGACAACAGCACATCATACTTTAAAATGATGCTTGAGGATGGTCTGTATCAACACTGTACTTTTACATAATCATTTTCTTATTATATTCTAGCGTAGTGGGGCAAATTTTCAGTGCAGTATACAAAGAGAAACACACCTCTTATTGTTAATTCAGACTATATGGCTTACTTGACATATGCCATTCTGAAAACCTACACCCACTCACATCCTGCTGATTTGTCTGAATTCTGTTAAGCCTTCTCACTTGCTCAGCTTCAGCTACTAAAATATAAATAAGAAGTTTCTACATCAAATTTTACTTTACTACCCGTAGAAAGCATAATGACATTTCAATTTTACAAGGGGGTTTCAGTCTGTTAATGTTTCACCACTACATTTTTAGTAGTAGATTAGTTCTCATGATGATCTAAGTATCCACCTCTGGTTAAGGGCTACTTGCCTGGTTTCTGCCTTCTACATTTCTGTACCTTTTTTAAAAAAGATAATAAAGCATCAAAAAAAAGTTATTGTTCATTCCAGTATCACCTCTCACTTTGATTATGTTAAAGAGCTGTTTTGCTTAGCCTACATAAAGATTACAGTGAAGAAAACTTTGCATGACTATGCTTTCAACATATCCCTTTCACTTAAGTATTACTAAAATAACAGCAAAAATGGATTCCAAGGAAGGTATTATCTATAGTTACCTTGTACCATGAATTCTTCCTCATGTTCAGCCTTCCCATCCACATATCAGACAACAACATTTGTGTACAAGTATGAGCTACGAAAGGGCGAAGCCGTGAAGACACTGCTAGTTTAAGGCAGGTGGCATTACTCCAGTTTTTTAGCTCGTAAGTTAGCAACTTCATAGCCATAGTTTCATCTTGTCGGAATGACTGTTCTAATAGCTCAACTGCAAGCTGCCCAAACTCACTGTGGGGGGCAAAAATCACAAGACATACAAGGTTAAAGATGCACAAACATATTAAAGATGCCAATTCTTTCACCCATACTAGACTTCAAACACTGAACTTCCTGAACTGAATGGAAGCACCTGCTTAGTACTGTTGTAAGAGAGACACCCGTGGATACAACTCTGTATGGCCAAAAAGAAAATTGGTTTCATCTCAGCACTTCCCTGTTACTCTGAGTGAGTTAAAAGGCGTACCTGATGCAACCTTCTGCATCTATACCCAAGATTTCCCTGGACCAGTTATCTGTTGCTGGATTTCAGGAAGTGACATCTAACCAGAACAAAAATAATTCAGGCTTTTAAAAAGGATTTGCAATTTTAGAAAAGCTAGTACGAGATTGTAATTAACCAGCCAGAACAGACAAAAAGGGCAAGTGGATAACAGCTATGGGAAATGAACAGGAAAAAATGCATATGGCACTGTGGTTAAACTCCGTCATCTACAAAAGCCCAACCTGACATTCTTCGATTTCTGCATCTTCAGCATTAGCTTCTAGCAACTACTATGAAACAAGAAGCTGAAATTTGTCTTAAGGATTTTAACAAAGTAGAATGTTTACTTTGAATACTGTTTCAGTTCTTCCGAGGTATCGTCAACAAGGTCACTTTGTTTTGATTCATAGGCCATTGAACGATATAGCTTGCAGGCCACTAAGGCTTTCGCCATGGATTCTTCACCATGTTGCCAGAAAAAAAGAGCCATTTTTTGCCTCTTCATTAGTACTGCCCACAGTAACAACTCATTCAGAGGGTAAGGAAAACGTCTCGTTTCTGGATCATCAATATCTACTATGTCATCTTTGGTTTGCTTCTTTTTTCCTTCTTCTGAAGTGTTATCGGCCTTTAAAAAAAAGGTAGTAATTTAAAGGTTTTACAAGGACAGCTAGAATTATAAGGTTTAAAGAGAAAATACAACAGTGAAATGTGGTACTCAGACATCAGATATTTCTTAAAAACTCACCAGTAAGGTATTATTTCAGGTGAGAATTGTTCAAAGAAAGGCACCAAAATAACCGAAGTAAATATATCATAAATTAGCAGCTCCACCCACAAATAAGATAATTTTAGCCTGTGATAGAACCTTGCTACAAAGAAATGCTATGCGAGCATCTCCGAAGAAAAAGGGGAAAACACAAGCAAGGTTCCACGGCCACAAAATCAGAGATAAGGAACTTTCATTTAGCTTTCGAAATTTCTCAGATCATTTGCATGTGTCAGAAAAGGAATTGCTACAATTATAGTGATTATCTGTATCACTTCTGCATCTCCAATTTCAATTATGGCATGTGTGCTTTAAAGGCTGTTACAAGAAGTACAGTACAATGCACTATTTATATACACCTCCGTACATGCCAAGATCACATCACAAAAACAAGAGCCCTGTTCCAACTTCATCTCCTTCAAGGGCAGCTGTGTGCCTCATACCTTTGGTTTGTAAGGCTGGGCAGTTTTGATGAAGTGATTATGCCGCATTTTCTCTTTCTTATCCACCCTGTTACCAAAAGGTTCGTGGCTTTTACGCAATTGAGGGGTGCTGCCTGAAGCATTTCGCCCAGACCGCTGGTGGTGGGGAAACAGAAAAACATGATTATAATGTAGTACAGTGCCTGAATTAGGTGAAATCATTGAGATACACAGTAACTCATTATCTGAAGGACAAAACCATAAATATTTGTATATAGCCAAGACAAAGTAGCTTATTTTTGCATAGTGGTGAGAATACAAGCTGTGAAGAGTCTCAGTTCGACTCTCATGTCGATTACAAGCTTCCTAGAAGCCTCTAGGGCAGTTCAAGGTCTCTCAGACTCCATCTACAGTGTTGGAATGATAATGGCGCAGCTTGCAATATTATTTTAATATTTGTTGAGATAATAATGCAAAATGCTTTGGGCACAATCCAGCAAAAATCGAAGCACTTAAGTGCAGCTCGATCATGTCCAGTATATTACTATTGATACTGTCACAGAGAAAGCAAACCAGTAAATTGCACACGTCAAAGTCAGAGCTAACTCTTTATTAGAAAAAAACATTATCTCCACAGACTTGGCTGAGTGACAGACCTAAGGAGCAGAGCAGCTCATTCCCTGTAGGTCATATTCCATGAAATCAGTTACCAAGACTTAAGGTCCCTAGCGCCCCACAGCCATCTATGTCTCCTTCTCTCCAGGGCTCCTCCCATTTCATGTCTCTCCTGGTTCTAGGAGTCATGGGGGGAGGGGAGCTTGTCGCAGCAGGAGAAGAAACCTGAGACTCTTAGCAAGCGTGACTCATCTCTGCCTCTTGACCTCCCTTCTTCCACTCATCTGCTTCAGCTTCTGCCTCTGATTCCTGACTTCTCTGTTTCACAGACTCTCCTAGTGCACTAAGCCCTGTTACATCTTCAGCTTCCGACACCTTCTCTTCACTGTCTTCTCTCTCTGACCACTCGTCGTCGTCCCACCCCACTCCCTATATTCTGAGCCTTCTTCCCTTGGTGGTTCTCAAGCTGGTTCCTACCACCATTCCTGTGTCTAACCAATCCATGACAACTACTATGCATTTTAGTACACCTGCAGGCCCAGGCAGTGCACTCCATGTCTCGAGACAGATGCAAACATGCATACATAGGTACAGTTCCAAGTACACAAAACACTCTAGAGATCTTAGGAGAAACACCCGTCTAAGAAATGAGCTGCTGTTATTTTACATTAACTGAATTGTTTAAAAAGGTTAAATACAGTGGTACCTCGGGTTAAGTACTTAATTTGTTCCGGAGGTCCGTTCTTAACCTGAAACTGTTCTTAACCTGAAGCACCACTTTAGCTAATGGGGCCTCCCGCTGCAGCCATGCCGCCGGAGCACGATTTCTGTTCTCATCCTGAAACAAAGTTCTTAACCCGTGGTACTATTTCTGGGTTAGCTGAGTCTGTAACCTGAAGCGTATGTAACCTGAGGTACCACTGTACTACCTTTTATGCATTATTTCAAAAAGAAAAAAGAAACCACATACCCGGTTGCTGCCACTGAGACTGTTGTATATCACTCTGAAGCGTTTTCGTGTGTAGGTGCATCTGTAGGTTCCTCCCATCAAATATTCCACAACAAGCCCCACATCAATCAAAGTGAGTTTATATCCGGGAGGAAGGTTTCCCTGAGGACAAGACAGTATTAACTTAGCACTAATACATGCTGCAATCTCTGTATCACATGATGTCATTCTGCAAAAAGAGAGTGAGGGATGTTTTGCATGGAAGTGGTTCTGTGTACAGTCCCAAGCACCCCCTAGGGAAAGACACCTGGGCATCTCACTGCTAGGTGGGCAACATGGACTAACAAAGTGACTCCACATCTCAATTTAGATGCAACACCAAACTATGGTTGGAGTATCTGGAGCAGCTCAGATGCATGCCGTTCCTCCTTCTGTGTATGAGGTCCTTGGTTTCCTTCAAACACAGAAAGGACATGAAGCAATATGTAGCTATGGACAAGCATCCATTTGAACATGAAGCAAAGTGCAGTTTTTTTGCAAATGGCGTTCTAAAATTCTTAAATTACCCGAAAGCAAGTTCTCCACTATACACACCACAGTAAGTGCTTAAAATGTTATTAGTAAAATGACTATATGAGAAGGGGAATTAAAACGTAGTTTCTTGTTTGTGTATTTTAGCAAGAGCCCTACCTGTTTGACATCTCGAACAAGATGAAGCAGTGCTGGATTTGTTGGGCCTTGTTTCTTGATGTAGAAGAGAAGAATGCAGACTTTTAGATACACTGAGGCATGTGACAAAACAAAGTAGTAGAATGACAGATTGCAAAATTGTGTTGTTGTTTTTTCAATTATCCAGGTTCTACATAACTCAGTATTTTTTAAAATTATAACAGAAGCACTATCTTCTACATGACTAAATAATTTGACTGCTGTTTTAAAAAAACACCAAGAGAAGCACTATAACAATTTAATTTGCTATACTTCTAGAACAGCTCTACCTAACCAAAGCTTTCACCAGGCATAAAGTCTATGCTTCCCTGCAAACATGAAAATAAAAACTGATCTTTTGATAATTAACAGCTTTTTAGCTGTTAACACTTAGAAGAATCCTGTGAGTCAGTAAGAGATGTCCATCCTTCCCTAAGGGTTTAATCCGTAACCCAAAATAAGGCAGTAACTGGCAGAGGAAAGCTTTAGTAGCAGCTGTAATTTCCCTCCTAGCCTTTCTCCTCAATAATTTTGGGGCTAATCATCTAAAGTGTGAGGAGGGTTTGCAAGTACTGGCCCCTTCCTTAATTTGTCTAGCATCCCTTGAATCTAATTTCTCAGTCCTCTGCTGTTTCAAAACACACTCATTTCTCTTGAGCTAGATTTTATCACTTATTAGCCTTGTGAAAGAAATGTCAACTATCTGGCCCTTCCAAAAGATGCAATCAATAAATCTTTATTGTGGTCAAAGACCAGACAGCAAAATTAGCAACAGCAGCATACGCTTCAACAGCATCAAGAGGCAGACGTAATTTAAAATTCCCTATAAACTTATTTATATCCAAAAGATGCAATCAGCATTTCAATTTCCACAGGTAAATTCAATGCCATCATCATAAGCTGGTTGAGATCAGCTCTTGAATGCAGGATAATAATATTATTTTCTTCAATGCGTGCTCCAAAAGCTTGCACAATCAGAATGAAGGCTCATGTTTTACACCTAAAATTCTGTACCGTTACTGATATAAAAATGACAACCTTCCATTAAACACCTCCCTCAATTGTTACCCAAATCAATCTCAAACAGTATTTCACTTTGAATGCATGTTTTTATATGAAAATTATAAATGAAATAGAAATACAACTTGGGAATCTTAAGAGAATTGTTGTTGCTATATTTATTCTACATATGAACCGACCTGAACCCTGTGATCATCATCTTTGTGTGCCCTCTCCATGGAGATCTGGAGGGTGGCAACATGAAAACAGGTGGCTGCCTGCTTGCGGAATGTTCTTCCCAGAAAGGCTCATCTGGTGCCATCATTAAATATCTTTAGGTGCCAGGCAAAACCAATTCTTTTTTAATTGGGCACTTGGCTTTTAATTATCTATTGCCTTTTCATGTAGGTGGGATATTTCATTGTAGTTTTTTAAAAATGTTGGTTTTAATGTATGTATAGGGGGTTTCTTGCTTTTAAAATACTGCAAATCACTCTGTTGACATGGCAAAAAAGTAACTAATGGGTGTAATTAATAACAATAATAAGAATAAGAATTAACATCCACTTACAGTGTTGTAAAGTTCTTCCAGTCTGGGAATTGTAAGGAATTTGTGCATGCTCACTCCATTTTCAATAAGAAGTTTCACAAAGGCAACTCTATCCATCACAAGGGCATCTAACATAGCTTGTTCCAAAGACCCAACCTGAAGAAATAAAGACAATCCTTAAATTGAAATAATATGAGAAATGAGAAAACTAGTATGCCAAAGTCTACTATATATTTTGGAAAGTTGTTTTGTGCCTTATGCATCTGGACACCTCTTAAGAGATTGAAGTCAAATTCTGCAGCAAGGAACTTTATTTTGTGCCAACTGAAGTCTGAAAGTTGTATCTGCAGTGAAATGCTCATGATCCCCACCACAGACACTTAGTTTAAATGGATACCACTACTAATCATAACAAACAGCACAGAGAAATCCAGAAGAGCTAACAGGGTTGCACTTCCTTGTTCTTCTCCCCAACGAAAGCAGTGTTAGTGCCAAATCCAGATCAGAAACCAGATTGAAATGGGCCTAAATTACTAGTGAGATCCAAGAGTGTCTGAAGTTGCACGGCAACCACACCTGCTCAATCACCTTGCAACGTGATTGTTGAGCACCTTGCTGGTTCACATTATGCTCTTAGTACTCATCTTCGCACTAAGTACAGTTGTCTGCAAAATATAATTTGCTCCAAACAGGGAAAGGGGGCAATTTGCACAGGAGAGGGAAAGGCAAAAAGTGTCTGAGACTGTATGATTAGGTGATCAGGAAGCTTTCTGTCTACACCAGAGCATTATGGTTTTGACAGACGATTCCTTAACAATAATTCAACATCTTATTAATAAGTCACTGCTATGAACAACCATGTCTACATACCAGCCACTGCTGTCCATAAACAAAAACATGATTTTTGGCAATGTCAACTCTGTCCCACGCAAGTGTTAGGACAAGCTGGTCAAACGCAGAAGCATTTGTGCCTAGAAAACAAACACAGAAAACAGATTCAAACCTGTTCACCATAAAATTCTTGTTTTCAGCTGATTTCATGCCTTACCTTATGCTAGGGAAATAATGCATAGCCTATACAATTCATGGTAAAATAGAACATATCTGCTGGAAAAAAGATATGCCCTCTTTTAGAGTGCTACAGATTGTGGCTTATTACTAAAGCAGAGCTGAAATGGGCAGAATTTGTGAAAGCTTATGTCAATTGTTAGTAGGTAGCTCCCTAGACTGGATGGAGGGGGGATTGCCTGTTCTTGAAGGAGTTACACTCCCTCTTAAGAAGAAGGAAGTAACACCCAGTGGTGTGGAGTGCCTTCTGTCAACTTTGGCTGGTGGCCAGAGATGCCTCTATCTGAACAGGAATAGTCTAACTTCTGTGGCCAAATCCACTAGGCTGGATTACTGCAATGAGTAAATACATGGGGCTGCCTCTGAAGACCGTTTGGAAACTTCAGCTGGTGCAAAATTCCGTGGCCAGACTGCTCACCAGAACAAAATGTTTTGGGGATATAACACTGATCCTGGCCCAACTGCACTGGCTGCCAGTCAGTTTCTGGGCCCAATTCAAAGTGCTGGTGTTGACCCATAAAGCCTTAAATCGCTCAGGACCTCAATACTTTAAGAACCACCTCTCACCATGCTACCTGACCTGGACTCTGCTTGTCAACCAAGGCCTTTCTCTATGTCCTCCTCTTCCCGAGAGATTCAGAAGGTGGCAACACAAGAACAGGCCTTTTCTGTGGTGGCTTCCCATCTGTGGAATACTCTCCCCAGAGAGGCTCACCGGCAGCCATCATTACATGACTTTAGGTGCCAGGCAAAAACATTCCTTCATCTATTAAATAAACTACGGCCTGTTAAATGTGTGTGTGAGGCAGGACTGTTATTATGATTATTTTATTATCATGCTGTCTATTATTATGGTTTGTATTGTGTTTTTATTATTATGCTTCATTAAAATATGTTCTTAATGTTGCACACCGCCCTGAGATCTTCTGATAAATGGTGGTATATAAATCAAATAAATAATAATAATAATAATAATAAATAACCACAACAATGTCTCCAGTAATATTTTGGATGGTACTGTGAAAAGGGGAGAAAGTGTTTGCCTATTCAGATCCAGAAAGCAATGCACTCACTTTGGAAGAGTTTTATGAAGTTATCACAAAGCTATACTGAAATGGCTATGTAGGATGAGATGACACTATGCAAACCAGTGGTAGCCAACCTGGTGCTCCAAGGATGCTGAGTGATTACAACTCCCAGCAGTCCAATCAGAAAGCCCATCGTCCCCACCCCAAAAACAATCAGTGCATGCTTAATTATGATATGCTTTTAAGGTCAAAAACTCACCTTTTAGCAGCGCTGTAAGGATTGCAACATCAATATCTTGATGCTCATCAGATCCAATATGGAACACAGTGATCTGTTTTGAAAATTATATTGGGGGGGGCAGTTTTCAATCTCATAATAGTTCCTTTACATATGGTTGATTTGTAAGAGTTCATTTGTCTAGCCATAAACCATAACAAAACTGAAGAAAATGCATTAAAATAATCTGCTGTTGTATATACAGAATTCCAAAACCATATAAGGAAGCTGCAGAATAATTAACTGCAGTTAATAACCAGCAGTACTATTCTACAGTTAACAACTGCAGAATAGTACTACTAATATAGTACTATTACACATGTAATTCAGAGACCACCATTTAAAGCTTAGCAAATTCCAATTAAAATAAAAGTTAATGCCATGTGCCTCACAACACATCAATATAATTAAAATTTACACACATTGACAAGCATTTAAGGTAAAAGACCCCTGCATGGTTAAGTCCAGTCAAAGACATCTATGGGTTGCGGCACTCATCTTGCAGTGGAGTGGTTCAAATATAACCAAAGCTTTATATGCATGAGCCTACAGTTAGATCTGAATTTTTATATAACAATTCCCTCCATCCTTTCTTTGTTTGAAACAAGAAAACACGATACTTTGCTGTTTCAAATGAATCACAGGACATGGTTTGTGTTTGCCTTGCAAGCCAGTGTTAGAAATCAGCATCACAGAATCAAATAGCAATTGCACAGCAAGCACAAATTTTAATTTGCTAATTCAGATGTATCAGCAAATGACAGCTTTTCATAAACCAAGAAGAGAGGGAATTGAAACACATAAGACAAATAGGGAGTCTGAAAGCCGAAACCTACTCCAGGGTTCACAATATGCTATCATCACAAAATGGATTGGCATTATGTTTGGTTTTTGAAAACCTTCATTGGTTTTGATAATACACTTATTCAAGATCTGCAGGTACAACACAGATCTTTGGATCTTGACTGAAAGAAAAAAATAAATATCAACCCAATGGAAAAAAGGAAAGCGTAAACATATTTTTTTAGAAAGAAACGAGGCTCAGCTCAGACATGGCATCAAGTTGTGGGGTTGCATCCAACTAAGTTATTGTCATTGCTGCTTTGGAACCTTGGAGCTTGGCCCTAGGACGGCAAGGTGTGGAGGAATGGGGAAGGCTAGTCTATTTTAATTTGTCATAGCTGGTGTGATTTAAATCAAACATTTATTCAGAAAAGTACAATACTAAAGAGTGTTACTACACAACCCTATTGTCATGGTATAGTATGCAGAGATTTACTCACAAGTTCTCTTTTTTTCATGCACTCCAGCAAGGTCTGGAACAAATGAACTGCCTCGCTCTGACCAAAATTAAATGTCTTTTTGATGGTTGAAATGACTTCAGGTTCTGCTCCATCAGGGATATTCCTGAGACGAAACAAGAATCAATTGAAACAGGCAACCATGTGAAGTATTCTTCCCATCAAGGGGAGGGGGTGTAACTCAGGAGTTAGAGGGCAAGGTTTCAGGTTTAATCCCCAGCAACTCCAGTTGAAAAGATCTCAAGTAGCAAGAGGGGGGCAGGGAAAACAACCTTGGACAGATGCTATTTTGAGAAGACAATACTGGGCTACATGGACCAATGTTCTGACTCAGCAAAAGGCAGCTTCCTATACTTACCCTCCTTCTTCTGTTTGTTTATATACATAAGCTAGGATGTCTGCAGCTCTGCCAGTTCCCTCACAAACCACCACTGGCACAGGTGGGTTTTCCTGAAGGTATTCCAAAACTGTGAGGATAACATTGGGGCCACCTTCAAATATGAGTGCAACCACAGGGACACCCTGGCCAATTCCTAGACAAAAGAGGTAAAAAAAAAAAATGCAGTTCTTTTTTCATTATGTCTTTTTCAGAATAAGCACAGCACAGTTCATTAAAACTCAACTCAGAAAAAATGACTTATACTCAAAGAATGTTTATAAAGAACTGGAGCTACTCACAGGGCTTTGTATATCTAGAACAAAAGTGTTATTCTTTAAAAATGCTAAGCTAAGCCCTGCAATGAAAAGCTCAATTATGCAGCCTGTATAAATTAAGCAGAATTGCAGGATTTGTTATTTTATACAATTTATTTCATGGTTTTGACTGTTTTGCACAGTTTTTCTACTCGTCCAAGTCATGGGAAGGGGATATGGACTATACAAAGCACTGAAGCTCCTCACTCTGTTCACGTGAAAATCTTATTCAGCAACTCTCCATGAGTCCAAGAACTCATCAAACATTTGACCACACTTTATCAAACATTTGTTCAGCATCTGCCTAGGGTGATGGTTTGAAGGCACACACAGTCACACTGCAGAAACTGCCCTACCAAAGTAAAGGAATTGGAAAGGTCTTTTGGGGAACTAAAAATGTGAATACAAAATATACAAAAAAGTCATTCTCTGTAGTTCAAGGGCAATACATTTTAACTATGAATACAAATCTTCACCAAAAACTAATCTTCCTCAGCAGCGGTAAGCATAAATACTGCTCAAAATTTCTAACTTAATATTAAAAAGGTAAAGGGACCCCTGACCATTAGGTCCAGTTGTGACCAACTCTGGGGTTGCGGCACTCATCTCGCTTTATTGGCCGAGGGAGCCGGTGTACAGCTTCAGGGTCATGTGGCCAGCATGACTAAGCTGCTTCCGGCGAACCAGAGCAGCACACGGAAACGCCGTTTACCTTCCCGCCAGAGTGGTACCTATTTATCTACTTGCACTTTGACGTGCTTTCGAACTGCTAGGTTGGCAGGAGCAGGGACCGAGCAACGGGAGCTCACCCCGTTGCGGGGATTTGAACCGCCAACCTTCTGATCGGCAAGTTCTAGGCTCTGTGGTTTAACCCACAGCGCCACCCACGTCCCTCTAACATAATATTAGACTCACCTTATTCCTTCTATTGCACAAACAAGTTAAGAGGCTGAGTAGCACACATTTTAATACTGTTAATCATACACAAGGGCTAAAGTGTGGTTTACACATTTCAAAGGCCTAATTAAACTGCAGCCAACTGTGTCAGCATAAACACAAATGGAAGAGAAGCTGTAAACACATAATAACTGTACACAGTAAAAATGTAGCCCATAGTTACAACAAATACAGAATACGGAAGCACTATAAAGCTTCTCTTTACCAACTCCTAGTCAAAACAGGATCATTGGTTTTAAAAACATTTTGGGAGTAGATGTACTATATTCCCCAGAAGCCAGCTTGTACAAATGATGCTTAACAGCTAATCTGTGACTGACGCAACACAGATTAGTACAAAAAGGTCAGGGTTTCCGTATGTTATTCACACACAGATCTAAGCGTTTCATGCTCACAATAACTTTTGCCCCCAAAGAGAGAAGAATTTCTGTTGTTATAGAGTGCAAGTAAGACTAGAAGTGCAAATCACTCACACTTATTATTTGCTGTGCACCTTTATTATGTCTGAAACCGATTAGAGGATTCAATCTCAAAAGGAATGAAATACAGTTTAAGCAGAGATATTGGTGTGTGATGCATTGGATGGGGGCGGGTATTCCTGACAAGACTGCATCCTAAAGGATCAGACTCACAGCCTGCAGGTGTTGTTACATCTGGCCCCGAATCTTGATGTTGATGGCATCTGTGGCATGAAGCCTCTTTCAATAGTTAAGGCTGGTCAACCAGCTGTGACTCCTCTTGGGCAAAGACAGCCTAAGCCACAGATTGAGAACCTGCGGCTTTCCAGATGTTGCTGGACTAAACTGCCATCAGTCTTGACCATTGGCCTTGCTGGCTGGGGCTGATGGGATCTGGAAGGTCACATATTTCCCTACCCCTAGGCCTAAGCAATTATATATTTCCAAGTCATATCCAACTTAAGACTACTGCAACATATTGTTCAGGGGCCTGCCTCTGAGAATTTCTGAAAAAAAAAATTACTGGCCAAAAATACCACTGATAGACCACTGACCAGAACAAGCCAGAGGGAACATATCTTATCTTAAGACTCAGATTTCTAAAAGATCACCTACTCCCCTTCAATGTCTACCTCCAATTCCTGAATTCTTCTCAGGAGTCCCATCTGGTGCTATTATGCCTTTTTCGGCACTAGGCAAGTATATATTTTTATTTACCCAAGTCTACATTGGTTGAAATTATTTTCTTACTACTATATGCTTACACCATTCTACTGTTTTTAACTGTTTTTCAAGCATTGGTTATATTGGGATTACTCTAGATTTCATTAAACTACCATGATAGTGGCAATGCAGAATGATGGGAAGTCAATCATAATAATAAAAAAATGCAACCAGGAGAATCAAATGAAGTAGTAAAGCTTTTCCTGGAAGGTACTACTTCTAGTGGCAGGGTGGAGAGTGCCTCTTTCAATTATCCTTAATAATCCAAGCCCCGGTAATGAGAAAAATCAGCACTCCCTGACTTGCTATTTTTCTAGCGGCAGTTAATTTTCTATACGGGGAAGCTGTGAAACCTGCAATCCCAGCTCCCTTCCTAAATAACGCAAGTCAAGGCAACTTTTTACCAGCTTAAGTTCCAACCCCCACACTGCATATAGAACAAAAAGGGCCAACACCACATAATTAGTTAATCATGGTCCACACATACGTGCATGGATCCTTTGCAGGTTAATTGTTTTTTCCAGTTCTCTTCGTAGTTTCACTTCTGCTCCATATTTTCCAACTGTTCCATCATCCACCAGTATGAAATGGGAATGAAGATTATTCAAGACGTTAAGTTTGCTCAAAGGATTCAGCAGGGTTTGATATGGAGCAACAACCTAAACATAAAACAAAACAAAAAGACCTTTGCATGGATATAAACCTGATTCCCTCCCTCCAAAATGTGGCAGGCTTCAAAATTCCCTTTTCATTTGCCAATTGTCAATGATCTGTTTATCCATCAGCTGCAGATTTCTGCTTCATTCCCATATGAAATAAGTTGTAATACCAGGAAGTATCAACACATTAATCTTATTCATAATTGGGATTCTTTATTCTTTAAAATCCCAATGAGGTAAGCGCACGGCAAGAAAAAAAGCAACCAAAGATCATTGCTAGGATGGTTTTTACTCTAATATATCTCATTGGAAGACTGAGGTTTTCAAAGTTTCCAGACAGGGTTGTTTTTAAGTAGACTGGATTGATTCTGGCATGCCTATGTACGCAGGTCCCATTTTGCAAACACAATCTGCTCTCCAGAATTGGTTCATTAGGTGAGCATTCACATAGCAAACCACTGATTTCAATTGTTCCTAAAAGGAAAACCCCAGTGTTTTCCTGACCAAGAAGAAATGACAAAAAATCCATGGCTCATAACCGCCCCCCACCTCTGAGAGAATTACTTTCCTTAATGATCTCAGCAAAAATAAAATACAGTAACAGCTTTAAAGAAAGTCATTTAGTCATTTTCTTGTTTTTTTGCTGGTTGTGTACAGTCATTCTGGCTCCTTTCCTCAGCCCAACATCTTCCCCACCCCGCCCCCCAGCCCTCCCCGTCTCCTTCCTTCCTTCCTTCCTTTTTCTTTCTTTTTGCCTCACAGTGTGTAGGACCAGATCCTCCCCTTAACTTGTCTGCATATAAGCTGCTCATGAAGCAGCAGCACAGTAAGAACTACAGTAGGGTAGGAAGGCAGAGGCGAGGCAGAGAGCTGGTGTGGCTGGCGGGGAGATCACAGTTCTCTGCACACAAGGGAAGCTGCTCATGAAGAAGCACCATGCAGGATCCGATCCTTCTACTTAACAGCTGTTAAGCATTGAGATCTGATGCTGCATGGCACTGCTCCCTCACAAGAAGCTTCTCTGCAGACAAATTTAAGGGGAGGCTCTGAAGGGAAGGGAAGAGATGGTGCCGCTGGCAGGGAGATGTAGCTGGAACTGAAATGAGGAAAAGAGACAGGGAACATGGCACACTAAATGCAAAAAACAAACAAGAGGACTAAATGAGTTTCTTTAAAGCTGTTATTTTAATTTCACTGAGATTCTTTCAGAACACACCCAACTGTTTGTATACGTTTGTACAGTTATATGGCTAGGTTTGGGCACAATTTCCTCATGTTTAGGTAGTTGAGTTTTCACATAACGTGTTCACAAAGCGGGGCGTGCGTGTACATGGTTCTGGGATGGCGAAGTGACATCCATTTCACAAAAAGAGTTTCCTATTTGCATCACAACCTTACTTCATGAATTGAATAACTCTGATCAAAGCCTTAATGTACTTACAAATTTTCTTCTTTTCATTGTTGAGAGCACAACAATAATAAATGGGCAAACTTACATCTCTCCCAACGAGGTCATTTCTGTTTTCAATTACTCCCCATGGAGCTATTCCAATAGTGCAAATCTTTCGAGATGATCGAGAGGCATGTTCCTTGAGGGCATCACCAACATGCTTTGCAACTCCTGTTCAGGATCAAAGAATATTGTAGTGTTACTAAATGTATGTTCTACCTGTGGCAAATATCTACTGAACCCAATGGTTCAGTTCACATCATGCTTTAGCAAAAAAGCAAAAACCACTTTGCTCAACTTAGAAGGCAACTAGCACTGAAATACATTTAAGACCAATGTTTACTGTATTATAGAAAGACTTGTAAAAATGTGTAAACATTAAGGTTAAGTTTTGAGCCTTCCTAATTACAAACAAATCCTAATGACATGAATGGGCTCGCCAAAAGAAACTGAGCCTATAATGTGTATCTGTGATGTCAATGTGTGCAAGTGCTTCTATAACCCACACTCTTAAAGTAAGCATTTTACACCCTCAACAATGCCCGAGTTCAAAAGCTTGCAGGATTGAAACAAGGCATTTCTTATGAAACAGTTCCAATGTGTCACATCATAGCTTGCTTATCCAAAATTCAGTTATCAATCAGATCATCATGAAGGGCACCTTTTCAACTCCTACATTTTTGAGCTGGAGCACAAGTTTCCAAGCCAATTATGAGTACCACCTTCAGTAGCTTTATTCTCTCTGAATCTGTAGCATAAGCAGCTCCACTTTAGTTGGCAGAAAATATGGGGTAGTTTCTGGCAATGTGGATGTATGTCATTTCCAACATGACACCTGATGATTCCAAGCCTGCTGTCCCCATGGCCATGCAGACTGCAATCATACTGATGCCAATTTGACATCAAAATAGTCATACGGAGATGATATCCAGGTGTCTCAAGTGCATGTGAAGTGGAAAGTATATTTAGAGTCAAGACTTCACCTGTATTCACTCCTCCAGTTATAATCCAGGCTCCTGTTGTCACTGCAGCTTTAATAAGGCCTTTACCAAGCAATTGTTTGATGCGTGGATGAAGCTCAAATTTTTGCATCCCTCCATGAACAGAAACAACAAGCTTGGGCAGTTCCATCTGCCATTCTTTAAGCATAAGCTGTAGGATGGCTTCAGGTCTGGTGTCATATGACAACCGCACATACTAACAAAAAAGAGTTGGGAAGGGTTAAACTTTTTTAATAATGCAATCAGGAAATTATAACCATACTTATGCAAGGGTAAATAGGCATTTCACAGGTCATTCCAAATGCATGAAAATTTCTAATGGGAATTAGAGAACTGCCAGAGGATTCTGAATATGTCACAATAATGATATTTAAAAACCTAATCACTACACGATTTATTTTATTTGTAAACACTGCAAAAGCATTGAACATTTTGTCAAAAGGGTGATTCCATAGTGAACACTGTAACATAGACACTTTGTTAATATTTTGTGTCTTAGTCAATATTATTTAACTCCAATTAACATTAAGCTATTTGTGTGTTAATTGGTTTGATCTTCCCATAAAAAATAATCAAGCAGTATAGCACAGGTAGCTCAAATGTTCTCTTTTTATTGTGTTTTAAAAGATGTGACTGATATAACAACTTTGCAACCTCAATAATCTATCTGTAACTTGTTTTCTGTAACTTATTAATTTAAAAATTATGGTATGTATTTTTGTGTTTGGATGAAAGGTGGTGTGAAAATTGTAATAATAATGTTAATAATAACAATAATAGAATGTACTAATTACTTCAATTTGGGGTGGGGGACATAAACATAAATTTAAAATGTAAAGTGCAAATAAGTCATTTGGAACCTTGACTTCACTCATCTCTTTACATGCTACTACCTTCATGTTTAGATATATGTTTTCATAGTCACTTGTAAATTCATTTCAATATTATTCCACTCTACCATTAAGCAATATATGGAACGTTTGATACTGACCTTAGCTCGATACGAATGAGAGCCTCCTTGAAAGTTTATGATACCATAAGCATCTGTGGAACTCTGCTCAGTATGTTTTTCTACAGACCACTCTTCTACCTCCTGATTAAAATTTTCACCCAGTTTCACATCTGAATATTTCATGGCAAGGCTGGCAGTAAAGCAAGCATGTTGGCGGACCAAGCGACCACAACAGCACCTGCAGATAATCATCACAATTTGCGGAATTGGGGAAACACACAAGAGGTAATTGCATAAGCTGATGTCCATTCTCACAGTACTGGATATGCATCAATTTAGGATGAAAATATCTATTAATAGTTTTGTGCACTTTGTGTTTTTTTTAAAAAAGTAATTATCCAGGCTGATTTGCACGATTCTGGCAAAATTTCTGAACCAGTTGTCTTTAAATCCTTTAAATATTGTCAGAGCATAGAAAAATAGAAGATCAACTCAATTTACTTTACAAGGAGCTCATCACTTTTCGCACATTTTCACACAATGAAACAGCAACAGAACGTATGGACAAATGTCTTATCTGAAAAACTGACAAAAAGTGTGCATGCATTGAACAGCACATTTGATGTGGACAATTTTATCAAAATATGGTATTCAAAAGAAGACTCTGATTACTGGCACCCACTGACTTAGGCACATAGGCTTGTGGCAAATCTTATACATTAATCTTCTGTTTCAGGGGGAGAGGGGCAGAGCGGGGGAAACTTAATGTTTGGTCATATTTTTGTGTGTGTTTCTTAGTTGCTAGAAGGCTTTGACATTATCTGGTAAGCAGTTCACATAAGAAAAGTCAGAGCAAAGGTATATAGGATGACTTATAATAGTAATGTAGAAAATATAAAACACCCAAGAACTAGAAAGCCATGGCTAAGGGTCAACATACCTTTCACTACCAGCACTGGTGAAAGGTCTACTTATATCCAGTTTCCCTTGTCTACCCACATCCTTCCATGTTTTAATTAAATCTTCTTTACATTTTTACTTGTCTTTTGCTTCCAGTCATTTCTAAACAAATTACAGAACCATCAGCTTTCTGATGTTTTACTTATGTCAAATAATTAAAACAGTATTTTCAAAAGAGATACATAATTGATTCATCTTACATAATCATACCTGACAAGTTGCTGACAAATCTGACATCCTGGAAGGCATCTATGATTAAGAATACAATAAAGTAAGTTAGAATTTTTCCTGTACTTTTTATTAAATCCAATTTATGACTAAATATGACCGAGATTATTCTTAATATATTTGTTATTACTTTCTGTAATTCACACCACAAATGATTTACTGTCCTGTCATGTATTCTGGGATATGCCTCTTAAGAAGAAAGCACTGTAACTGTTTATGAGGGCGATTTTGTTTGCACGAAGGTGGTCTAGAGAATAATAGAAAAATGACTGCTCATAGTTGTACGCAAGATATATCATTGTAATGTTACACAGAATAGAATACAGATATGATGCACATATGATAAAAGTGCAAGATTTTACTGTCTACAGAAATTCACTGTTGGGACAAATCCCTCAATACTTGGAGATCTTTTGACAGCTATGAAAAAATTAAAAATAATTTCTAAAATATGTTTAATACCTTTTTTTAGTTATAATTATTCATTATTTTTAATTTATAACCTGCCCTTCTTCCCCAAAGGGAGCTCAGGGCAGCTCACAATAATGTAAGTGAATAAATCACAATTTAAAGCAGCACAAAAACTTATTGCAGAAAAGAGTTACGAACAACAGCATAAAATCTTCATAAAACTATTAGCCAAAAGCCTGTTTTGAAAAAAAGTATTTATGCATTTCCAAAATGCAGGTAAAGAGAGGTACAGCCTGATTTTCCTTGGAAGGGACTGCTGCCACTAAGAATGCCCAGAGATAATTATAAACCCTGGGAAAAGAATAACTAGATTCCAGTTGTTTGAAGCTGCAATCCAGCGCTCAGTGTTAAAAATATCAATGGCACTTTCAGAAGATACATCAAATTGCACTGTGTTGAAATGCATTTTTGAAAAATTTATGTTTAACCCCAGGTCTGCTTAACACAGAGATCAGCCGCAGCAGTAAAATATATGTAAGGCAGCAGACAACTGAGCATAGTGATGCCAGATGGGATTTGTGCTACAAATGAACAAAACAAAATGGTTTGTTATTTTGGAAATGTCCCAAATTAACAAGGGTGGGTCGGAAGTACTGTTATTGTTGTTTTCTTAGTTTTATTATATTTGTAAATCATTTAAAAAAACAAAAACAAAACAAAACGGATTCCCGGTTTATGTTCTTGATATCAACAAATTTTTCATGTGTTTCAGTTTGATCAAAGCAAAACCTGTGCAGGGTCCTTTGGCTTCAAAGAATGCAAAATATATATTTCAACATATTTCACAAACCAAAACAAATGTTAGCTATCTCCTGTTCAATTATAACAAAACCTTAAAAGCTAAATTTTACTTTTACTCAGAATTTGTACTGAATTCAGAACAGACTGAAGGTCAACTCCTCCAGTCCTCTTTCCACTGCAGTCCCTTGCACCTCCCAAAAATCATCTGCAGATTCCTCTGCTCAAGTTTTCCCCAATTCCTCAGGAGAAGCTTGAGGCAGGTGCAGGGGGCTGTATTGGAGAGAAGAGAGTAGAACATTCATTTTCTGAGCACGATCCTTATGGTCACAGCACATAATTTATACTTGAAAGTTAAACCTTCCGCTTCCATCATTTTTAGTTTACCTGTGAGGATCCTTTGAACTTGGTATAATGTAGACACATTCCCGTTTGTTGAAAGTATTTTCTATCCAAGATTTCTGGGACTGTAAAACAAGGTATTTTCAGGATCATGCAAAAACAATGTCAGATATTATACAGTCTGCAGAGAGCTATTTCTCATGGGATCTACCACCCATGTTTAAGAGTAAACAATGCCTCCCTGACTCCCCCCCCCCATGTATGTTTTCAAACATACATAGATTCTATCCATTATGCAGGCCTGTCTTTGAGATTAGAGAAATCAAGCCTCATCAAACCACCTTTTCATGTTTGTTATGGCAATACCTGCACAGTCAAAATGTTAATTAACTCATTGCTCTCTTATAGAGTTATATTGCTATAAGGTTTTGAAGCCGGGTTTATTCATAAGAAGTGTGAGAGAAGAGCTCTGCTTACTTTGATTACAGAACTCACCAACTTTACAACTACAGCTGTGAGATATAAGGGACTCCTCCGTGAAAAATACGATAAAAGGACAATCTCATTGTAGAGGAGAGGCAAAGAACTGAGATATGAGTTTATCAAAGATTCTCCCGGCCTAGTGATAAAGTAATTGAACCTCCAGGTGTGAGTGCTTTCATGAGGAAGCTGGCATGATTTCTTTATTTTGGAAGAAGTCTACTGAATTGTTTGGGACACTGCCCGCAAGCAAAGGATTTATAATATACATAAATGGCTAAGCTTTACTTCAGAAAGAAAAGGTGTAATTGCACAGCTTTCCAATAAATATTTAGTAAGTATTCTTGAAAATATTATTCATTTTGAATTTTCAGACAAAATCTTTTCAGTGATAATACATATTATGAATATTAGGACAACAAACATAAAAGGGCAGTACACATCCCACTGGGATACTGTGAAGAACCTAGTGCTAAAGTTGCTAAGGACAACACTTCAAAATTATTCCACATTTATACATTTGTCTAAAGAAAGAAAGAACTTATTTGGTTTCAAATCCTCTATGAAATGTATGTTCCATTAATCTCTTTCAACATCCTATGTGAGTGAGTACAGGATTACAGCATTAACTCTAGACAACACCCCCATAAAATGTATAAACAAATAGTTTTGATTAAGCTGTTTATGAGTTGGAATAAACAAAAGGACAACAAACACACACTATTTAGTGCTATGACCCTGCGAAAAAATAGTTTTTGGAATATCTATCAAAGAATAAGGTCCATAAATATCTATTTTAGAGTTGCCACCAATCCTTGAACAGAGAAACATGTGGATGCCAACCCACTTATAAAATCTCCTGAGCTTACTCTAAGTTTTGAACTGCAATTTAAAATAAATAATAATAATAATAATAATAATCTGCATCATTGAATTTATCAACTTTACCTCTGGGTAGATAAAAGCTGCCCTAAAAGTCTTGCGCTGAGGAGTGTATAATGAACAGCTGTACGACCAAATGAATTCTAAGAGTTTGTCCAATATTATAATAAGCAAGCTCTAGAACAGTTCTCATTATTCTGCTTCTATAAGCTCTTGCACATGCAAAAGAAAATCTGTGGATTTAGTTTCATGCCCCTCTATACTTCAACACAAGATGTAAAACAAGTCTTCCATGAGATGTTTTTGGACCCAAGTAATGCTACAACTGGTTTCAAGCCAGTAACACTGCAGTTTTGTTCAAGAACCTTATTCTTCATATCTATGCTTTTCTTTTTGATCTATGCTTTGGATAGGTTCCTTTCTCTTCTGCCAAACTTTCAAAGCAAGGTATTGTTAATTAGGTAATACAAGACAAGTAATAAGTATATACCATAGTGTTAATGGTAAGAAAGACTTTTCAAACTATCTTTATAGATACATGCCTGCTGACTTCAAGCTTTTGAAGGTGGCAAACAAAAGTATAAGCATTAAATGGACTTCAGTGCCTTCAGTTCATTTAAAGTAAGAGGTAACGTAATACAATAGTAGAGAACATTTGGTAGATCAGCAATTTAGTCCTTAAAACAATTACAGTAGTTAATTTTCCTCAAGAAAATTATTTAGAATAGTAGATTTAAATACTGAGCATAATTTCTGATATTTCAAACTAAGCTAACAAAGGTCTATAAAACTGTAAAACTGCATCCCTTATTATTATTATTTTGTTCTATGTAAAGGCACCTTATTTGTTTAAACTGTATTAAGCTTAAATGTTAAAATTTTAAAAACCAGTTAGCGATTTTTTTAAAAAGTACCTGCTCAAGATACAAGGTCCATCTTATTTTTTCTTTGCAGAAATTCATGTTGAACAACTACTAGCAGTCTCCTTTGAGAAGCAATCTTATACCGCTCAGTTCACTTTAATTTAAGGTTTTGCAGATGACAGGTTATATGCTGCTAAAGTGCCGGATGAGATCAGCCCTTAAAATAATTCAACATAGCATTACAGGTACCATCCTATTATCACATTTGAATAAAGTGAATGTTTTCAGGTGTTTTCCCTCTAAGCAAGTATTCTATTCTCCTCCAAAACTTTTAAAAATTTAAAAGCCTTCTGTAAGAGAAAATGGGATTCTTCAGAATCCATCAAAATTAATATGCACATTCTGCCATATTTAACCAAAGTATTATGTTCTGGTATCCATGTTTGAATATTTAATATACAGTGGTATCTCGGGTTACATACGCTTCAGGTTACATACGCTTCAGGTTACAGACTCTGCTAACCCAGAAATAGTGCTTCAGGTTAAGAACTTTGCTTCAGGATGAGAACAGAAATCGTGCTCCGGCGGCACGGCAGCAGCAGGAGGTCCCATTAGCTAAAGTGGTGCTTCAGGTTAAGAACAGTTTCAGGTTAAGTATGGAACTACGGAATGAATTAAGTACTTAACCCGAGGTACAACTGTACAACCATTCCAAAATATTCACTATTCATGAATCATGGTAGACACTTAATGAGTCTGTAAAGTGGCTGCCAAGAACAGCAACTGAAGATTTGTCATGGCTGGCTAGCCAGCTAGAGCCCACCCATGCTGTAGGACAATAATTCAATCGTGCAATCTGAGTAGATGTTTGATCCAGAAGCATTTAGGTGAAGCTATTCCCATAAGTCTACTGCCCTTTTCACTTTCTGTAACAAAGTCCACCTAATTTGAGTGGCGCATATTAAGCACTGTTGTGTGATGGCACAATGCTTTTGTGTGTTAGAAGAGCAGCAATGACTACAGTGGTACCTCGGGTTAAGTACTTAATTCGTTCCAGAGGTCTGTTCTTAACCTGAAACTGTTCTTAACCTGAAGCACCACTTAAGCTAATGGGGCCTCCTGCTGCTATCGTGCCGCCGGAGCACGATTTCTGTTCTCATCCTGAAGCAAAGTTCTTAACCCAAGGTACTATTTCTGGGCTAGCGGAGTATGAAACCTGAAGCGTATGTAACCTGAAGCGTATGTAACCTGGGGTACCACATGTAGCGAAACAGTGGGCAATTCAGTAACAGAAGCAGAAGTAACTGCAAGAGGTTTCCAGTAGCCAGATTATGCTTAAGAGAAAGAACCAAAAGGGCATCACTGGGCAAAGTAGTTTCTCTCTCCTCCTGCAGTCAGTGAAATCCTATTATGTTTATGCAGAAATAAATCCCACTGGGTAAGTAAATCTTTTATGTACTTACTTGGTAAGTGCCACTGAAGACTGTGGCCAGCATTACTGATCCCCATACTACCCTTAATCAAGCGCAAAAGAGAACTTATTACTCCCATGAACCCATGAAGAGAAGCTGTGATTGCAGGAAAACAAGGGCCCAAAGTATTGCAAAAGAAACAAAACACTATCTGGACTTCCTTTTCTCACCACGGATTCAAAGCAGGGGTGAGGCACTAATTTCCATCCACACAGAGCCCCACCCAAACCTCTACACATGACAAGACAGGATCAGACCACAAGCTTCCCAATTATTCTCCTCCCAATGGGGAGGAGACTGTGAGTTCACTGAGGGAATGTCATGTTTATGTGAATTTAGGTTTCCTTGACCCTGCAATCCAGAATCTACAAGGCACTGTAGTACAACATCTGTATTCACCAATTCCTCTGAATGCAACAGCTCCTTCCAATTTCTCCTCACACACCCCTGGTTTCTGGTGCCAATTAACAGGATTGTGACCTCAGAGGTCGTTGTTCAGAAACCCAGAGGGAAAAGGGTTTAGGGGTGCATTGTGGGATTAAAATTGGGCTTGCACAGACTGAGCAGGCACTTTGCAGCTGAGTCTCAATCATATACTGTATTTCAGACACACAACAGTAAATTACTCCAGTTCCACACCAACTTGCACCTTAAAAAGTATGATGTGAATGTACAGATCCCAAACATGCTAGAAAATATTCCCAGTATATTAAAGCTATTTACTCATTTATTAGGGGGAATGCACACACATAAATATGATATACACATAAAAATTATGTTTTAACTTTGTTTCCTATGTGTACTATAGGTAAAAAACATATATCCCAAACCCAGCCAGTAAGTACATCTAAAACAGAAATTTAAAATACAAAGCACTGCAACGCAAGTGTGACACAATCTTTTGTTAATTTTGTTAATTTAAAGCTTACTATGGCATGACAATATGTAACAGCTCTGCCTGCAGTGTTTTAAAACAAACTACAAGTTATCGTGATATACAGATCTCTACAACAGACTGTTACTAAGCATTTACTATAAATCCACAAATTTCCACTATTTATAATAAATTGCTCACTTGAAAGAAATACTTTTATTAACCAAGCACATGGTGATCATGGGACTAAGCTGTGACCCATGCCTAGTTGACTGTAACACCTCACAGTACAAGAGCAATAGCTGGAAGGCCAAAATTCCAAGCATAGCTCTCCTTATCTTCCTATCATCACTTCCAGCCAATGAATCTCATTTTAGAAATTGTGCACCTGGGGTAGACATTATAGCACACCAAGTTCACACATACAAATTAGTCCGCCAGCTGCCTTTCTTTCTTTCTTTCTTTCTTTCTTTCTTTCTTTCCTGTCCATACATAAATTTACAACACTGATTGCAAGTTACTTTTGTTCTCAACTAGATCTGAATAATATATAAAAAGGCACACCTAAAACACCTATGAGGATGCCTCAAGAATGCATTATGTTTATCAGGCATATTTCTCCCGGTGTGTTGTGCTCCTGATTCAAAGTGCACCTTTCTCCAGAAAGCTATTCTTCTGAAAACAGAATGTATGTATCATATATCAGTGTAAAAGCTACTGTAGCAACTGACTTTGATTATATCAGGGCACATGAACTGCTTTTATCCAGAGTTCTGGAAAAAGCTTTGTGGTTAATAGGGAACTCCAGTCCACATTAAGCCTAGCTAACCATAAAGCTAAGGTTTGGCTTAGAATTATATGTGAACTAAGCTTATGCCTTATTGGCTTGGGTCCCAATGGTCATGAGAAGAGTTCTGCTCACAGAATGGAGTTTTTCTACCTCATTGTGCATCCTCCCCAAAAAGCAACATAGAGAGGTTTGGGGCTGGGACCATATAGAACAGCATAACATGTGGTGGTGGCTGCTACAGCAAGGATTAGGAATTGGCAAACTTTTGAGATACCAGTCTTGGTGCAAGTGGATATTTCCTTCATTTATGCACCTCCATTTCTGAATTCAAATCACTACCTCTAAACTCCTATTCTGCAATGGCAAAAGGAATGAATGAATGAATGAATGAATGAATGAATGAATGCTGCTTCATAGTTCAAATTCAGCTGCAAAAGAACTCTCTAATATAAAATCTACTTCACTTTTTGAGATACCCCTTAATACAGGAGATCTTATCTGAGAGGTTATCTTATGAAAGGTTGCATGTACAAGCTTCCCATGAATAACTTACGTTTTTAGGAGTATGTTTCCTAAGAAAATCCCAGTTTTATTTAAAAACTAAAACGGACACCTTTAGAAGGAGTATTGAAGATTGGTCCTGTTTTTAAAACAGCTTTACTTCATTTTGTAATACAAAAAATGATGGAAGGATAAAGGTACGTTATATTTTTTCCTAGAATTGTTTAAACATTTAGACTTCAACAAACCCCAACAGACGTCTCACTCCCTTGCTCATTGCAATTTTAGAGTTACCTATTTCTATAATTACTAAGTCTTAAACAGGACAAAGAAGGACTAGCTAGCCAGCTCATGCAGCATGCTATATTTAAAGCTCTTCTCCAAACAGTAAGATCTGAGACGTTGCGAAGCACAATAAGAGGCAGGGGGAATGTCAGTTAAACTTGTTTTCACAAAATTGACAATAAGAAGTCAGCTTATTTTTATAACTATACCCCCCCCTTGAAAATTTTCATTGGCCTGTCCCATTATTTCCTGTGGTTAGCTGAAACAGCAGGTCTGGCAAGTTTACCCCAGAACCATTACCCATAAACAGCTAGCTAAAAGTACACAATGAGTTAATAATCCAAAACTGATACAGTATCAATTAAGTATTCCATCCTGACAGTAAGCTTTTTATTTACACACAAGGACCTGTTTGAGTGATTCTTCTCACCCCTCACATCTATGTCTGGCCAGATTGGAAATGGGTGCACTTCTCCCTCACTGTTCAAACAAGGGATGTCCTGTTTTTATTAGTATGTATGTCAGTCATGGGCAAACTCGGCCCTCCAGATGTTTTGAGACTACAATTCCCATCACCCCTAACCACAGGTCCTGTTAGCTAGGGATGATGGGAGTTGTAGTCCCAAAACATCTGGAGGGTCGAGTTTGCCTATGCCTGATGTATGTTCTCCCTTACCCTACCATAAAGAACCAACAATGAGGGAAGAGGGAAAGAATCCTCTTAACCACAACTCCTCTGTGCAGGACTTTATATTCTTTTCATTTTATGAATGGAAAATGGAGGATGAGAAAAATATGACACAACATATAAGCAAAACATATTACTATGAGTCCATAACAAAGTTGGACTTTGAGCTTAAATATGTCAGGCTCAAGGACATTCCTAGGGCTACTATACTGTACTTGTTTTCACTGAATAAAAAATCAGAGTTAATAACTATGCTTCTTTAGTTACTTGAATTGCTGTCAGACACATGAGAATAAATACTAATTGAATTACTAGACACAATGTCTCCACTGTTAACTTGCGCTTCTTTTTTCTACCAGCTGCACAAAATAATTTATGTATTAGGCTTTATAATGCATCCCTTCATTTATAAACAAACTGCCGATTAATATAAAGTATACTATATTAGTATAGTATTCTTAATTCCTAAAGAGTCCCATATCTTTATTAACCCTGCTTGCATCTGATGCCTTATCACATTTTTCTGATTTTTTAAATTTTATTTTATTTTTATTATTTCCATGAAATAAAACATGAACTAGCTCCACACCAAGTACTAACAGAAATGGTGAAAAGTTATCTTGGTTTTCTGTGTAGAATTCATTTTATTTGGCTGTAACATTTGATAGAATAAAGATAATTCAACACTTTGTTGCATTATTCTGCATTACATTGTCTTTCTAATGATAAGTAATTATATTGTTTTTTATGGTCTTATTCTTAAAAAGGCTGATGTTATGAGCCATCAAACCTCAGAAATACAACTTTTCCTAAAGATTTTCACAATCTTTTTGGCCGCTAGTGAATCAGCACCCCTTCATTCAATCAGTCTGGTAAATAAAATATGGGTCTTGCTTACTTTCTACCACAGACCTTATGTATTATGAAGAGCAGTGAAGGGCAAAAGAGCCTCACCTCCCTCACCCTCAATCAAGTCAACCTGAACCACGGCCTCTCCCAGACCATGACTTTAAGAACCGCAGAAGTAGCTGGGAAGAGAGAAAGAGTTCACAGATTTATTTATTTAACAATTTTATAAGTTGTGTGTCTTTGTTTCTCAATTTGAACCTTTTACATGTTTTTGTATGCACTGTGGAATTTTATGCATTGTGACCTGATGTTATTTTTATTGATAATAGTTTAGTAATTATTTGTTTGTTAAGAGTCCATTTCTGTTTAATAATTTGAGTTATATTTTGGGCTAATTTTATTGTGTATTATTATATTCTAATGGATATATTATATTTGATATAAGTTATTTATGTTTTTATTACAACTTTTTTGTATTGGATCCCATGGTTCTAAGGTGTGTGATCTCGGCTATATCTTTTGTTCTTTCTTCAACTTGTAAAGCACCTTGTGTATTGTAATATAGAAAGGCAGTGTACAAATTAAAAATGGAAAAAAGGAAACGTCTACACATTTAAACAATAGTATCTGAGATATAGCAATTAAAAACTCTAACTTCCCAAAACCCAAGAGCCAAAAATCAACTTTGCAAACTGCTGGAAACCTGAAAACTCTTACCATTCAAGAACTATTTTGATTAACATTACAGTAAAAACTTCTGAGACATTTTGGTTGGCCTAACAAAAGTAATGGGTGCGATCCAATTGTGGTAGACCTCTAGTACAATAGCCATTCCTTTGATGGGAACCACATTTTTAACACAGAGAAGCAGTCAAATCCATTGGGCAGCTTTTGGGCAGCAGAACATACTGTTTAGTGCTGTTCAGATTGTACTAACTGCCTGTGCAGCAAAAATATCCTGCACAACAATGACAACATTAAACTGAATCTCAACACTGTCCTACTATAAATTTTGGAACTTTTCATATGGGCCAGCATGGCTATCTTTACTTCTTTAGCATAAAAAGGTCATCGACATTAATCCTTCACTGTTTATTTAATTCGAGACTTGACCAGCTGTAATTTACTCTCAAATAAAATAATCCTCATTAGTGTTAGTTTTAGAAATACTACTACTCCTGCTTACTCTTGCTCACTGCTATGGCAACTGTAAAAATTCCTATGCCAAGTAGTGAATTCCCATCTCAAAGAATACAAATCCTCTTTCAAAGGCCTAAAGGGGTTTTAAAATCTTCCTGATTCACTGAATGAGCCATGACCAGCTTTAAAAGCCTGAGTCATACCTTTGCTTCCTACTCACCTCTGAATCATTTTGTCTGACACAGGAATTAAAATGAATATGCAACCAACGAAAAGCATGCATTTTTAAAGTAGGATATTCATTTTATTGAACTCTTGTTTATCTGAAACAAATCAGCTTCACACAAAGCTATATGTTCATTTGCTGAAGACACAAGGCAGCTGAAGTAACTCTGTTTGGGCAAATACCTTTTTAACTATCATTCTATATCACCTGTACCAAGACAGACTTATCATCCAGCTAAATGGACAGCAAAAGAAACTTCAAATATTTCTGCACATTTCCCAGATTACCATACCCTACCATACCACACCATATATCTTGGCAGGTGTCAAATTTGAAAGCAAGGGTCACTACATTTCTTTCCCATCTCCAGACAGCTTCAACTGTTATCTGCTAAGCTCTTACATACAACAAACAGGAGAGTGGCTAAGGTGAAATCTAGACACATAAAAAAAGTTGTGAAAATGCTTTTTTAAAAAACGTTTTGGAATATATATTGAATTTGCCATAGTTCACCATCACAATCTAGCATCACATTTGTAAAATGCACTTTTCAACACAACATTAGTCCTACTCAGAGAAGATCCACTAAAATTGATGAACATGACTAACTTCGGTTTATTCCAATAAGCTTACTCTCTATAGTACTTAGCTGGATGCAACCCATTGCTAGTGGGGAGCCCAAAAGGCTTGAGGCCCAAGAGCCCAGATCTCCTGCCCTTTATTAAGAAACATCTTAGTTTTCCCAGCAGCACCATCTGCTCTGTATGTGAAGTGGGGGGGGGCACTCTCAGCCCATACTTGTAAAGCCAAGGGGGGGGTGAGGAAGTTGAGTGACTGTAGAGATGGGGAGGGCAGCACAGTGATGATGGGGAAGCTTACTGTGGGACCATGAAACTTAGTGAGCAATCATGGGTCAGGTAGTTTCACCCCTTGGGTTTTAACAAAGTTGTCAAAATGAGCACGGGGGAGGGGGACATGAACACTACCCTGAACTCATTTGAGTAATGGGCCAGATAAAAGAGCATCCAGCTGCCCTATATGGAAAATTTACATGTGTGATATAAAGATAATAGCATTCCCCTGATGTTTGTCACCACCATATGGAATTCAAAAAGGGAGGTGTGGATTTTTTAATTTTTACATTACTCATCTCTCAGGCTTAAGTGTTATGTTCCCATCTCTGAAATGGTAGGATTTTTCTGGGAAGCTTTTTGCATGCTTGATTGCTCAGTTATATAATATGCATGTGTAACTTGTCTAACTTGCTTGAATTATCAACTCTGCACATAGGGCATTTTCCTGCTTTCCAGTTTTGTTGATCTGTAGTTGCTGCATATCAAGTGTGGATAACAGAGGACTTGAAGTACACACAACGGATAGCTTGGGTGAGAAAGGACTGTGTCAGAAAGAGTTAGAGTTACTTTTAATATGTACTTAAGCATCAGTTCTTGCGAACAGATTGGGGGGGGCTACAATCCACATACAGCACACCGAGTCCAGAAAATCCTGCTGGTACCATACCTCAAAACTCTCAGAAAAACTCTGTTTTCTCCCTCTGAAAGTTTGCCTAAATTTGAATCCAGGCCCACAAATTAGCATATTCAAATAGACGCAAATTTGGGTGATGGGCCTGTGCCCTGAGGTTTTTTATTCCCGGCAATGCCTCGTTTAGAAAATATCATGGACAGGGAACTGACAGCCTATGGGCCTGATATGGCCCATGGGGTCTCCCATTCAAGGCTAAAGTCTCTCATCCTTGTCCCTTGCTCCTGAGCTGAAATTAGCTTTGGAAAAGCTTCATATGGGCTTTTCCAAGCCTGATAGCAATGAGCGAGCGGTTACAGTGAGAGACTGTGTGTGTCTACATTAGAGACAGAACGAAACAGTTGGTGCAAATGAATGAATGTGTATGTATATACATATGCATATGTATGTTTTTAAGTTCAGTTTTTGTGGGACATGCCTGGGAAGAGGAGAACTGGGGAGAGCAGTTGGGAGGTGGGCAAACACAGTGGTTCAGGGTAGGGGGAGGTGTGAGGTGGAGCAGGCCAAGTAAGGGGCACATGTCACAGGCAGTTGGTGACTGTGCTGTGTGTCAACCCCTCCTCCAACCTGGGGAACTGAGGTTGGCCTATCAGCCAGCTCTCGTTTGTGGATGCTGCTGCTGAATACCCAGTTTGCTCGGAGTAAGACCTCACTCATCCATGACTTGATTGTGGATGAGGAGGCAGATCTGACCTGTATTACTAAGACCTGACAATGACTTTCTCAAATTGAGTGTAATTCACGTATATATAGATAGATAGATGATAGATAGATAGATAGATAGATAGATGATAGATAGAGATATATCCTGTTCTGCTGCCACAACCAATACAAAATGTATATGATATTTTTATTCTGGCTTTGTTTTTATTGTTAGCTTCACAGTGCCAGAATAAAAACAGGCAATGAGGATGATAAAATACCATGAAACTCTACCCTTAGGCTACAAGGTAGGTGAAAAGTATGTGATATTTTTCCTAGTAAATTACCAGCCAGACTAAAATAGCTTGACTAACTGCATTGGCTGTTTTGAAAGTCCTCCAAAGTGTTTTTAAAAGCTGTTTTCACATTAGCACACATTTGTAATTATTGTCTCTCTGTGGTCACACCCACCCACATATATATCATGTATATATATATATATATATATATATCACATATATATCATATAGTATTGTATAATATACAGTGTGCATATTATATAATTTTCAGCCTTATTCTTTGCATATTTACTCAGAAGAAAGCTTCATGCAATTCAACAGGACTTACTCCCAGATAAACATACTTAGGATTACGGTCTAGTAGTACAATATGAAGCATGTTTACTTTGAAGTCAATTACTACAAAACTGCACATTTCCCAATATAAACATGTTAGATAAGAAAAGTACTCTCTTGGTTGGAATAGTACAAAATGTGAACTAAACATGAATTCAGCCACCTACTGGACAATCATCATGTGTCAGTTTCTTGAAGTAGAAAAGCACAGCTGACTTTCCAAGAGGATACGTGAAGACTTTATGGACTGCTATTTAGATTCCACACACCCCCAAACTTTGGAAGATGTCATTACAAAAATTGTGGGGTAAACACAGGTGATTAAAGCTAAAAGGGGTGAAGTTACTAGGCAAGAATAAACTTTTGAGCAGCAATATGATGAGATTAGCATAGGACAATAGAGACAACAGACCTTTAATTTTAGGCACTGGTGGGAATATTTGGAATGTTGAGGGTCTGTCATGGGTGCCACCCGGGCTTCCCACACCACTGTGTAAACCAGGATAGTAGACCATCAGCCTGATCTAGCAGGGCTCTTCAAAAACCCCAATGATTTCAACTGAGATGTCATTAGTTTGCACTTGAGGAAATGCAAATTGTGAGCTCACTAGAAAGATTCACTAGGAAAAGAAAATTGAGAAATTCCAGAACTGATGTGAAATGAAAAATCAATCACAGCACTGCTTTTTAGAAAGATGCTTTTTAGAGGGAAGAGTGCTGCATACAATGAAGCAACAGCAAAGGCTACAATACTCAAATATGAAATATTCCATGTTAGGACAGGAGTTTAGTAATACAGTGGTACCTCGGGTTACATACGCTTCAGGTAACATACACTTCAGGTTACAGACTCCGCTAACCCAGAAATAGTGCTTCAGGTTAAGAACTTTGCTTCAGGATAAGAACAGAACTGTGCGGCAGCAGCAGGAGGCCCCATTAGCTAAAGTGGTGCTTCAGGTTAAGAACAGTTTCAGGTTATGAATGGACCTCCGGAACGAATTAAGTACTTAACCCGAGGTACCACTTTAAGACTTAGAAGGGCTTTGTTCCAGGCTAAAATCAGATTATTAACTAAATTATTTTATTAACAACAGAAATATAGCACAGGATTAGATGCCAAAGGCAAACACCAAAAGCAAATGCAAAGTAAACTAAATAGTTCACAAAAGCACTTTTTAAAGCCAAAGTACAAAGCTTGAATAAAGGAGTATGCATGATCATTTCAAATAGGACTCCTCAGCAAAAGTCAACTGGCTTGCAAAACCGCTATCAGGCACTTGGCCTGTTGGCAGACTAACTCTGTCTTACAAAGATGTCTGCAAATGTAGCAGTAAAACCAGACACCTTCATCTGACCCACCTGCAATTAAATATCTCTCCCATATCAGTCTCTACAGCCACAGCAGGTGCTGTAACTGTCCAACAGTTTGCCTTTACCCCCAAAGGTGAACTCTTCCATTGTCTCCTGTGACAGACAGATGCCAGCATCAACAATTACCGTATTTTTCTGTGCACAAGACGCCCCTTATTTTTTTTAACCCAAAATTAAGAAATTAAGTTGTTTAGCTTGGGGGACGGAGGTCACTTCTGCCAATCACTCACCTGCCTGCTTGCTACTGCCAATCACATGCCACAGCCACTGCCGATCACACACCTCGACGCAGCTGCCAATTGTCTGCCCGCTCACCACCACCAACAGCCCACCCGCCCACTTGCCACAGCCCACCTCATCACAGCCACCAATTGCCAGCCGGCCTTGCCGCAGCCCCCAATCACCTGCCCAATCACTGCTGCCAATTAATTGCACGTCCCCCCTCTGCATTCACTATTTGTGTATAAGTCGACACCCAATTTTTGCCTAACTTTTTTTAGCAAAAAGCATCGTCTTATACATAGAAAAATACGGTAGTCAATGGCAAATCAGTCCAATCAAGTCAATGACATGAACCAGCCTCCCCCCCCTCATATTATTATGACCACAAATGCAAGGGGAGTGAAAGGCGACATTTCCAAGCAATCCCAAAAGATAGATATCAAGTCATCAAGTCATAAGATTCCACTGCCAGTTGAGTTGGCTTTTGTATGTGGAATGAGGAAGGGGCGCCAATTTTATGCTTCTAGTAGCAGAATGTCTTGAGTCAAGACCGGGCCTTGTCCTGACACAAGGTATGCATGGGTATACATGAACTCAGGAAAAAAGTCCAGAAGCTCCCTATGACAGGATAATGCTAGTGTGACCGGATGGACTGTTTGTTTTGTACAATATATCAACATATAGAAGAGGTAAAACAGTAATCACCATTAAAATGATATTCTAGGTAAAGGTACCCCTGCCCGTACGGGCCAGTCGTGTCCGACTCTAGGGTTGTGCGCTCATCTCACTTAAGAGGCCAGGAGCCAGCGCTGTCCGAAGACACTTCCGGGTCACGTGGCCAGCGTGACGAAGCTGCTCTGGCAAGCCAGCACCAGCACAGCACATGGAAACACCATTTACCTTCCCGCTATAAAGCAGTACCTATTTATCTACTTGCGCTTAAGGGTGCTTTCGAACTGCTAGGTGGGCAGGAGCTGGGACCAAAAGACGGGAGCTCACCCCGCCATGGGGATTCGAACCACCGACCATACGATCGGCAAGTCCTAGGCACTGAGGTTTTATCCACAGCGCCACCCGCGTCCCTAAATAATATCCTATTCATTCATAAATTTACCATGAAGTTAAATATTATTAGAGTTACCTACAATAGGTATGTAGATCATCGTGAAAAAAGGAAAGCATGAACAAAGCAAGATAGATCAGCACATCCGGCATAACTGATACCGGCATGTCTTCATGATGGAGCTCACCCACATCCTCTAGAATTTGCATACATTCTAGGCACAACACATTATTCCTTAAAAGAGAGCAATTTGTGTGACTCAAAGAAAAGAAACACATACTTATTTTAGTCAAAATTTAATACTTGAAGAAATAAGTTAGAAACTGCTATCATGGGGCACTTTTAAGTGAAAAGCTAATGAGACAAAGCACTGACAGACACTAATAGAGTAGGTAACAGTCCAGTAATATTTCTGTTATAAATCGCCCAATTGCATGGAAGAGGGAATGCAGCCAAAAATATGTATGATTTTTGTATTGTTTATTAAAAGTATTTGTGAATTATGATAAAACGAAACCTAATATTAAACTTTGAGTTAAAAATTACTCTGGGTTAAACTTTTGTTGGGTATGAAAGTTGTTGCAGGAAGTGCCTAGGTCAAATTCTTTGGGTATAACCTTACCTAGTTAAGGTGTGGTGCCGAATGAGTTCTGAGAAACAGTGGAGTGAACTTGATAACCCAGCTTGAGAAGAAAGGAAGAAATAATTAGTTCATCTCCTTTTAAGGGCAGGTTCAAAGACTTCTGATAATCTTGGAAAATATTTTTTTTAAAAAATAACTTTCTGAAGAATTTGGTCATTTGTGCAATTATAAATAGGTAACACAGTTGAAGCAGTTTATGTGGGAAACAAATAGTGTGAACTTCCACTAGTGCAGACACATCCTGGCACAGGGGGAATTTAGGGAGGGTGGAAGGCGGGGTTGGCTTCCTAAAGCATGCTTATAGAAGAGAAGACTCCCTGGAAAAGACCCTGATGTTGGGAAAGATTGAGGGCACAAGGAGAAGGGGACCACAGAGGACGAGATGGTTGGACAGTGTTCTCGAAGCTACCAACATGAGTCTGACCAAACTGCGGGAGGCAGTGGAAGACAGGAGTGCCTGGCATGCTCTGGTCCATGGGGTCACAAAGAGTTGGACACGACTAAACGACTAAACAACAACAACAACAACAAGTCTATGAAAAAATAAACTAGAAATGCTGCACGTCTTGCCCTCAACACTGTGATATACAAGTATGGGGAAGGAGGGAGAAGACAGTGCACAGTAGCTCAGCAATTGTAAAGAAAGAAGGAGAGCAACAATTATTAGTTTCTACTCACATCATTCAAAACATTTTGCTGGGGCCAATGCTTTTTCCTGGAATACAGCTATCCATGAGCACGTAGTGTTCTTTGTTTTGTAATGCAGAGCATTTCAACATTCAGTACCCCACCCAATGCACAACACACTAGTGAGTGATACAATTCAGGAACCATTTGCCATTTCTACATTTGAATCTGTTTGGTTATTCTAAAGTGGATTGTTACGCTCTGCAGTTAAGCTCTTAGTGAATTTACTAAGGTGACATAGCTCAATTTTTATAGCTTGATTCCCTACACCCCACAAAGAGGGCTAAGTAAAAGGACTTTAGGAAACCTGCAGAGACTTGTTTTCAGAATAAGAAAGCAGTTTCAAATCCAAACAGTGACTGAAAAAACTGTTCAAATGCAATACTAAAGTTTAATTGTTCTAGACTAGAAACATGCAACAGCTTTCTTAAAATGTGCTACCCACAACTTTACTTCTAACCTAACATCTACTCCTTAGCTCAAGCCTCTTTCAAGAAGAAGTTGTTAAGTGATGACTGTTACTTAATCTGCAATGAGTCAATTTCACTGCCTGCTTTCATTATTAAAAGTCTTCATCAGGCCAAATATTAGTTCCAATAAGCCAAAGCAAAATGCATATGCTACAGCCAAAGTAGTTAGAAATGACTCCCCCCTCCCCCCCCCCCAAAAAAAACCAAGCAGATAAAGTTTGGTAGATCAAATACAGACAGCAAGCACGATCTAATGGACAGAATAACACATGCAGACCAGGAGGTAGGTTCTAATCTCTGCTGAATCAAAACCACTAAAGGCTGACTGTGAACATAGCACCATCTCACTGCCCCTATCTGAGGGACAAAGGAAATACCATAATACTGCCCTACCCACAGAACTGTTGTTTGGAAGGAAAAGTTTGCAAAACACTCAGCACTTCACACTAGGCAATCAATACTACTCACTCTCAGTTTCACATAAACAAAATATTTAAACTTCCTTCTCTCTTGCCACTGCATACAACTGCTCTTGAAAAAGAATTCTGATTAACATTCAACATCTCCCTGATGTAAAGAAGGTATCTACAGTGGTCCATGAAGGGGGGGATCAAAGGGAGTGAAAAATACCAGTTTTATTAAGATCAAACAAAGTTTGCAGTGTTATATAGGAGAATTTGAGTTGGAAGGGGCCCTAAAGACCATCTGGTGGTCAATAAAGGATCTACAATGCAGTATACAATTACAGCATCCCTAAGAGACAGTGTTCAAAATTCCTCAGGCACCAGGAGCATTTTGCAACTGGCATGGGTCCAATTTCAACCACGTGGAAAACTCTGGATGCCAGGTTGGCAAGTGATATCTCCATCTGGATGGCTCCTCCAGCTTTCTTAAGCAGGTAAGCAGGAGAGCTCATTTACTGCTTTGATGCCCCATCTTTTTCTCCAAAAAGTACATGGTTGTCCCCCCTCTTCAAGTAATTCCTAAAACAACCATGTGAGGTAAGTTAAGAAGCTGTGACTGGCCCAAAGTCACCCAGTGAGCAGTGATAGAAACTGGGACAGAAAAGCTAGGAGCCAAATGGCTTCTGGGACCTGGGTTGTGGGCACCAAAACAGAACGTCTAGTTGCTTCTGGGGAGGATCAGCAACACTTTTTATTTATTATTTTGAGAAGCATGAATTAGTAGGCAATTCACATGAGTGACACATTTTTAGCAGAAATTGTTAATACATGTTTAATTTGGTGTTTACAATAAAAATATATTAATGTATTACAAACCACTTTTGAGATTTTTTTCTGTAAAATTTAAAGTGGTATAGAAATGAAACCAACAATAACAACAACAAATCATCACTGGGGGTGTGTGGCACCTAGATATTCTGTTATGGCAACTGTAACCTAGGTTTAAGGTGCCATTTGGCTATTAGCTCATACAGTACAGTGGTACCTTGGGGTACATACGCTTCAGGTTACATATGCTTCAGATTACAGACTCCGCTAACCCAGAAATAGTACCTCAGATTAAGAACTTTGCTTCAGCATGAGAACAGAAATCGTGCTCCGGCGGTGCGGCAGCAGCAGGAGGCCCCATTAGCTAAAGTGGTGCTTCAGGTTAAGAACAGTTTCAGGTTAAGAACGTACCTCCGGAACGAATTAAGTACTTAACTCGAGGTACCACTGTATATCTGAATTCCTAACACTGATGAAAGATGGCCATTCAACCTCTGCTACTGCCTTCCAAAAAAGGAGAACCCACCACCTCCCAAGCCAGAAATATCCACTGCCAAATAGCTCTTCTTATCATTTGGAAGCTTCCATGTTTAACTGAAATCTTCCTTGTAATCTCAACCTACTAGTTCTAGTCCTGACCTATAGAACAGAGTTCTTCAACCTTAGGTCCCTATTTGTTGTTCGACTACAACTCCCATTATCCACAACCAACTTAGACAAATATAAGGGATAATGAGAGTTGGTCCAACAATATACGGGACCCAATAATTAAGAAGGCTGCTTGAGCAACACAGACCAAGCCAGCTTCAACTTCTGAATGGCAACCCTTCAGACAACCCTCTCTCCTCTAGGCTAAGCATACCCAACTCTTTCAACAGTTGCTCATAGGACTTGGTTTCCAGACCCTTCAGTATCCAGGTCATCCTTGACACATTCTGATTTGCCAATGTTATTCTTAAAAGATGGCTCCCAGAAGCAGACATAGACTTCAGATGCAGCTTGGTAATAGTTGAAAATATTACTTCTTGTGATCTGGACACAATGCTTCTAATAATGTAACCTAAACCACCGAGCCTAGGACTTGCCGATCAGAAGGTCGGCGGTTCGAATCCCCGCGACAGGGTGAGCTCCCGTTGCTCGATCGCAGCTCCTCCCAACCTAGCAGTTTGAAAGCACGTCAAAATGCAAGTAGATAAATAGGTACCGTTCTGGCGGAAAGGTAAACGCGTTTCCGTGCGCTGCTCTGGTTCGCCAGATGTGGCCTAGTCATGCTGCCCACATGCTCCGGAAGCTGTCTGCAGACAAACGCCGGCTCCCTCGGCCAGTAAAGCAAGATGAGCGCTGCAACCCCAGAGTCATTCACAACTGGACTTAACAGTCAGGGGTCCCTTTACCCTTTACCTTTAAGACTGCATTAGCTCTTTTTGCAGTCATATCACTCTACTGGCTAATCAGCTAAGAGACGTATATCCTATTCACATGTACTGTTATGAAGCAGGCCTCTCTCATCCTGTACTTTTCCCTTTAATTAACTTATTGATTGATTTGGTACCCAAATGCAATATTTAACATTTATTCCTGTTGAATTTCATTATGTCGGTTTTTGGCCCAGTGTTTCAGTATGTCAAAATAGTTTTTCATCTAGATTCTGTTTTCAATAGTGTTAGCCTTCGCTCCCAAAGTCGCGTCACTGAAAATTTGATAAGAAACATTTGAACTGCAAAATTCTTCTTCAGGTTGTATCTATTGTCATGGGGAAAAGAAAGCACACCCTCTTTGAATTCTATAGTTTTACATATGAGGGCATAATAGTAATTTGTTCCCTAGCAGGTCTTAAAAGGTAAAGGTAAAGGGACCCCTAACCAATTAGGTCCAGTCGTGGCCGACTCTGGGATTGTGGTGCTCATCCCGCTTTATTGGCCGAGGGAGCCGGCGTACAGCTTCCTGGTCATGTGGCCAGCCTGACTAAGCCGCTTCTGGCAAACCAGAGCAGCGCACGGAAACACCTATACGACCTCAGATGAACAACAATGAATGACATATTACACTGTGTCATGATTTATTTAACAAAAAATAAAACCAAAATGGGGAAGCCATGGGTGAAAAACTAAGTACACCCCATTACTGCTTCCATAAGAATTAAGTGACTAAGTAGCAGACAGGTACAGCTAATCAAATGCCCTTGCTTAATTGATCATCAGCAAGTGTGCCCACCTCTATAAAAGCTGAAATTTCAGCAGTTTGCTGGTCTGGAGCTTTCAGGTGTTTTTTAACACAATGCCAAGGAGGAAAGACAGCAGCAATGCTCTTAGATAAGCAAGTGTTGCTACCCATGAAACCATGGAAAGGGTTATAAGGTCATCTCCAACCAATTTAAAGTTCATCATTCAACAGTGAGGAAGATTATTCAAAATGGAAAGCATTCAAGATAGTTGCCAATCTTCCCAGGAGTGGACATCCCAGCAAATTCACCCCAAGGTCAGACCGTGCAATGTTCAGAGAAATTGCAAGAAACCCAAGAGTTACATCTCGGTTAGGATGTGGAATGTTAAAGATCATGATAGTACAATTAGAAAAAGATGGGAAAAGTGTAGTTTGTTTGGAAGGGTTGCCAGGAGAAAGCCTCTTCTCTCTAAAAAGAACATGGCAGCATGACTTAGGTTTGCAAAACTGCATCTGAAATGCATCTGAAACCACAATACTTCTGGAACAATGTCCTTTGAACAGACAAGACCAAAGTGGAGATGCTGGCCATAATGAACATCACCATGTTTGGTGAAAACCAAACACAGCTTATCAGCACAAACACCTCATACCAACTGTTAAGCATGATGGTGATTATTTGGGCTTGTTTTGCAGCCACAGGACCTAGGAACCTTTCAGTCATTGGGTCGACCATTAACTCTTCCATATACCAAAGTATTCTGGGGGCAAATGTGGGGCCATCCACCTGACAGCTAAAGCTTGGCTGAAATTGGATTATGCAACAAGACAATGATCCCAAGCACACCAGCAAATCTATGACAGAGTTGCTAAAAAAGAAAATAATCAAGGTATTGCAATGGCCGAGTCAAAGTCCAAACCTCGACCCAATTGAAATGCTGTAGCAGGACCTTAAGAGAGCGGTGCATAAACAGCCAGCAAACTTCAACAAACTGAAGCAACTCTATAAAGAAGAGTGGGTCACAATTCCTCCACAACTATGTGAGAGACTGAAAATCATACAGAAAATGATCACTTCAGCTTATTGCTGCTAAAGGTGGTTCTACAAGCTACTGAATCACAAGGTGTAGTTGCTTTTTCACACATGCCTTCTCCATTTCAGCTTTATTTCTGTTAAATAAATCATGACACGGTGTCATATGTCAGGTTGTATTTACCTAATTTTAAGACCTGCTAAGGAACAGGTGATTGTTATTATGTTCTCATATGTAAAATCACAGAATTCAAAGAATTTCTTTTTCCCATGACTGTATTTAGGGGGGAGGGGGCCGTCAGGTGCTGTCTCTCTCTCTCTTCTGCATTGTCCCCAATACTATTAAGGAAACAGGGGAACATGTTATTTGCCAAGTATAGCAACTTATAAACAAACTGCAAAAAAAGAAGTGGCTTCAGTCCAATTCCCACTTACAAGTTAAACACTTGTAATCACACTGAAGAAATGTGCATGCTCTTAAGGTAGTCATGGACTGCTTCCTATGGGTTTTGCAGCTCCCTGGATTGACGTCTACTCAGTGCAAACACAACCCATTCATGCAATACAAACTTAATAGAAGCATAGATATTTTATGCAAACTGCAATCATCAAGTCTGCTGATGCCTTTTAAAACAAACAAAGAAACTACAGTATCAGCTTAGATATAACTTAAAAGTGTAACTACTCCAAGGAACACCATTTGGTTTGTTTTAAACCAAAAGACCATTCATGTTTGTTTTAGGAATCTGCACTTTTCCCATAAATTATTTCTTTCCACAACATGACATAGGCCTAGCAGAGTGCAGTAAACTAGGAAGAACTGAAATGAGTTACAGTTAAAGCTGTCTGCTGCGCAGTCTTTTATCAGACTGTACCAGAAGCAACTGTCTACACAGAGCATAAACAGGTTATTTTTTAAATTGTTTCCAATAACATGAGGACAGAGAACAAAAAATCAACTACAGGCAGTGACTGATTTGCACGGGGGTTACGTTCCAGACCCCCACGTATCTCGGGGGGACCCCCATAAGGCCGCCCCGCCCCGTTTTGGGGTCACTTCCAGATTTGGCGCAATGTGTGTGCGTGCAGTTGCGCACATATTGAATGCACTTAAAACAGCTGCTGCCTATACTAAAGACTGTAAAACTCTAAAAATAGAACAGTAACTTTGTAACTGTTTTGAGAATCAGAACAAGATACACATCAAAAACTTAAAGAAGCATTATGTAACAGTTGTACTGACTTTGACAGATAGTTGACACAATACAAGTAACTAATCTTAGTATCTGCACAGTAAAAACCAAGATTCATTTTTCTGAAATTCTTAAAGAAACACACCCAAGAAATTCAATTTCCACAGATAAATAAATAAATGTAAATAAAATGTAACATTTTAAAGTCACCTCAAACAATATTTTCAATTTGCCAGTTTTATTGCTGAAGTACCTAATTAAAATTAAACAATCACATATGACTGCAGCAGACATCTATAAGAATATGATTTCTAGTTCTATGATTGTTGTTTTCTTGAGCTACTGGCAATAGAAAGACATAATTAATATTTACATAGCTTAAAGGTATGTTTTGTATCACATGTCTTAGCATACATTTAAATAAACTCACCTAAATAGAATGAAAACAAACCATTTTCAAAATGCTTCTTGATTATCATAGAATCATAGAATTGTTGAAAGGGATCACAGGGATCATCTAGTCCAACCACCTGTAATGCAGGAATCTTTTTGTCCAACATGGGGCTCAATCCCATGACCCTGAGATTAAGAGTCTCATTCTTTACCAACTGAGCTATCCAAGTTAACACATGATCATTTAACATAACCAGAAATCTGAATTAAGGAGAGTAATAATTTGCAACTCCTATTTGCATGGTCACCTAATCTGGAGCAACCTCCCCTACTTAAAATTATTCATTTATTCCAGGCTGCAGTGCAATCGCCATGATTTGGGAGTAAGGCCTATTGAATTAAGTTTCCCATAAACATGTATAAACATTTACACTCAAGGGGTAGATCAGAGACTGAAGAGAGTAAACCACCCCATCAAGGACTCTTCAAGGGTTAAAGGTAAAGGTACCCCTGCCCGTACGGGCCAGTCTTGACAGACTCTGGGGTTGTGCGCCCATCTCACTTAAGAGGCCAGGGGCCAGCGCTGTCCGGAGACACTTCCGGGTCACGTGGCCAGCGTGACATCGCTGCTCTGGCCAGAGCCAGAGCCAGAGCCGCACACGGAAACGCCGTTTACCCTTCCCGCTGGTAAGCGGTCCCTATTTATCTACTTGCACCCGGAGGTGCTTTCGAACTGCTAGGTTGGCAGGCGCTGGGACCGAGCAGCGGGAGCGCACCCCGCCGCAGGGATTCGAACCGCCGACCTTTCGATCGGCAAGCCCTAGGCGCTGAGGCTTTAACCCACAGCGCCACCCGAAAGCAACAGACGGATTGTTTTTTTCTAGTGGGGGAGTGATAGCTTCAGAGAGAAGCACAATGACCTATGAATGACCTGACAGAAAGGTTACACGGCTGAAATGCCCTTTCTGCTGACAATCCTGAGGCAGTCCAACTACCTCTGAACCTTAACTGTGTAAACAAGTCCTAGGAGAGCATAAAAAGAGGCCTGAACTTACCAAGGAGTGAACGAAACCTCCAAATTTCCTTTCAAGCTCAACTGAGAATAGGTATTTACAAAATATTGCTAGTAATTGCTTAAATGTTTTGCTTAAAGCATGAAGCATTATATTCATTATATTCTGCTTGGACAGAAACACGCACTTCAGCATAAGCTCGGAGCTGTTGTCACAGATATCCAATCCAAATTTTTATTATGGTCATAGACCAGCATAAGATAAAAGCACCTCCATACATAAACAAAACATGCTAGATAGGCAATAGGGCAACACGTACTCATACTCTCACAGTAGACCAGCATAAGATAAAAACATGTAAAACATGTAAATCAAACCTTCAGTTTTAGACCTGCTGTCTGACATATGTCAATCATAGCAGCACAGTATCTGGCAACTGAATATGTTATATCAGGATTTATATCTTGGGAGCAGTAAGGAGATATGGAATTGTCCTATGTGTCCCTGGAAATTTGTGTATTATAGGCAGGATAAACCTAGCACGTATGTTTGTGTAATACTGGATAAAAACATGTTCAATTGTTTCTATGTGCTCAGAGCTGCAGGGGCATTTTCTCACCTCATAAGGCGTCTTCCTAAAATGGCCTTCCTGGATGGCTGAAGGGAGAGCCTGGCAATGAGCCAGACTGAACGCTCTTCACTGTTTTGGTATTTCAAATTAGTTAAATATGCATTGAGGTGGTTAGATACCTACTGGTATCACTAATGATGAAATCTGGGGATCTGGCTAGATCTGACTGATGTTCAATCTCAACCACACACTGTTTAATGGGTTTTTTTGGCCTGTTCAAAGCCCATGCCTAGTAAAAGCTGTGGGATAAGACCTAGAGTTAGCATTTTGTCTACCACTGCTTGCTTCCATGTTGTTTGAAAGCCATCCTTTAAAGTTAGGGAAGCAAGGCCACATGAGTAAAAGGATAGTCTAAGCCAGAAGTTGTGTGGCCATTCACACCCTAGCCTCTGCTCTTACAAAACTTGTTTCAAGACATAGTGTAGCATTTGAAACATATTTTGGCACTTGAAGAGCTGATCTTAGGACCTTAAGATTGTACTAGTTCCAGTGATGGGATGATAAGTGAAGGGGCCTAGTTAGGCACCCTACAAAAGCTGGGTGATCAATTTTTATGAATCTCCAAGAGCTGTCCAGTATCCACAGATACTATTCAAGACTATTCCAAATGTGCAATTTTGTGGTGCATTAAGATTCGCAAGAAATCCCAGTTTGAGCTGTGATGTATAACTAGGTGTGTGTTCAAATCTGGATGGCCTTGTTTTTAAAAATGTGCCTATCCCCCCCCCCCAACTGTTGTGGATATAGCCATCACAGGTGCCAGGAAAAGGGAATGCCAAAGAATCCACCCAACTCCCACACTCCCACTTTATACACACCTGCTGAAGCCTAGCTGCAGATATGTGAAAGGGAGCGGAAGTGGCAGAAGAGATGTTTTTAATGAATCTCTGTACGTGGTAGGAAGTTGTGGAGGTAAGAGGATCAGTAAGTCACTGCTGTCTGGAGTAACATGGAAGCCAGGGAGATAGAGAACACTTCGTTGAGGAAATAATGGGTATCGTGTCTACAGGTTTGTCTTCTGCAGAACTAAGAGTGTGTCTATGGGCAGCTGTAAGATGCTGCTTATCATTCTCCCCATCCCTTATGTCAGGGGTGGGGAACCTTCAGATTTTGGGAATGCTGGCTATTGTTAATGGGTGTTGGGTTCCAACAATACCTCATTCCACACCCCTACTTTATATGGTACCTTAAATTGTTATCCTGATATATCAAAGAGCATTACATGCAAACAGCAAAGGTGGTCTATTATCGCGAGGGGGGAGGGGGCTGCAGTACACAATATTTAAGAATTCCTGCCCAGTGGCCTCCTTTCCCCCTCCCCATATCAAATTAGCTACCTTACATGCTAGAGGCATCTGAATGGGTAGACTGTGGGATTGGCAGGCATAGTGATGGTGAACTGAGATAAAGCTTATCCGCTTTGCATATTTTTGTGATAGTATCTATGGGGATTACAAAAAAGGCTGCATGCTAGCCTCTTTCTGATTTATTAAGACACCATAGGAGTCACATCCTATGGAAATACTGTAGTAAGGTGTCACTTCCAGGAACTGCTTAACTAAAAAACAAACGAAAACCCCAGGAGTAACAATAGCCTGGATATTGCAAGGATTTATGTTAGGGGGGTGGGACATCCACCTGTCAACACCCTCTGTCTAGTTCTGTCTAGCATATTCAGAATGAAATGTCTGAACAACAGCTGTTTTAAATTACTTTCTTTTGACCCTAAGTGCTCAGAAAAATCTGTTAAAATCTTTCTACAATTTCTACTTTTAGTCAAATATTTTTATTTATTTACTTGAGGGGGGACAGCTGCCCCTCCTGCCCACGCCCATGAGCCCATGGCTCAATATGCTATGCAGATCTTCTTCATGTGGGAAGCGTTCAGTTTGAAAATCAAATGTTTTTTTAAGAGGGGAGGGACTTGTTAACATAAGAAACTCTCTGTCAGGTCTGACCAAAGGTCCTTCTTGTCCAGCATCTCATTCCAAGCGACAAGCCAAAGAAGTCTAACTCTCCTGCCCTTGCGTCTCAGTAACCGACTTTTTTTTAACACAATGTTTTTCTTCTTCCTCCTCCTCCCCATTTTAATTTCACAACAACCCTGTGAGGTAGGTTTGGCTGAGAGTGGTCAGTAAATGGCATTTAATGGCATTCTCCCTCTGAACCCAACCAAGGCTATCATGCCTAATGGGCACAATAGACCAACCTATCCTTTTCCACTATGGGGGGGGGGGGAGGAGGAAGAAAGAGGAATCCCCAGCCTTGTTACCTTTTATTATGCCCCTTTACTACTGTTTTCTGAAGTCTTGGGGTGCACGATTTGTCTGAGATTGTGGTAGCATCGGGGAGGCATTTATGGATTTCCTTAAGGGCCCTAAGTGCCTTCCATTCACACCCTTTGGCACCATCCAGCCAACGAAAATAATATTCTAAACTACAGTTCCCATCATTGTGGTAGGATCAGGGAGGCGTTTGTGGATTTCCTTAAGGGCCCTAAGTGCCTTCCATTCACACCCTTTGGCACCATCCAGCCAACGAAAATAATACTCTAAACTACAATTCCCACCATCATCTCGACCACTAGCCATGGAGCCAGGCGTCCAAGAACATATGGAGAGCACCACGTTGGGGCTGCTACCCCTGCTTTCTTTTGTATGCTCCTCGGGGCAGGAACCCATAATTTCTTCTCTCTCTCTCTGCTACCGTTACTCCTGTTAAAAGTGCCGTGAGCGCCACGGATCTCCATAAAAGATCGCCCGCTTTCTAACAGGAGGAACGTGGCGCAGGGGCCCAGAAGCCTTTTGCCCCCCCCCTCAAAGCCACCTGCTTGCGCGGCGACCCCCATCTCGCTCCTTCCAAGGGCTCCCGGCGGATTTATTGGAGCCGCGAAGGGGCAGGTTCCGGGGCTAAGCCCGACTCCCAGCCACGAGCCGCCTCGCCTGGCTGGGAAGGACGGCTATGGCGCCCTCCTCGGGGGAAACTCTCCTCAGCTCCAGGCAATAGAGAGAGAGAGAGAGAGAGACCCACCCCCCCCCGCGGCCCCCATTTCGCTTCCCTTTCTTCTCCCCCACCCTCACCATTCTCCTCAGGGTCGGGCAACGGGGTCTCGGCGCCGGCGGCTCTGGCTCTCCTCACGCCGGGCGGCGTCGGCTCCTGCTCCTGCTCGTGGTTCGGCTTCGGCGGTGGCGGGGCCTGTCTCCATCTATCGGCGCTGAGCTCGGCGGCGACTGCTGCGCGGGGCCGGGCGGGAAGAAGAAGAAGAAGAAGGAGGAGGAGGAGGAGGAGAGAAGGCCGCCGCGCGAGGTGGTCGCTCCGAACTGGGCCCGCGGGGAGTCGCGCCTGAGGGGGCGGCCGGAGCAGCGGCGAAGGCTCGGGGTAGGAGACTCCGGCTGGGGATCCAGAGCGGAGGGCGGCGGCAGCGGCGGCGGCGGCGAAGGCAGCAACAGCGGCGGCGGCGGCAGGAGCGGCCTGGCGGCTCTTTCTCATAATTGTGCGACTGGCCCGGCTCGAGCGCAGCGGCGTGGCCGCGTCAGCTCGCGCAGCCCCGCCCGGCCTTTCTCCCGCCTTTTCCTGGCTCGGCCTGCGTTTCCCTCACGAGCTGCGCGTCGGTCGCGCTCGCCTTAGAGGGAGCAGGAGGGGTCGGTCGCTGAGGGGAATATTTTTTGGCGGGGGGGGGTGTCAAAAGCGAAGCTAGAAGGGTCCTCCGTAGTAGTAGTAGTGATTATGATGATGATGATAATAATAGATAAATAAACAAACTGAGGGGATTTTGGGGGTGGGGTGGCAGGAGCGATGCTAGAAGGGCCCTTTGTAGTAGTAGTACAGTAGTAGGAAAAAGAAGAAGAAAAAATAATAAACGGGATTTTGGGGATAGAATGGCAGAAGCGAAGCTAGAAGGGCCCTTCATCAATAATAATAATAATAATGTTAATAATAATAACGGGATTTTTGGGGGTGGCAGGAGCGAAGCTAGAAGGGCCCTTCGTAAAAATAATATTAAATATAATAACTTAGGGGATTTTGGGGGGTGGGGGTGGCAGGAGCAAAGCTAGAAAGGCCCTTCATCAATAATAATAATGTTAATAATAATGGGATTTTGGGGGGTGGCAGGAGCGAAGCTAGAAGAGCCATTCGTAAATAATAATGATAACTGAGGTAATTTTTTGGGACGGGGTGGCAGGAGTGAAGCTAGAAGTAAATAGTAGTAGTAGTAATTTTCTTTACAATATATTATTATTATTATTATTATTATTATTATTATCACTCTTCTTACATTTCAACTTAGTATGCTCCCATTCACCCTAAGGTCCCAGGAACTTAATTAACAGTCAATGTAACAAATAATAACAATAATAATAATAATGGGGAAAGTATATAATTTACCTGAAAAACTACTTTAAACAACTAAATTCATTAGCAGGGGTGATGTAAAACTTGTAGCTAAAAAAAAATGAAATAAGGGTTAGTAAAAATTGGAAAGTTAAAAGAGATGCAGGGGGAATAATTATAACACAAGGATCCACAAAAGGGGAAGGAGGGAAGCCAAAGGGCTATGTGTTTTATTTTTTTCTTACTTGACACTTCTAAACTTTGAAAAAATCAGTTTTTTAAAATATGATGGTGATGGTGATAATTATACCCCACCCCTCTGGTGGGTCTCCCCAGCTACTCTGGGCAGCTTCCAAAACATATGAAAACATAATAAAACATCAAACATTTAAAACTTCCCGATGCAAGGCTGCCTTCAGATGTCTTCTAAAAGTTGTGTAGAATAATACCTTTATTAAAACACAGTGTTAAACAAAACAATTCAAAGCAACTTCACAGTCACATTTAAAAAATGCATTGTTCGGAATACGTTGTTTGAAATGGTACAGGCTCGTTCATAGACATGCCAGGAAAAGTTTCACCTGCTAAATGCCTGCCTGTTAGGCAGAGGATAAAGTTACAGAAGTCTCTGGTGTTTAACAACATGTACAGAGCAACACCCCGCCCCGCCCCCTTAGAGCCTTTAAAATGTGATGCTTCACTTTCTCCTGTTGTTTGTCCCGGTACAAAGCAATCCTGTTTAGCCTGCTTCATGCATTATACACTAAAAATGCTTGATTGTAATGAAACCTCACAGTGTTTTACAAAAAGAATGAAACAGTAAAATTATCAGTAAAGAAACTTAAAACCAACTATTTAAAACCTAAGTAAAATCAATTGTAAGCTAAAAACCAGATTAAAACATGTTCCACACAAACATGTTTTTAGCAGGTGCCAAAAAAGTATAGTGAAGGCACCTGCCTGGTGTCAGTAGGCAGGGAGTGCCAATGCGTGGGTACAGCCACATTAAAAAATCAATTTCTTAGAAATGTGGAACAGGAATTAAGTGACATCTGCAACGGGGCCAGTTCCACAGATCAAAGCAGTTGAGTGGGAATAAACTGGGTAAGGTAATATCACAAGCAAGCTGGTCCCAAGCTGTTATGGGCTTCAAATACTAATAGTAACACCTTGAACTTGGCTCTGTAGCACATCTGCCACCAGTTCAGGTCCCTAAGCAGAGGTGTTCTATGTTAACTCCTGTCAGCAATTGTGCTGCAGCATGCTACACTACCTGCAGCCTCCACACTTAATACAATGAAAGCTCCACACAGCACATTGTAGTAATCCAGTCTTGAACATTATTTAAGTTTACTTTAATTTTTAATTAGGCACAAATTCCTCCTTTTCTTTTTATTAAAATTTTGCTACTTTGTATGCTCAGCGAGCAATGTAAATATGTCAGCATGAAATAGAAGATTATTATTATTATTACTCTTATAATTACTATTTTATTTTGGGCCTGATGTCTTGATGAGAATTTTTAACCGTAGGCTTTAATGTCCTCTTCAATACTGAGTTTGTACAATGTTTATGGATTTATTGTATGCTTCTACATTTTGTTATGGTGTTTGGTTTTTGCAAACCACCTTGTCAATATTTTTGAGAAAAGGCAGCTTCAAAATGCTGAAAATAGAAGATTGGTATGATGCTAGCATTGATTAATAGTTTCCAAAATTTGTTTGAAACACTACACTTAAAAAGAACTAAAGTTAATATGTCCCTGGACTCCAAAGTAAATTTATGTGACCCTGAAACTCAAAATAAATAGGATACCCTATATCGTATGTATCTATGATATATCATATCGTATCATATACAGTTGTACCTTGGTTCTCGAATGCCTTGGTACTCGTACGTTTTGGCTCCCAAACGCCGAAAACCCAGAAGTGTTCTGGTTCTTGAACATTTTTTGGAAGCCGAAAGTCCGAAGCTCCTGCAGCCAATTGGAAGCTGCACCTTGGTTTTCAAACAGTTTTGGGAGTCAAACGGACTTCTAGAACGGATTATGTTCGAGAACCAAGGTACAACTGTATATGATATGATACGAAGTATTAGTGCAAGTAGATAAATAGGTACCACTGCAGCGGGAAGGTAAATGATGTTTCCGTGTGCTCTGGCACTTGTCACAGTGTCCCGTTGCACCAGAAGCGGTTTAGTCATGCTGGCCACATGACCCGGAAAGTTGTCTGTGGACAAACTCCAGCTTCCTCAGCCTGAAAGTGAGATGAATGCTGCACCCCTTAGACGCCAGTCATTTACCATTTATCTGTGATGAGGGGACTCCCCCTTCAATCCTAACAATAAATGTTATTCAATCAAAATTGCCGTGCTTCAAATGAATGACATTTTAACATTGCAACAAAATAAGGAAATAGGTGTCCCTCAAACGGGAGTGTATGCCATTTGGCTCGTAGACGTAAGAATTACATTGCATGAGAGAGAACTGTAGACTAGAAATCAAACCTGCACACTTACTTAGGAGTAACCCCCCACTGAACTCAGTGGACTATTTCAGTGTATAGGATTCACCTTATTTACAAAAAATGGCTCATAAACCCAGATTATTAACCATCAGTGCTCAAAACAAATGCTCAGAACAGAGACTGTTGAAGCTCGCTAAGCCCAACTCTTCCAGACTTTCTTGTTCAGAAACAATAAAGTCCGCAAGGTTTTTACCACTAATTTTCTTTTTTACACTGCCAGTAGAGAGATCAGATTTCAGATTCCATGTCCATGGACAAAAATAAATTAAGAGTACTATAAAAGTCACACACTCGGCCCCTCAGGGCAGGAAATATTTTGCATCAATATTTAGCAACTTGCTTCTGCACAACATGACAGGAGTTCAAATAAATGTTTAAAATTACTGTATAAGGAAGCTTTTGATGGGCAGAAGGATTTGCCATCTTATAAACTTGTTTAACTGGAATAATGTTTTTTTTTCAGTTCATTCATTAAACTTAACTGGAATAGGAAATGAAGAATGGTATACATAGGGCTGGATCCAAAGATCAATGAAACTCGTTTTATTAGTCCAAATAGGCTTTAGACACACTTTAAGCAATTCCCGCCCGCCCCCCATTGCATGTCAAGCTGGATTTTGAAACAGAAAGGAGTTTTTAAAGCATTTTGCAACACTACTAGATGGTCAGTTGTTCATAATTCCATTAGGTTAACGACAAGCTCCTCATGGAAAACTAGTTCTTTGAATTCCAAAAGCAAAAATAAATCTGAATGACATTTCCAAAATTTTGCCCATGGTGAAGCAATCCTTGCAGCTTCCCCCATTGGCTTACATCCTAGTTTACTGCCTTGTTTCTCAACCTACTTTAAAAATGTGCAAATGCATGTTCAGTAATGATCAGGCCTTTTGGCAGAAGCCTCTCATGACTATTTACCATAGGCTAAAAGTGGTCGTACTTAAAAGCTGAAAAAATTGGCACCTCAACACTGGCCAAGTGGTTACAAGGTCAAAGTTATGAGATTATTGCCATTGTTCACAAGCTATGAACATGGTTGTAAAGAAGCTTATAAACCTGCAAATAATAATAATAATAAATCACATCCTTCAGGTGTATCCATATGTTCCAAATGTGCATTAAACTATAGCATTAATTATATTCAAAAGTGAGTTTAAAATAGTATGCATTGAAAACCAGTTCATTATTTCTAGCACATTATACCTCTGTGCTGGGCTATGGGTAATGATTATTTTCACTGCCTTCGTTGTGAGCTTACTCAACCAGAACAAAAAATACATTATAGCTAATTTGGTCTCATCCCTGTTTTGTTATTTTAAACTTATCAGGATCAGAACATTCTCTTCTCTCATGTTTGGAAAATAACTGGAACGCTATTAATCTAGAGCCATAGATAAAAGTAATAACCCAGTGCCATCTCTGTTGTCCCAAATCTCAGCCTGGAATATTGGGTCACCAGCTTCTTTCAAGGAGACAAGGAGAGAGAGCATTTTCAGTCAAATTATAACATGATCCCACAGCAACAGACAAATCAATTAATCAGTTGCATTTGGTTTATATTCTAAGTCAGAATTACTCATCTAAAAAATAAAAAGTAGGTTACTCAAATCCACTTGTAACTCTTCACAGTTCAACAGATAGAATAAATTTGTGCAGTAAAGGCCAGCCAGTGATATTTAAAATAAATCAAACACATTTATACCACCAAATTCATAGAAGACAGAAAGACCTAAAATATTTTTTAAGATTTGGGGGACTAATTATTATATGTATAGACCAGTTCCTGGCATGAAGCCATTAAAACAGATTACAGGGTAAATATGGTGGGTGGGGACAAAAACCTCAAACTCTTAAGAACAATAAAATAAATTCAACAAACTCTAAAGCAATAAAACCATCCATTCAAATTATTTAAAAAATCATATCTAAAAGTGATCTTCCATATATGACTGGGTTACACCTCAGGGAAAAACTTCCTGATTAAAAATGTCTTCATTGGGCACCTAAACATCATGTGCTTTAAATGTATGGCCTTAGTTATGAGATTTCTAAAGCCAGTACTGTATCTGTACTTGGCTGGAGGAAAGTTGAACAGTGTACGTCCAGGCAACAAGGAAATTGCTGTAGCAAAAAATTATGCCATTTCAAAATAAGATTTTGATACTAGATATCAAGAGGATGTCAACAATTGCCAGCTAATTATGCGAAATTAGCCTCCATCTACTCCCTTTGGTGTCTGGTTCCAGACTGGCTCCATATTCTCATTGGTAGATCTCAGTAATTTTCAGCCCTGGGGATAAAACGTTTTAAGAAATCCTGACTGACAGTCTGTTGCTGCTTTTTGCTTTTTATTTGTTTCTACCTTTCAGTGAACTTACATACTTGATATTCTGTTTTATTTGTAGTCTGGGTGGGCTGTATTTGAAAACTATATTTGATCCAACTGCACTATAGCATGCACTCCAGTGGAGGCTGATTGGAAGCAGGCAAGACCAGGATTTTAATTTATTTATTTCTCACAGCATGTTCGCAGCTAGCAAACAGCTTGGGGATGACTAGTTTAATAAGCAGAATATTTCCATTTTAATATCCTTGAATAACGCAGACTATATACACTTGAGATAATGCACTATGTGGGGGATTGGGGGATCCACACATTTCAGTCACTCCTCTTGAAAACAAATTTAATGGTTGTCCTCTAGTCTGCCAGCATAGCAGGGAATCTACCTGCATATCAATTATACCAAAAGCGTCATTGACTTTTACCCAGCCCATACAATTTGTGCCTTTGAAAATAAATGATGCATCATTATACATCATTATGCATACCTACTAAATTGTGTTGTATCAGTTCCTGGTGATTAATACTTCGAAACCAACAGACATTTACCTTCCATAATAATTAGATACAGTGTAAGTATGGGAACGTAAAAGTGGAGGTGGCTGTGAGAGGAAAGGGAATCACATGCCCAATACAGCACAAACACCTTTCCTGGAATTTTCCCAGGAGATAAGCCATCAGGTACACTGTAACTGATCTGCTGATTTGAGGAAATTTAAGGCTGTGTGCACATTGCCAGCTTAAAACGCAACTAGGTCATTCTGTTTCTCAATTTGAATATGAATTGTGGCTGTCGCATGCAAAAAAAAAAGGTAAAGGACCCCTGGACGGTTAAGTCCAGTCAAAGGCAACTATGGGCTTATGGCGCTCATCTCACTTTTAGGCCAAGGGAGCCGGTGTTTGTCCACAGACAGCTTTCCGGGTCATGTAACCAGCAGGACTAAACCACTTCTGGCGCAATGGGACACTGTGACGGAAGCCAGGGCACACGGGACAGAGCAATGAGGACTCACTCCGTTGCAGGAATTTGAACCGCCAACCTTCCAATTGGCAAGCCCAAGAAGCTCAGTGGAAGGGCACTGGGTGCGGAGTAAATGGGAGTATGTACACAGCCTCTGTCTACAAAGCACAGTTAGTAAAATAGTAATGTTCCCCCTCCCTCAGCAGCAAGTTGTGCTAATAAATGATAGTACTGCTGTGACTAATCCCCATGTTGGAGACAATGGATTGTGTTAGAATTAGAATTAAATTATTTTTGCTAGGTTAGGAACTAAGAGAACTAACCATACCTGGAGCAGATCCTGCATCCTGTCCATGGAGCCACTTTAGAAATTACATGCCAGCATACCACGTTATGCTGCATTAATTATCAGACACTTTAAAGAACAGTTGTGAATATAGCAAAAGTGTATGCTTGGCTCTGTTTTGCAGAAGTAGAGTCACCTGCTACTGATGCCACTGGATTAGACTGAGGCATTCCCCACCGCACATACACAATTTACAGCTTCAGATAAAACACCATATGATAAAGTAAAGCCACAGGGATTTGTGGTAGATCATTTAATTGCTGTTTGCATGCTTGAGACCAGGCTGAGACATAGTTGGTAAGGTTGGGGCCCTAACGAAGCAAAACAAGGGTCCGGTGGGGAAGGGTTGAATTCCATATGCACATAGCTTCAAACCTGTCATGTTTTAAGCATCTGGTAGCAATCCAACAGGAGGGAGCTTGAAAGGAAACAGAATAGTTGAATTATGAACACTACATCGTTTATTTGCAGCTAATGTGTTTAAAAATTAGCTGTCCTTCACAACAAAACAAGTATTCTATATAAACCTGCAGCCCTCTGGATGTTGTTAGACTCTAACTCTCATCAGCTCTAGCCAGTATGGCCAACAGTCAAGGATGATGGGAGTTGTAGCCCTACAATATCTCAAGGGCCATAGGTTCCCCACAGGGTTGGCCCACCCACAAGGCAAGGTGAGGCACCTGCCTTGGGTAGCAGTATCCATAAGGGCAGCAGATCCCAATGTAGATCTTTATTCCCCGTCTTCATTCTTCCCTGGTGGGGAGGTGTGTGCCATTTTGTGGTTTGCTTCAGGGGCCCAAATGTCTCAGGCTGGGCCTGGTTCCCCACCCCACATCACCTAAACTAATGGTGTGCAGTTTCTGTGTCCCTCATAGAGGTTACCTCCCTGTTTCAAACAGAATCGTACTCAGGCACTGAAGTGCAATCAGGGCCGGCCTGTCCATGAGGTGGACTGAGGCAGCTGCCTCTGGTGGGGAAATCCAAGGTGTGGCACGTGCTCAGAACCCCATGAGCTCACTCCCGCTGCCACTAGAGAAGTGAAAAGTGGCAACAACTTCCAGGTTCTAGTGAGATCTCACAAGAGCTCCACAAGATCTCACAGGGCTAATGCAAGACCAGAAGCCACTGCTGCCGCCAGGACTCCTCACTTCTCCAGTGCCGCCACAAGCAATACACCACCACTGGGTATCTTACTGGAAACCAGCACCGCTTTTTCTCACTTCTACAGCACTGCCTTGGGCTCGCCCATCCCAATAGAAGCGAGGAGAAGCAGCTTTGGCTTCTGGCAAGATCTCACAGGACTCTTGTGAGATTTTACTGGAAGCCACCATGGCCGCCACAACCTCTTCTCACTTCTCCCATGGTTGTGGTGGTGGGCACCCTTCTTGCCCCCAACGCTGCCAGAGAAATGAGAAGAAGCAGCGGCAGTGGCTTCCACATCCCAGTGAGATCCCACCAGAAGCCACCACCACAGTCACGCAATCACAGACAGGCTTCAAGTGCAGGGGGTGTGTAGAAGCAACAGGGGAGCAACACCTTCCCATTTTGCCTCGGGCGGCAAAACAGGACGAGCTGCCCCTGGGTGCAATAGGCAAAGCGTTGTGTGGCTGTAAGAACTTGGTAACAAGTCTTCCCTTCATCTACAAAATTCCCTGAATAACCTTAGGGCAATCTAATGTCCTTTGCAGGTTGCTCTAAGGATAACACTAGACAACGTGGTATAGATTTCCATTACTGGACTTAAATTCATACTTGACAGGGAATCTCACGTAGAGGCATTCGACAAACCATTATCACTCAACCCACTTTAATTCACAAGTCTTGTTATGAGACTAGTTCTGCGTCTTGGAGTTTATGACAAATGATGGCAATACTAGTAGTAGTTTAGTCTTAACACGCTGCTGCAGTTTTATCTCAGAAACCATTGTGTAATTTGCAGTACCCTTCTAACAGCTGAAATAGGTTTTCTCAGCAGCTTGTTGAGGCTTTTTTTAATGGAAAGAATATTAATGACAGACAAACTTCCCTGAAAGACACTTTGCTGACCATGATCACCAATCTTCCCATGTTTCATGAAATCATTGGATTTGTTTTAGAGCAGTAGTCTTCCACCTTTTCAGACCCAGACTTAGCTTGAACCCAAGCATGCATTTGGACCCATATCGTATATATTTGTGGTGGTGCTGCTGCAGCTATCAGGCTGTGACCTGGTAGTGGTTTCTGACCCATCTGTTGAAAACCAGTGTTGAGATCCCATGCTCAGTTGAAATGGGGCAGCCGTGAGCTCAGAGAGGCCTGGCCAGTGACATATGGATGCCACGTATTTTCTACCTGCACTGTTGGAACTCCCAGTTCCTGAAAATCACATAAGAGGAGAGTGTTTTGTCACTCAGGTTTGAAAACCACTTTTATCCAGAGATTTCCCACCCTCTTCTTCATACATACATACGTACATACATAGCTTTATTTGTATGCTACCCCTCCATAGTTCAAAGAAATGTAGTCATATACAATAAATAAAACATAAAAAACACACAACCAAATTGAACAATTTCAGCATATATCACAGTAAGATCTAAAATAAAGATACAAAAAAAAATATCAATAATGGCAACAACCCCCCCCCAAAAAACCCCCCTAAGTAACACCCCAGTGCAAGAGTATATTCAGGTGATCTGCAAGAAATGTCAATGTGACCTCTTGAACATATAATAACCCAAACCAGTATTATCCTTGCACTCATAAATGTCATAATTACTGTCAACTTGGCATAGTGCTTTTGTAAATACATTTGTCATAAAGTGTCACCATTCCAGCTCCTCCTCCCTTTTTTACGCTGTGTGTGTGTCTGAAGATTAACATTTGCAATCGCCAAACCATTCAGCAAGATGTGATTATAACAAAAACAGGGTCGAACTGTCCTTTACACACTGTCACCTGGGAATAGTTTGTTTTCCCTCTGAACTTGTTATTGATTTGTGTGCAGTTTGCTCTTCAGAGGGTCCATATGCTCCTGAGGCTGAAATTCCTGCACGTCTATGAGTTAGACCCATTGAACCCACTGGAACATATGGATAAAAACATGTACAAGCAAGTACAGAGAATCATAAGAAGCTGCCTTATACCGAGTCAGACTAATGTCCATTGAGCTCAATATTGTCTACACTGACTGGCAGCAGGTCTCCGGGGTTTCCCAGCCCTACCCGGAGATGCCAGGGTTTGAACCTAGGACCTTCTGCATTCAAAAGCAGATGCTCTACCATAGATCTGCAGCCCTTGCCCCAAGGCCTCAAGTGCTCTAAAAACACATTTGCACTCTTCTTTTCCTTATGTTCTTACAAAGACGCCTGCTTCAGCATTACGGAAAGCAGTTGTTTTGTACAGAGATGCGATGCTTGAAATCGAAGTTCTCGGTTTGCAATAACTGGATCCAATCACTCACAACAACAAAAAGTTTCCAGCATTGTCGTCCCGTCCCCCCCACCTTTTGTAGTTATACCAGCAGAGATAATTCAGGTGCTGAATTAGTTCAGAACTCCCTTATAGGTCTCTGTTACATATTTTCCTGCTATTGTTTGTGTTAATGGCAGCCTAGCTCTAGACATCTGTCTTGTTTCCAGATGTGGCCTATGTCAGCTGTGAATGAAGGAAACAAATTTTATTTTAGATAGCTCAGCTGTATGGACAACCTGAAGGAATATATTATTAGCATGTAACCTTAAAGTTTGGCGGTTTGAATCCCTGCGACAAGGTGAGCTCCCATTGCTCGGTCCCTGCTCCTGCCAACCTAGCAGTTCGAAAGCACATCAAAGTGCAAGTAGATAAATAGGTACCGCTTCAGCGGGAAGGTAAACGGCGTTTCCGTGTGCTGCTCTGGTTCACCAGAAGCGGCTTAGTCATGCTGGCCACATGACCCGGAAGCTGTACGCCGGCTCCCTCGGCCATAAAGCGAGATGAGCGCCACAACCCCAGAGTCGGCCACAACTGGACCTAATGGTCAGGGGTCCCTTTACCTTTAACCTTAAAGTTACATGAGTTTGGACTAAATGGTTTTTTGGAGTCCTTCTACCACCATGCCCAACCCTAACATTCTGGGGCTATGGACACATTACTGTTTATTCTGCTGTTTGATACGTTTCCCCTCAAAGCAGCTTCCATCCACTTTCAAAACATAAGCCACAATTAAGCCAATGTGTGTGCATTCAAGACAGCCATTGTGCATGCACAGATAACAGCTTCATTAATAGGAATTTGGGGAGCGAGGTTGCAGATATAACGTTAATGCACAGCGGGCGAAGACATCCTCACTCTGCTATCTGGTGTGTACAGCAATGTGCAAATGCAACTTGATATACAGTGGTAAAAAAACAATTTCGCCACATTGTAGGCTGCTAATGTGTACATGGCCTCTTTGTAAAAAGAGATGACTAAAGAGCTAAAAGCAGGGGAACAAACCTGACTAGGCAGGATGGAAGAATCCAGTGCTTTTTTTCTGGGAGGGACACAGGGGTACGCAAACCCCTAAAACAGGGGTCAGCAAACTTTTTCAGCAGGGGCCGGTCCACTATCCCTTAGACCTTGTGGAGGGCTGGACTATATTTTTTGGGGGGGGGGGGAATGAACGAAATTCCTATGCCCCACAAATAACCCAGAGATGCATTTTAAATAAAAGCACACATTCTACTCCTGTAAAAACACGCTGATTCCCAGACCGTCCGCGGGCCAGATTGAGAAGGTGATTGGGCCACATCCGACCCCTGGGCCTTAGTTTGGCAACCTATGCCCTAAACATTTTGTGAATCTAAGTTTGGCCTCATTAAGGAGCAGTATTTCAATCTGAGTAGGAAAATGAGAGTACCCCTAAACATTTTTTTTTTGGGGGGGGGGAGCACTGGAAGACTCCATTTAGTGCATCCATTGCACTAAATATTAATATGAATTGTATTTTATTACTTCTTTAATTTATTACATTGCGTTTTATTGTACTGGAAATTTAATTCTATAGAATTCCAATTGCTGTAACGTGCAGAAAAACAATTGTGGTTTGCAATATTCCAGTGGTCCATGGTCCAGGAAGTGGGGTGAGTATGGGGACCAAGGAATCAGCAGCTTTCATACTGTCATCAGAGGAACCCTATGGTTCAATGAGAACATCAGTAAAAGTGAGCAAGCCTTTCTACAAGACTGCTTATCCCACTGTGACCTAATCATCCCCGGCAATGCGCAGCCAGAAGGGTGTGGTGGGCGAACAACTGTGAAGGTCAGACAACAAAGAGGATGCCACCTTTCTGTTCCAAGATAAGCGTCCGCTTCAAGAAAGCTAGCTCCCCACGGAAGATTTCTAGAATTCCTTGAGGAACTTGGGAGATTTGAAACACAAAACACTTTACACAGTACTTAAGGGATGTTCTCTCTCTATCAAAGAATAGGCATCACAAAGGATTCTGGGGCAAAAGGTTTTTCTGTGGGAGAGGCCTGGAGGTTCTCAGCAGAAAAGTCAATAGAGGGTTGATTCCCCGGAGGTAGAAAATTTGAAAAACGTGCTGATTAGGACATAATCTCGGGCAATTGTGTGCACTGCTCTATTCCTGTTACTCGTGAAGGTGATATGCGGTATCAGTTTGATCTCAACCAAATTGGCCTGGGTACCTCTTATCTCATGGGTTGATAGCTCACTGAACCGGTTGTAACTTGATCTCGCCGCAATAAAACTACTGCAGGCAGTGAAAAACCTCTAAAATAAATGTGTTACAGGGACAAGGGGCAATCTTGCCAGAAACACAGAAGGGTTTTCTTTCTTTACGTTGGGAAAAGGGGGCTTTATTTTCAGAATAATTCTTATAAAGCATCTGAGCACTTTAGACGCTCAAGTTCAGAGTCATAAAAGTTAAAAACTATCTTGTGTGACGAAAGTAATGCCTTTATCTGTCACTTTTTGTTCCCAGGGGTTGATGGAGCGACCAAGTCATCAAAATGAGTATGGAGATGCACTTGGTTCCTGCCATCTGGATTCTGTCAAGGTGTGGCGCAGGAGCACTTTTGAGGTCATGTCACAGCCCTAGTTTTACACCCGAATCACAGGGAATATAAAACAAGGACAGTGGCTTTGTTATTGCGGCAAATATCTCCCACTGAAGAAATAATGGAACAAATCCACCATGCCTCTTAAAAAGCTTACTCCTATAGGCCAGACATGTCCAAAGTCTGTTTTGGGGACCTAATCTGGCCTGCCGGTCAGATTAATCTGTCCCCTGTGGCAGTTTATTTCCTGGGGTAAAATCCCCCCAAAAAGCTCAACAACTTCACTCCTAAAAAAAAAAGCTCAAAAGTTTGCTTCATCAAATCTGGCCCTCTTTGAGAAAAGTTTGGGCACCCCTGCTATAGGCCAAACACTTTTAAGCTGAAGTCTCAAACAAGAACTCACAGGGTGTGTGCTTATGAAGTGTAAATCAGACAGTAATCAGGAAGATAGTATGGGCAGTTGCAATCACGTAAATTGCTTTCTCGACGTCTGCGTTTATGGCTTTTCAGCCTCACCTTTTCCAAAACTGGTTTGCACTTTGCAGTGAACCAGATCTTACAAACATATCGCAGGACGGGGGAACATTCAGCCCTCCAGAAGTGGTGGAACTAGAACTCCTATCATCCCCACCCACTGGGATTGTAGTACAGCAACATCTGATGGGCCAAAGGTTCGCCTTCTTGACATATTGTAAGATGCCGTCCCACAATTCTGTCCAGCTAAATCCCCCTTCAACATTTATAATCCTAATTTGTCTTTTTGTTTGGTCTTCTCCTCTCCAAGTACTTTTTGTAGGATTAGAATGTTTGCATTTCCTGATACATTAAATGTTCTACCCAGCAGTAAAATCCACAGTTCAGATCTATTAACGACCATCCAATTAGGCCTTAAAACTTCCTATGCCTACTGAAATATTCTGTAAAACTTGCAGTAATCCTCATTTATTATATGTTGGAAACTTTTTTTTTAAGCTACACTAATCTTGTCAAGTGTTTCATTTTTCAAGCTTTACAACACTGTTGGCGAAAGAAATACTGGGTTCCTTCATGTAGCCTGCTGGGAGTGTGGGAAAATAACCTTTACGTTGTGTAGCTCTCCAATTTTACTGCCTATTTATGCTTCCATCTTTAAAGCTAATGGGCATCTTTAAAGGAGAACATTTTCAAATTGCAAATTAATTGTGTTTGAGAGATGGTAAAGCATTAATTTCTTGTTTCTTAGTTGACCTTATTGTCCTTAAATTACAGCCCTCAAGAGACTATTCCCACTGAAGGCAGACCACTCAAGCATAAATAGCACCTGAATTTTAATCACAAATTCTTGTTACTGTTAAATCAGTGCATGTACGAAACCCTGTCTTAATAGCAACATGAAATGTGGTGCACAGGATAACAAGGTCATTGAAACCAATTTGGGTTTTTTTCCATTTTAACTTGTTCCACATTGTTGCTAAAAGCTGGAATGTTTGAAGTCCTGGGTGGAGACAAATAATGAAATGTTCCAAGTTGAATGTTCCTGCCACAGCTTCACCTTGTGGAGTTGTTTCATAGCTCAAGATTAAAGGAAGCACTAGAATTACCATGCTGGCTGAAGAAAATGATGGCAAACCATACAACCTTGCAGAATATTCAGGACTAAAGGTGTGGGGTTTTTTGGTCATTTATCTGACATACTTTTTTCTTTTTAAAGCGTTTATTAATTTTCCAATAAGTATCTGTTTTCTGACCTGAATGAGGATCACAGAGCCAGAGACAAAACGTGGAGGATAAAATTGCGATATGGAATTATGAAAAACATTGATGATGATGAGAGGCAGGACTGTGATGTTGAAAGCACTTTGGAATTCAGACCGTGGGAAGCCAAAACAAAAAATTATTGCAATTTGGAAGACAATTGGACTATTTTATTTTAGTTTTTTATTTATATTGGATTGGATTTGACATACTTTTTTCCACCTGTGCAGTTAGGCAAGGATGTGTCCTTGCTGATTTTATTTATACTTGGCCAATCTTCCCACATATTTGGGCTCAGCATCTTCACACCCTCCTAAACTCACCACTACCAAAGTTTAAATTTTCTTATGCACAGATGATGCTGTCTTAATCTCACAATGCCAGCTAGGGCTCTGCTCACTGGAGATGACTGCAGGAAATATAACTATTAACTTTGTGAAGTCAAAGGTAATGGTGTTTTCAAAAAGGAAGGCCAAGTATTCCTGGGCCATGGATAGCCACAGATTAGAAGAAGTTGATTTCTGCAGCTATTTCAGGATCTGGTTTCATCACTGTCAACAAATGGACTGCGCTTGACAAATTAGCAAAGGCAAAAGCAGGGCACCCGGTAAGAGCATTGCTTTGATTTTGTTTCCCCTTCACAAAAGGAGGTGAATCTGTTCCAGCAGCAATATGAGTGAACACAGCAAAAGCTGTGAAGCAGATTTTATACGGTGCCTCAATCTGGTTACTCCCAGAATATGTGTGCGGAGTCAACCCATAACTTGGAAGCTGAAATGCAAATGGAGGTGACCTGAGTGCGACAGAGAGGTGAGTGTGGATCCTGTCTGAAGCCTGGTCGTGGGCTAGGGCCATGCCAGGACCCGCTGGGGACCTACCGTATTTTTTGCCCCATAGGGCGCACTGGCCCATAGGGCGCACCTAGTTTTTTGGGGGGGAAATAAAGAAAAAAAAGTTTATTTTCCCCCCAGGTGTGGGGCTGGGGCGGGGGAAGCCTGAGCTTCCCCCGACCCCAGCCCCCAGAACAGGCTGCTATCTGCAAGCCGTGGGAGAGCTGCGCGACTTTGCGCAGCTCTCCCACGGCTAGCGGAGAGCTGCGAGAAGCCTAAAGCATGGAGCTCAGCACGCCCCAGGCTTCGGGGTGCAGGCAGCTCTCCGCGAAGTCGCGCAGCACTCCCACGGCTTGCGGACAGCTTCCTGAAGCCTGGAGAGCGAGAGGGGTCGGTGCGCACGACCCCTCCCGCTCTCCAGGCTTCAGCGAAAGCCTGCATTCGCCCCATAGGACGCACACACATTTTCCCTTCATTTTTGGAGGGAAAAAAGTGCGTCCTATGGGGCAAAAAATACGGTATAGGGCTCCCCCTGCTGGTGGTTTACCTTTAGTGTGACTCCCTGCAGACAGGCAGGAGTTAGGATATAGTCTGGTTCCACCAAGTGTCAAACCACTCACATCTGTAACCAATAAAGTTGTGGTCTATTTTTGCCCATTAACCTAAATCATCATGTCCATGTGTGTTTATTATACGTTAGGGAACTATGGGGCCTGGGGCCTTGTCACGCAAACAGGGCTGGGAAGATGATGAAAAGTGAGCTGAGTAGTTGCATGGAGTGGGAAAGAGACGCTCTAGGGGGTTAATGTGGGGTGAATGGTAGGGTCCTGTGCAAGCAGTGGCACAGCCCTTAGTATAAAATAAATCTGTGAAACTGTTCCAGAGAAGGAATTTGTATTTTTGTTGTCACCGGCACTAACCAATTGGTACCCACCGCAGACTGATCTTCTCCGTTCAAGTCTGCAGAACAATTTTTTAAAGAGCATATTGTCGCAGAGCAGATGTAGTACATATGTTTATAGAGCAGTTAAAGTGTTTCTGCTGCTTTCAGAATGGTACGTTTGTATGCACCTTCTCCAAGGCTTCAGTCTTCCTGGCTGCACGCACCCCATACATTCAAAGCACATATAGAGCACTTGGCTCCCCCCCCCCCCAAATGCAGGGAAGTGTAATGTACCTCTCACAGAGCTACAACTCCCAGCACCCATAACAAACTACAGTGGTACCTCGGGTTAAGTACTTAATTTGTTCCGGAGGTCCGTTCTTAACCTGAAACTGTTCTTAACCTGAAGCACCACTTTAGCTAATGGGGCCTCCTGCTGCTGCTGTGCCGCCGGAACACGATTTCTGTTCTCATCCTGAAGCAAAGTTCTTAACCCGAGGCAATATTTCTGGGTTAGCGGAGTCTGTAACCTGAAGCGTATGTAACCCGAGGTACCATGTACAGTTCCTAGGATTCTCTGGAGGGAAGCTATGCAGGGTGTATACACAGTCATGCATATACTCCTTGACTGCTGCTGGAATATTAGGCTTGGCTCACACAAACAGGAAGTGAAAGGGCATCTCTCACATCTGTTCTGCATTTCAGTAACTCCCCGGTTTTGTACATGCACTGATATTTCTTCCCATGTACCTAATTCCCGCCATGTAATTCCGTATTTGCAGTCTGCATAGTTTTATATCCGATTCTGTTTAGTAGATTATTTTTAAACATGCTTCTTGGAAGCTGTTTATGAAACACAAGAAAATGCATTGCAACAAAATTAAAACAAATCGATAGTGACCAGAATATGTAGTTAGGCATTAAAAAAAGGAAAACATTTTTTAAAAAGTAAACATTCAAAGCCAGCAGCAGCATATTAAAACATAACCATATTTTAAAAGTTGACTGGAAAAGTCTTCAACAACAGCCCACAAAGAAACTAAATAGGGAGCATGGTACCGCTTTATTTGTATGGTTTATGTGAATCAGGCCTTAATTTAATGTTTAATCCAGGAAAGAAATACAAGAATGGTATGGTACTCAACCTGTTTGAAAAGTTTATTAAATACCAAATATTCTAAATTATAACATTCTTAAAAACATTAATGTACAATGTTTCAGAGGTAAAGCAAGAAAGAAGGTTGTTATCAGAAATGATCGTTATTGTAAATGGCATTATGATTTAAGCAATATGTTATTGTTATTAAGGCTCATAAAGTGTAGAAAATCAACCAATTTTTTAAACATTTAATGTTCTAGTCAAAGCTTCCAACACCAGTCCTGTTTAACTAGATTAATAGCATCCTATTCAGTAGATGATAGCTAAACTATCCTTTTTTAAAAATAATCCAAGCAAATATTGTTAACACCCTGAAATCAATTCCAGCACATGAGAACCCCTTGAATATTAATCATGACTTGAGCAAACAGACCCCTTAAAAAAAGCAAAAGTATATGTTGATGATAAGCATCCTGCCCAAAAATTCATTTACTGTACGTCTTGCAGAATATAATCCAAGAAATGTTTAGAAATGATTAAATGAGATATTCCTCTACAGATAAGATTCTCAATCTTAATTTTACATCTACACAGCATCAAAGTAATGTAAAAAGACAGATTCTTATATTCCCAATTTTTTAAGGCAAGTTAAGAAAATTCTCATATTCACTGCATGCATTCATGACTTGAAATAAAACTAGTTAGTTTTAACTACCATTTGGGCTCAGCCCCTCCAAGTCAGAGACCATTTTAAGGGAGAAAAGCCTTCTGTGGCCACAATGTAGCTGGATGTTTCAGGCTAATTCTGTTGTTCACTACAATCAGCGTAAGATCTTAAATCTGCCGGTGTTCGAATTAGTTGACTAAACAATAACTTAAAACTGACGGCTCATATTTTGGGATGGGATGAGACAGCTCAGCGGCTATCGCTTCAAGTTTCCCAGGCTTGTAAACCTGATTGGTAAATCACCAATCCGAGAGCCACTTTGTGGCCATGGTTACTTCAAATGCATCTCCTGTATCAATTAGTCCTTTTGTGGGCGAGCTTCGGATAATGAAAAATGTCCATCATTAAAGATCTCTCTCTACTGGGAATGCCCCGGAGGTAAAGGAGGAATATTACAAAGGTAGTTCTGTCAAGCTTCCGTTCATTGCTGTGGAGCTTATGTAGGAGAAAGGTATTGGTAGATTGTGCCCGCAGTTAAGAAAATTAGATTCTTTAATTCTGTAGAGGAGGAACGCAGGGCCATGGCCCTTATCCTGCAGCTCCACTGGCCACACATAGCAGGCCAAGGCTACAAAAGTGAGGCTAGCTGGTAAGGCCCCATTTTCTTCCTCCATTTGATTACTACGACATGGAGGAAAACACCTGAGAGGGAGGCCTTCTAAGTACTGAATCATTTTGAAAAGGGGTAGACGGGACATTTAAACCGCTTTGCAGAATAGGGCCTTCAAATGTAAGACGAAGCCACGGAATTCTGCTGCATTAACAAGCCATAGCGAGTCTTGGTCCTGAAGACAATTCCTCCCCTTCTCCTCCTCTTGAATGCTCCTGCTTCCGATTTTAGCCAAATCTATTTCCTTAGACATCGGAACTAGAGGAACTGCACCTTCTTTAAACTATGATTAGTGAAAAGAAGCCAGAATCAAACCCTGCTTTCAGATCCTGGCTTGTTCTCACCACAGTTTATACAAACCACCGTTCCTCAAGTTCAGATATAAAAGGGAACCGCGATTAGTTTAAAATCACAATATCCCCATCTCCTTTTCTGGTTCATAAAAGAGGTTAGGTTCCTCATTAGGTTCATGATTTCTGGCTACTTCTGAACTGCGGCTAAGGCATTGCCAACAGTCTGTTGCAGAATCCTCCAAGTATCTTTGGTTTCAAAATGTGTGCCTGTTCAAACTTGGAGCTTTTTCTTCATTACAGCTTTCAAAAAGAAAGATTTTGAAGATGCTGTCATAGTTGTGAAATATTTTCCAAATCCAAAGTGACAATAAGGATGAACACTACATTTGCTTTTCATACATTTTCTTCCTCTAAAGCAGGATAGCCATTTATGAATAATAGCCGATGAACAATCATTATTGGTGACCTACTTCCTTACTGAAACAAGGGGTTAATGGCATTTTCAAAAAGAATCCTGAATCCCTGGCATGGGAAGTAAGCTTTTTAAACATTAATTTAGGTTCTAAAATAAAAGGAGAGCATTTCTGTTTTCTTGGTTCTAGGTTTATTATTTTAAACTGTTTTGCTGTTCACAAAACTATGCAGAGAAAATAAACCCACTTGAAAAGATAGAATATAAACCGAGTCAAAACACAGTTGTGATAGAAGTGAAAGAACTGCCCATCTTCAACAAGAACTAAGTTAAAAGGCTATGATGAGACCATCTCATTTTAACCCTCAACCATTCATATTTCACACTGTGTTTGTGGCAATCCATGCCTTATTACAATTGCACTGTTACCTATGGTCCAACCAAATTATAATTCTTTATTCACTGCTACCGAAAGAATCTGTGCAAGATGGCTCTAGATTCTGCCACTCCGCAGCTAGACACCTTTAAAGAAGTATTAAGTCAGAGAGTCTTATACACAGCAGCAAGTTGGACAATATGTAAAAAATACTATCTGTTTCATAGGCTTTTGAAGTAAACAAGGCACAGGGTTTATTGAATCTAGTTTGGCACTTGAAAAAATAAGAGCTTTATGTGATAGCATCATCAACAGTAAACGTTTCACAAAAATATATGTGCAAGTGTAAAAAAAGGCAATTCTTTTCATAATAAATTGTAAGAAATATTCCAATTTAAAAATTAGACCAGTCTCTTATTATATTTGACTAGAAAATCTCAATACATTATTTTAGGTGCCCTGTTACTGTCTTTCACGTTGTTCGTTGGCTCTCGTTGAGTTTTCTTCATTTGTAGCAAAATCCATGGGATCCATCACCTGATAATAGAGCAAGTACACTATTAGCAATAAAATCTTTGCACACTCTTTCGAAGCAACTGTTAAAACGATTATGTAATAGATACAAGGGTATTTAACTGAACCAAGCTTGGGCAGCAAACAAAGAAATTAAAAAAAATCTAGCTAAAGAATGTATCCTATGTCCTGGGCTGCAATCTAATGTTCCCACAAGTGCACATTAGAAATTTTCCTATAGGTTTTTGAAAACCTGTTCTGTAGGAGGGTGCTGGTGGTTCTGCAATAAAGATGGAAACCGGCTAGTCCCTTGCTCCAAGAAGTACATTTCAGTGTGAGAGTGACTGAGTTGATGAGAATCTTCAGCAGAAAATTTTTAGCTCCTTCATCAGACTACAATATTCTGAAAGATTGTGGCAATAAAGGCTGAATGAATGAATATTCTAAAAGAGTGGACTACAGAAGTTCAGATAGCTCAGATAAACCTCCTAAATGTTGGAAGTGTTTGAAAAACCAACAGCAGAAAGGAAAAGGACATATTACTCATATGTCTAAAGCCACTGGGTATATAGAAAATTAGCAGATAGCTGCATAAATTAGAAAAAGTGTGATGCAAATCTTCATACTTCCCTACAACTACTAAACATCACACAATGGATTCCTAATATATCATCTAAGCTATGAGATATCCATACTTGTTGTCATGCTAACCCCTGACTGATCCACACTGAATACGAAAGGAGGGAAAGCTGTCCAGTTTAAAAAGTTAGCAAATGATTTAGAGTTTTGGGTTGGAGGGGCAGGGTGTGGAAAGAGGAATTGAAAACCCATGACTCCCCAGAAAGTAAATAGTTAGCATGGGTTATTATTTTCCTTGCAGTGGGCAAATGTCTGTCTACTGCTAAGGGAAAAACAAGAACTAAGAATGATTTCATCAAAAAGGGCTTTTACACTATCTATTAATATATCTGCCAGGAAGTCTGCAATCAAAAGAGGCAAAAAAACCCACATTTGGGCCAACTTGGTAGCTGGGTGTTAATATAAAATAAAAGACATTTAGGTTAGCTATGCTTGTGTGATATGAGTGACATAGGTTGTCATTCACATTGCAAATAAAGAACAGAGAAGAGCTTAAGGCAATATTGCCATGCATCAATTACTTCAGCAAGCAAAGCATGTGTTTTTAATGAGTCAAGTATTTTCCTATGTGCAGTAATTCATAACACTTTTTTTAAAGGTACGGAAGTGGAGTGGACTTGAGTCATGTTGCCCGTTCAGAGCCAGGATTTGCTATTTATTGTACGCTGGGTCAGAGCCAAGTGTGAAGCAGTTTCAGTCTGCAGTTGACCTGCAGGAGAATCGTCTCAGAATCCAGACATGTGCCACTGGGGAGGGATTTGAATATTCAGTCCAGTGCATACTTTTGCCTCTTAACAACATATCATGGGGAAACAAGCATCTGAGCAGCTGCTGGTCCAAAACTAGCTAATAGGCAATCACAGTTTGTCCCCTTTTCATTTTCTTGTTCCCCCCAGAAAAAAAAGGGAGAGTGAAAAACAACACAGCCTTGAGGGTATGTAAACAACATCTCTCCTTGTCCAAAGCATGGCGAATGCTGGAAAGCAGGTAACGGAGGTACAGCTCCTTAGAAACAAAGCCACTACAACAACTGGGAGGCTTCTTTCTACATGATGCCGCCTTAGGAAGCAAAAGTATAGACTATGCCAGTAATTGTGTGGCTTCTCTTTGTCACATATGGAACTAGTTGGCTTACCTTTAGTTTTAAGGCTAAACTAAAAACCAAAACCTTTAGTTTTTAAAAACCAAAATCAATCACATTTCCCACATGAAGTAAGACCCACTCATGAACTCCTAGCTTGGTTGCTACTAATTAAAATTTTGTTATTTTTTTGCAAGGGAGAGACCACACTGCTGTCCCAATCATTGCTGTCATAAAGACTTAGATTCCTCCACTGTCTCCAATGGGCAAGCTGGAGAAAGAAAGAAAAATGCCATCGAAAGTAACCAGAAAACCGCATTTCCATAACACAAAATTATAATTCTATCCCACTTCTTGTGACTTCCCCATGTTGAAGCTCACCATTCAACATGGATCAAAAACTCAATGGGCTTGTCAAAATGAAATTCAAAAGCAAGTGGTTCATGGATTTTGTTCTACCTTTCAAAATTATGGCAATCTGCAAAATTCCTTTCTACAATCAGGCTATTTCAGGGGAGTTAGGATCAACAGTGGCAATTTTAAGGAACGCTACCAAACAGATGGCCAAGGAGTGTTGTTCAGAAGGAAAACATTTGCTTGCATACCTCAGGGAACAGTGCAGAAAGATCATGCTTGAGAAGCCTGGGTACATGCAGCCCTCTGAACTAATACCATACATATTTGGAAGACAGTACAAACAGGCCTATGGAGATAAGCACTTCACTGGTCTTATTTGAAGAGCAGATTTTTGGCTGCACAATGACATCTAATCTAATGTCACTGGACTCTCGTACTGGCAGGACTGAAACACAAAGCAGACTGAGAAGTCACGCTGCCAACTCCAGCCAAAAATAAACATAGGTAGGCCGGAGGATGATCAGATGATTGCTAAAACTTAAACACATCAACAAAACACACCCAAGTAGTATGGGCGAGTGGGAATGTTTTGTTTAACTGAGCTACGGATGTGTATGGATTGCCCAGTTCTGCAGAACCACAGAATGCAGAACTGTACTGAGAACTGAAATCAGCACCCCATGAGCCAGCTTTTATGTTGAGTTACAAAATTCCTTCTAGGAATTTCAACACAGGCTTGAAAAAAATGGTAATCAAAGATAGCACAGAGGATTGTGGGTATCATTTCTAGAGGTCATAGTTTCATAGTCATAGTTTCTTTTTTTCATGCCAAGCGGAAGTAAATTGTATAAAATAAGGACATGTTAAAGCTGCATAATTTATACATGCTGCAGAACCGAGTTCAAGTCTAGCTGCGAGACTGGAGTGTGGCCAACACCTCCACTTCCATTTCAGGATTTTAACCCATTAAGAATATAGATCATTCCCACAAGGCTTTCTGAACAGTTCTATGCTTTCTTGGGCTGATTCACATGATGGTGTCATTGTTAAGGCAGGGCTGAATAGGAGGCAGAACAAAGCAGCAACCTAACCAGTCCACATCTTGAATAGGTTCTGATTTACATCACTGAAACTGTTCAGAATAGCTATTTTATGCTGTCGAGGCGAGTAACGGGGCACTCTTAACAACTATAGGTGTGCATTCAATCCAAATATATAAATACAGAAAACAGTGCAAATTAAATACAAGCCTCAAATTGCGGTCCTCAACTAGTCCCTTCACTGGCACTTAGGCTGACTTATCAGGCTGCCCTCTCGCCTGGAGGCGTTGTTATTAATGCCGGCTCAGTCTAGAATAAAACATAAATCACGCACAATTTAATCTCTTGATTCTCTGTACCGCACTAGTCAGAAGAAGCTGTGCAGGTCCTGGACCGGTGCCTGAATACAGAGGTGGGCTGGATAAGGGTCTGTAAGCTAAGGCTGAGTTCCAGCAAAACGGGAGGAAATGTGGACAGGCAGTTCCTTGGACCGGGAACTGAAGACATTACCTGTTCTGGATGGGACCACATTCTGCTACCGGAAGAGGCATAGTTGTTCCTGGTAACCTCAAGACCGGACAGTTGCAAAATATTGTGATCATATCTGCACCATACTTTTTAACAGTCATTGTTTCCCCAAAGAGTCCTGGGGAATGCAATTTGCAAAGGGTAGTGAGAGTTATTAGGAGACACCTGTTCCCCTCACAGAGCTGCAATTCCCAGAGTTCCCTGGGAAGAGGAAGTGCTGGTGAAGACACTCTGGGAATTGTAACTTTGTAAGGAAAACGGGGGTATCCTAACAGCGCTCAGCACTCAAACTACGGTTCCCAGGATTCTTGGGGGAGAGGTAGCCATGTCTGTTAAAGTGTATAATAGTGCTTTAGATATGGCCTCGAAAGGTTTGAATAACATTGATTTGGAGAAACCCAACAAAAGTCAAGGTCAACAGGCAACTAAGGCCCTGGGCCAGACGTTCATTTCTGTATCCTGTCAGAAAGGAAAGTCTCAGGCCTCCATACACCTCTGCCCTGATGGAAAAAATGAAGTATGCAATGTTTTAGAAGCAACAATACACTTATTTGAACAAGGTCTTCCTGACACAAACCTTTCTACAAAGGTTTCAGGATAGTATGTGCTAACTACCTCTCTTTGGGTCACATATTTGGGTGATGGCGGCGCGCATAGACGCTGCGGCTTAGTACTCTCCCTTGTTTTTCAGCGTTTTGTTTTGTTTTTTATTATTTTTACTTGTTCTGAGTATGTCTGGTCGGGCAAGAAAGATTTACAGCAGGCAGGAACTTCTGAAGGTCGGGTTACAGTGTGTACAAGCTGTAAGAGCTGATTATTTAGATCTATCATCTATCAACTGTCATCAACTGTCAGCCAAGATGGCGGTGCGCACAGACGCTGTGGCTTAGTGCTCTCCCTTTGTTTTTCAGCGTTTTGTTTTTGTTTATTTTTACTTGTTCTGAGTATGTCTGGCCGGGCAAGAAAGATTTACAGCAGGCAGGAACTTCTGAAGGTCGGGTTACAGTGTGAACAAGCTGTAAGAGCTGATTATTTTCGCCCAGATACCGTTCCTGTGGGAGTAGCCAGGCCACCGGGCTCTCCATGGATTACTATGCCTCCAGGGAGGAGGCGAAGGCGGCGTAGAGACAGGAGGCAAAGGAGGGGTTGTCGGGCCGGCGTCCTGGTAAGATTGCAGAGGAGTCCATCTAAACCACCACTCCCTAGCATATTTCTTGCTAATGTGAGATCTCTTGCCAACAAAATGGATGAATTGAGGCTGCAGGCAGCAAAGAACAGCCTTGTAAAAGATTGCTGCGTTTTATTTGTCATTGAAACATGGCTTCAACCGTCCATACCAGACATAGCTATTCAGTTGGAAGGCTGTGCGGTACATCGTCATGACCGAAGCATGGACTTCGGAAAAACCAAAGGAGGGGGGCTGTGTGTATATGTGAACAAGTGCTGGTCTAAAAATTCTAAGACTGTGGGCAGTCACTGTTCACCAGATTTGGAATTTGTAGCTGTTAAATGTAGACCAGCCTATCTCCCTAGGGAGTTCACAGCTGTTATGCTACTGTTGACCACTTTGGGTCACATATGTCCAAAGCCCTTAGCCTTAACACCGGCTCACCACAGGGTTGTGTGTTGAGTCCCCTGCTCTTTACTCTCTATACGTATGACTGTACAGCCATCTATTCCAGCAACAAAATCATCAAGTTTGCTGATGACACTACGGTGGTGGGGCTCATTTCAGGAGGGGATGAGTCCGCCTATCGGGACGAGGTGGAGCGGCTCTGTGTTTGGTGTGGAGAGAACAATCTGGCTCTTAATACAGCTAAGACCAAGGAATTGGTGATGGATTACAGGACAAAAAAGGCGGTCATTCAGCCCTTGTATATCAACGGGGAACGGGTGGAGAGGGTGGCGGAATTCAGGTTTTTGGGAGTGACTATCGATCAGGGCATGACTTGGAGCGCAAATACCACTGCTCTGGTGAAGAAGGCTCAGCAGAGAATTTATTTCCTCAGACTTTTAAAGAAGAACAATCTGAGTGAGAAACTGCTGGTGTCCTTCTACCGAGGCTCCATAGAGAGCATTCTCACATACTGTATTTGTGCTTGGTTCTCCAGTTGTACAGCTAGGGAGAAGAAGGTGCTCCAGAAGGTCATAACCACAGCCCAAAGGATTATTGGTCATCCTCTCCCATCTTTGGAAGAACTGTACGGTTCCCGTTGTCTTAGGAAAGCAAACAACATCCTGCAGGATGCATCTCACCCGGGATACAGTCTGTTTGCACTACTGCCTTCTGGCAGGAGATATAGAAACATCAAGTCAAGGACAAATAGACTGAAAAATAGTTTCTATCCAAGAGCTGTGGCCTTTTTGAATGCTGTAACTCGATAGTGTGACCTGGGAGTTTGATGGGTGTGGGTGTGGGTGTGGCTGGAATGTGGTTTGTTTGGTTGTTGTTGCTGTTTTGCTTTTGTTGTTTTTTTTTTAAGGGATGACATCCAATTTCGTTGCACTGTGCAATGTTGCACTTGTGTAATGACAATAAAGAATCTATCTATCTATCTATCTTTATGAACTGCTTATTATGCCTTGTGACAAGCATATTCTTGAGGAGTTCATTGCCTTGGCGAGAGCCACTTGTTTTTAATACACAAGAAGAACAGTGCAAAACAAGTAAAAAGCTCTCTAGGGACAGCTGACTCTAGAAAGCTTGTGTCATGTGAGTTTTAACTCAAGCACAGTCACATTTTACACTGCACATTTGGGACCTGATCCAACCCTGCAGGGAACTTGCAGAGGAACCTTAAATGAGCCTCAGCTGTGCCACCGCTGGGAGTGTGAATGGCACAGAATGTTTGCCATGCAGCAATTCGAGATCGGGGAACTGTTTCCATTCTGTTATTATTTCCATTTGTATTCTACTTTTCAACCAAAAAAAAAAAAAAAAAAATCTATCACACAACGATAATAATTCACTTCGCTCAGGATCTTTTTTTAGAATGGGGTGGAGAATCCAGAAGGTCCCAGGTTCAATGCGAGCCAGCGTGGTGTAGTGGTTAAGAGCAGTGGACTTGTAATCTGGTGAACTGGGTTCGATTCCCTGCTCCTCCACATGCAGCTGCTGGGTGACCTTGGGCTAGTCACACTTCTCTGAAGTCTCTCAGCCTCCCTCACCTCACAGAGTGTTTGTTGTGGGAGAGGAAGGGAAAAGGAGATTGTTAGCCGCTTTGAGACTCCTTAGGGTAGTGATAAAGCGGGTGTCAGAGCTGCCCGAGGTCCCAGCTCACAAAGGACCAACGCCAGTCCGTTGTTATATACAAAAGTCTTTATTGAAACGCAGTTTCGATTTCAAAGCCGCGGCGTGCAGCCCTACGTCTTAAACTCTAGACCGCTGAAGCTCCGTCTGAATCTCCTCCCCCCAGACACCAGTTTAAGACTCTAGCCTTGCTCCACCTCTTCCTTTGCTCTTTCCTCCTCTGGGTCCTCCTGTCCGCTGGGGTCTTGCCCTTTCTAGACTCTTCTGACGCTGAGTCCCCTGAGTCTTCCCCCTGCCTCCGGCGGGCTTTAGGACCTGGTTCCCAATCCGGGTTTTCTGCTGTCCCGCGCGCCTGTACATTTGAACTTGGCGCGCGCGCCCAGCCGGCAACCTTCCTTCTGACCGTTTCACTGCTCCTGTCACTTCTTCCCCCCTCGGGGGGGGGGGGTAGCTGGACCTGACTTCCCCTCCGTTCCCTCACTCTCCGATGGAGGCGTGGCCAGCCCTGACTCATCTTCTCTCCCTACTGGAGGAGACGCTGGCCCTGATTCATGGGAATCTTCCCCCCCACTCCGCTCTGGTGGGGGAACTGGCCCTGATCTCCCGCTGCTGCTTTGGGAGTCCCCGCTAGCCCCTTGCTTCTGGTGTGTCCCCCCTGGGACCCCCCTTGCCCTGGCCATCGGCGCTCCCCTCTGGGAATCTTCTGAATCGCTGGAGAAGCTCATGGAATCTCTCGCGGCCACTGTCATACTCCCCTACGCTGCCCTCAGATTCTTCCCCTTCGCTCTCCGTTTCCTCTCTCCCCTGTGTCTCTGCTCCTGAACCCCTGACAGCGGGATATCAAATTCAAACTCTTATTCATCATCTCCAAGTAGGATGAAGAAAGACTCCCTCTGAAAACCTTGAGAGCTGCTGCCAGGCAGCATACACTGTCAGTTGTGAACAAATTTGGCCTGCCAGCTTCTTCATTTGATCTGCAATGCCTTTCTGATGTCAGCCATGGTGCAGGTAAGAGCAGTCCTTGGCAGCATCTGCAAAGTCCCTTTCAGCCAATAGGCAGCACCCGTCACATCCCCTTGTGCAGCTTCCAAAGTACCCAACGGCCAGCTGTTTGCCGGGAGCTTCTGAAATTTTGGGCAAAGCAGGACTGTACTCCCATGCATCGGCAGAGATGCGGTAGGTCACTCTTACTCGGTCCAGATGCACGAGATAGCTGAATCAAGCAGGATTGAGCTTCCCTCGCATCAGCCAATAGGCAGAGAAGTCAGCCCTCCTTAGGGCTGGGTTAGTGCAATCAGCTGATATGAGGTTTGGATTTGGATACACATAATAGCTCCTTGCTGAGAGCTCGCTTGTGCACCCAAACCTAGTGCTGAGCAGGAGTAACATTCCTGTGTTAACAGCTGATGTGAGCAGAAGTCCATCCAGTTTGATTTGGGCGTGCAAAACAGCTCCCCATAGGGAAGTCTCTCAAACCTTTTCAGTTTTGCTGCACTCTGAAGTCAGGACTTCACAGCACCTTGCAGGTGACTGAGGTTTTTCCCCTTCGTTTTATCAGCTGGTTCAATGCAAAATGGTTTTCAAAGCACCAAGCCACCTGACGTTATTTGAGCTGCCGGGTGAATAGCAACAAATTAGAGCCGGGAGGCAGATCCTGATATGGATCTGGCTTGTGGAGCCAAAAAAGTCCCCCACTCCTGGTGAGTGAGTGAGATAAACCAATGGTCAGATTCAGTATAACACTTCCTATATGCCTAATAAAAAAATGGACTAAGTATCTTTACAATCCATCTGGAGAGAGCACAAACAATATTGAAGTGCTGCCCCTCTTCCCCTTAAAAAAAATGTACATGAATGCCTTTAAGTCTCATGACATAATGAAAGCATGTTGAAGCTTGCTGAGCCACACAATCAATATATATACCTCACCACTTTTTTTGAAGGTCAAGATAGATGGAGTACAATATAATGAGAACAATTCTTCAAGCTGCGTGCATCAAGACCGGAGCAACGGTCTCATTAATCTGTGCACAATATTTGAACTGCACTCAGATTCCCAAATTTTAAGTCTGCGTTTTTCATTCCAAGGGAAGTCAAGCTGACACAAAGGTCCAAAGTTCAGAGCAATTTTAATCCTTCAAAAAGGAGCTAGCCGAGAAAAGCATATGAAACAATCGCTATGGCAACATAATACTTCGGAATAATGAAGCTTCTTATTGAGGTATGAGTGGTCTTTTGTTAGCTAGGAACTAGGGCTGAAGTATTTAGAGCAAACTTCGGTAGCGAACAAAGGCAAAAACATCATTCAAATCCAAAGAATTTTATGCTTGAGTACTCTCTGAAAAGACAGTAACCAGAGCTTCCTTGACTCACACAGACTCTGGGAATCAGAACTCATACGGGATGTCATAAAAGCTGTATTTAAAAAGGCCTATAAAGCACACACTGGATGAAGCTGAACCTCTTGGGTTGACGTTCTAAATATGGAAAGAAGGATCAGTCTTCACTAGATAGTTTGCAATTTTTCTGCTTCATCAGCCGACTAACCAATAACCAAACAGATATTCATTCATTCAGAGGCATATTGCCTTTGAACATGGCGGTTGCATAGCCATCATAATTAGTAGCATGTTGTGGTCTTATATTTTAGTACTGTGCGTTCCTAGAACATGGCAGCCACCAGTACTGCAACCAAGCCATTAAAAGCAGCAGTGAGAGGTGTAGGACGAGGCTTCTGGATTTAATATCCCCTAGCAAAAAGATCTGTATCAGGAAAAACCTCCCGGCAGTAAGTGGAACAGCCTCCCTTGAAAGGTGGCAGATTCTCCTTCATTTGAGGTTTTAAAACAGAGGTTGGATGGCCACCTGTCATGGATGCTTCAGTTGAGATTCCTGCATGGCAGGGCGTTGGACTAGATGTCTCCCGGAATCCCTTCCAATTCTACAGTTCTATGATTCATTGGCTGCATTTGGACACCACAATAAACTATAGTTTATTGGGATAGGAACGTGCCTAGGTGGGCCTTGGGCTTGAGGTCAAGAAGTAGGAAGGAGTTTGCAAGCTTTTACTCCCAATGTGAATTATCCACAGCTTAGCACGACAACTAGCTCCTAAATTGCCTTTCAACGTATTCTTTGTTGAAATAAGGCAGCTCCACAATCCATGGTTTGTAGTTGGATGGTTTCCAACAAATCATAGTTAAGATTAATCGCACAGCTCAGCTTGGGGTTCAGACTAAATTCACTGGCTACCTATTTCCTTCGAAGCCCACCAAGTTCTGATGCTTACCTAAAGGTACCCCTGACAGTTAAGTCCAGTCGTGAACGACTCTGGGGTTGCGGCGCTCATCTCGCTTTACAGGCCGAGGGAGCCGGCATTTGTCCACTTCCGCAGACAGTTTTTCCGGGTCATGTGGCTAGCATGACTAAGCCACTTCTGGCAAAGCCAGAGCAGTGCACGGTAATGCCGTTTACCTTCCCACCAGAGTGGTACCTATTTATCTACTTGCACTGTGTGCTTTCGAACTGCTAGGTTGGCAGGAGCAGGGACTGAGCAACAGGAGCTCACCCCGTCGTGGGGATTCGAACCGCCGACCTTCCGATCGGCAAGTCCAAGCGGCGCAGTGGTTTAAACCACAGCGCCACCTGCATCCCTGGTGCTTACCTTCACACTCATAAATGGCTTGGAACCAAAATACTTAAGGGAACACCTCTTCCCACACCAACCTGCCTGCACATTATGGTCATTAGCCAACACCCTGCTGCAACTACACTTCAAAATGGAAGGGAGCGATGTTGTAGCTAAAGAAAGGACGTTTGCAGCAATCGTGACCCAACTGTGAAATACCTTTCCTAGCAAAGATGACGCTGGGTAAAACTCCCTGGGTTGAATAGGGTTCGTTAATTTTCATGGATCTGCTCTGAGTAGGACTAGCGTTGGATACAGACACACCTTCTAGACAACAGGCAAAAATCTTTTTATTCAAACCAGTCCTTTTAAACATCCCGGCTCCTTTAAACCCTTGACTTTTGACTGTCATTTTATTTGCCACTCTAAAGCTCTTATTGCATGGCTGTTTGATTTTATGGATTTTGCATTTCAAATTGGCTAGAAACTTTTCAATATGAGGCAGTACAGAACGGAAGAAATAAAGAAAAGCAAAAGAAAGTCCTCCATGAAGAAAACTATATAAACCTGAACCCTAACACATTACCTTTCTATCTGGAGGGAATATTTCTGAATGAAGGAGCACTCAAGCCATGTGAGCCCCCACCTGCAGTCTGCAATGGTACGGACCAGACACAAATGCATCATCTCAATAAGAACTAGGCCTTTGTCAATTTCACTATAGGGAAGGAAAATGCTTCCTATTTTTCCTTACACCTGGCTATATTACTCCTAAAGAAAGAGACACAAAAGCAAGCTGTTATTGTTACTAAACAATTATTAGTCTAGGGAAGGGCCAGGTGTTCAAATAAATGCAAATTCAAACACCCTAACGTGAACAAAAAAAGACTGTCTCAATTCCCTATTTTGTATCATGCAACATGCAAGAGCTACATCTTCCAAAAGAATCCATCTGTTAAAAATGTATGAACCAAAAGTATTTGTGTGATGTCAGCATCTGTGTGCCATCTGTATGGTTTTTTTTAATGGACAAAGTAAACACATAATGACCAAAATGCACTGTGCCTACCTGGTAGCTGTTGCCATTCCAGAACTTTTTCATCTCTTTGCGATACAAAGCAACTAACGTGGCCATAATTAGTGTGCACGGCACTAAATAGAGAAGGGCTGGTTGTGCCATCTGCATTAGCGCCAGGCCCGCGAATGTGACCAACATGCCAATAGCATAAGCTGTAGAAAGAGAGGAACAAGAGAGATGTTGAGTAACATACACCTAGTATGTTCATGGCTTCACTGTAGATATAGCCCCATTAAGAGTTAGAGTTGTTTACCTATCGTGGAAGAAATGAAATACACAGAGGAAGAGCTTGTCTGAACATCAAACCTGTGACAATAGGCCACCAGGAGACCTAAAAAAACACAAAATTATAGGTCAGAAATATTTGTCAGGAAGTAAACGAAGCCAGCAAAATCACTATCCCCTCTTCTTATACTAATGAATAGGAAATCATAGAACTGGCACCCCCAAACTCGGCCCTCCAGGTGTTTTGGGACTACAATTCCCATCATCTCTGACCACTGGTCCTGTTAGCTAGGGATGATGGGAGTTGTAGTCCCAAAACATCTGGAGGGCTGAGTTTGGGGGTGCCTGTCCTAGGATTACAAAAGGGGCTGGGGGCCTTGCTCCCCTCCCCTTTGTGAAGACACCCTTAGCTACTGTTTTAGAAGGCTACAAGAGGGCAGGATTTGCCCCATTTACCTTTATTCAAGCACCCACCATGGAGCTACCACCAATATGGATTGATTTAAATCACTGATTTAAATAATGATTATATTTTTATTATTATTATTGAATTTATATACCACCCTATTTTAAAATCAGCAAGAAGAAAAAGCCCAACTTAAATCACAAATTTAAATCAAGTTTCCCACTGATATTTCAAAAAATTCCTAAAAATGTGACCACTGAACAACTAAATTTACAACTAGAGTACAGTATTATTATTGTTGTTATTGTTATTGTTATTATCATCACCCATTCAGAAGGGATACCATGTACTGGTTTTTTTAGCTGGCTGGATTTTTAAAAATTAATTTTAGAAGATACTGTTTAATGGACAACTTTTTAACCTATAGAGGGAATTTATTTACAATGTGCTCATTATGGGTCTTTCAGCAACCAGCCCTACGGTAGTTTTGTGGAAAATAGGAACCTGCATTTTGAACCATTTTTCTCCTTTTCTTTTCACTGCTCCTTACTACTTCACCTTACTCCTTACTACTACTTACTCCTTACTACTACTTACTCCTTACTACTTCACCTCTCCACCTTAGCCCAAGCCTATCTTCACAAAAAGAAAAAGTAGCAAACAATCTATTGATAGTTACTAGGCAGATGAGAGCAGTTGATTTTCATCAATTGAAAATGAAATGCCTGTCTTCAGTAGGAAGAATGTACGTTTGGCAGGGGGTGGGGGGCAATGAATTAGTTCTTCATTTACCCTTGAAAAGCTTCTTTTAACTAAATGTATCTGGTCACAGGTATTGATTCAGTTTAGCTATCGGTCTGGGCATTTTTATTTATTTTATTTGGCAGTCACTTTATCTTGTCCAGGGCAACCCGAAGCAATTTACAACCAAACAAGGAGACAATAAACCTCACATAGGTACATTAAAACCAAAAGGAAAAATAAATACATTAAAAACATCCCACCCACTTCCAAATGGTTGCACATATTGCTATAACACACTTGAATCTTAGACTTCCTTCTCCTTCTTGCTATCCTTGTAAGTCACTTTCTGTTTCCATGGACAGAAAAACAGGTTACCGTATTTTTCGCTCTATAACACGTACCCGACCATAACACGCACATAGTTTTTAGAGGAGGAAAATCCGTAGGCATGCCACCCGTAGGCATTCCCTCCATAACACGCACAGACATTTCCCCTTACTTTTTAGGAGGAAAAAAGTGAGTGTTATGGTACAAAAAATACGGTAATTTGAAAAAAATAAGAAGTCAAAAGATTCTTACCCATGGAGTAAGAATCCAGTAAAAATTGTTTTAAAAATATTTAAAATTAAGACAGAATGATTTAGAAGCTAGCAGTTCATGGGGCTAAAGAAGCCTTTGCCAACCTGGTCCTTTGGACCAACTCTCACCAGCCCTTGCCAGCACAGTTTTTATTAGTTTTCATACATATACCATACATTATTCAACTTAACCAAACAATTGTTTTATAAATTCCCCTCTCCCCCTTGGCTTCCCTCCATTTCCGTTTCTACTTGCACTTTGTGCTTTCAAACTGCTAGGTTGGCAGTAAATTACATTATATATGTTTATTTAAATCCTGCCAAAGAATCCATACTTTTACATTGTTTCTGCGAATAAGTCACAAAAGGTTCCCATTCTTTTCCAAAGCCACTATTATCCTTTTCACGCAGTTTATTATTTATTTGTTTACTTTTCATTCATCAAGCTATTTGGGTTTTAAAAAATTCTTTTGTTGTTATAAAAAGATGGTACATTCAGTTCTACGGTATTTGAGAAGTCTTTTTTTACGTAATTATTTCTTAACTCTCTGTTTTTCCATTTGGTCATCATGCTGAGTTAATCTTAGTTGATGAAAAATAGTCACTTACCTGGTAAAGCAATGTCACCGTACCCAAGTAATGAAAATGGTCTTGAACATAACGTCATTGCAGAGAATGCCAGCCTTGGCACCCTGATTACCACTGGCAACTGCAAAAGAGTGTTTTCAAAATCCCACATAAGTCAACGCCAAAAGGCACTGAAGAAAGGAAGCAGAACTATTTACTCATCTAGTTTACATAGAACTTCAGATTATAAAGGACTTGATCTAAGATACCAGCAACCAAGATACTGAGCGTATAAAAGATGACCAAGCATCTAAACCAAAAGGACAATGCATATGGATGACAAACAGACACTACGCACAAGAATGTTAAGAAAATGCACCATATGAAATGAGGAAAAACAGTGCTGAATTTAAGGGTGGTTGGGGAACACTGATATCCAGGCCCTGGATAAATAAATTTGGAAAGGGAGAGACAGAGAGTCGAGATTCCCACCAATCCCAAATGCTATTCTTTTTCAGAGGATTTTAAATACAATCCTTACTTTCTCATGAGGAGCTGATCGCCCAGCAGAGGCTTCCACCAAGCTTCCATCATTCTAGGATCAAACCCAAGTCAACAAGCATTTAATACTTTAAAAGAAGGTAGGGAAAAAATGGCTATATTCTGTGAACATGTTGCACGTAAATATTTAGGGCAAAATTCAGGCCAAGTGCAGCACTTTAGATTCCCTTTGGTTTGAAAGAGTTAAGCGCATCTTTCATTATCCCACGTAACGAGAGTCAAAAGGATAGCAAAGTGCTAAACTTTAACCGGATTCTGCGTTAGTGCAAACTCAATGCAGTAGCAGCAATGAAAACACAATATGATAATTCCTTACATAGCATGAGTATAAATTATGCATTTATCAAATGATTATATGCTTACCTTTTCACCACTGTCCGTAGGACCTGCTGCCACTTCAACCATGATACTTTCTCCACTCTGAAATTTTAAATGGAGCATTGTGATACGGAATCATTCACTTAGCAAGTACATGGGTTTAATTGTTTATATTCTTAAACATTCAGAATCTAATGTAATCCTCTTACAATGTATTTTGGCAGTACATTCCTCAGCAACTCCGTGTGAAACAGAATGCACGAAAAGAAAACAGAATCGGTTCATGAACCCAAGTGTACAGATCAGTATGAAAGAGATCTAATTTTTTGAAAAGCAGAATTAACCAAAGTCGACTTCTGCAGAAGAATTGGGTATAAATCCTGCTGCAGGTTTAATTTCCAAATAAGCTTGAAACCGTGCAAATTTAATAAAATTTCACCAGATGCAGAAGAATCAAAAGCAGACGCCAACACTGGAAAAGGCCAACTAACAATTTGAACTTCAATGTGTTAAAAGAAGTAGTTTCAAACGTGGGTATTAACTCTGTTTTCTTTTCAAACATTACTGTGTTTTGGCACTAAGACAATTTGGTTGTTTCTTTAAGGCAATCAGAATCAGGGGTCCTGTAGCCTATCTTGCAGGAGTTATGCAGAACACAACATTGGGAAGTTATTCTAAGTTTGTGGTATCACAGTGCCACTCAAAGGCTCTAGACTGTACTCTGCAAGAGCCAAAGCTTCATGGCTTACTTTAGAACTGCTCAGAATAATCTTAGGATTCACTCTCATTAGAATCCAGGTTTTTTAATTTCTAAAATATAAAAATGCAAGTGATTCCCAGTACTTGTCTCCTATTTTGTCAGGTCTCTCTTCAGGTGCATTTAACTACCAAGTGATGCTCAGTTATCCCTCATGTTGGTCTCATTTAGGCACAGGGTAAAAACAATTCTCTTTACCCAGATCTTTGAAATGGAACAAACCTTCTATGCACACTCTATACTGCTTCTGGTTCTGGTATATATTTAAAGTAGATAATTAAATGAGCAAATTAGATGAATTTGGATATGCAAGAGATATTTTAAAAAATACATTTAAGGAACCACAGAAAGAGGGGGAAGGAAGTCAAACTTTGAAATGTTAAATTGACTGTAAAACTAATGAAATGTATAAACCTGAAAAGTAAAAATAAAAAATAAAAAAATTAAAAAATACACTTTAATACATACAATATTGGTGTGCTTTAATGAAAAAATAGTTATAAACCTGCATACTTACTTTTGTAAGGTATGGTGTGATGAAGACAAAAAACACATCATATACAAGAAGGAGACCAAGGAGAATAACACATGACTAGAGAATGAAAAAAAGAGTTATTTTTATAAAGCTCATGAGCAATCATTAACACTTACAAAAATAGCACAATCACATCATACTATTTAAATAAATTGGCAACATTTGCTTGTAACACTAAACCATTGTTTAAAGCAATGTGTATCAACCAGAACAAACCTGAGTGAAAGCTGGCTTAGCATTATGTATGAACTGTATGGCTAGAACAAACTTATGGCTAGTTGCCAAGAAAGTTCAATAACCCACCATTTCAAAAGTGAAAGGAGATTATTTAAAATCATGTTTGGTTGGTACCCAACAATAGTCAGGATCCCGTGAAAGTAAGATTAAAACACTAGAGAAGTCCTTTCCTTTCCTTTCCTTCAGTCAGGCACGTTAAACTTGTGCCCATAACACTGAGACTTTGGCTTAGTTTGGAGAGCTAAACAATGGTTTAGCTAGTGTTAAGAGAATGCATCAAGCATCTCCGAAAAGATCCCCCTCCTCTAGCATGGCCACAAGGAGGAAACTGGAAGCTTCCACTGATATTTGAATTAACCACCATTTAGTGTGGTTTAGTGTGGTTATCAAAGAAAGTTTAAGTATAAAGGATAAATACAATTCAATACAAGAAACAATATTCAGCTTACACTAGCAATTCTTCATTTTGAAAACAGAATTATTTTATCCAATAAAAGTCTAAAGTAATTTCAAAACATTTTTTATTTCACTTCCCAAACTTACGTTTAGGACTACAACTTAGAACTAGATATTTTTGTAATAGTAGTTGGTATTCCCATTATTTGAATTGCATCCACACATACTGTACATTGCGTACCCTGCTACCAGATTTTTAATCTAGCGTATGTATTTAATATATATTGTCCAGAGGATTGAAAACTAACTGCAAGCTCGTACATTCTCTTTTGCTTCCCTCTTCACTTTTAATTTCTTGTTTAGTGCTAACCACAGTTTGTCGTTATGGTCTGGATGGAAACACAAATCATTCTTGGCCAATCTGAACATCATGGCAAACTATGGTTAGCTCTAAACAAGAAACTGAAAGTGATGGTGCATGAGGAAGAGGATAAACACATGAGCCTACAAGGTCATTTCCAGCCCTCCAAACCACGATTTGAAAAACTGAGCCAGTAGCACTTTAAAAAGAAATTGATGGGGTTTGGGAGCTATATTTGATACAGTCAACTTCCATCGGATGCTCTAGCCAACCACAGCTTAAGCTGCAAAAATTGACTCAACCTTTTCTGCAGTCCAACACTGCACACACTCTCTGAAATTGGTGTTCTTTGTGTATTTTAGCTAGACGGAAAGCTTACTGTACCTTAAAGTTGGGCAATTTGAGTGTTTTAATAAAGTTCACGCAGAAAGCAATTCCCAGGATATCTTGCAAAATCCATACCCAGCTAGAACAAAAAAAGAATTAAAAAAAATTGTTGCAGTAAAACACAGGGACAAAATATTGCACATAAAGCTACAATCCTCAACTCACTTATTACAAGTTAAACCCCCTTGAAAACAGTGCAATTAATTTTGATGCAAAAATGTATAGGATTGGGTTGTAAGGCCAGGATTCAAAGAGGCTCATGCAATAGCATCATATGCAGTGCTTGTGGACAAGGGGAGAGAAGGGGGAAAGGAGACATCTGATGGAAAGAGAGAATGGAAAGGCCTGCCTGTCTATGCAGGATTTGGACCCTGACCTAAATATTTTGAAGGCAACACAGATTTAGAAAGCAACAAAGCTAGCATTTCTCATCATTTCAATTCTGAATCTGGGAACTATTCACATACCTATTTTCATTCCGAAACACTGCCCAAACAACAGATGTCGTTATGCATATTAGAGCGAGAAAAAAGAGTCTCACTTCGAGGCATCTGTCCCAGCATGGAAACCTAAAAATAAAGCGGGACAAGAATATGTTATAAATACAGCAAATAATACATCTAGTTCTCCAACAGATACCAACAAGGGCAGCTTGCCAGCTATAGGCATCATGCAGAGCAATTTTCTATGGGGGTTTTGCATTCCAGTCAAAGTATATTTTGTGTATGAGGAAGGGCCGTACCTCGGAGGCAGAGCAATTGTCTTCCACGCAAAAAGTCCCAGGTTTGGCCTCCAGCATCTCTAAGTAGGAATGGGAGAGATTATTGTCCGCAGAGAGGGAAAGCTACGCAGCGCCCCTTCCATAGCTGCCAACTTTCAGATTTGAAAATAAGGGATCAGCAGCCTCGAAAATAAGGGATCAGCAGCCTCACACGTCCCGGGGACAGTCTACGGGATATCTAACAATCTGGGATAGCAGCAGGAAATGGCGCTGGAATAAGGGAATTTCCCGCAAAAAAAGGGAAGGTTGATAACTATGGCCCCTTCAGCGAAGCGGGAGGAGAAACAGAGCCCCTTCCGTTTCTCCTCCCGCTTTGCTGGAGAGGCGCTGCACAGAGAGGGAGATAATATTTTTTTTCTTGTTCTCCTCCTCTAAAACTAGGTGCGTCTTATGGTCGGGTGCATCTTATAGAGTGAAAAATACGGGCATATTGCAGCTTCCTCTAGTAATAACTTCTAATACTTGCAGAGTGTTCAAAGCACTTCATGTGTATTATCAAGTTGCAACCCTAATAGCAACCCGATAAATATAGTTATCCCGCCCCCAGGTTGCAGGTTTGGGTGGGAGGTGGAGGGGAGGAAGAGAAGCAGCTGCCGGAATGACTTGCCTAAGGTCACCTAATGAACTCATGGCAGAAGTGAAACAGGAACTTCCTGATTCGTAGCTCAGTCTCTGGCCATACCGAGAAGGAATTGGAAGAAGAAAGAGGTGGCATTATATAGGTGTTCTGGCAGGCAGATCCAAACATATAAGATAAGGGCTCTGACAGCAAGGGCAAGGAACTCATGTTGGATCTGGGAATTGAAAGGAAGCCAATGCAGGGGTTTAAAGGAGAAGCATCATGTGATCAAAGTGACATGAAAGGTGGTTTGGCAGTTGTTGCTGTTTAGTCGTTTAGTTGTGTCCGACTCTTCGTGACCCCATGGACCAGAGCACGCCAGGCACTCCTGTCTTCCACTGCCTCCCGCAGTTTGGTCAAACTCATGCTGGTAGCTTCAAGAACACTGTCCAACCATCTCGTCCTCTGTCGTCCCCTTCTCCTTGTGCCCTTGAATGTTCTCCTTGAACATCAGGCTCTTTTCCAGGGAGTCTTCTCTTCTCATGAGGTGGCCAAAGTATTAGAGCCTCAGCTTCAGGATCTGTCCTTCCAGTGAGCACTCAGGGCTGATTTCCTTAAGAATGGATAGGATAGGTCCATGGGACTCTCAAGAGTCTCCTCCAACACCATCATTCAAAAGCATCAATTCTTCGGCGATCAGCCTTCTTTATGGTCCAGCTCTCACTTCCATACATCACTACTGGGAAAACCAGAGCTTGAAGTATACGGACCTTTGTTGGCAAGGTGATGTCTCTGCTTTTTAAGATGCTGTCTAGGTTTGTCATCGCTTTTCTCCCAAGAAGCAGGCGTCTTTTAATTGCGTGACTGCTGTCACCATATGCAGTGATCATGGAGCCTAAGAAAGTAAAATCTCTCACTGCCTCCATTTCTTCCCCTTCTATTTGCCAGGAAGTGATGGGCCCAGTGGCAGTAGAGTAGCATAAAGCAGGCTTCCTCAACCTCGGCCCTCCAGATGTTTTTGGCCTACAACTCCCATGATCCCTAGCTAGCAGGACCAGTGGTCAGGGATGGTGGGAAATGTAGTCTCAAAACAAGGTGGAGGGCCAAGGTTGAGGAAGCCTGGCATAAAGGGACCAAGATGAGTCCACAGAAGAAAGAGAAGGTTGCAGTTGTCTAGCAACAGACGGCCAGAAGATGAAGCAGAGTTTCTGCTGAGGGGATAAAGAGAGAAGTGATGAACCTTGGTAATGGAGTAAACAGGGAGAGCAAATGAGAGGAATATAATATAAAGCCTAGGCTGAATGCCTGATCAACAAGGCATATGGTAACATAATGGATAAGGAGAGAAGGGCTTGGGATGAAAGATGAGAAATCCAGTCTTTGGCATATTGAGTTTTGGACAATGGCATACAAACAGAAATCTGGTAAGACTGAGGTGTAGGATTGGAGCGAGGAAATAGAGACAGAAAGCTGGGTGTCATGTGCATATAGGAACTACTGATGAGAATTTTGAGAAAAAAGAGCAAAAAGCCAAGAACAGTTCTCTGAGTCACAGCAAAGAGAAGGAAAACAGGAAATGAGCTTCCACCTACATAAACACTGAAATAATGATTAGACAGATAGGAAGAGAACATGGTGAGGACAACATCACAGAGACTTCTGGCTTAAAGGAGTCAAGCAGGAAGGGGTGGTGGAAACAGACCATCTGTATCAAGCGCAGAGGAACTGAACAGAGACTATTAGATTTTGCAGCAAGAAATAATTTTTCTGGGGTCAATTTCAGTGGATTGAAAAGAGTGTAAACTGGATTGGAGGAAGTCACAAGCAGAGAAGGAGAGAAAGTTAAAACAGCAGTACACTCCCGGAGTTTGGAGGCAAAGGGGAGAAGAGTGGCAGCTGGAGAGGAAAGGTGGGTTAAGGGATGGATTTTTGAGGAACAGGGAAGACAAGCTCACATGTGCATGCAGGATGAAAGGAGGAAGAGGTGTTGGAGAGGGAGATATAGAGATTAATTGTGTGAAAGAGGGGAATAACAGCAGGCTGGGAAACAGAAGGATATGGAATCAGGGGAGCAAGTGGAGGTGTGAGAGGATGACGACTGGGTAGTCGACTCATCAAGTGAGACACAAGAGGAAAGCATTCATTTTACAAGCCAAAAGCCTGGCCAAATCACATAATTTTTCTTAGCCACAAAGCTATTTAGGAAAGTCATATGGAACTATGGACTGTACCTGCATTGCCCATAAGGTATTTTTCTAACTATGGCATGAAGACAGTTGAACAGGCTTGATGCAGATGCGAGGCAGAAAACTGTGATGACGGCATACACTGGACAAAAAAGGAAATAAGGATACATTGGATACAAGCATGCCATTACAAATTATTCAAAGGGGGGGGGGGAAAGATTGTTCATGCCAAACTGGATGGAATTATTGATGATGCACAATGGAAGACTATGTGGACCACTAGACCAGCAAAGTCTGTATCATGCTTGGAAACATATCCTAAAATAAATATAATGAAGGTGCAGGGCACCTGTTCAGATCTCACAAATATCACCCAACTTTACTCCCGTGTGCTGGTCAGGTTGCAATAGCAGGGGTGCATACTGTCCCCGATTGTGGGAGTGTCCATTGGCTAATGCTTTTTGGAACGAAGTGTAAATAAATTACGGACATTGTGACCGAACCACTGCAAATTATGTCTGAAGACATAAATATGGACACCAGAGCTAAGGCACTTCTAATCTTTTTACCAATGGCTGTGCAGTTTTCGATTGCTCAGAATGGAAAACCTAGAAATTTTGGACCTTGCATTGTGGTAACATTGAATTTAAGAGTTATACAGGGCAAAGCCCTCCTTATGTGGCTTGGTGGAATTTCATTAATTATATTAACAATACCAGTCCACAACACCGGTTTTCAGCAGTTATCTATGAAAATCTGGAATTCACGCCTGTGCTCTTTCAAATGTTGCTTTCCTTTTACAGATACCTTTGCCTCATTTTCTTCACCTCACTCGTATCTCTTACTATTTTGTTTTTTTATTCTTAGTAATATGGAATGTAAGTATGAAATGTAACATTGCCTCCTCTGGGATGTTATTACATTTTTAAGTCTGTCTATTTTGATTTATGCTTCTACCATACACAAACACTCTCTGGCTAATATCCTGAGCATGTGCTCTCAGAAGTAAACGCTGCCACTGAGGTCAGCGTTTCAGTTCCTAGTAAGTATATCTAGGATTGCAGCCACTGTTGTGTTTACGCATTTTCCTGAGGAAATATGCTTTGCCCTGGTTTGGTGTTGCTTTGGGCTGACAGTTGCTTCTCCCCTTCTCTCTCATACTGCTATCTCCTTCCTGTTGTCAGTTTCCATTTCTTAGTGCAGAAAGTACAGTGGTACCTCGGGTTAAGAACTTAATTTGTTCCAGAGGTCCGTTCTTAACCTGAAACTGTTCTTAACCTGAAGCAGCACTTTAGCTAATGGGGCCTCCCGCTGCCGCCGCACGATTTCTGTTCTCATCCTGAAGCAAAGTTCTTAACCCGAGGTACTATTTCTGGGTTAGCAGAGTCTGTAACCTGAAGCGTATGTAACCTGAGGTACCACTGTATTGATCTGATGTGTAGAGATCTTTCCTATTCTACTTAGTTCAAGAGGGTTCTGGAAGCTTCTCTGTGTGAAAGAAACAAGCAGAAGCTTTGTGATGTTTGGGTTATGCCTTCAGAGAAGCTCAGTACAGCTGGCTTAAACTGGGTCTGTTATCTCTTCTGTCAAGGTCATACTAACTATAAAAGAAAAGCCAGAAGGAGCCTGGGTACCACTTTCTCTTTCTATCTCTCTTTGGATTTGGATTTGATATCCCGCCTTTCACTCCCTTTAAGGAGTCTCAAAGCGGCTAACATTCTCCTTTCCCTTCCTCCCCCACAACAAACACTCTGTGAGGTGAGTGGGGCTGAGAGACTTCAGAGAAGTGTGACTGGCCCAAGGTCACCCAGCAGCTGCATGTGGAGGAGCGGAGATGCGAACCCGGTTCCCCAGATTACAAGTCCACCGCTCTTAACCACTACACCACACTGGCTCTCTTCATTCTGTTGTGGTGTTCTGTACAGAGTATGCTTAGTGTTAAGGTTCAGACTTACAAAGTTATTGTAAGTTTAAGTTAAGTCTGCTGCAACTGGATTTCTAGACAGTGCCAATCCTGGATGTATTGGATTTGTGACCATTATGCTCATTTGCCTTCAGTAGCAGTAAAGTTGTGCTGGATGAAATACAATTGCCTCTGGCCTATTTTTGGGGAATTCTGCAACTTTTTTTTCTCTGCTAACTATACATTGGAATCTAAAAGGTAAAGGTAAAGGGACCCCTGACCATTAGGTCCAGTCGTGGCCGACTCTGGGGTTGCAGTGCTCATCTCGCTTTATTGGCCGAGGGAGCCGGCGTACAGCTTCCGGGTCATGTGGCCAGCATGACTAAGCCGCTAAGTCAGGGGTCCCTTTACCTCTATCTATCTATCTATCTATCTATCTATCTATCTATCATCTTCTCTCTCCCCCCACCCCAGGAGGCTGTAGCTCAGTGGGTATTTATTATAAAAATATCCACTGAGCTACAGCCTCCTTGTGGGCAAAAGTAGAGAATATGCTTGCATATACAGTGGTGCCCCGCAAAACGAATGCCTTGCAAGACGAAAAACCCGCTAGACGAAAGGGTTTTCCGTTTTTGAGGCGCTTCGCAAGACGAATTTCCCTATGGGCTTGCTTCACAAGACGAAAACGTTTTGCAAGTCTTGTGATTTTTTCCCGCTTTCCCCCCCTTTTTCTAAGCCGCTAAGCCGCTAATAGCGCTAATCCGCTAATAGGGTTGCTTCGCAAGACGAAAAAACCGCTAGACGAAGAGACTCGCGGAACGGATTCTTTTCGTCTTGCGAGGCACCACTGTATAAAATCAAACAGAAGGAGAACAGAAGGCGCATCCTACGTAGAACTAAATAAAACTATATAAATTCAGTGTTGAATTGAGGCAGGGCTCCAATTTTCACTGAGTTTGTAAGCTTGAACCACTCCAGACTCCTCCAGAAACACTAGGAAATAATAATAATAATAAATCCCTCGCTATAAGAAATGAAGCGTATCAGGAAAAAGTCTCGCCAGAATGTTTTCTTTCTTTTTTTATGGGGCATTCAATCATCAAGCCCCCACTTGCAACCCGGACCCAAGGCTACCAACTTAGCAGGAAGCAGTCTTAAAGAGGCATGGCAAGTTCAGAAAGTCAGACCAGAATAAATCCAAATGTCTCCTTACCTAGATATTTGTAGAAGTAGTACATTAAGACTAGCATAATACAACAGATGGCAACAAAGAAAACAGCAGTCATAGGAGTTAAAACCACGTTTTCTTCACTTTCTGATGAGTCACTGTTTCCATCATTTGAAGACCGCTTCAGACTCTCACTGTGAGGGTAAACAGAAGCAGTTATAGGCTCTCACTGCATCTTGTTACCATTTTCAACATAGGTCAATATGTGGGTGTTTCTTTCTGCTTTAGTAATGGATTGGCTTATCTCAACTAAGCAACATTCAGCAAGATTACATCATGGTTCATAGAATGAATATATATTTATCTTATGGCATATGCAGAGCTTAATATTTATTAGTCCATTCATTAGTATTAATATGAACTTAATATGTTTCAGTCACAAAAGACACCTGCTCTTAGGACTTCCCTATAGGAATGCTTTTTCTAGTTGTTCTGGTGGAGAAATGCCCATAAGAAGCATCAGACTTGAAATTCTGCAGAGGTTTTCCAGGAAATCTATTCCTTAACAGTCCATGTGGCTTTTCAATGCCAACAGTATTTTCCAGGCATTGTGCCCAAAGTGTCCCCATGGAGAAAACACTACAAAATTAAAAATCAAGTAATTATCAGTTATAGATTTGATGCATATTTATATTGAATAAACATCACCTTTAGTGAGATTCTTAGATTCCTTTCTGTACTCAGCTCATCTCTAAGCAGTGCACTTGGCAGCGTTACTAATTTGGTCCAATCAGACTTTGTGGACCATAATGCTTTTTGGAGGCCCTTAGCAAAGCCACACAAGTCTACCATCAAACTGGGCCTTCTCCACGGGAATGCTTCTGGCACAATGAGTTGTACCCAGCTGGTTGTCCTGCTCAGATGGAATCATCCATGAACAGGATACTGGATTTATTGGGAAATCTGTGTGTTCCATCTTGTTCATCGGATGGCAGCAGTTCTCCAGGGTTTCAGACGGAGGTCTCTCTGAGCTCTACCTGAAAGACGCTCTAACTACTGTCTATTGCCCAGTTGCAAATCAATGGATTTTTCACCATCTTTTGCTCTTCCCATACAACTTATAGACCAGGACCTTGATCCCACATATTTATTGTTTGAGAGAAAGAGAGATCCCCACTGGAACTGTTTGAGAGAAAGAGAGAACAAACACACAAAGCAAAATTGCCTTTGTAGCAGCAAATGTGTTGTCCAGTAACAGGAACTTTTAAATATATTAAGGTTAAACCAAGGAAACTTACAGCTCTGCCATTCCACTCCAGTAGCCTCCCAATGCTACAGAGACCACAGCAATTAGAAAGATAGCCACCATGCTGAAGTCAAATTTTGGGTGAGGTGGTGAATATAATGTCACGTTCACATTCTTTCCAAGATCCTGGAAATTATAAAAGCATCGGATTAGAGATGTCTGTTGAAAGGAGATGCTTCACATTTCAATATCTGACCATGATTCTGGGATATTCCGAAACATAGCCTTGCAAGGAAGTCCACTTTCCTTTACCAACCCACCTGCTTACAGGTGCATATTTTAGTCATCTGTAGCACATCAAACAGCCAGAACAAGAAAAGAGCTAGGGTGGTTCTAGTTTTGAATGAGGAGATGCAGGTTCAAAACCCCATGAAGATCACTGGATGACTTTGAGCCCTGCTAGCCTAACCTACCTCACAAGGTTGTAGAAAGGACATAGTGGAGAAGCAGGGAGAACATGAAAAAAAAATCAGGAAAGAGAATAAACCCTTTTCCAATGTACAAAAACACTGGCCACCAAGAAGCAAGTCTCATTCATGATGTGAATGTAGAAGACTGCAGCAACAAAACTATTCACAGCTCAATCTTCACCCATTGGCCTGGTTTGCATGTCAGGCTAAGCCAAACCATGGCTTAACACTGGCATGCAAGCGTGCAGCACCAGACCATCTCTGGGTGGCCGTGGGCATCCACAAAAATTTTAATGTGAGGGCCAGCCCCCCTCAATATTCCGCAGCTAGGTGGGCTCCATTGGGCCCTCCCCATCATAGCAGCAGGAGGGCCCAATGGAGTTTGTCACAGCCTCAGCAGGCCCCACCAGACCTTTCGGAGGGCATGCCTAGCACTCATCCCCAATAATTTTGCTGCTGTGCTGCAATGAGCTAAGCCACACTTTGGTTTAGTGTGTCGTCTGAACCCAGGTTCATGCTTCAGCTCTCCTGGACGAATCTGACGTGTAGAGATCTTTCCTGTTCTGCTTAATTCAAGAGGGTTCTTGAAGCTTGTCTATGTGAAAGCAGGAGGTTTCTGACATTTGGGTTATTCCTTCAAGCTGAGTACAGTTGGTTTAAACTGGTTCTGTTATCCTTTCTGTCAAGGTTATGCTGACTATATTGGTAAGGCCAGAAGGAGCCTGAACTCACTTTCTTTTTCTATGTCTTTGTTCTGATGTGGTGTTCTGTTCTGTGTGCCATAGTGTTAAGGTTTAGTCTTATAAATTATTGTTAAGTTTAAGATAAGTCTGTTGCAACTGCATTTCTTATGGACTGTGCCAGTCCTGAATGAACTGGATTTGTGACCATTATGCTCATTTGCCTTCAGTAGCAGTAATAATAATAGTAAAAAATTTTATTTATATCCCGCCCTCCCCAGCCAAAGCTGGGCTCAGAGCAGCTAACAACAGTAAAATGATACAACATTCTAAAATCATTTCATTATAAAATCAGTTCAAATCAGATCAATGGCAACCATTGGGCTAGAGTTCTGCGAGGATTGCCAAAGGAGGGGGTCAGGCTGTGCCCTGGCCAAAGGCATGGTGGAACAGCTCTGTCTTGCAGGCCCTGCAGAAAGATGTCAAGTCCCGCAGGGCCCTAGTCTCTTGTGACAGAGCGTTCCACCAGATTGGAGCCACAGCCGAAAAAGCCCTGGCTCTGGTTGAGGCCAGCCTAACCTCTCTGTGGCCTGGGACCTCCAAGATGTTTTTGTTTGAAGACCGTAAGGTCCTCCGTGGGACATACCAGGAGAGGTGGTCCTGTAGGTACAAGGGTCCTAGGTCGTATAGGGCTTTAAAGGTTAAAACCAGCACCTTAAACCTGATCCTGTACTCCACCGGGAGCTCAGTAAAGCTCTGCTGGATGAAATTGCCTCTGGTCTATTTTTTGGGAACTCTGCAATGTGTTTAAGTTTTTTCCTTCACACACAGACGACAAAATCATGAGACATAAATCATAGGAGAAAGCTTGGTTGCAGTTTGTGGTTAGTGTGAAGAGAACCAACTGATGAACCAGGGTTCGGACAACATGCTAAACATGGCTTACCATGCTTTATCATTATTGTATGAAAAACTAATCCTGGCTTAGTTTAGCATGGCTTAGTTTAGCATAAACATAGCTCAGTACAGCAGAACAGCAAAATGACTGGGGAGGAGTAGCCACAATCTCCTTTCCAGGGTTCTGTGCTAAGCCATGTGTCACTTAGTGCAATGTGCAAACCAGGCCACTGTATTCTTCTAAGAAACTGCCTCCCACCTTTATCACCATTGTATGAAAAGCAGCAACACAAAATGAATAAAATAAGATGCAAAAAAGAGGATTTTAGCTGCAAGCATAATCTACCATGGCCATTTAATAAACCAAGTACATCATGCTCCTTCATTCTGATCGCAAGTGTTCTAATGAAAAATGAACACACAGTGGTAAAAATTAATGCTGATAAAGACAAACAAAGAAGAGGAAATTAGTCAAGTAACTGTCAGAGAAGAAAATAATGCACAAATATTGTCATTGTATCCAACTAAGTCCTAGACTCATTGAAAGAAATGAGTGAGTCATGACCTCTGATTTCAACTCTGCGTAGGAATGAGTTGAATACAGCCCTTGATTAAGGTGCTTTATTTTGGTAAAAGATGTTTCATCCAGCATCTCTTTTCCTTTTTAGGAACATATCAGAGCAGATAAAAAACAAGTTACTGAAGTCAAGACAACATAGCAAGGTATTTTCAGAGACTTCAAAGTATCTATGGAATTTCCATCCTAGTAATCAGAAACTGAAAAAAGAGCAAAGGAGATACAACGAGATGCTGCAAAAAGTGTATTTATCTGATTGGATTTCACCTGACCAAGTACTGAAAGAGGGGAGAAGAGGGAAGAAAGAGTATGGGCGTTTGTCTCCTAGGTGGGTCATAAGGAAAGGGTTAAAATGAGTGTGATGTGATTGGCCAGTGGAAACTGATAGGAGGAGTTAGGGTTAGAGGGGGAGTTGTGTGAAAGTCAGTTGAGAGTTGGGAGTTGGAGAAGGAAGAGGGAGTCTGTGGGTTGGTAGAGCTGTGTTGTGAGAGAGTGAGAGGAATTGTTAGGTGGAGTTAGATAGTTAGTTGGGATAATCAGTTTGAAGTTGTTAGTAACATTGGGTCAGTAAAGAAACTAAGATTAAGAAACTGCCAAGAAAAATTAACTGAAACCATAAGCTTTTTCATGCTTATAAAAATAAACTTGATTATTTGTTAATGTTAACAACTGTCTGGACTCCGTGTGTGCCCGTGAGAAACGGGTTGGTGGCAGCGAAGAAAGCAGTCACAGTGGTGGCACAGGGTCAATAGACCGTCAAACGTCCAGGGACCCTGTGTGATGGCCACAGAGGCCCAGAAGTGAAATCAAAATATCTCATTTCCAAACCCGTTTCAACTCCCATTTTCCGAAGCAATCCAGAAAAGTACTTACCTCTTTCAAATTGATTATATCTTCATTGCTTACAAGTGTGATTGGGATGGTGATGTTTGCAGTCTTGTTACCATAAGGAGTATCCTAGAAAAAGGACACTCATAATGCATCTGCTTTACTGAACGAATCTCTACTTAAAAGTCTATCAAAACATTCTGTCTTATCCCTAGGCCTATACTACATATTACTGCATATTAATATGGCAGATCTGGATCATGGTATGCAACCAGAGCTGTAGCTAAGTGATCTTGCGCCCCTGGCAGAACAATCCAGATTGCGCCCCCTAGCCACAGACAAATTAGCTCTTCTTTCTGCCTCTCCTCCAATTCACTCTCTATTTAAAACCATTTCTTATGAGGCAATATTCAATATCTAAATTTATGGATACAGATAGGTAGCCGTGTTGGTCTGCCATAGTCAAAACAAAATAAAAGAAAAAAATTTCCTTCCAGTAGCACCTTAAAGACCAACTAAGTTAGTTCTAGGTATGAGCTTTCGTGTGCATGCACACTTCAGTGTATCTGAAGAAGTGTGCATGCACACGAAAGCTCATACCTAGAACTAACTTAGTTGGTCTTTAAGGTGCTACTGGAAGGAATTTTTTTTCTTTTATTTTGTTTTAAATTTATGGACATATTTTAAAGCCGATTTTGTGCCCTAACATCACCTGTGTGCCTGGTGGGGGCCCACCTCGCCACCCCCTAGCTACGGCCCTATATGCAACCAGTCCAGGATGGCACTCACCTGAAAAATCAGGTGTGCAGCTTGGGGTCAGTCCTGGACTCATTGCTGTCTGGAGAGGCACAAGTGCCTGGCAGTGCCAGGAGTGCTTTTTATGAGTGCCATTTTGTACACCAGCTTTTTATCTGTCGCCATCACCCATATAATATTTTCCCTCTTCAGTTCTCACCGTCAATATCAGCAAGAAGGAAAGGGTATTTATGATGATGGCCACAAAAATATAGAACTGCTTTGCAACTGACCGAAGCCTTGCCCCTTCAGTCCTAACCCTAGATTAAGATTTGGTAGGGCCCTCAGGAGCCAAATAAAATTGGACAAGTTCTAGATTACTGTGAGATGGCCATCTCGGATTCAAAAAGGGGAAAAACACCGCCACCTTAATGAAACCCACAGTGATGCGACAAAAACAATCGCCACAATTTAAGCAAAACATTTTCATGCAAAAGCAGCCATGTCTATTAGAACTTACTATGCCAGTGTCACTGGCGATGAGCAGCATTTTAGCACCGAGTTTCTGAGCGATCTCTGCCTTTTCTACAAAAGTGCAGTTTCCTCTCGACACAACGATTGCTTTGTCCTTGACAGTTTCATGAGTGGCATCCGAGGGACTGCAAAGCAATTTGGGGGTCAAGATCTCCAGTCTTGTATACGTCTAAGATGCAAAAGGAAAAGATTGGAAGTGCAAGAGAATTCTGTAATATAGCTGAAGCAGTTAATCTAACAGCCTTATTATTTACTGAAAACAGATGGAATAAAGATCATGACACTATGAAGCTGAAAAGTCATTAGCAAAGAAACTGTACTTCCAGACACCTTAGTGGTTTAGTTTAATATTGTATATACTGTACCACTCAGACTGCTGGCATGGGATACTGTTTCTACGTGTTTTCCCCACGTTAACACTCCTTGCATGTAGAACTCTAATCCAGCATCCAGACTAGTCATCAGTTTGCAGCAAGTTTCATTTACCAGGGGAATTTTTGCAACTATTATCTGAAACCATTCTACTTTTTCAGGCCTCAAAACCACTTCATTCTCACTACATTTTGTTGCACACATAGATTTAGCCTTACTTCAAGGGCCTTTTCTGGCACACCCATACCATACATGGCATAGTCTAGATAGAAAGATTGTGCCATTAGGATGTGAATGATTGTGACATATTTTCCCAAGGAAAAGTCACTCGATTCTTAGGAAATACAAGAGTATAATTACTTACAATGTTATTTAAGGCACTAGGAAGGGAGGTCCACTCAGAGTTATAATATATGCAGTAGTCCTTTGTTAACAGAGGATTATCGATCTGAATTGCATGCAAGATTCCTGGACCGGTGCTGACCTATAATTGAAAAAGATTTTTTCCATTAACCACTTTAAAATACGAATGAAAATGCTGACTAGCATCATTTTGAAAGGGTTTTAGATTATGCAATGCCAAATCATTTCTTATAAAAGCATAATACTAGGATCCCAATACTAGGAACACAGCAGGGCCTTTCAGAGCATTTTCATACAGCTCAGATTCCCACCCCCCAAAAAACTGAAAGATTAATATGTTAAGAACATGAGGGAAAGGGACTCTAACATTGGCATGTGCTTGATCTACAACATATTAAAAACTATGAAATTTGCACTATGAAATCTGCATAAGCCTGACACATATTTACTGATACAGTGGTACCTTGGTTTACGAACTTAATCCGTTCTGGAAGTCCGTTCTTAAACCAAGGCATGCTTTCCCATAGCAGCGGGGGACTCAACTGACAAAGGGAACACACTCAACAGGAAGCGAAACATGTTCTGCTTTCAAGGCAAAGTTCACAAACCAAAACACCTACTTCCGGGTTTGCGGTGTTCTTAATCCAAGTTGTTCATAAACTAAGCTGTTCTTAAACCAAGGTACCACTGTATATGCTTCTTTATTTATTTTATTATGGATATTTTACTGATTTGATTGTTGATCCCTGTATTGTGTGTGTGTGTATTGAAAGGCAGGTTAAAAGTTTTCTACATGAACAAATAAAGACAGGAAGAAAAGGGTGAAACAATCCAAATCCCTATACTTGATAAACTGATACACGTTAATTTCATTGAGTTATTATATTTGTTAGTAGTTTTTCTCACAGTGACCCAAGGTGACTTATATTAAAACCATTTAAGAACATCCAATGAAAATTAAAAAGCACAATTAAACAGATAAAACACATCAGGGCTTACTGATCCCATTCCACCATTCTAATTAATAGCCAAAAGCCTGAGTAAAGAGAAAAATCCTTTCCTAGTGCCTAAAATAGAAAAAGATGGTGCCAGGCATGTCTTCCTGGGGAAAGCACTGGAGTCCTGAGCTGCATAGGCCTTCTAGGTCAAATCCAGTACTCTGAATTGAGCACTGGTAGCCCAGCGCATTTGTTCCAGAATCAGTGTTACATGTTCCGGTTGTCCTGCCCCAGTCAACAACTGGCCAGCTGCAATTTCTGAACCGTTTCTACACCAGCTGCAGTTTCTGAACCATTTTCAAAGGCAGCCCAACATATAGTAGTGCATTGCAGTACAATGGTGCCTCACAAGACGAAAAGAATCCGTTCCGCGAGTCTCTTCGTCTAGCGGTTTTTTCGTCTTGCAAAGCATCCCTATTAGCGGCTTAGCGAATTAGCGGCTTAGAAAAGGGGGGGGGGAGGGAGAAAACTCGCAAGACTCGCAAGATGTTTTCGTCTTGCGAAGCAAGCCCATAGGGAAATTTGTCTTGCGAAGCGCCTCGAAAAACGGAAAACCCTTTCGTCTAGCGGGTTTTTCGTCTTGCGAGGCGTTCGTCTTGCGGGGCACCACTGTAGTTCCTTGTTGGGACCATAAAATCCTGGATTATTAAGCATGATTTTCATGTACCTATGCTCCTGCCTTGGCGTGAAATGGGAAACCAACCAGCAAGACAAGGATAACCAGAGCTTCCCATTACGCATAAAACAGGAACTACTGTTAAGGTCTTCCAAACAAAGATAACTTTAAACTATGCTTTGAAATCCTGGCTTGTTTAGAAGCCATTAACTATAGTTTCCTGGTCCAAACATAACAGGAAACCATGGTCAACTGCAGCTTCCAGGCTTGCGCAAAGGTGCACAGAACTTGAACATACCCTCGTTTAAGAAGCAAGGATTTGATAGGCCAAACACAGTTTGCACAAAAGATGAAATGAAAACAGTACCAACAGTATTAGTCATGGGTTGACAAACTAAGGCCCGGGGGCCAGATCTGGCCCAATCGCCTTCTAAATCCGGCCTGTGGATGGTCCGGGAATCAGTGTGTGTTTACATGAGTAGAATGTGTTTTTATTTAAAATGCATCCCTGGGTTATTTGTGGAGCATAGGAATTCGTTCCTCCCCCACCCCCACCCCCCAAAAAATAGTTTGGCCGCCCACAAGGTCTGAGGGACAGTGGAGAGGCCCCTTGCTGAAAAATTTTGCTGACCCCTGGTATTTGTGGATGTTCAGATTTCTCAGATTGTAACAGTATAGTAACAATACTTATCAAGGATCAATTGCCTCATACAGATTTGCAGAGTATTTAAAAAGCTTCAGCAAACACTTATTTAATATTTCAGAATCAAGTCCTATTTCTAACACTCATCCAAGGACAGAATTTCATGTTACAATAAAGAATGTGTGTAATAAAAAAGCAAGAACTGCTGCTTCTCAGAGAATGTATTCCTCCCAATTGTACTTTTCACTAGAAGCTGCAGCTGCAGCTCAGAAACAGAAGAGTAGTACGCCTGAAACTTTTCACCTGCAACTCCCCCCTAACCTCTCACTCCCAAACAAGATTCCAGTATGATGACACACAGCACTACTTAGAATAAAGGAATCTTAGAATTGTAGAGTTTGAAGGGGCCCCAAGGCTAATCTAGTCCAACCCATCTGCAAAGCAGGAATCTCAACCAGAACATACATCCAACCTCTTCTCAAAAACCTCCAAGGAAGGAGAATCCACCACCTCTCATGGAAGGCTGTTCCACTGTCAAACAACTCTTACTAACAGAAAGTTCTTCCTGATGTTTTACTTCTGTTTTTTTTTTACATCTGTAGGTGTAGCATGGGATGTGCTGGACCGTTTTCTTGCCTGGACTGGATGACAGCCAACAAACTGAAGCTCATTCCAGATAAGACAGAGGCACTGTTAGTAGGGGGTTCCCTAGACCATTTGAATGGGATGTGGCTTGCTCTTGATCGGTTTGCACTCCCTCTGCAGAAGCAAGTCCATAGCTTGGGGTTATTTCAGGATCCCTTGAAGATCAGGTGACCTCGGTAGCATGGAGTGCTTTCCATCAGCTTTGGCTGGTAGCCCAAGCTGCACTATCTGGAGAGGGATAACCTAACTTCTGTCGTCTATACTCTAGTAATGTCTAGGCTAGATTTCTGTAACTTGTTATATGTGGGGCTGCCTCTGAAAATGGTTCTGAAACTTCAGTGGCAATAGTTTGAGCATAGAACACCAATCCTGGCCCAACTGCACTGGCTTCCAATTTCTGGGCCCAAGTCAAAGTGCTACTTTTGACCTAGAAAGCATTAAATGACTCAGGACACAATACATCAAGGAACACTCCTCCCCATATGAACCAACCTGGACCCTACAATCATCAACTGAGGTCCTTCTTCTTGTGCTGCACAATAAGTCCGGCTGGCGGCAACATGAGAATGGGCCTTTTCTGTGTTGGCTCCTGACTTGTAGAATGCTCTCCCCAGGGAGGCTTGCCTGACACCTTTATTACGTATCTTTAGATGCCAGGTGAATACATTCTTCTTCCCAGGTCATTGGCTAAGTAATCTTAAAGTGCATGTGGTGTTATTGTTATTACCTTATGTGTTTTTGTGTTTTTACACTGTAAACCACAGTGCGATCCTCAGTTGAAGGGTGCTGCAGAAATCTAACTAACAAATAAATCATTTATTTAAAACCGCATTAGTGATTGCAAATACAAATCTAGGCCTGGTAACAATCTAAGAGCCATTGCATCACATTAATAGCACAACCTTGGTTGGGGTGATGCAGATAAAGTCTCAGGCATAATTCTCAATGCCTGCCTGCAGATACCAAAGGCAAGGAGCAAGTTTAGCTCCCAAACCTAATGGTGTGAATTGCACCCTTTGACTTTCCCTCACAAAATTGAAAGCGGGGTGGGGGGGTGCTTTAAGCACTTTTCTAAGGGGAGAGGGAATGCTGTACTTGGGGACATTGGGGGGGGGCAAGGATAAAACTTGACCTGCTTCCTGGACTTGCGGTTATCCCGACAGCCACTGAATGAGATCATGCCAGGGTGCATGTACAGTGGTGCCTCGCAAGACGAAATTAATTCGTTCCGCGAGTTTTTTTGTCTTGCGATTTTTTCGTCTTGCGAAGCACGGACTTTGGAAAAGCTTCAAAAATCACCAAAGTCTTCAAAAACCTCAAAAAAGGCTACCACACCGCGTGCTATGAGTTGCTCCTCGAAGTGAATGCACGGTTTTAAGAAAAAGGAAACAAACTTGCAAGACAAAGGAAACAAACTTGCAAGACGTTTTCGTCTTGCGAAGCAAGCCCATAGGGAAATCCGTCTTGCGAAGCGACTCAAAAAACGAAAAACTCTTTCGTTTTGCTAGTTTTTCGTCTTACGAGGCATTCGTCTTGCGGGGTACCACTGTACATACACACACATCTACAGTGGACGCTCGGGTTGTGAACGTGATCCGTGCGGGAGGCATGTTCGCAACCCGCAGTGTCGCGTCTGCGTACGCACATGCTGCAATTTGGCGCTTCTGCGCATGCGCAAAGTGCAATTTAGCGCTTCTGCGCATGCACAAGAGCAAAACCCGGAGGTAACCTGTTCCGGTACATCCGGGTTCAGCACGGTGCGCAACCCGAAAACGCACAACCCATAGCGTCTGTAACCCAAGGTATGACTGTACACACCTACAGCAAACGTCTACACAGAGACCCATCATTACCTCCTGGAATCTTTGATTGACATAACCAAGTCCTACCTACTAGAACTGGAGGCATTTTGTGAATTCATAGGAACAGCCAGGTAAAATAAAAATAAAATCCACACCATCTCCCATCAGATCTCTGTGGTTCCCAACATGGAGGCAATTTGATTTTTAAGGGGGACAATTCAAGAATGAGTTATTAACAGTGAATGGCCTTCTAGGCGTCCTCCACACAAATAGGAGCTCCCTTTTTGAATAATAAGAATAATATGTCACGGGAGGGGGAGCTATCAGGATTTTAGAGGTGCTGAGGTGGGGCATGGCAAAAAAAAATAAAAGGGTTGGGAACCACTGATTCTAATTCCACATTCAGTTCCCAATCCGGTGCCCCTGGAGGAGGGAGGCAAGCCGGGAGCGCCGGCAATGGCCACGGGACCGCTTTGCTCCTCACCCCGTCCTACCAATAGCCATGGAGGTTTCTTTTTTCTTCCCACCCCTCAGATCTACCCACAGCCACCGTTTCGTTAGTCCCGGGCTGTGATTCTGTTTACGTGGCGAGGCATTTTCGAAGAGCCCAGTGTCACAAACACACACACGGGACCGAGCCCCTTGCCCCTCAGAAACGCCCCTCGCTAGGGCAGCTTCCCCATGTTTCCCTCAGGAAGCCGCCCCGACCGCCACCCCGGAGTAGCACGACGGGCGCCCGCTGCTTCGGAGGCCCGCTTCCGGGCCCAGGCAAACCCCTTACCAGCGGGAGGAGCAGGCCCCAAAGGGCGGCCCGGAGCAGCCGGGCGGCCCCCATCCTCCTTCCTCGACTCCCCGCCGCCGCCGCCGGGTCTGGAAACGGGTCTTCTTCCCTCGCAGCACCTTGCGGCCTTTCTCCTCCCTCCGCGCCTCTCTTTTCTCTTAACTCACAAACAGACCCACAGGAAATCACGCCCCGGTTTCTCTCGTCGTATCCGCGAGGCCGGCCGGCCGCCCTCCTCCTCGCCGCCGCCGCCGAGCTCCTCCGCTTCTCCTTTCGTTTCGCCCGGCCGTCTTGAGGCGGCGAGTCCCAAACGGGTCGCCTTTTTCTGGGCGGGATTTCGCCGCGGGGAGAGGCGGCCCGCCTGAGGGGAAGCCCAAGATGTCTCGAAGGTCTCTCTCTCGGGCAGCCCTCGAGGCCTTTGGGCAGCGGGGGGAAAGAGACGGCCGCTTCTTTTTGAGGCCCCGCGGGTTGGCGGCTGTCGGGGAAGGAAATGGGGCGAGTGTGAGCGGCCGACGGTTCTCTGAGCATACTCAGAATTCCTCGCGGGGTTCCTGCGCCTGTTCAGAGTTGCCCAAAAGCCAAAACAACACGCGCCTAATACCGAAGTGTCTCTTCCCTTTCGCTTTGTAAGGGAGACAAGGCGGTACTAGGTGTATGGCTCCATATGAAACCTCTCCAGACCAATTTCACAATTTAAAAACACTTGAAATTCTCCTTTTTTTTCCACCTCCCCATATTTTCTTAAGTTGCAAGCCCAGCTGAGCTCCCTTTTGGGAGGATGAGTGGGGCATAAGATTTTTAAATTTTAAAGAGTTATTATTATTATTCAAAAGGCCCAAGGACAAGTCTTTTGGTCTTTGTTTTAATAGTGTAATATTCCCCGCTCCCCTGCCAAATCTTTATATTGGACAGGAGGAATGCATGTTCTGCTGAGGCTAGTAAAACTCAGAATATTTGGTAATCATGCGCTCAATGTTGCCCTTTTTGGATGCATGTGACATTCCAGGTTGCCTGACATTTGCCCCAGGTGTGGTCCTGCCCTACTGGAATCTACTAATATCCAGTGGATTTATATGGTACTCAGGTTACACAGTCAAATGTTACATTTGAAATCACTGCTCCAAGCATGAGTTTCGAGACAGGAAGGAGAAGAAATGTTATGATTTCCCATGTTTGTGTAGGTGATTCTGGGTGTAAAGGTAAAGGACCTGTTATGTACTGAGTTGAATAGGATCCAAACTGCAGCAGTCTGATTGGTCCTAGAACAATAGGATCCAAAAGGCAGCAGTCTGATTGGTCCTAGAACAATAGGATTCAGAATGCAGCAGTCTGATTGGTCCTAGAGCAATGCAGCAGTATGATTGGTTGGCAGGAACTACCCAATCATGCTCCAGATAGAAGTGAATCCACAACCTGATTGGCTTACAGTAGAATTCCGGAGTTAGCCAATCATGTGCAGCCCATTGTGTAAATAATGTATATAAAGCAGATACTTTGAGGGGACTTTCATTCATTCCTCCTCACCACTATGAGCTGAATAAAGAGCATGAAATCACTTCGCGACTCTGAGTATATTTCACTGGCGACGAAGGTGGGATCCCGCTGAGCTGACTGCCACACACAGCACCGCAGCACCGCCACCTGCCGCACCGCTGCCTCGCACCGTGTATCCAGGCTTCAGCTCCGGGACACAAGGAACTCAGAATGGCAACCGACAGCAGCTTCTCACCGTTCAACCCAGCATCTGGAGACTGGGAAGCGTACGCCTCCCGTTTCACCTTCCTCCTAGAAGCTAAAGGGGTCACCGATGAAGAAGACACCAAGAAGAGGGCAATATTCTTCAGCGTCTGCGGAGAGGAGACGTTTGAAATCGCCCGGGCTCTCCTTGCGCCTGAAGACGTCGCTACTGTTCCATACAAAACAATAATGGAACAGCTGAAGGGGCACTTTTCGCCACAGCCCTCAGTGGTGGCTCGTAGAAATGCCTTCTACGCAAAGCGGCAAGCCCCTGGGGAAACCATAACTGGGTTTGTGACCTCTCTCCGCCAAGCCACCCGGTTCTGCAACTTCTCAGAGCTGGAGAACATGCTTCATGACCGCCTCGTCGGTGGCCTGAAGGATGAAAAGCTGCAACGATGCCTCTACGCTAAGAAGGGCCTAACGTTCCAGGTTGCTCTGGAGGAGGCCCTGGCAACGGAAGCTGCTGAGAGGTCGATGCAAGAGGCACGGCCGAGCCAGCCGTCCCAACCGAGGGTCCACCACGAAGACCTCACCGACGACTCAGGATCTGACAGGGAGGAAGTGCACTGAGTACAGCAGCACACTCAAGCAGCCCACATACCACAGCTGCCTCGACGAGAAGGAGGGAACGCAAGCTGCGCAAGCTGCGGAGAAAGTCACGAGAGGAGGACCTGCCGTTTCCGCAACGCAGAGTGCAGGCAGTGCAGAAAATTGGGACACATCGCCCGGGTGTGTCGGGCTCGGCCCACCCGACGCCAGGCATCAGATGACCAATCCAAGAGCCCCAGGTCCCGGGGCCCAACGCACCAAGGCAACTCAACAGAGCTCACGGACTTCCAGGTATACCAGTTGCCCCACCCCAACGTAGAGAAAATTTTTGTTGACGTACAGATAGAGGGGGCCCCATGCCGCATGGAGCTTGACACGGGTTTAACTCTATCCATAATCTCGGCAAGGACCTTAAGGAAACTGTGTCCTACTGGGGGTCCCAAACTCAGGCCGGCCCTATTCACCCTCCGGGACTTCCAGAAACGTAAGGTCCCCACAATGGGGGTGGGGACCTTCAGGGTGCAATACCGAGGGCGGACGCGGCAACTGGAATTGCTGGTGGTCAAGGGCCCCTACATTAGCTTACTGGGATTGGCATGGTTTGGACCACTGGGGCTAGCCGTCACCGGGGTGAACCACACTAGCTTACAAGTGGACGTGGACGCCATATGCAAGGAATTTCCGGGGGTTTTCGATGGGAAATTGGGACAGTATACGGGCCCCCCCATTGCTCTACAGCTTGACCCCGCAGTACGACCGGTCAGGCTCAAGGCCCGCCGGGTCCCGTTCGCCCTGAAACCCCGTATAGATGAGGAATTGGACCGGCTCGTGGAGCAAGGAGTGCTGGAGCCGGTGCCTAATGCCCCCTGGGAAACCCCAATTGTCACACCCGTCAAGCCTAATGGTTCAGTCCGCATCTGCGCAGACTACAAATGTACCATAAACAAGGCCCTCACGGCCCACGCATACCCAGTGCCAGTGGTCAGCCATGTCCTTGCCACCCTGGCTGGGTCAAAAAATTTTGGCAAGCTGGACTTGGCCCAAGCATATCAACAGCTGCCAGTAGATGAGGCCACAGCAGAGGCACAGACGATTGTGACGCACAGAGGAGCATTCAGGGTAAAGCGGCTGCAATTCGGTGTCAGCGTGGCACCAGGCATATTCCAGAATCTAATGGACTCTCTACTTAAAGGGATTCCTGGCGTCACCCCCTTCTTCGATGATGTGTTGATTGCCGGGCCCACACCAGAGGAGTTTGAGGACCGCCTCCGCACCGTTCTGCACCGTTTCCAGACGGCGGGTCTCAAGGTGAAGCGGGAAAAATGTCTACTAGGAGTGCCTCGGGTGGACTTTCTGGGATTTATGGTGGACGCAGAAGGGGTCCACCCGACTGGGGACAAGGTACGGGCCATTTGTGATGCCCCAGCGCCCAAGAACAAGACTGAACTTCAGGCCTTCTTGGGACTATTGAACTTTTACCATTCCTTCCTTCCCCACAAGGCGGCGGTAGCGGAGCCCCTACACAGACTCCTGGACAAGCGGGCCCCTTGGGTGTGGGGTCAGCGCCAGGAGGCCGCATTCCAGGCAGTCAAGGACTTGCTTGTCTCAAACTTGGTCTTGGCACACTTCGACGAGAGGCTGCCGGTGGTGCTAGCATGCGACGCCTCGCCCTATGGAATTGGCGCTGTCCTGGGACACCAACTCCCGGATGGAAGAGAGGTACCAGTGGCATACTTTTCCCAGACACTCAACGCAACCGAGCGGAACTACTCGCAAATCGACAAGGAGGGTCTGGCAATCGTGAAGGGAGTAAAAAAAATCCATGATTTCTTGTACGGGCGGCCCTTCACCGTGGTGACTGACCACAAGCCGTTGCTTGGCTTGTTTGCCCCTGAAAAGCAGACCCCCCAAGTGCTGTCTCCTCGCGTCCTCAGGTGGTCAATTTTCCTTGCCAGCTACCAGTATGCACTGATTCACTGTCCGGGGAAGGCGATGGGCCATGCGGACGCCCTCAGCAGGCTACCGCTACCAGAAACAGGCCCCGACCCAGCACCTGCACAAGAGGTTATGAGCCTTGAGCTGCTTCCCGACCGCCCCATTCAGGCACAAGAAGTTGCACACCATTCCCAGAAAGATAGGGTCATCTCCCGGGTCCTGGACTGGGTGTGGAGGGGATGGCCCAGCAGCAGCCCCGGGCCAGAATTCGCTGGCTACACAACCCGCAAACATGAACTGTCGGCCCACAAGGGGTGCCTGTTATGGGGAAGCAGGGTCGTTGTTCCCCAGCCCCTCCGCAAAAGGGTCCTCACAGCCCTACACGAGACACACCCAGGGGTAGTAAGAATGAAGGCCCTGGCCAGGAGTTATGTGTGGTGGCCGGGGATCGACGGAGAGATAGAGGCCTGGGTCAAACACTGCCAGGCCTGCCAAGAATCCCGCCCAGATCCCCCAAGGGCCCCAGTCCAGTCCTGGGAGTCCACCCGAGCACCATGGTCACGCCTGCATGTGGACTTCGCTGGCCCCTTTCAGGGGAAAACATTCTTCATAGTGGTGGACTCCTACACCAAATGGCTGGAAGTCGCACTGGTACCATCCACCTCTACGTCCGCAGCCATCCAGGTACTACGCAGGCTGTTTGCAACCCACGGGCTCCCTGACACTCTCATCTCAGACAACGGGACTGCATTTACGTCAGGAGAATTCCAAACCTTCACAGCGCAGAACGCCATCCGCCACATCCGTTCGGCGCCATTCCACCCTGCCACCAATGGCCAAGCAGAACGCATGGTGCGGACCACCAAGGACACCCTTCGCCGCATGATGCAAGGGGATTGGGAGTACCGCCTTGCCACATTCCTCCTAGCACAGCACAGCACCCCCAGCTCAACGACTGGCCGGAGCCCCGCTGGACTACTAATGGGTCGGCGCCTTGCAATCAGATTGGACCGCCTTCACCCCGATAGAGCTTAGGATGAGGTAGTGGTGGGGGAAGGCAGGAACCCCCGGACCTTCGAGGCCCAGGACCCAGTATACGCAAAGAATTTTGGGGCAGGCCCTGCATGGGTACCCGCCACAGTCACCAGGGTCACTGGCCCCGTGTCGTATGAGGTGCTAACGGATGGGGGCAATGCTGGCGCCGCCACTGCGACCAGATACGGCGACGATTCCCAGGAGAAAACCAGGAGGAGGAAAGGGCAGAGGAGTCCCAAGGGAACAGAGGGGTAGTGAGGCCCATAGAGCACGAGGGGACAGCAGGAGAGGCAGAATCAGTAAATACAGAGAGGACCTGCGAGGCCGAAAGGACACCGGAACCAGAACCACGACTGAGCGAGCCGGTTGCACCAGACCAAACAGCCCCATCACAGCCATCATCCTTGGAACACGAGCCAGAACCTGAACCCCGGACCAGGGAACACCCCAGGCCGCAACGCACACGTAGGCCACCGGCGTACCTCGAGGACTATGAATGCGACCTCCCGGGCAGGACTGGAACTTAGAGGGGAGGGGTGTTATGTACTGAGTTGAATAGGATCCAAACTGCAGCAGTCTGATTGGTCCTAGAACAATAGGATCCAAAAGGCAGCAGTCTGATTGGTCCTAGAACAATAGGATTCGGAATGCAGCAGTCTGATTGGTCCTAGAACAATGCAGCAGTATGATTGGTTGGCAGGAACTACCCAATCATGCTCCAGATAGAAGTGAATCCACAACCTGATTGGCTTACAGTAGAATTCCGGAGTTAGCCAATCATGTGCAGCCCATTGTGTAAATAATGTATATAAAGCAGATACTTTGAGGGGACTTACATTCATTCCTCCTCACCACTATGAGCTGAATAAAGAGCATGAAATCATTTCGCGACTCTGAGTATATTTCAGGACCCCTGGATGTTTAAGTCCAGTCCAAGGAGACTATGGGGTTGTGACACTCATCTCCGCTTTCAGGCCGAGGGAGCTGGTGTTTGTCCACAGATAGCTTTCCAGGTCATGTGGCCAGCATGGCAACTGCTTCTGGTGCAACGGGACACAGTGACAGAAGCCAGAGCGCACGGAAATGCCGTTTACCTTCCCACCGGAGCGGTACCTATTTATCTACTTGCACTGGCGTGCTTTCAAACTGCAAGGTTGGCAGGAGCTGGGACAGAGCAACAGGGACTCACTCTGTCACGGGGATTTGAACTGCTGTCTGTGGACAAGCGTTGGCTCCCTTGGCCTGAAAGCAAGATAAGTGCCCCAACCCCATAGTCGCCTTGGACTGGACTTAACCGTCCAGGGGTCCTTTACTTTTTACCTTTACCTGTAGTAATAATCATGGATATATCTACCGTAATATTGATGGAACACCATTGTTCATTCTGAGGCAGCCTTAACATTTAAAACAAAAATTAATTTTCAAAAATGAAAATTCTTTATGTATGCCACAACAGCAGCAAGAATACTTATTGCAAAATATTGGAAGACACAAGATTTACCCACCCGGGAAGAATGGCAGATGAAAGTGATGGACTACATGGAACTGGCGGAAATGACTGGCAGAATTCGAGACCAGGGAGAAGAGTCGGTGGAGGAAGATTGGAAGAAATTTAAAGACTATTTACAGAAACATTGTAAAATTAATGAATGTTAGAATGATGTTGGAATGATTTTATGTGATTTTAGCAGAAATGTTACAAAGGTTTAGGAAAAAACAGACTGTTAATTGGTGAAAGGAGGGAAAGTAAAGCTATATTAATATTAAGATAAATTACAGGACAAAAATTTGAAAAGAGGGAAAGGATTTGCTGAAATGGATAATCGATCTAGAATGCAAAAAAGGGAGGTGTGAGGAGGTCAGGGAAATAAGCTAATGAAAGATAAGTAATGGGAAGATTTGCTGTATTTTTCTTTGTTTTTCTTTTTTGCTGAATGGATTTTAATTCTCTGCTTTTTCTCTTTTATTTTTATTTTTCTTTTTCTTTTGTATTTTATCCTTTTTTCTTTATCTATTGGGATGTGTTGTATTGTTTTTTGTTTAAAATGATGTTTTTTGCTTTTTCTTTTTGTACCTCTTAAAACTTTAATAAATACCTTTTAAAAAAACAAAACAAAAATGTTTTAGTATACAGTGGACGCTCGTGCTGCGAACGTGATCCGTGCGGGATGCACGTTCGGAACCCACGTCTGTGCACGTGCGGATTGCGATTCTGTGCTTCTGTGCATGCGTAAAGTGCGATTTAGCGCTTCTGCACATGTGTGACTGTCGAAACCCGGAAGTAACCCGCTCCAGTACTTCCAGGTTTCGGCGGTCCATAACCCGAAAAAACACAACCTGAAGCGGCTGTAACCTGAGGTATGACTATATGTGTGTCATGTTTGATCTAAATCGGTACAATTTCATTTGTGCTGTGTTTGCCATTTAATGATCTACAACACTACCCAATCAGTAATGCAGCCATTAGGAACAACATAAGAAGCTGCCATAAAAGTCAGACCATTGGTCTATCTAGCTTAGTATTGCCTACACTGACTGGCAGCAGCTCTCCAGGATTTCAGGCAAGAATCTCTCCCTACCTAATGCCGCCAGTGATTGAAACCTGCGACATTCTGCTTGCAAGGCAGACGCTCTGCCACTGAACTACAGCCCTTTTAATTTAAGTATTTAAGACCACTGCACTGGATAATTAATGAACATCAGAACTGTGGCAGCACCTGTACTCAAGAACAGTGATTTCAACAGTATTACCAGTATTTCCTTTTGTCACAACTCTGCAGATGTCTTTGAGCAGTACATTTACACATATGTACAAACATTTCAATAAAAAATTATGTTTAAAACAGCAACAAATGAGGCATTTGATATCAATCGTTAAATGAATGACACCATCTTCTTAAAGGAAATTGAGGTGAGATCGGCATACTTATTCAAACCTGGACGGTGCAAAAAAATGGTGCCAAACGGTTGCAAATGCTCCCCTGAAAGGTTTGGCGGTCGAAACAGAAGGCTTTTTATCACAGTACAAGAAATCAGCAATGGACAACTTAACGCAGGAAAAGATTTTTTTGAAAAAATCCCTAAGCCCCGGGGTCACAATTTCATTAAAAAATCTGACTTTCAGCAATTCACTCAAAAATGGTGCCAAACGGTTGCAATTGCTCCCCTGAAAGGTTTGGCGGTCGAAACAGAAGGCTTTTAATCACAGGACAAGAAATCAGCCCTCGACAACTTAACCAGCAGAAAAAGATTTTTTTGAAAAAATCCCTAAGCCCCGGGGTCACAATTTCATAAAAAATCTGACTTTCGGCAATTCACTCAAAAATGGTGCCAAACGATTGCAAATGCTCCCCTGAAAGGTTTAGCGTTCGAAACAGAAGGTTTTTAATCACAGGACAGGAAATCAGCTATGGACAACTTAACCGGCAGAAAAAGATTTTTTTGAAAAAATCCCTAAGCCCCGGGGTAACAATTTCATCAAAAATCTGACTTTCGGCAATTCACTCAAAAATGGTGCCAAACGGTTGCAAATGCTCCCCTGAAAGGTTTGGCGGTCGAAACAGAAGGCTTTTTATCACAGGACAGGAAATCAGCCATGGACAACTTAAACGGCAGAAAAAGATTTTTTCGAAAAAATCCCTAAGCCCCAGGGTCACAATTTCATCAAAAATCTGATTTTCGGCAATACACTCAAAAATGGTGCCAAACGGTTGCAAATGCTCCCCTAAAAGGTTTGGCGGTCGAAACAGAAGGCTTTTTATCACAGGAAAAGAAATCAGCCCTCAACAACTTAACTGGCAGAAAAATATTTTTTTGAAAAAATCCCTAAGCCCCGGGGTCACAATTTTATCCAAAATCTGACTTTTGGCAATTCACTCAAAAATGGTGCCAAACGTTTGCAAATGCTCCGCTGAGAGGTTTGGGGGTCGAAACAGAAGGCTTTTAATCACAGGACAGGAAATCAGCCATGGACAACTTAACTGGCAGAAAAATATTTTTTTGAAAAAATCCCTAAGCCCCGGGGTCACAATTTAATCAAAAATCTGACTTTCGTCAACTCACTCAAAAATGGTGCCAAACGGTTGCAAATGCTCCCCTAAAAGGTTTGGCGGTCGAAACAGAAGGGTTTTTATCACAGGACACGAAATCAGCCCTCCACAACTTAACCGGCAGAAAAATATTTTTTTGAAAAAATCCCTAAGCCCCAGGGTCACAATTCCTTCAAAAATCTGACTTTCAGCAATTCACTCAAAAATGGTGCCAAACGGTTGCAATTGCTCTCCCGGAAGGTTTGGGGGTCGAAACAGAAGGCTTTCAAACACAGGACAAGGAATCAGCCCTCAACAACTTAACCGGCAGAAAAAGATTTTTTTGAAAAAATCCCTAAGCCCCAGGGTCACAATTTCATAAAAAATCTGACTTTCGGCAATTCACTCAAAAATGGTGCCAAACGGTTGCAAATGCTCTGCTGAGAGGTTTGGCGGTCGAAACAGAAGGCTTTTAATCACAGGACAGGAAATCAGCCATGGACAACTTAACCGGCAGAAAAAGATTTTTTTGAAAAAATCCCTGAGCCCCAGGGTCACAATTTCATCAAAAATCTGACTTTCGGCAATTCACTCAAAAATGGTGCCAAACGGTTGCAAATGCTCCCCTGAAAGGTTTGGCGGTCGAAACAGAAGGCTTTAAATCACAGGACAAGCAATCAGCCCTCGACAACTTAACCAGCAGAAAAAGATTTTTTTGAAAAAATCCCTAAGCCCCAGGGTCACAATTTCATAAAAAATCTGACTTTCGGCAATTCACTCAAAAATGGTGCCAAACGGTTGCAAATGCTCCCCTGAAAGGTTTAGCGTTCGAAACAGAAGGTTTTTAATCACAGGACAGGAAATCAGCCATGGACAACTTAACCGGCAGAAAAAGATTTTTTTGAAAAAATCCCTAAGCCCCAGGGTCACAATTTCATCAAAAATCTGACTTTCGGCAATTCACTCAAAAATGGTGCCAAACGGTTGAAAATGCTCCCCTGAAAGGTTTGGCGGTCGAAACAAAAGGTTTTTAATCACAGGACAAGAAATCAGCCCTCGACAACTTAACCGGGAGAAAAAGATTTTTTTTGAAAAAATCCCAAAGCCCCGGGGTCACAATTTCATAAAAAATCTGACTTTCGTCAATTCACTCAAAAATGGTGCCAAACGGTTGCAAATGCTCCCCTGAAAGGTTTGGCGGTCAAAACAGAAGGCTTTTAATCACAGGACAAGAAATCAGCCCTCGACACTTAACCAGCAGAAAAAGATTTTTTTGAAAAAATCACTAAGCCCCGGGGTCACAATTTCATCAAAAATCTGACTTTCGGCAATTCACTCAGAAATGTTGCCAAACGGTTGCAATTGCTCCCCTGAAAGGTTGGCGGTCGAAACAGAAGGCTTTTTATCACAAGAATAGAAATCAGCCCTCGACAACTTAACCGGCAGAAAAAGATTTTTTCGAAAAAATCCCTAAGCCCCGGGGTCACAATTTCATAAAAAATCTGACTTTCGGCAACTCATTCAAAAATGGTGCCAAACGGTTGCAATTGCTCCCCTGAAAGGTTTGGCGGTCGAAACAGAAGGCTTTCAATCACAGGACAAGCAATCAGCCCTCAACAACTTAACCGGCAGAAAAATATTTTTTTGAAAAAATCCCTAAGCCCCGGGGTCACAATTTCATCAAAAATCTGACTTTCGGCAACTCACTCAAAAATGGTGCCAAACGGTTGCAATTGCTCCCCTGAAAGGTTTGGTGGTCGAAACAGAAGGCTTTCAATCACAGGACAAGCAATCAGCCCTCAACAACTTAACCAGCAGAAAAATATTTTTTTGAAAAAATCCCTAAGCCCCGGGGTCACAATTTCATCAAAAATCTGACTTTCGGCAACTCACTCAAAAATGGTGCCAAACGGTTGCAGTTGCTCCCTGAAAGGTTTGGCGGTCGAAACAGAAGGCTTTTAATCACAGGACAAGAAATCAGCCCTCGACAACTTAACCGGCAGAAAAAGATTTTTCTGAAAAAATCCCTAAGCCCCGGGGTCACAATTTCATAAAAAATCTGACTTTCGGCAATTCACTCAAAAATGGTGACAATGGGTTGCAATTGCTCCCCTGAAAGGTTTGGCGGCCGAAACAGAAGGCTTTTAATCACAGGACAAGAAATCAGACCTCGACAACTTAACCGGAAGAAAAAATTTTTTTTGAAAAAATCCCTAAGCCCCGGGGTCACAATTTCATCAAAAATCAGATTTTTGGCAATACACTCAAGAATGGTGCTAAACGGTTGCAAATGCTCCCCTGAAAGTTTTGGCGGTCCAAACAGAGGGCTTTTTATCACAGGAATAGAAATCAGCCCTCGACAACTTAACCGGCGGAAAAAGATTTTTTTGAAAAAATCCCTAAGCCCCGGGGTCACAATTTCATAAAAACTCTGACTTTCGGCAATTCACTCAAAAATGGTGACAAAGGGTTGCAATTACTCCCCTGAAAGGTTTGGCGGTCGAAACAGAAGGCTTTTTATCACAGGAATAGAAATCAGCCCTCAACAACTTGACCGGCAGAAAAAGATTTTTTTGAAAAAATCCCTAAGCCCCGGGGTCACAATTTCATCAAAAATCTGACTTTCGGCAACTCACTCAAAAATGGTGCCAAACGGTTGCAGTTGCTCCCCTGAAAGGTTTGGCGGTCGAAACAGAAGGCTTTTTATCACAGGACAAGAAATCAGCCCTCGACAACTTAACCGGCAGAAAAAGATTTTTTTGAAAAAATCCCTAAGCCCCGGGTCACAATTTCATCAAAAATCTGACTTTCGGCAGTTCACTCAAAAATGGTGCCAAACGTTTGCAAATGCTTCCTTGAGAGGTTTCGCGGTCGAAACAGAAGGCTTTTAATCACAGGAAAAGAAATCATCCCTCCACAACTTAACCGGCAGAAAAATATTTTTTGGAAAAAATCCCTAAGCCCCGGGGTCACAATTTCATAAAAAATCTGAATTTAGGCAATTCACTCAAAAATGGTGACAAAGGGTTGCAATTACTCCCCTAAAAGGTTTGGCGGTCGAAACACAAGGCTTTTAATCACAGGAGAAGAAATCAGACCTCGACAACTTAACCGGTAGAAAAAGATTTTTCTGAAAAAATCCCTAAGCCCCGGGGTCACAATTTCATCAAAAATCTGACTTTAGGCAGTTCATTCAAAAATGGTGCCAAACGGTTGCAATTGCTCCCTGAAAGGTTGCAGGTCGAAACAGAAGGCTTTTTATCACAGGACAAGAAATCAGACCTCGACAACTTAAGGGGTAGAAAAAGATTTTTCTGAAAAAATCCCTAAGCCCCGGGGTCACAATTTCATCAAAAATCTGACTTTCGGCAATTCACTCAAAAATGATGCCAAACGGTTGCAAATGCTCCCGTAAAAGGTTTGTTGGTCGAAACAGAAGGCTTTTTATCACAGGACAAGAAATCAGACCTCGACAACTTAACCAGCAGAAAAAGATTTTTTTGAAAAAATCCCTAAGCCCCAGGGTCACAATTTCATAAAAAATCTGACTTTCGGCAATTCACTCAAAAATGGTGCCAAACGGTTGCAAATGCTCCCCTGAAAGGTTTAGCGTTCGAAACAGAAGGTTTTTAATCACAGGACAGGAAATCAGCCATGGACAACTTAACCGGCAGAAAAAGATTTTTTTGAAAAAATCCCTAAGCCCCAGGGTCACAATTTCATCAAAAATCTGACTTTCGGCAATTCACTCAAAAATGGTGCCAAACGGTTGAAAATGCTCCCCTGAAAGGTTTGGCGGTCGAAACAGAAGGCTTTCAATCACAGGACAAGCAATCAGCCCTCAACAACTTAACCGGCAGAAAAATATTTTTTTGAAAAAATCCCTAAGCCCCGGGGTCACAATTTCATCAAAAATCTGACTTTCGGCAACTCACTCAAAAATGGTGCCAAACGGTTGCAGTTGCTCCCTGAAAGGTTTGGCGGTCGAAACAGAAGGCTTTTAATCACAGGACAAGAAATCAGCCCTCGACAACTTAACCGGCAGAAAAAGATTTTTCTGAAAAAATCCCTAAGCCCCGTGGTCACAATTTCATAAAAAATCTGACTTTCGGCAATTCACTCAAAAATGGTGACAATGGGTTGCAATTGCTCCCCTGAAAGGTTTGGCGGCCGAAACAGAAGGCTTTTAATCACAGGACAAGAAATCAGACCTCGACAACTTAACCGGAAGAAAAAAAATTTTTTGAAAAAATCCCTAAGCCCCGGTGTCACAATTTCATCAAAAATCAGATTTTTGGCAATACACTCAAAAATGGTGCTAAACGGTTGCAAATGCTCCCCTGAAAGTTTTGGCGGTCCAAACAGAGGGCTTTTTATCACAGGAATAGAAATCAGCCCTCGACAACTTAACCGGCGGAAAAAAATTTTTTTGAAAAAATCCCTAAGCCCCGGGGTCACAATTTCATCAAAAATCTGACTTTCGTCAACTCACTCAAAACTGGTGCCAAACGGTTGCAAATGCTCCCCTGAAAGGTTTGGCGGTCGAAACAGAAGGCTTTTTATCACAGGACAGGAAATCAGCCATGGACAACTTAAACGGCAGAAAAAGATTTTTTCGAAGAAATCCCTAAGCCCCAGGGTCACAATTTCATCAAAAATCTGATTTTCGGCAATACACTCAAAAATGGTGCCAAACGGTTGCAAATGCTCCCCTAAAAGGTTTGGCGGTCGAAACAGAAGGCTTTTTATCACAGGAAAAGAAATCAGCCCTCAACAACTTAACTGGCAGAAAAATATTTTTTTGAAAAAATCCCTAAGCCCCGGGGTCACAATTTTATCCAAAATCTGACTTTTGGCAATTCACTCAAAAATGGTGCCAAACGTTTGCAAATGCTCCGCTGAGAGGTTTGGGGGTCGAAACAGAAGGCTTTTAATCACAGGACAGGAAATCAGCCATGGACAACTTAACTGGCAGAAAAATATTTTTTGAAAAAATCCCTAAGCCCCGGGGTCACAATTTAATCAAAAATCTGACTTTCGTCAACTCACTCAAAAATGGTGCCAAACGGTTGCAAATGCTCTGCTGAGAGGTTTGGCGGTCGAAACAGAAGGGTTTTTATCACAGGACAGGAAATCAGCCATGGACAACTTAACCGGCAGAAAAAGATTTTTTTGAAAAAATCCCTGAGCCCCAGGGTCACAATTTCATCAAAAATCTGACTTTCGGCAATTCACTCAAAAATGGTGCCAAACGGTTGCAAATGCTCCCCTGAAAGGTTTGGCGGTCGAAACAGAAGGCTTTAAATCACAGGACAAGCAATCAGCCCTCGACAACTTAACCAGCAGAAAAAGATTTTTTTGAAAAAATCCCTAAGCCCCAGGGTCACAATTTCATATAAAATCTGACTTTCGGCAATTCACTCAAAAATGGTGCCAAACGGTTGCAAATGCTCCCCTGAAAGGTTTAGCGTTCGAAACAGAAGGTTTTTAATCACAGGACAGGAAATCAGCCATGGACAACTTAACCGGCAGAAAAAGATTTTTTTGAAAAAATCCCTAAGCCCCAGGGTCACAATTTCATCAAAAATCTGACTTTCGGCAATTCACTCAAAAATGGTGCCAAACGGTTGAAAATGCTCCCCTGAAAGGTTTGGCGGTCGAAACAAAAGGTTTTTAATCACAGGACAAGAAATCAGCCCTCGACAACTTAACCGGGAGAAAAAGATTTTTTTTGAAAAAATCCCTAAGCCCCGGGGTCACAATTTCATAAAAAATCTGACTTTCGTCAATTCACTCAAAAATGGTGCCAAACGGTTGCAAATGCTCCCCTGAAAGGTTTGGCGGTCAAAACAGAAGGCTTTTAATCACAGGACAAGAAATCAGCCCTCGACACTTAACCAGCAGAAAAAGATTTTTTTGAAAAAATCACTAAGCCCCGGGGTCACAATTTCATCAAAAATCAGACTTTCGGCAATTCACTCAGAAATGTTGCCAAACGGTTGCAATTGCTCCCCTGAAAGGTTGGCGGTCGAAACAGAAGGCTTTTTATCACAAGAATAGAAATCAGCCCTCGACAACTTAACCGGCAGAAAAAGATTTTTTCGAAAAAATCCCTAAGCCCCGGGGTCACAATTTCATAAAAAATCTGACTTTCGGCAACTCATTCAAAAATGGTGCCAAACGGTTGCAATTGCTCCCCTGAAAGGTTTGGCGGTCGAAACAGAAGGCTTTCAATCACAGGACAAGCAATCAGCCCTCAACAACTTAACCGGCAGAAAAATATTTTTTTGAAAAAATCCCTAAGCCCCGGGGTCACAATTTCAACAAAAATCTGACTTTCGGCAACTCACTCAAAAATGGTGCCAAACGGTTGCAGTTGCTCCCCTGAAAGGTTTGGCGGTCGAAACAGAAGGCTTTCAATCACAGGACAAGCAATCAGCCCTCAACAACTTAACCAGCAGAAAAATATTTTTTTGAAAAAATCCCTAAGCCCCGGGGTCACAATTTCAACAAAAATCTGACTTTCGGCAACTCACTCAAAAATGGTGCCAAACGGTTGCAGTTGCTCCCTGAAAGGTTTGGCGGTCGAAACAGAAGGCTTTTAATCACAGGACAAGAAATCAGCCCTCGACAACTTAACCGGCAGAAAAAGATTTTTCTGAAAAAATCCCTAAGCCCCGGGGTCACAATTTCATAAAAAATCTGACTTTCGGCAATTCACTCAAAAATGGTGACAATGGGTTGCAATTGCTCCCCTGAAAGGTTTGGCAGCCGAAACAGAAGGCTTTTAATCACAGGACAAGAAATCAGACCTCGACAACTTAACCGGAAGAAAAAAAATTTTTTGAAAAAATCCCTAAGCCCCGGGGTCACAATTTCATCAAAAATCTGACTTTCGGCAATTCACTCAAAAATGGTGCCAAACGGTTGAAAATGCTCCCCTGAAAGGTTTGGCGGTCGAAACAAAAGGTTTTTAATCACAGGACAAGAAATCAGCCCTCGACAACTTAACCGGGAGAAAAAGATTTTTTTTGAAAAAATCCCTAAGCCCCGGGGTCACAATTTCATAAAAAATCAGACTTTCGGCAATTCACTCTGAAATGTTGCTAAACGGTTGCAATTGCTCCCCTGAAAGGTTGGCGGTCGAAACAGAAGGCTTTTTATCACAAGAATAGAAATCAGCCCTCGACAACTTAACCGGCAGAAAAAGATTTTTTCGAAAAAATCCCTAAGCCCCGGGGTCACAATTTCATAAAAAATCTGACTTTCGGCAACTCATTCAAAAATGGTGCCAAACGGTTGCAATTGCTCCCCTGAAAGGTTTGGCAGTCGAAACAGAAGGCTTTCAATCACAGGACAAGCAATCAGCCCTCAACAACTTAACCGGCAGAAAAATATTTTTTTGAAAAAATCCCTAAGCCCCGGGGTCACAATTTCAACAAAAATCTGACTTTCGGCAACTCACTCAAAAATGGTGCCAAACGGTTGCAGTTGCTCCCCTGAAAGGTTTGGCGGTCGAAACAGAAGGCTTTCAATCACAGGACAAGCAATCAGCCCTCAACAACTTAACCAGCAGAAAAATATTTTTTTGAAAAAATCCCTAAGCCCCGGGGTCACAATTTCAACAAAAATCTGACTTTCGGCAACTCACTCAAAAATGGTGCCAAACGGTTGCAGTTGCTCCCTGAAAGGTTTGGCGGTCGAAACAGAAGGCTTTTAATCACAGGACAAGAAATCAGCCCTCGACAACTTAACCGGCAGAAAAAGATTTTTCTGAAAAAATCCCTAAGCCCCGGGGTCACAATTTCATAAAAAATCTGACTTTCGGCAATTCACTCAAAAATGGTGACAATGGGTTGCAATTGCTCCCCTGAAAGGTTTGGCAGCCGAAACAGAAGGCTTTTAATCACAGGACAAGAAATCAGACCTCGACAACTTAACCGGCAGAAAAAGATTTTTTTGAAAAAATCCCTAAGCCCCGGGGTCACAATTTCATCAAAAATCAGATTTTTGGCAATACACTCAAAAATGGTGCTAAACGGTTGCAAATGCTCCCCTGAAAGTTTTGGCGGTCCAAACAGAGGGCTTTTTATCACAGGAATAGAAATCAGCCCTCGACAACTTAACCGGCGGAAAAAGATTTTTTTGAAAAAATCCCTAAGCCCCGGGGTCACAATTTCATAAAAACTCTGACTTTCGGCAATTCACTCAAAAATGGTGACAAAGGGTTGCAATTACTCCCCTGAAAGGTTTGGCGGTCGAAACAGAAGGCTTTTTATCACAGGAATAGAAATCAGCCCTCAACAACTTGACCGGCAGAAAAAGATTTTTTTGAAAAAATCCCTAA